>NC_056055.1:108132834-109338698 GCF_016772045.2 Ovis aries
CAAACTTCACTACCCCAGTTTACCTGAGAGTGAGATTACTGGCTTGACCACTGTCTCCTCCTTTGGACTCTCCTTTTTCTCCACCAGGTGGCCTCTGTCTCTTTTCTCCCCCATCTCTCCTCTATCCAACTCTGTGAATCTCTGTGTGTTCCAGACGGTGGAGAACACCTAAGGAACTGGTTACTGGCAGGATTTGTCTCTCTCCTACTCATTCCTCTCTCTCATCCTCCTGGTCACCTCTGTCTACTTCCTCCCTCTCCTCTTCCCCGTATAACTCTGTAAACACCTCTGAGCGGTCCAGACTATAGAGCGCACATAAGGAAGTGACTACTGGCTAGCTTGCTCTCTCCTCTCTTGATCTCACCGCATCTCATTCCAGTTACCTCTAACTACCCCCTCCATCTTCTCTTCTCCTTGTAACTCAGTGAACCTCTCTGAGTGTCCCTCAATGTGGAGAAACTTTTCATCTTTAACCTAGAAGTTTTATCATCGGTGCTGTATAGATGGAGAAGTCTAGAGGATACTGTAAAAATAAAACTGAAAACCAGAAGCAGGAAGCTTAAACCCAAAGCCTGAAAACATTAGAGAACTCTTGAATTCAGGGAACATTAAGCAATAGGAGCTCATCAAATGCCTTCATACCTACACCGAAACCAAGCTCCACCCAAGGGCCAACAAGTTCCAAACAAGACATACCACTCAAATTCTCCAGCAACACAGAAACAATCCCCTGAGCCTCAATATACAGGCAGCTCAAAATTATCCCAAAACCTTTGATGTCTCATAACCCATTACGGGACACTCCATTGCACTCCAGAGATAAGAAACCCAGCTCCACCCACCAAAACTCCAACACAAGCCTCCCTAACCAGGAAACCTTGACAAGCCACTGATAGAACTCCACCCAAAGTGAGGAAGCTCCATAATAAAGAGAACTCCACAAATTATCAGAATATAAAAAGGCCACCCCAAATGCAGCAATATAACCAAGATGAAGAGACAGAGGAATACTCAGCAGGTAAAGGAACAGGAGAGTTGCCCACCAAACCAAACAAAAGAGGAAGAAGTAGGGAATCTACCGGAGAAGGAATTCCGAATATTGATAGTGAAAATGATCCAAAACCTTGAAATCAAAATGAAAACACAGATAAATAGCCTAGAGACAAGGATTGAGAAGATGCAAGAAAGGTTTAACAAGGACCTAGAAGAAATAAAAAAGAGTCAAAATATAATGAATAACACAATAAATGAGATCAGAAACACTCTGGAGGCAACAAATAGTAGAATAACGGAGGCAGAAGATAGGATTAGTGAAATAGAAGATAGAATGGTAGAAATAAATGAATCAGAGAGGAAACAAGAAAAACGAATTAAAAGAAATGAGGACAATCTCAGAGACCTCCAGGACAATATGAAACGCTCCAACATTCGAATTATAGGAGTCCCAGAAGAAGAAGACAGAAAGAAAGATCATGAGAAAATCCTTGAGGAGATAATAGTTGAAAACTTCCCTAAAATGGGGAAGGAAATAATCACCCAAGTCCAAGAAACACAGAGAGTCCCAAATAGGATAAACCCAAGGCGAAACACCCCAAGACACATATTAATCAAATTAACAAAGATCAAACACAAAGAACAAATATTAAAAGCAGCAAGGGAAAAACAACAAATAACACACAAGGGGATTCCCATAAGGATAACAGCTGATCTGTCAATAGAAACTCTTCAGGCCAGGAGGGAATGGCAAGACATACTTAAAGTGATGAAAGACAATAACCTACAGCCCAGATTACTGTACCCAGCAAGGATCTCATTCAAATACGAAGGAGAAGTCAAAAGCTTTACAGACAAGCAAAAGCTGAGAGAATTCAGCACCACCAAACCAGCTCTCCAACAAATTCTAAAGGATATTCTCTAGACAGGAAACATGAAAAGGGTGTATAAACCCGAACCCAAAACAACAAAGTAAATGGTAACGGGATCATACTTATCAATAATCACCTTAAACGTAAATGGGTTGAATGCCCCAACCAAAAGACAAAGACTGGCCGAATGGATACAAAAACAAGACCCCTCTATATGCTGCTTACAAGAGACCCACCTCAAAACAAGGGACACATACAGACTGAAAGTGAAGGGCTGGAAAAAGATATACCACGCAAATAGAGACCAAAAGAAAGCAGGAGTGGCAATACTCATATCCAATAAAATAGACTTTAAAACAAAGGCTGTGAAAAGAGACAAAGAAGGCCACTACATAATGATCAAAGGAACAATCCAAGAAGAAGATATAACAATTATAAATATATATGCACCCAATATAGGAGCACCACAATATGTAAGACAAATGCTAACAAGTATGAAAGGGGAAATCAACAATAACACAATAATAGTGGGAGACTTTAATACCCCACTCACACCTATGGACTGATCAACTAAACAGAAAATTAACAAAGAAACGCAAACTTTAAATGATACATTAGATCAGTTAGACCTAATTGATATCTATAGGACATTTCACCCCAAAACAATGAATTTCACCTTTTTTTCAAGTGCTCATGGAACCTTCTCCAGGATAGATCACATCCTGGGCCATAAATTTAACCTTGATAAATTCAAAAAAATCGAAATCATTCCAAGCATCTTTTCTGACCATAATGCATTAAGATTAGATCTCAATTACAGGAGAAAAACTATTAAAAATTCCAACACATGGAATCAGAACAACACACTTCTGAATAACCAACAAATCACAGAAGAAATAAAAAAAGAAATCAAAATATGCATAGAAATGAATGAAAATGAAAACACAACAACCCAAAACCTGTGGGACACTATAAAAGCAGTGCTAAGAGGAAAATTCATAGCAATACAGGCATACCTCAAGAAACTAGAAAAAAGTCAAATCAATAACCTAACTCTACAACTAAAACAACTAGGAAAGGAAGAAATGGAGAAACCCAGAGTTAGTAGAAGGAAAGAAATCTTAAAAATTAGGGCAGAAATAAATGCAAAAGAAACAAAAGAGACCATAGCAAAAATCAACAAAGCCAAAAGCTGGTTCTTTGAAAGGATAAATAAAATTGACAAACCATTAGCCAGACTCATCAAGAAGCAAAGAGAGAAAAATCAAATCAATAAAATTAGAAATGAAAATGGAGAGATCACAACAGACAACACAGAAATACAAAGGATCATAAGAGACTACTATCAGCAGTTGTATGCCAATAAAATGTACAACGTGGAAGAAATGGACAAATTCTTAGAAAAGTACAATTTTCCAAAACTGAACCAGGAAGAAATAGAAAATCTTAACAGACCCATCACAAGCACGGAAATTGATACTGTAATCAGAAATCTTCCAGCAAACAAAAGCCCAGGTCCAGACGGCTTCACAGCTGAATTCTACCAAAAATTTCGAGAAGAGCTAACACCTATCCTCCTCAAACTCTTCCAGAAAATTGCAGAGGAAGGTAAACTTCCAAACTCATTCTATGAGGCCACCATCACCCTAATACCAAAACCTGACAAAGATGTCACAAAAAAGAAAACTACAGGCCAATATCTCTGATGAACATAGATGCAAAAATCCTCAACAAAATTCTAGCAATCAGAATCCAACAACACATTAAAAAGATCATACACCATGACCAAGTGGGCTTTATCCCAGGGATGCAAGGATTCTTCAATATCCGCAAATCAATCAATGTAATTCACCACATTAACAAATTGAAAAATAAAAACCATATGATTATCTCAATAGATGCAGAGAAGGCCTTTGACAAAATTCAACATCCATTTATGATAAAAACTCTCCAGAAAGAAGGAATAGAAGGAACATACCTCAACATAATAAAAGCTATCTACGACAAACCCACAGCAAACATTATCCTCAATGGTGAAAAATTGAAAGCATTTCCCTAAAGTCAGGAACAAGACAAGGGTGTCCACTTTCACCGCTACTGTTCAACATAGTTCTGGAAGTTTTGGCCACAGCAATCAGAGCAGAAAAAGAAAGAAAAGGAATCCAAATTGGAAAGAAGAAGTAAAACTCTCACTGTTTGCAGATGACATGATCCTCTACATGGAAAACCCTAAAGACTCCACCAGAAAATTACTAGAGCTAATTAATGAATATAGTAAAG
The DNA here is from genome assembly GCF_016772045.2 of Ovis aries. Taxonomy (NCBI): domain Eukaryota; kingdom Metazoa; phylum Chordata; class Mammalia; order Artiodactyla; family Bovidae; genus Ovis; species Ovis aries. Next base: position 108,136,980 of record NC_056055.1, read on the forward strand.
TTGCAGGATATAAAATCAACACACAGAAATCCCGTGCATTCCTATACACGAATAATGAGAAAGTAGAAAAAGAAATTAAGGAAACAATTCCATTCACCATTGCAACGAAAAGAATAAAATACTTAGGAATATATCTACCTAAAGAAACTAAAGACCTATATATAGAAAACTATAAAACACTGATGAAAGAAATCAAAGAGGACACTAATAGATGGAGAAATATACCATGTTCATGGATTGGAAGAATCAATATAGTGAAAATGAGTATACTACCCAAAGCAATTTACAAATTCAATGCAATCCCTATCAAGCTACCAGCCACATTTTTCACAGAACTAGAACAAATAATTTCAAGATTTGTATGGAAATACAAAAAACCTCGAATAGCCAAAGCAATCTTGAGAAAGAAGAATGGAACTGGAGGAATCAACTTGCCTGACTTCAGGCTCTACTACAAAGCCACAGTCATCAAGACAGTATGGTACTGGCACAAAGACAGACATATAGATCAATGGAACAAAATAGAAAGCCCAGAGATAAATCCACACACATACGGACACCTTATCTTTGACAAAGGAGGCAAGAATATACAATGGAGTAAAGACAATCTCTTTAACAAGTGGTGCTGGGAAAACTGGTCAACCACTTGTAAAAGAATGAAACTAGATCACTTCCTAACACCGCACACAAAAATAAACTCAAAATGGATTAAAGATCTAAATGTAAGATCAGAAACTATAAAACTCCTAGAGGAGAACATAGGCAAAACACTCTCAGACATAAATCACAGCAGGATCCTCTATGATCCACCTCCCAGAATTCTGGAAATAAAAGCAAAAATAAACAAATGGGATCTAATTAAAATTAAAAGCTTCTGCACAACAAAGGAAAATATAAGCAAGCTGAAAAGACAGCCTTCTGAATGGGAGAAAATAATAGCAAATGAAGCAACTGACAAACAACTAATCTCAAAAATATACAAGCAACTTATGCAGCTCAATTCCAGAAAAATAAACGACCCAATCAAAAAATGGGCCAAAGAACTAAATAGACATTTCTCCAAAGAAGACGTACGGATGGCTAACAAACACATGAAAAGATGCTCAACATCACTCATTATTAGAGAAATGCAAATCAAAACCACAATGAGGTACCACTTCACACCAGTCAGAATGGCTGCGATCCAAGAATCTGCAAGCAATAATTGCTGGAGAGGGTGTGGAGAAAAGGGAACCCTCCTACACTGTTGGTGGGAATGCAAACTAGTACAGCCACTATGGAGAACAGTGTGGAGATTCCTTAAAAAATTGCAAATAGAACTACCTTATGACCCAGCAATCCCACTGCTGGGCATACACACCAAGGAAACCAGAATTGAAAGAGACACATGTACCCCAATGTTCATCGCAGCACTGTTTATAATAGCCAGGACATGGAAACAACCTAGATGTCCATCAGCAGATGAATGGATAAGAAAGCTGTGGCACATATACACAATGGAGTATTACTCAGCTGTTAAAAAGAATTCATTTGAATCAGTTCTGATGAGATGGATGAAACTGGAGCCGATTATACAGATTGAAGTAAGCCAGAAAGAAAAACACCAATACAGTATACTAACACATATATATGGAATTTAGGAAGATGGCAATGACGACCCTGTATGCAAGACAGGGAAAGAGACACAGATGTGTATAACGGACTTTTAGACTCAGAGGGAGAGGGAGAGGGTGGGATGATTTGGGAGAATGACATTCTAACCTGTATACTATCATGTGAATTGAATCGCCAGTCTATGTCTGACGCAGGATGCAGCATGCTTGGGGCTGGTGCATGGGGATGACCCAGAAAGATGTTATGGGGAGGGAGGTGGGAGGGGGGTTCATGTTTGGGAATGCATGTAAGAATTAAAGATTTTAAAATTTAAAAAATAAAAAACTAAAAAAAAAATAAATAAAAATAAAAAAAGAAAAGAAAAACTTGGTTACAACAGAAAGAAGGATTGAGTGACAGATTAAATAAGGAACATTTTCTCAACTACCTGTAATTAACTGGAATTTCTTGTCCTCTAATGTAAGAGGCTCATGTCCGAATTTCCAAATCTTTATAAAAGGCCAAATAGTGATGTTACCAGTTATGAGCAGAGGATGGTAGCAGAGAGCTCTTCTTAAAGTCTGATCCAGGCACTTGATCAAAATTCAGGCACTTTATATTTTTAAGCTGTTTCTGATACATAAACTCATTTTTTCATGACATATTTTAGGTCTTCATTTAAAGAAATGAAGGCGAGTCTCCAGTGTCAGCCAGTGGTGTTTATTTTTATTTTTTGCTACTTTTGTTGTTTTATTTTATTGAAGTATAGCTGGCTTACAATGTTGTTAATTTCTGTTGTACAGCAAAGTGACCCAGTTTTACACACACACATACACACACACACACACACACACACACAAACACACACACACACTTTTTAATATTCTTTTCCATTATGGTTCATCACAGGATATTGAACATAGTTTCCCATGCTATGCAATAGGACCTCATTGTTTATTCATCCTATATATAATAGCTAGTGATATTGTATGGCTGTATTAAAGGATCAGACATTGTCTGATTTTACTAAATGCTCAGGCTTACTTTTGGGAAACTGATTATTTTAGATCCTCATATCTAATTAAAAAACCTGTGACATGAATCTGAGTGGGGGGGGGGGGCGTTAAACAGTTCCACAGCGGAGGTTACAAGTCAGACTGATTTGTTATATAGCATATTTTCAGTCCTCCTCAAGGGATTAATAACTGTCAGTAGCCATGGGAGAGTTGCAGACTGGATTTATAGCATTAGCATTCTCGCCATCCATCATAAAACTAATTGTAAAGAGCAGGGTAATAAATAGAATGAAGCTCTCTGCTTTCATTTGGAGGAGAACTTAATAGAAAGAGCATCTTCAGTTTATAAAATTAGCTTCATTGATATGGATGATACACTTAGGGGAGTAAGTGGGCGGTGGTTTAAAAAGACGCCACCTTCTCATATTGGCAACTAAAACACATCGTTTTCTCAGTGTTGTCTCAGCTTTTTCTAGGTGGAAGCAAGGGGAGGGGAGCTGTTATAGAAAAGAGCAGAACTGTGTTACAGAAAAGAGCAAAAGAGGTTTTTTTTAATGGAAAGAGCTAAACACAAGAAGGTGTGTCATGTAAAAAGAACAGAAGTGTGTCTCACCTCCTCTCTTGTGAGGGAAGAATTTGGGTCACTGTGAGAAGTGAGCCAAGCTTTGGAGTTATCCGATTTCACAGGTGATCTTGTTTCCTAGCAGTGTGCTGAGGGGTCCTAGCTTGGCCCAGACTTGGCCAGTCCTGGCAGCTGAGCTGACACCCGGCCCAGCGGTCCTGGCCCAGTGACTGAAAGGCTTCCTGGGCCCCCCAGGCAGAATGCACTGTGGCATGGCGTGGGCCAGAACACTTCTGAGAAACTAACTGCTTCTCATGGTAGGTTTGAAACCACACATTCCCTCTGGAATACCTTTTTAAAACTAAAATTCTGCTCATGGTTGACCTCACCTGTTTTTGTTGAACCGAACCCATTAATCAAATATGTCCCAGAGGTGGCTCATGATCTTTCAGAATTCTAATAGAAGCAGAAAGTCAAGGACGGTGCAAATTGATCTGCATCATCTGCCTTGTTAGGTTGACAATGCAGGCAGCACTTCCCGCATCTTCTAAGAATAAGAGCCTACCTGATTAGCAGAGGTCTGGTGTCTCAACAACCAGGCTTTTATGTACCTGTCTGTGGTTCAATAAAATCAGCGCTGTATTTCATAGAAAGTACTACGTGGCACATCTTTTCTGAATGTTATCAAATTTTCCTCTCTAATATTTGAAAATGCTTCCCTGGTGGCTCAGATGGTAAAGAATCTGCCTGTAATTTGGGAGACCCAGGGTCTCAATCTCTGGGTTGGAAAGATCTCCTGAAGAAGGGAATGGCTACCCACTCCAGTATTCTTGTCTGGGGAATCCCATGGACAGAGGAGCCTGGTGGGCTACAGTCCATGGGGTTGCAAACAGTTGGACATGACTGAGCAGCTAACACACACCTACATGCATGTCAAACTATACAGAACAACCTATTTATATCATTGTGAAAAATACATTGTTCTGCTAGACCTCACAGAGAAGGCAATGGTACCCCACTCCAGTACTCTTGCCTGGAAAATCCCATGGATGGAGGAGCCTGGTGGGCTGCAGTCCATGGGGTCACTGAGGGTCGGACATGACTGAGCGACTTCACTTTCACTTTTCACTTTCATGCATTGGAGAAGGAAATGGCAACCCACTCCAGTGTTCTTGCCTGGAGAATCCCAGGGATGGGGGAGCCTGGTGGGCTGCAGTCCATGGGATCGCTGAGGGTCGGACACGACTGAGCGACTTCACTTTCACTTTTCACTTTCATGCATTGGAGAAGGAAATGGCAACCCACTCCAGTGTTCTTGCCTGGAGAATCCCAGGGATGGGGGAGCCTGGTGGGCTGCTGTCTATGGGGTCGCACAGAGTTGAACAAGACTGAAGTTACTTAGCAGCAGTAGCCAGACTTCAGTGATTAAGAATTCGTGTCTCTTTACTGTATTGAACTTTTAGTATGGTAGCTGTTAGCTGAAACACAGGAATAATGAGAAGCGATGGTTAATGATCTGAACAGCTGTGATGAACCACAGCCTCAGTTCAAGCTTCATCCCTGGGTATTTGGAGCCTTAGAATTTAGCTCTTCAATAGTTCCAAGAAAGATGAGTATACTAAAATAGGCAGAGAAATTTTCTTCTACAGAAAGTTGGATTCAGATCCTCTGCGGTCTACCTATCATTGCTTTAAATAGTTAAAAAAGAATGCAAGGGGTGGGGAGAGGAGGGAGAGGAGAGAGATAGGGAGAATGAGATTCAAAATCACAGCAGGATCCTCTGTGATCCATCCCCCAGAATTCTGGAAATAAAAGCAAAAATAAACAAATGGGATCTAATTAAAATTAAAAGCTTCTGCACAACAAAGGAAAATATAAGCAAGCTGAAAAGACAGCCTTCTGAATGGGAGAAAATAATAGCAAATGAAGCAACTGACAAACAACTAATCTCAAAAATATACAAGCAACTTATGCAGCTCAATTCCAGAAAAATAAACGACCCAATCAAAAAATGGGCCAAAGAACTAAATAGACATTTCTCCAAAGAAGACATACGGATGGCTAACAAACACATGAAAAGATGCTCAACATCACTCATTATTAGAGAAATGCAAGTCAAAACCACAATGAGGTACCACTTCACACCAGTCAGAATGGCTGCAATCCAAAAATCTGCAAGCAATAAATGGTGGAGAGGGTGTGGAGAAAAGGGAACCCTCCTACACTGTTGGTGGGAATGCAAACTAGTACAGCCACTATGGAGAACAGTGTGGAGATTCCTTAAAAAATTGCAAATAGAACTACCTTATGACCCAGCAATCCCACTGCTGGGCATACACACCGAGGAAACCAGAATTGAAAGAGACACATGTACCCCAATGTTCATTGCAGCACTGTTTATAATAGCCAGGACATGGAAACAACCTAGATGTCCATCAGCAGATGAATGGATAAGAAAGCTGTGGTACATATACACAATGGAGTATTACTCAGCTATTAAAAAGAATTCATTTGAATCAGTTCTGATGAGATGGATGAAACTGGAGCCGATTATACAGAGTGAAGTAAGCCAGAAAGAAACACACCAATACAGTATACTAACACATATATATGGAATTTAGGAAGATGGCAATGATGACCCTGTATGCGAGACAGCAAAAAAGACACAGCTGTGTATAACGGACTTTTAGACTCAGAGGGAGAGGGAGAGGGTGGGATGATTTGGGAGAATGGCATTGTAACATGTATACTATCATGTAAAAATTGAATTGCCAGTCTATGTCTGACGTAGGATACAGCATGCTTGGGGCTGGTGCATGGGGATGACCCAGAAAGATGTTATGGGGAGGGGAGGTGGGAGGGGGGTTCATGTTTGGGAACGCATGTAAGAATTAAAGATTTTAAAATTAAAAAAAAAAGACTCTTACAAGGTGGGATATCTAGGTTTTTACTGAACATGGGATATATGTTTACAGTTCAGACTTAATCAAAGGGAAGCACTAGGGAGAAATCATATATTCTTGGCAATTGTAATGAAATTCCTTTAGAGAGAGTCCAACTTAGTTGAGAATAAACTCTGATAAAGGTGCTGCTTGGGATGAACTGGTGTTGGGAGGGATCATAGTTTTCCAGCAGAAAGAGAAAAAAGTTACCCTGAGGAGGGCAGGAGAAGAGCAGTGGGGCCAAAGTGAACCTTGTTTCTGTTCAGGGCTTCGGGGCACTGTCTTTGGCATCGTGTTTAAGTATTCTGAAAACGTGATGCCCCTAACCTCAAGAATGGCGTAATAATTACAAAGCCTATATTTTGTCAATAGTAAGTCTAGACTTTGGTAATATGAGTAAGATCTCACTTCTGTGATCTGTTTTTTTTAAATTAATTTTTGGCTGTGCTGGGTGTTCATCGCCATGCAGGCCTTTTCTCTGGCATAGGGGCTACTTTGCAGGTGCAGTGTGAGGGCTTCTCATTGGGTTGGCTTCTCTTGTTGCAGACCACAGGCTCAGTAGTTATGGTGCCTGGGGCTTAGCTGCTCTGCGGCATGTGGGATCTTCCTAGACCAAGGATCAAACCCATGCCCCCTACATTGGCAGGAGGATTCTTTACCACTGAGCCACCAGAGGAACTCTCACTTTTGTGATCTTTTTAAAGTATAAACCAAATATGACTTAGGCATTCCTTTAAAATTCTCTCCCAGGTTCTTCCATGACACCTAGAATAAAATCTGTCTCTTATGGTTTTCAAGGCCTTGGAGGACCTAGCTCTTGCCTGTCTCTTAAACACATCCAGTCATCACTGCTTTCTGCTGTTCCCACTTGCTCTCCTTTTTTTTTTTTAATTTTAAGTTTTTTATTTTTAAAATTTTAAAATCTTTAATTCTTACATGCATTCCCAATCTGCATGAGGCTTCCCTGGTGGCTCAGATGATAAAGAAAATGCCTGCCGTGCAGGAGACCCATGTTTGATCCATGGGTCAGGAAAATCCCCTGGAGAAGCAAGTGGCAACCCTTTCAGTATTCTTGCATGGAAAATTCTGTGGACAAAGGAGCCCAGTGGGCTACAGTCCGCACTAAATACTACATCCCCATGCCCCCGTCCCCAGCCCTCTACCCCCAGGCCCTGGCATCTACTACTATACTTTCTGACTCTGTGAGTTCGACTATTCTAGGAACCTCACATAAGTGGAATCAGTATTTGCACTAATGTATATTGGAATGCATTTTTAAGGTTAATGCATGTCCTACAGACAGACTTTACCTTCTATGGGGTCACACAGTCGGACATGACTGAAGCGACTTAGCAGCAGCAGCAGTGTGTATATGTCAGTCTCAGTCACACAATTTACCACCCCCCCTCCCCATTCATTTTTCATTTTATTGTCTTTCCCCTCATGCTGTCTGTCTCTTGTCCTAGGAAATAAGCCTTATATGCATAGGGGGCTTCCTCTGCCATCTATGTGGATTTCAGTTGCCTGGCATAGCATCTGGTACCCATGGAAGATGGATATTGTTGACTAGCTCTACAAAGGCTCGGTTGCATCCAGGAAGCACCAGAAGTGGGACTGTAGCATTTCAGTGGCTGTGGGGAGGGGACGGTGCTGGGCACTGGAAGGCCAGGGACTGTGTGTCTTAGTGGGGGTCTGGATTGCCATCCTTCTTTTAGAGAAGCTCTGCCTGTTGTCATTTTACATATTAGCCTTCCTGATAATATTTCAACCAAGCAAAGTATTGTAAAGCTTAAGAAATGCTTAAAAGTCGCTGAGAATAGATGAAGAATTTCCTTTCACTGATGCAGCCACTGTGGAGAACAGTATGAGTCTTCTTTAAAAAGTAGGAATAAACGACCTTGTGACCCAGCAATCCCAATACCCAGAGGAAATAATAACTCAAAAAGACACATGTACCCCAATGTCCATGTGGCACTATTTACAATAGCCAAGACATGGAAGCAACCTAGATGTCCATCAACAAATGAATGGATAAAGAAGATGAGGTACACATACACAGTGGAATATTACTTAGCCATAAAGAGGAGGAATGTATTCAAGTCAGTTCTAGTGAGGTGGATGAACCTAGAGCCTGTTATAGACAGTGAAGTAAGTCAGAAAGAGAAAACCAAGTATCCTATATTAACACACATATTATATATGGAATCTAAGAAAATAGTACTGATGAACCTATTTGCAGGGCAGGAATAGACACTCAGACATGGAGAACAGACTTATGAGCACAGCAGGGGCAGGAGATGGTGGGACGAATTGAGAGAGTAACACTGAAATAAAGACATTGAGATGTGTAAAACATATAGCTAATGAGAAGTTGCTATATGACAAACTAGAGGGGTGGGATGAGGTGGGAGGGAGGGGACATGTGTATACCTATGGGTGTCTTATGTTGATTTATGGTGGGAACCCATACAACATTGTAGAGCAACTAACCTCCAATGGAAAAAAAAAAAAAGTACCTACCTCACTCACAAAAAAATTCCTGTTTGCATTTGATATGGTTTTAGTGACAACTATCATTTTATCATGAGTATATCGTTAACTGAGGGAAAAATGAGGAAAAAAACAGCTAAATTTTAACACTGGAAACCTCCTGTATAAAAGACTCCTTGTCAGTGGCCCAGTTTAACCCCAGCCAGTTGTTTCTCATGAGGCTGAGGAGTGAGGTCATCTCTTCTCAGGGTCCTGAGTGGGTAGGGATGCCCAACATGTTTTGCCAACATGTCTCAAGAGTAGCTTGCAGGAGGCATTTTGTGCAAGCTTCTGTTACCCTGCTTTAACTGACAGCGCTTCCTCTTGCCTTTTATGTTAGCCTAGTGCACTGGCTTTCCTGTGCTCAAACCATCCTTGCATTTTTGTTGTTGTTGTTGTAGACTTTATGTAAAATAAGTGAAGCTTTTCTTAAATCACTGTTAATTGGGTCCACTGCACCCTTATACAAATTCGCACATACACACAATCTCTATTTCCCTGAAACACTGTAAATTTGGTAGCATTTTTTCTGTTTACTGATAACCTGAAGCCCCAAGGAGTTGAGCGTTTTGGCTTCCCAGGTAGTACTAGTGGTAAAGAACCCTCCTGCCAATGCAGCAGACATAAGGGATTTGGGTTCGATCCCTGGGCAGGGAAGATCCCATGGAGAAGGAAATGGCAACCCATTCCAGTATTCTTGACTGGAGAATCTCATGGACAGAGGAGCCTGGTGGGCTACAGTCCATGAGGTTATAAAGAGTTGGACATGAGTGAAGTGACTTAGCACACTCATGCCCACCCTCAACTTTCTCCATCTCTCCTGCTCTCTCCCCCTGACATAACCATCACTGTGCATGCTAGGTCACTTCCATTGTGTCCAACTCTTTGCTGCCTCATGGACTGTAGCTCACCAGGTTCCTCTGTCCATAGGATTTCACTGGCAAGATTGCTGGAGTGGGTTGCCGTACCCTCCTCCAGGGGACCTTCCCGACCCAGGGATCGAAACTGCGTCTCTCTCTTAAGTCTCCTGCATTGGCAGGCAGGGTCTTTACCACACTGGTGAGAGCCTATTCTGTCCCAGGCATATTACACATTCTGGGGAAGGCAGAATCCTTATCCTCTCAAGTTTAAAAGCATGAGGTTGAAAATTAGGGAGAAGATGTTACATTGTCTGTGGGCAACCAGAGGCTTCATCTCCACCTCAGGCATACCTGCCAATGTCTTGGGGAAACTGGAGATGATAAGGGACCTTAGGAGAGGTGAAGAGACGATGAAAGAATAGGTACATGGTTGGGACGTTATTACTCTGAAGCCGAGACTGAAGCCTTCCTGCTGCTTCCAAGGAGCCTGAAAACCAAGATGCAGATAGTTTGGCTTTGAGCCATGTCTTACTTGGCATTGACTTGGTATTGATTCTGCTCTGACAGAAAACAATGGGCTGCCAAAGTGTGCCAAGCTGAGTTGCAGGAAGAGGTTAAAAATGTTTGTGCTGAAACGAGCTATGGACAATGAGCCTTTAGCTTGAAAAGAAAAGTAACTCCCCCGAGGAGTGGATACTTCCTGGCAATTTCGTATGGAGATGGAGGAGGGCAAATCTCAGTAGACATGATTTTGGAAGAGCTGTATCATCTATTCCCAAAGCCATGATTAGATCATAATGTAGTCTCAAAATATAACAAAAAAGACAAACACCCCTTTCCCTCTTATTTTCTCCCTTTGTTCATTCATTCAGTCACTAAGTCATGTCTGACTCTGTGACCGCATGGACTGTAGCCCACCAGGCTTCTCTGTCCATGGGCTTCTCCAGGCAAGAATACTGGAGTGGGTTGCCATTTCCTCCTCCAGTAGATCTTGCTGTCCCAGGGATCTGACCCAGGCTTCCTGCATTGGCATTCGGATTCTTTATTGTCTGAGCCACCAGGGATGCCCTATATTCCTCCAGGTAATCACAAACGTGTCTGAGGCTTCAGTGTCATTTATAGGTTGGCGCTTCCCAAATCTGGGCCATGATTCCTTTCCTCAGCTATGGCCCATGTATGACGTCCAGGTATGTCCACCAGGGGAGCCACTGCTTCCTCAAACTGAAAGTATGTCCCAAATTGGTTCTCCCTAAGTGCTATCCTCCATGACAGCCTGCTCCACTATTCTTGCCTGGGGAGCATCCGTGGACAGAGGAGCCTGGGTCTACAGTCCATAGGGTCGCAAAGAGTTGGGCATGATAACGCTTTATAGCACACATGCACAGAATGTGTCCATCCACTGACATCTCCTAGAGGAATAAACAGCATTGTGATCATGCTGATGTCCATGCTAATCTCCTCTTCCAAGCCCCCAAAAGTGACCAGTTCTATGGATGATAACCTTCTGATACTGAATTCCTCTGTCTAGTCAGCAGCACTGACAGTGAGCTAGACCCTGGCCATCTTTCACTTCCTTGACTGCTGCCATAGCCTCTCTCTCTCTCTTTTAAATATAACTTTATTTTATGTTGGAGTATAGCTAAACAACAATGTTATGATAGTTTCAAGTGAACAGGGAAAGGACTCAGCCATACATATACATGTATCCACTCTCCCCCAAACCCCTTGCGTCCCATCTGCTGCTGCTGCTGCTGCTGCTAAGTCACTTCAGTCCGACTCTGTGCAACCCCATAGACAGCAGCCCACTAGGCCCTTCTGTCTCTGGGATTCTCCAGGCAAGAATATTGGAGTGGCTTGCCATTTCCTTCTCCAATGCATGAAAATGAAAAGTGAAAGTGAAAAGTGAAAGTGAAGTCGCTCAGTCATGCCCAACTCTTTGCCACCCCATGGACTGTAGCCTGCCAGGCTTCTCCGTCCATGGGATTTTCCAGGCAAGAGTACTGGAGTGGGGTGCCATTGCCTTCTCCAAGCTATTGTTCTGAAATCTCTAAAACTATCATTTCTTACCTTAAACACACAGGCTATTTCCCCATCCTTCATAGGTTCCTTTATATACTCAAGCTTTTATAATGGGTCACCAGGCTAGTCCCAGCCTGGCCTTTCCTGACTCACTCCCAAGTCCTCTTTCCACTTCACAGCTGGTGTTCCAGCCACATCCAACTGTCAGCCTTATCCTGAACTCTGGCTCTCCCTTCACCCTCTTCCTGCCCTTCCACATGCTGTTTCTTCTGCCAGGAATGTCCTGCCTTCTCCCTTCTATCTGGAGACCTCCTGGAAGTCCTCAACAGGAAATTCAAGTGACTCCCCCAAGTTATTCAGATTTTATAGTGTACTGTTATCTTTTGTTACAGCATCTACCTCACTCCACTGCAAATACATAGATGTTCACCCATCCATCTTCCCCATTACTCTGATTCCTTGTCAACGTAGCATCCTTTTCTTTATTATCTCTCAGAGAAGACTGTCATTATGTGTAGAAAAGACAGATAATCCATAAATATTTGTTGAGATTGGTGTGGATAGATTTGGGTGAAGCATGTTTAGGGAGATAAAAGAACATAAACCTTCTTCTTCTATCATCAATATTAAAATGGCTATACAAAAATACAAACAACAACAAAAAAGAAAACATAACGTAAGCCCTCTTAAAGCTACACGGTAGTCATACTTTTCCAATAATGAAGTACCATATCATACAAATCTGTGTTCCCGTTCATCCCCTATGGAAAGCGGAAAGGCCACTACCCAGGCTTGACCCGTAGATACTCCAGGTACCATCAGGGACTTTGGTACAATCCATCCTGCCTATAAAATGCTTTTATCCCATTTTTTTTCAAATTTACTTCCTTTTTCAATGAAGTGCTTTTATAGTTACAAAGTGTCTGATTTCTCACTGTCTGAATTTCCTGAAGAGAATTATTTGCAAACAAAAAGATGAAGGGCCAGGGGTTTGTGATCCTCCTACTGGGAGGACTTCAGAAACAGCAAAGGTGTTTGCTTCTCAGAATCATTATTGGAGATGAATGTGTGGGGTCTAGAGCAGAAATGCTCTTTTAACTTAAAAATATCTTAGAAACTGCAGCTATTCACTCACATGGGGACTGAAGCTCTTGAGGGTGGTGGTTGCTAAGTTGTGTCTGGCTCTTGTGACCCCATGGACTGTAGGCTGCCAGGCTCCTTTGTCTGTGAGATTTTCTAGGCAAGAATACTGGAGTCGGCTGCCGTTCCCTTCTCCAGGGGATCTTCTGACCCACGGATCCAACTTGTGTCTTCTTGTGTTGGAAGACAGATTCTTTATGAATCTGAGCCACCACAAAAGCCCAGTGAAGCTTCTCAGGACTCTCAAAGTGTGAGTGTGTGTGCTAAGTCGATTCAGTTGTGTCTGACTCTTTGCGACCCCAGGCTTCTCTGTCTATGAGATTCTCCAGCAAGAATACTGGAGTGGGTTGCCATTCCTTTCTCCAGGGGATCTTCCTGACCCAGGGACTGAGCTCATGTCCCTTATGTCTGCATTGCAGGCAGGCAGGTTCTTTACCACTAGTGCCAGCTGGGAAGCCCTAAAGATGAGGGAAAGAGACCAGATTGTTAAGCTAGAGTTTACAGAAGATCAAGTCTTCACCAGAAAATGATGAACTTGTCTGGAAAATTGTTCATATTTCAAAGGTTAAAGCTATGTAGCTGGTATTCAATCATATCTTAATTTTGTTCCCTTTAAATTTAAAATCAGCATATTACCATGCAATAAAGAAATTCCAATTTCAAAGGCCCTAAAGATCATTTTTACACAGAATATAATTTTCTTTAAATATCTTTGGCAAATGAATGTATTTCTGCTTAAATTCTTCTGAGACAATGTCTTTTTTTTTTTTTTTTCTTCCTTTTTCCATTGACCCAAGTCTGTTTCATTCTTGGGCAGCTCTAGTTAGTATTTTTGTATTTAACTTTGTTAATATTGAGCCTAAATATTCCTGTTTATTGGAGCTTTCCATGTGGCACAGTGTGTATTTTTAAATATATATTATATATTTTTAAATATATATTTAGTGTAGTAGATAGCATACATATATCAATATATATGGGGCTTCCCCGGTGGCTAAGTGGTAAAGAATTCACCTGCAATGCAGAAGACAAAGGTCCAATCCTCGGGTCAGGAAGATTCCCTGGAGAAGGAACTGGCAACCCACTCCAGTGTTCTTGCCTAAGAAATCCCATGGACTGAGGAGCTTGGCGGGCTACAGTTCATGGGATGGTAGAAGAATCGGACATAACTGAGCCAACTAAACAACAACAACAAAAATCAATATATATATATGTACACTGAAGCAACTTAAAGCTAGTCTGCTCGTTTTGCTTTAGCCCTCAGAATTTGGAAAGAAAGTTATCCTGGTTCCCATTCATCTTCTGTTCTCCAGTTTACACACCTTTCATCCTATAGCAACATGAAGAATGATAGAAATCTTATTATGGTAATCTTTTTGACAGAGCACGATGTTGCTAATTCACCACACAGCAGGACAAAAATCTGGCTTTTACATGTAGTGCTAATGAGGCACTTATCTTGACCATCTACAAGGTTTGATTAGTCCTTCAAAGGGGGGCCTATATTTATAAGATTTTCAGGGACTGGGTGATGCTTTCTGTGGTTACAGAACAGAAAAAGCAGTAAGTGCAAACAAAGTCTGCATCTCACTTTCGTTCATGCTCCTGGTGAGTTCTGTAGGCAATCCAAGTCGTCACAGTGTGTTAATTAGAAAAAGGTGATGACTGAGAGAAATGCTATCAGGAGCCAAGCTATAGAAATCAGGTAAAGGGCAAAAGTATATCTTCACAGTAAGCTGACAGATAAGGTTTGGTGTGACTATGGTGTAGGAGGATAAAATCCTATAAATTCCATCTTCTTCTTTAATATTGTTGCTGTTCAATCACTAAGTCATCTCTGACTCTTTTTGACTCCATGGACTATATATAGCATGCCAGACTCCTCAGTTATATTATAAATTATATCATTATATTATGATGTAGTTAATATTATTTGTCACTCTTGGTGTTAAGGTAAAATTTCCCTTCTGATAGTTTAAAATTTGTTTACATTGTTGTTTGTTTGTTATTTTCCAGAGCTCTTTTCTTACTTCTTATGAAATATAGTTGAGTTATAATCTTGTGTTAGTTTCAGTGAAGTGATTCAATAATACATGTGTTTTTTGTATAAACATACATATTCTTCTTTCTATTCTCTCCCATTGTAGGTTATTAGAAGATATTGAGTTCCCTGTGCTGTACAGTAGGTCCTTGTTGGTTATCTGTTTTAAATACCCTGCTGCTGCTAAGTCGCTTCAGTCATGTCTGACTCTGTCTGACCCCATAGACGGCAGCCCACCAGGCTTCCCCGTCCCTGGGATTCTCCAGGCAAGAACACTGGAGTGGGTTGCCATTTCCTTCTCCAATGCATGAAAGTATACTAGTGTGTATATTTTAATCCTAAACTTCTAATTTATCTCTCTCCTCTCCTCCCCTTTGGTAACCATGGTGTTTTCTACCTCTGTGAGTCTATTTCTGTTTTGTAAATAAGCACACTTGTAGTTTCTTTTTTTTTTTTTTAATTTCACACATTAGGAATATATTTCTCTTTGTCTTACTTTATTTAGTATGATCATCTCTAGGTCCATAAATGTTGCTGCAAATGGCAATATATTCCATTCTTTTATATGGCTGAGTAGTATTCCATTGTGTGTATTCCGTATATACACACACACCACATCTCCTTAATCCATTCATCTGTCAGTTGACATTTAGGTTGCTTCTGTGTCTTGGCTATTGTAAATAGTGCTGTTATGAATACTGGGGTGCATGTACCTTTTTGACTTAGGTTTTCTCTGCATATATGTCCAGGAGTGGGGTTGCTGAATTATATGGTAACTCTAGGTTTTCAAGGACCCTGCACACTGTTTTCCACAGTGGCTGTTACCAATTTACTGTTCCATCAGCAGTGTAGGAGGATTCTCTTCTCTCCATACCCTTTCCATCATTTATTGTTTGTAGACTTTCAGAGAATTTCTTAACACTGGCAGATTGTCCAAAAGAAAATGATTTGCTTTAACAGGGATTATTGCTGGTTTGGGCAATGTCTTTGTTAATAGCCTTAAGTATGATTGGCCCACCTCTGGGTAGTTGTTCAGTTACCCTGTAGACTGCAGCATGCCAGGCTTCCCTGTCCTTCATCATCTCCTGGAGATTGCTCAAACTCATGTTCATTGAGTCAGTGATGCTATCCAACCATCTCATTGTCTGTCGTCTTCTTCTCTTCCTCCCTTCAATCTTTCCCAGCATTAAGGCCTTTTCTAATGAGTTGGCTCTTAGCATCAGGTGGTCAAAGTAGTGCAGCTTCAGCATCAGTCCTTCCAATGAATATTTAGTGTTGATTTCCTTTAGGAATGACTGCCTTAATCTCCTTGCAGTCCAAGGGACTGTCAAGCATCTTCTCCAACACCATAGTTCAAAAGCATCAATTCTTTGGCTCTCAGCCTCCTTTCTGGTCCACCTCTCACATCCATACATGACCACTGGAAAAATCATAATTTTGACTAGATGGACTTTTGTTGGCAAATTAATGTCTCTGCTTTTTAATATGCTATCTGGGTTGGTCATAGCTTTTCTTCCAAGGAGTAAGTGTGTTTTAATTTCATGGCTGCAGTCACCATCTGCAGTGATTTTGGAGCCCCCCAAAATAAACTCTGTCACTGTTTCCATTGTTTCCCCATCTATTTGTCGTGAAGTGATAGAAACAGATGCCATGGTCTTAGTTGTTTGAATGTTGAGTTTTAAGCCAGGTTTTTCACTCTCCTCTTTCACCTTCATCAACCTCTGGTAGGCAGCATCTTAAATGGGATGTGCTGCTTCCATTAGCTGACTTAATATACAACATTTGGACTTGTATAAGTTAGCAGATTTTACTTTTATTTGTTAACAAGTGAGAGCCCAGTGTGTGTGTGTGTTTATTTATATATGTGTATATATATACATACAACTTTAAGTCAATTTTATTGAAGACTAACATATATAGTAAATTACACTCCACTTGAAATGTGGGCTTGTATAAACACCATGGTTATACAGTTATACATGGTTATACAGTCAAATGAAGACTGTAAAACACTTTCATCACTCTAACAAGATGCCTGATGTCATGACAATCAACATCCTGGTCCTTGGCTCAACAGTTACAGCCCTATAAAAAGTCTACAAAAGTCAGAGCCCCTCGCCACCATTATCTAATTTCTGACACTATATATTAGGTCTATTTATCTAGAGTTTTTTTAAAATGGACTCAAACAATATGTCTGATTTCCTTCAGTTCAGTTCAGTCGCTCAGTTGCGTGTGACTCTTTGCGACCCCATGAATCACAGCACGCCAGGCCTCCCTGTCCATCACCAACTCCCGGAGTTCACTCAGACTCACATCCATCGAGTCGGTGATGCCATCCAGCCATCTCATCCTCTGTCATCCCCTTCCCCTCCTGCCTCCAATCCCTCCCAGCATCAGGGTCTTTTCCAATGAGTCAACTCTTCGCATGAGGTGGCCAAAGTACTGGAGTTTCAGCTTTAGCATCATTCCTTCCAAAAGAACACCCAGGGCTGATCTCCTTTAGAATGAACTGGTTGGATCTCTTTACCAGAATGGTTTAATAATTTTGATGTTTATCCACAGAGGTCCATGTATCAGCAGTTTGTTTCTTTATATTACTGAGTTGTATTCTCTCCCGTGAAAATATCAGTTTATTTTTTCACATTTAAGTATTTGGATTGTTTGGGGCTATAATGGACAAAGGTACAGGAAACCATTGTGTCTTAGTATTTGTGTATGTACATATTGCCATATCTCTTGGGTAAATATTTGTGAGTCTAATTGCTAAACCACAGAGTAAGTATATACAGTATTTAACTTTCTAGAAGAAACTGCCTATTTTTTTCTTAAAGAGGGTGCAACATTTTATATTCCTATGGACAATGTAGAGAGTTCCAGTTGCTCCACATCCTTGCCAATGCTGGCTACTGTGAGTCCTTCTAAATTAAGTCTTTCCAAAGGGAATGGCTACCCACTCCAATATTCTTGCCTGGAGAATCCCCATGGATAGAGGAGCCTGGCAGGCTAAGTCCATAGGATTGCAAAGAGTTGGACACAGCTAAGCATCTAACTGATGAACGTGTGCATATTGACATCTTCTTGTGGCATTAATACCTTTCCTCACTGACTTATAATGGGGGATGGTATCTTGCCATATGCTTATTGGCCATTTGTATGTCTTCTTTGTGGAGCATCTGAACAAATCTTTGCCCCATATTTAGTTATTTTTTTTCTAATCTAAGAATTCTTTATATATTATGAATTCAAGGATTTCAGTTCAATTCAGTTCAGTTGCTCAGTCGTATCCAACTCTTTGCGACCCCATGAATCGCAGCACGCCAGGCCTCCCTGTCCATCACCAACTCCCGGAGTTCACTCAGACTCACGTCCATCTAGTTGGTGATGCCATCCAGCCATCTCATCCTCTGTCATCCCCTTCTCCTCCTACCCCCAATCCCTCCCAGCATCAGAGTCTTTTCCAATGAGTCAAGTCTTCGCATGAGGTGGCCAAAGTACTGGAGTTTTGGTGTGTATATTTTTTACTATTTTTTTCCAAGTGTGTCTCTTTTTCTTTTGCGAAAATTGTTTCTTTTCAAGAGCAGATTAAAAAAAATTTTTCTTAAGGTATCATTAATATATTATGAAATATACAGTGTTAAACACTTTCATGTTTTTAAATGACTTAAACATTAGAATGGGAAAGACTAGAGATCTCTTCAAGAAAATTAGAGATACCAATGGACATTTTATGCAAAGATGGCCTCAATAAAGGATAGAAATGGTAGGGACCTAACAGAAGCAGAAGATATTAAGAAGAGGTGGCAAGAATACACAGAAGAACTTACATAAAAGATCTTCATGACCCAGATAATCATGATGGTGTGATCACTCACCTAGAGCCAGACATCCCGGAATGGGAAGTCAAGCGGGCCTTAGGAAGCGTCACTATGAACAAAGCTAGTGAAGGTGATGGAATTTCAGTTGAGCTATTTCACATCCTGAAAGATGATGCTGTGAAAGTGCTACACTCAATATGCCAGCAAATTTGGAAAACTCAGCAGTGGCCCCAAGACTGGAAAAGGTCAGTTTTCATTCCAATCCCAAAAAAAGGCAATGCAAAAATATGCTCAAACTACCACACAATTGCACTCATCTCACATGCTAGTAAAGTAATGCTCAAAATTCTCCAAGCCAGGCTTCAGCAATACATGAACTGTGAACTTCCAGATGTTCAAGCTAGTTTTAGAAAAGGCAGAGGAACCAGAGATCAAATTGTCAACATCCGCTGGATCATGGAAAAAGCAAGAGAGTTCCAGAAAAACATCTATTTCTGCTTTCTTGACTATGCCAAAGCCTTTGACTGTGTGGATCACAGTAAACTGTGGAAAATTCTGAAAGAGATGGGAATACCAGACCATCTGACCTGTCTCTTGAGATATCTGTATACAGGTGAGGAAGCAACAGTTAGAACTGGGCATGGAACAACAGACTGGTTCCAAATAGGAAAAGGAGTATGTCAAGGCTGTATATTGTCACCCTACTTATTTAACTTATATGCAGAGTACATCATGAGAAATGCTGGGCTGGAGGAAGCACAAGCTGGACTCAAGATTGCTGGGAGAAATATCAATAACTTCAGATATGCAGATGACACCACCCTTATGGCAGAAAGTGAAGAACAACCAAAGAGCCTCTTGATGAAAGTGAAACAGGAGAGTGAGAAAGTTGGCTTAAAGCTCAACATTCAGAAAACGAATTTCATGGCCTCTGGTCTCATCATTTCATGGGAAATAGATGGGGAAACAGTGATAACAGTGGCTGACTTTATTTTTCTGGACTCCAAAATCACTGCAGATGGTGCTTGCAGCCGTGAAATTAAAAGACGCTTACTTCTTGGAAGGAAAGTTATGACAAACCTAGATAGCATATTGAAAAGCAGAGACATTACTTTGCCAACAAAGGTCCATCTAGTCAAGGCTATGGTTTTTCCAGTGGTCATCTATGGATGTGAGAGTTGGAATGTGAAGAAAGCTGAACGCCGAAGAATTGATGCTTTTGAACTGTGGTGTTAGAGAAGACTCTTGAGAGTCCCTTGGACTGCAAGGAGATCCTGCCTGTCTTTTCTAAAGGAGATAAATCCTCGGTGTTCATTGGAAGGACTGATGCTGAAGCTGAAACTCTAATACTTTGGCCACCTTATGCGAAGAGCTGACTTATTGGCAAAGACCCTGATGCTGGGAGGGATTGAGGGCAGTAGGAGAAGGGGACGACAGAGGATGAGATGGCTGGATGGCATCACCGATTCGAGGGACATGAGTCTGAGCAAACTCCGGGAGTTGGTGATGGACAGGGAGGCCTGGCATGCTGGAATTCATGGGGTCATGAAGAGTCAGACACGGCAGAGTGACTGAACTGAACTGATAGCTTTATTAAGAAAAAAAAAAACAATTTAGGAAGTATATATATTTTTCCTTTATCAAAATTTAGATATTCTAGATGTGTGGAATTTACAGATATAATTTGGAATAAGCTTGTTTTCTACAAAGAGCATACTAAAATTTTTATTTGAATTGCATTTAATCTATAGAGAAATTAGGAAAGAATTTGTACTTAACATTATTGAGTTTTCTTTAATACAGTTTATCTCCTGAAATTTATAGGGTTGACTTTGGCTTATCTCATTAATATTTTGTGATTTTTACCATTATTAAACACTTCATACATTTTGATGCTATTTTTCATGATAATATTTAAACATCTGTGTTTTTCAGTAATGAACTCTCAATAGGGTAATACCTGAATTTTGTAAATAGAACTTGTACCTTTTGACATGATCAATTCTTCTATTATAGAAGATATAATAAGTACATCCTTAGAGATTTATTTTTATGTTGTTATACTGTCTACAAATGAGGACAGTTTAGCGTCTTCCTTTGCAGCATGTATCGTATTTTTTCTTATATTGTTGAACTGGATAGTACATCCAATATGGTGTTGACCAGAGGCATTGAATGAGAACATCTCTGCCTTTTTCTCAGGCTTATAATAGTTAAGTCTCTCAACATCAAACATGTTAACTGTACGTTTTCAGTAGATCCCCTTTATCAGGTGGAGGAGTTTCCTTTTTATCTCAGTTTTTCTAAGAGTTTCGCCTTTTCTAACTATTAATTGGTGTCAAAGGTTTTGAGCACCCTTTTTGTTCCTATTAAGAGCCTCTGATGGATTTATCTTATTTGGGGGGGGTTATCTTATTTTAAAAAATAGAATTATAAATTATACCTATTGATTTTTGGATAGAACACCTTTCTATTACTAGGATGAAGCACATCTGGTTATGATATATACCCTTTTAATATTTTAGGAGGTTTGATTTGCTAACATGTTATGGATATTTGCATCTATTTTATTGGCCAAAAAGTTTCCCAGCTGAACAAAATTTTTGGCCAACACAATATATTCATAAGGAAAATTTGGAGTGTTACTTACTTATAATGTTTTTGCCTAGTTTTAGAATCAAGGATAATGCTGGTCTTCTAAAGCTACCAGCCATATTTTTCACAGAACTAGAACAAATAATTTCAAGATTTGTATGGAAATACAAAAACCTCGAATTGCCAAAGCAATCTTGAGAAAGAAGAATGGAACTGGAGGAATCAACGTGCCTGACTTCAGGCTCTACTACAAAGCCACAGTCATCAAGACAGTATGGTACTGGCACAAAGACAGACATATAGATCAATGGAACAAAATAGAAAGCCCAGAGATAAATCCACACACATATGGACACCTTATCTTTGACAAAGGAGGCAAGAATATACAATGGAGTAAAGACAATCTCTTTAACAAGTGGTGCTGGGAAATCTGGTTAACCACTTGTAAAAGAATGAAACTAGATCACTTTCTAACACCGCACACAAAAATAAACTCAAAATGGATTAAAGATCTAAATGTAAGACCAGAAACTATAAAACTCCCAGAGGAGAACATAGGCAAAACACTCTCCGACATAAATCACAGCAGGATCCTCTATGATCCACCTCCCAGAATTCTGGAAATAAAAGCAAAAATAAACAAATGGGATCTAATTAAAATTAAAAGCTTCTGCACAACAAAGGAAAATATAAGCAAGCTGAAAAGACAGCCTTCTGAATGGGAGAAAATAATAGCAAATGAAGCAACTGACAAACAACTAATCTCAAAAATATACAAGCAACTTCTGCAGCTCAATTCCAGAAAAATAAATGACCCAATCAAAAAATGGGCCAAAGAACGAAATAGACATTTCTCCAAAGAAGACATACGGATGGCTAACAAACACATGAAGAGATGCTCAACATCACTCATTATTAGAGAAATGCAAGTCAAAACCACAATGAGGTACCACTTCACACCAGTCAGAATGGCTGCAATCCAAAAATCTGCAAGCAATAAATGCTGGAGAGGGTGTGGAGAAAAGGGAACCCTCCTACACTGTTGGTGGGAATGCAAACTAGTACAGCCACTATCGAGAACAGTGTGGAGATTCCTTAAAAAATTGCAAATAGAACTACCTTATGACCCAGCAATCCCACCGCTGGGCATACACACCAAGGAAACCAGAATTGAAAGCGACACATGTACCCCAGTGTTCATCGCAGCACTGTTTATAATAGCCAGGACATGGAAACAACCTAGATGTCCATCAGCAGATGAATGGATAAGGAAGCTGTGGTACATATACACAATGGAGTATTACTCAGCCATTAAAAAGAATTCATTTGAATCAGTTCTAATGAGATGGATGAAACTGGAGCCGATTATACAGAGTGAAGTAAGCCAGAAAGATGAATACCAATACAGTATACTAACGCACGTGTATGGAGTTTAGAAAGATGGCAATGACGACCCTGTATGCAAGACAGCAAAAAAGACACAGATGTGTATAACGGACTTTTGGACTCAGAGGGAGAGAGAGAGGGTGGGATGATTTGGGAGAATGGCATTCTAACTTGTATACTATCATGTAAGAATTGAATCGCCAGTCTATGTCTGACGCAGGATGCAGCATGCTTGGGGCTGGTGCATGGGGATGACCCAGAGAGTTGTTATGGGGAGGAGGTGGGAGGGGGGCTCATGTTTGGGAACGCATGTAAGAATTAAAGATTTTAAAATTAAAAAAAAAGCAAAAAACAAAAAACAAAAATAATAATACAATGAGTGGGAAGCAGTAAAATGTATGACAACTATTGTAAAATGGGAGGGGCCTTATTATAGGTATACTGATACAAGACACTACTTCCAAATAAACTGTGATAAATTGAAGATATGTATTTAAACCTTAAAACTATAAAAGTAAACAAAATGGAAGCGTCCATAAATCAACAGAGAAGGCAATCTGAAAACACTCAATCTGCAAGAAGTAGGGAAAGAGAAGGGAATAAAGAACAACTGGATCAAACAGAAGATAAGAGGGTAGATTTAAACTGAACCAGACTGAATTTTATCTTAAATGCAAATTATCTAAATACCACCATTAAAAGAGATTATCTGATTGGACAGAAACAAAAAAGCAATAAACCATATATTGTCTATACTATTGTTACTTTAATGTAACATATGCAAAAAGATTCAACATACAAAGAACCAAATGCTAAGAAAGCTAGAGTATTTATATTAATATCAAGCACAGCGGACTTTAGAATGAAAAAATATCAGCGGAGATAATTAGGAATATTTCAAAATGACGAAAGGTCAATTAATCAAGGAGACGTAAGAATTCTAAATGTGTGTGTGCGTAATAACACAGCTTCAATACACGTGAGAAAAAAACAACAGAAGCGAAAGAAAAAACTGGTAATACACGGTTATAATTGAAGATGACAGTCCTCTTGTATCAGTACTTAATAGAGAAATAGGCAAAAGAATTAATGATAGGGAATATTTGAATAATAGCATCAATCTTCTTGATCTGTCTTAAAGTTCTTTTTTGCCAGTTTCATCTTACAGTCATTTCTGATTTTAATCCTATTAACTAATTTTCTTCTTGACTATAAACCACAATTTACTGTATCTTCACATTTCTTTTTTTCTCTTTATTTTTTTAATATAAATTTATTTTAATTGGAGGCTAATTACTTTACAATATTGTATTGGTTTTGCCATATATCAACATGAATCCACCACAGGTATACACGTGTTCCCCATCCTGAACCCCCCTCTCACCTCCCTCCCCATACCATCCCTCTGGGTCATCCCAGTGAACCAGCCCAAATGTATCTTCACATTTCTAATTATTTTTAATTGGATGGCTATTATTCATTTTACATTGCCAAGTATCTTGATTTTTGTTGTCTTCCTTTACCAAGGAGCAGGTTTTGTTCTGGCAGATATTTAAGTCACTGGGGGACCATCTTGACATTTTCAAGGCTGATTTTTAAGCTTTAATATAGTCAGTTTGGAGTTGCCTTTGCTATGGACCTTGACATGCCTGTCCTGAATACCTGCATTTTTAATGAGGTTTTATTCACTTCAGTTGGCCAAGAGTGAATATCTCTTATGCCTCTGCCCTCTTGGCAGTTGTTCACCTGACTGAACCACCTGACTAGACAGAAGTTGCTGTTTGCTTAGAAGTAAGTTGTTTTTCAATTGTATATTGGAGTGTAGTTCATTGGCAATGTTGTGATGGTTTCAGGTATACACCAAAGTGATCCAGTTCTACATATACATGTGTCTATTCTTTTTCAAAATTTCCCATTTAGGTTATCACAAAGCATTGAGCAGAATTCCTGTGCTATGTAGTAGGTTCTTCTTAATTATCTGTTTTAAATATAGCAGTGTGTACATGTCAATTCCAAACTTCCATTCTATCCCTTCCCCCCACCTCCCCCCTGGTAACCAGAAGTGCTTTCTCTAAGTCAGTGAGTCTGTTTCTGTTTTGTAAATAATTCATTTGTAACATTGTTTAAGATCCAACACATAAGTGATATCATATGGTATTTGTCTTTCCCCGTCTGACTTAGTATGATAATCTCCAAGTCCCTCTGTGTTGCTGCAAAAGGCAGTCTTTCTTATGACTGAGTAACAGTCCATTGTATGTATATTCCAAAGTTTCCCTATCCACTCATATGCCCATGGTTATTTAGGTTGCTTCCTTGTCTTGGCTATTGTAAACAGTGCTGCCATGAACACTGGGGTGCAGGTATTGTTTTGAATCACAATTTTCTCTGGATAAATGCCAGGATTGGGATTGTAGCATCATATGTTAGTTTTTTAATACATGTATATCAGCTGAATATTTGGCAAAATACTCACAAGGACCTCTGTGCAGATTGGGGGGCTTTTCTTTGCACAGTTGTCTCTTTTTCTCCGTTATGCTACTCCTTAGATATCAGTCACTTTGATCTCCTTTAACCTTGATCCATCTTCCTTCAGTTCAGCAAACCTTCTGTACTCTATCAGGATCTCCCTCTCCTTCATTGTGGTTCTAAATGGGCTTCTAGGCAGAAAACAACGAGCTCACCCCATTACTCCCTTTTTCAGGATCACACCTCTGGGCTGCCTGTTTCCACTTATTGAAACTCTTTCAAGTATTTGTGCAGTTCTCTAGGTTTTATTTTTAAATGGCAGAAAGATAAAGCTAGTATTAGTTACTCTATCATGGCTATAAACTGAATGTATTTCAATAGAAAAACAACTTTTTAATAATATTTCCCATCATATACCACTTTTTAATTTTACTGAAAAAAATAGGGTGGTCAAATTTTTAAAACATCTCTGCTAAGGCATTAGAGCCAGGAAAGAATTTAGAAATTTATCTCTTAACCATAAAAAAATTTTAGACACTACATGTTAGAGCTGTTTTAAATAGGTTAACAGCATAATTAACAGGAATATAGGTAGTTTTTCAATAGATCCAAACCTGCACTCATGCATAGCCTCTTCCATTATCAACCTCCCCGCCAGATGGTATGTTTCTTAGAACTGATGAACCTTCATTGACACACCATACTCTCCTGAAGTCTACAGTTTGCTTTAGGGTTGACTCCTGGTGTTGGATATTGCATGGATTTAGGTGAGTGTACAGTGCCAGGGATCCATCATTATAGCATCCTACAATATATTTTTTGCTGCCCTGTAAGTCCTCTGTGCTCTGCCTATTCAACCCTTTTCTCACTGCTGGTAGCCACCTGATCTTTTTATTGTCTGCAGAATTTTGCCCTCCCTAGGATGTAATATACTTGGAATCCTACATTATTTAGTATTTTCAGAGCTTTCACTCAGAAATATGTGGAAATGTTTGTTTCCTCCATGTGTTTTCACGGCTTGACAGTCTAATTCTTTTTAGCCCTAATGGGAATAGTCCATTATCTGGATGTAAGGTTCCCTGGTGGCTCAGCAGTGAAGAATCCGCCTGCAATGCAGGAGCCGCAGGAGATGTGGGTTCGATCCTTGGGTCAGAAGGACCCCCTGGAGGAGAAAATGGCAGCCCACTCCAGTATTCTTGCCTGGGAAAACCCATGGACAGAGGAGCCTGGTGGGCTACAGCTCATGGGGTCGCAGAGAGTCCGACACAACTTAGCAAGTAAACAACAACAACAGTCTGGATGTAACACAGTTTATCTATTTGTTCACACACTGCAGGCCATTGTAGTTGCCTCCAGGTTTTGATCATTACGAAGAAAGCTGCTATAAACATAGATCTTTGTGTGGACATAAGTTTTCAACTCGTTTGAGTAAATACCAGGGAGTAGGATTGCTGGGTAGTGCGGTAAGAGTGCGTTTAGTTTTTCTAAGCAACCGCTAAACCGTCTTCCAAAGTGGCTGCTCCCATTTGTAGCCCCACCAGCAGTGAACGAGACTTCCTGTTGCTCCCACAGTTTGCCAGCATTTGGTGTAGTCATGATTCTCAGAACTGTTCATTCTGATTGCAGTAGAGTGGTGTCGTCTTATGTTTTATTTTGCGTTTCCCTGATGACATATGACTGGAGCATCTTTTCATGTGCTTATTTGTATAAGCATACCACATGTATATGGTATATGGTATAAGATATACCATATGTATATCTTCTTTGGTTAAGTGTCCGTTAAGGGTGTTGCCTGGTTTTTTTTTGTTTTTTTTTTTTTTAACCCAGGTAGTTTGTTTTCTTACTATCGACTTTGAGTTCTTTGTATATTTCGCCTAACAGTCTTTTATCCAATGTGTTTTTTGCCCTGTTGATTTTGTTGTTTTCAAATCTTGTCTTGTATTGTCCCAAAATTTTAATAGAAAATTCTTTCAGAAAAAGAGATTTCTTTTTAGAGACACTTTAATTAGCTGCTAAACTGGGTGAGAACGAACACATCCATTATAGGCAGTGTGACTAAGTGGGGAAGTAACATTTTCTAGCTTAGTGATGCCATGCTCAGATAAACCACACCTGCGCTTCTGAGAGGAGCAGAGTTAATGATCCTCCTTGCGGGCACCAGACACACTTGCCAGATGGTAGGGCTACAGTGAGCTTTACAGAAGAGAAATAGTGAAAATGCTAAGAAAGGAAAAACGTTCTCAAGAAGTCATAGCCGTATCTTAAAATTTTTAAAGATCAATATATGATTGGATTGGGCTTCCCCTTGTGGCTCAGCTGGTAAAGAATCTGCCTGCAATATGGGAGACCTGGGTTCGATCCCTGGGTTGGGAAGATACCCTGGAGAAGGGAAAGGCTACCTACTCCAGTATACTGGCCTGGAGAATTCCAGGGACTAAATAGTCCATAGGGTTGCAAAGAGTCACAACTTTCACTTTCATACGATTGGACTAATATTTAGATGATTAGTGGAGATAAATTGTTGTTTGTTAATGATAGAATATGGAATAACAAGAGTTTTATTCTTAACTCAGCTGTACTCCAAATTTCTTTACCAAGTTAGGCCATCCAAACCATCTTGTCTAATTTTTCTTTTGTACATGAGAGTCCTTTTTTTTTAAGAACCCCCATGTGTTGAGAGTTTTACATTTTGTAAGGATGATTTATTGTTGCTCAGTTGCTAATTCATGTCCAACTCTGCGATCCCATGGACTGCAGAATGCCAGGCTTCTCTGTCCTCCCTTCTCTCCTGGAGCTTGCTCAAACTCATGTCCATTGGGTCGGTGATGCCATCCAACCATCTCATCCTCTGTCGCCCTCTTCTCCTTCTTCCCTCAATCTTTCCCAGCATCAGGGTCTTTTCTAATGAATCAGTTATTTGCATCAGGGGCCAAAGTATTGGAGCTTCAGCTTCAGCATTGGTCCTTCTAGTGAATGTTCAGAGTTGATTTCCTTTAGGATTGACTGGTTTGATGTTCTTGTGATGCACCAATGATGTAACATGATACATGATGCCAAAATAAGGTTTCCAAAAGGATTTGCATTGTATTAATTACATAAAATCTGCATTTATAAAGGAGCAGCACATAATTTGTTTGGTCTCGTAGCACAGAAACCACAGATCCATTGGAATTAACTGGCTTGCCAGAGCTGGTGTGTTCATGAGCCCCATGTACTAAGCTTAATTGGGCCCATGGTTTTAAGAGAATTTCCAGGACTTCAAATTCAACACATACTTATTTTCTAAAATCACCCATTTAGGATGCACAGCAGTTGTTAGATGGCTCCCTTTCACAAATGTCATTCTGCATTACAAAAGAAAGGCATGGTTTTTACTCCTCTGTGTGGATTTTATTCCTCCTTACCATGCATGCTAAGTCACTTCAGTCATGTCCGACTCTTTGCAACCCATGGACTGTAGCCTGCCAGACTCCTCTGTCCATGGGGATTATCCAGGCAAGAATTCTAGAGTGGGTTTCCTTGCTCTTCTCCAGGGGATCTTCCCAACCCAGGGATCAAACTTATGTCTCTTATGTCTCCTGCATTGGCAGGTGGGTTCAGCTCAGCCTTAAAGAATCCATCTGCCAGTGTAGGAGACATGGGTTCAATCCCTGGGTGGGGAAGATCCCCTGGAGGGGGAAATGGCAATCCATTACAGTATTCTAGCATGAAAAATCCATGGATAACTCAGTTCAACACAATGTTGGTTGAAAAACTTGAGTCTTACTGTGATACATCATTAAAAAAGGATCAGTGTGAAATGTTGATAAAGTGAGTAATGTTAATGACTGAGTAATATATTTTTGTTGCAGGTAGTAGGATAAACAATAGGCTTATAAGCAAAAAAATTATAAGAATATTGGAACCAAAAGTAAGGAGGAAGAGAAAACTGTGAAATTTCTGATTGACTTAAAAAAAGAATTTGTTCAAGTATTTATTTAATAGGATGGTAGGTATCCAATTATTTAAAACTATTGAAACTCCTCCATGAAACTTAGAAATACTGCTGGCTCAGA
Organism: Ovis aries; assembly: GCF_016772045.2. Classification (NCBI taxonomy): domain Eukaryota; kingdom Metazoa; phylum Chordata; class Mammalia; order Artiodactyla; family Bovidae; genus Ovis; species Ovis aries. The sequence goes on from NC_056055.1 coordinate 108,166,002, forward strand.
TGGTAAAGAATCTGCCTGCCATGCAGGAGACCCAGGCTTGATCCTTGGGTCAGGAAGATCCCCCAGAGAAGGAAATGCCAACCCACTCCAGTATGCCTGCCTGGGAAATCCCATGGACGGAGGAGCCTGGTGGGCTATAGTCCATGGCGTTGCAGAAGAGTCGGACACGACTGAGTGACTAAAACTTGACATAAATGCCGAGTGCTGCAGGAGACAGATTGTTTAGCTGTTGACTGTTCACTCTGTTGCTCTTGTAAGTGGAAGGGCCAAACTGGCCTCGGGCTCTGCATGATGGGTTTCTGGCTACTTAGCACGGTAATCAAGAGCCTGGCATGCACGGTGCAGTCCACAGCCTATTTCTCATGGCGGCTATCTTCCAAATCCTCATTCTACTTTGCGGTTGGATGTGAGCCCCTTGGAATTTGGAAAGCAAGAAATAATTATGAGTATTATAGAGAGGTCACTTGTTTCAAACTTCTAAGGAAAAAAAGAAGGGTGTGTCATTTGATTTCCCTCCCAACCCTGGGGTCGAACCTAGGTCTCCCACATTGCAAGCAGATTCTTTACCATCTAAGTCACCAGGGAAACCCAAGAAAGTGTTAGTTGTTCAGTTGTATCTGACTCTCTGCAATTCCATTGACCGCAGCCTGCCATGCTCCTCTGTCGATGGGACTTTCCAGGCAAGAATACTGGAGTGAGTAGCCATCCCTTCTTGAGGGGATCTTTCTGACCCAGGGATCAAACCCTGGTCATTTGCACAGCAAGCAGATTCTTTACCATCTGAGTCACCAGGGAAGCCCCAAGAAAAGTATGGAGATGTCACTTGTTTCCAGCTTCTAAGGAAAAAATCAGGTGTCTCAGTTGATGTTTCAAGGAAAAAAAAAATAGCCACAGTCAGTATGTCTGGACCACACAGTTTAGAATTTTGCTGTTTTCAAATCTGCTCTTTAGCTTAGCCAAAACAGATGGTCTATTTGTTTCAAAGAAGAAGACGCTTTTCTATTGTTTAAATTATATATTGTGCGGCCAGAGATCATTTTTTCATGCAATCAGGCCAGGGAATTTGCCTTCTATTCCTGAATACCAAAGGTGGTGATGTCATGACAGATGCGATCATTTGACAATGGAAAAAAATGCTATGGAGACAGAACATTTGAAGCAGCAAAATTTTCTGCAACATTCACAACTGAAATGTGACCCACATATCCTACCTTAAAATAAAATAAAGACAGCAGCATTCAAACTAGGACTCTGATTGCCTGGGGCTTTCGTAAGTTTTGTGGAGGAAGGGGACATGTTAATAGAATAGTAAAGAATGATCAGATGCTTTTTGTGGGGCTTAATTAGCGTCTCTGCACTGAAGCAGCCTTATTGATAGTCTAGTGTTCTCTGAATGCGTGCTGGAAGGCTTCAAAGCCCTGTCTCCATGCTATGTTTTTAACAAATTAAACTTGACTGAATGTGGATATTCCCTTGTTGTGAGGTCTCAGTGACTCAAATTGCAGGCACTGGTTTATTTAGATTATCAAACCCTTCCTGACCAGAATTTTACTTCATAGAAAACTTGAACTCTAGCCTGCACTGTAATTGCTACATAGTTTTCCCCCAAAGCAAGATAATGTAAGCTCTCTTCTACCTGTAGCAAAGCACAAATAACTATTATTGAATGGTATGGAAGATGCTGAGCCTGAAGTGTTTCCTAATGTATGTCTCCCGGGTTGGTAAGAAACAAAAAGAACAACTATATTAACTCCAGTATAGAGATAACAAGGATTTTAATTGGTAACAGACTTCACTACAGTAACTTGGTACAATGTAATTTATAGAATCGGATGACAAGCAATCGTGTTACAATAAAGAAAGCTGGATAGGAGTGTTCAGAGGATGGAGGCAGCGTCTGTCACACCCCAGCAGTGGCCCTGGTGACAAATTCATTACTTTGGAGATTCCTGCCCATGTGGATGGATGCTAATGGGGCAACAGAACGTGAATAAAATCAGGCAATATTTGAGTAGCTAATAATCTCATTCATTTTGCTAAATGGTAAGCATTGACTTAAGCAATTAATTTTTGGAGTTTTCACACAAGGTTAAAAGAGGATAATTTTTACAAATTATACATTTGCTCCAATTGCTGTTTTTCATTTTATGAAAGAGCAATGTCAGTACTAAAAAAATAAAACCCAATTCAGTGATAATTATGTAAATTTTCCCTCAAATAAAATTACTCAACTGAAAAATCATTCTGTAGAAATTTGAATAACAATATGTTCTATATATGTTTACTTGTTATTCCCCAAACCTACACACACACAATGAGGTAGGTAGGTAGCTAGGTAGAAAGGTAGGTAGGTAGGTAGGTAGCTAGGTAGAAAGATGGATGGATGGCATTTTGATGGGACATGGAAAAACTAATTTGCAGTTGATTCATCACTAAAGACATTTATGAACTCTGCTGTTACCTTCCTTTCATGCACTTTATTAGCCTAAATATATACTTTAACTGTGGGCTTCCCTGGTGTCTCAGAATCCACCTGCGATGCAGGAGGTGTGGGTTTGATCCCTGGGTTGGGAAGATCCCTGGAGGGGGAAATGGCAACCTGCTCTAGTATTCCTACCTGGAGAACTCCATGGAGAGAGAAGCCTGGTGGGCTACAGTCCATGGGGTTACAAAGAGTCAGACATGGCTGAGCAACCAGACAGCAACAGCATGCTCTATATTTCTCTCTTAGCTAGGTTTTCTCTCTGTTGGTCTGGACCAGAGGAATGTCTAGATAGGGAGTATGTATGCAGGGGTTTTTGAATGTGGTCTTTCACCAGATTGAATCATTGATTCCTATTCCCAGGCCTTAGTATAAGTCAGTGGTATGAGGCCAGGGCCCCAAGGACTTCAGGTAGAAGTAGGTACGCATAGTTTATAATGACTCATGTTAAAAGTATCACTTAAAAGGTATGAAAATGGGCATTTCTAACACTGTCCTGTGATTTCTCCATGGAATATTGTTTACCCCAAACCCACAAATAGTCACAAAATGGTATTTCCCCAGTGATATGAAATATATATGTCTGCTTTGATTTATAATATAAATAAACTGGACTTATATCTGATTTTTAAAATCTGGATAATGTTAAAACATAATATGGGTTTCCCAGGTAGTGCACTGATAAAGAATCTGCCTGCCAGTGCAGGAGGCACAAGAGATATGGGTATAATCCCTGGGTCAGGAAGATCCCTTGGAGGAGGAAATAGCAACCCACTCTAGTATTCTTGCCTGGGAAATCCCATGGACAGAGAAGCCTGGCCAGCTACTGTCTATGGGGTCACAAACAGCTGGACGTGACTTAGCAAGTAAACAATAACAACAACAACAACAACAACACCCCACAAGAGGCTGTTTTTAAAAGTAATCATGTTTTGAGATCCTTTGACAAATAAAATTATTCTTTAATATGTAAGAAGATAAATTGACTAGGACTGTGGAAAAGAAAATTGAAGTCTATAAAATACTGACATTTACATAGATAGTAAACATTTAGTATGAAAGTAGAACTAGGATTTAACACTTTACACTTGAAAAACTAGTTTTGAGCAAAAGTATTATAGTAAAGAGTTTCTCAGACATTATGGAGGTCTAGCCATAAAAGTGATAAAGATGATGTACAAATATGTCATAGAAGAGTTACCATCAGTGGAGATAAAGAAATAGTCATTGATATAAATTAAAATGTCTGATTCCTAACATTAAACACTTAAAGGTTTTTTTTTTTTTTCTTTTAATGGAGTAAAATCTCACTTTACCAAACACTTTCTGCTGCCATAGTAGGCAGGATATTCATCTACCTTAAAGCGGTGTCCCTTCAGTTTCTCTCAAGAGCTGTTTCAAGGATGGTGAAATAAAGCATGGGACGCTTAGGGATCAGTGCGTCTGCCGTTTGATAGAAGGTGTAAGTTGTTATCTACCCAGAATCTCACATCATATTAACATTCACGCACATTATCTGATGTGTTGCTTAGCTGCTCAGTCATGTCCGACTCTGCAGCCCCATGGACTGTAGCCCACCAGGCTCCTCTGTCCACGGGATTCTCCAGGCACGAATACTGGAATGGGTATTCCCTTCTCCAGGGGATCTCCCCGACCCGGGGATTGAACCTGTGTCTCCTGCATTGGCAGGTGGGTTCTTGACCACTAGTGCCACCTGGGAAGCCCAGATTGTAATGCAGGCGAGACCACAATTGAAGGAGTGCCCTCCCGCCCAGAGAACGAAGGATTGTCTTGCAAAGGGTCCTGCTTCTCCTTCAGGGTGCAGGGTTTCCTAGGAATCTTGTCTAGCAGACTCCATTCCAAGCCCCCTTGCACCTATGGGACTACTCTTCAACTGCAAAATAAGAGTGAAGTGTCCTGAATCATTTCTAGGTCAAAGAGTTGAGAAGTGGTACACGATGGAGGTGATGGAGTCATGAGACTGGAATAGGCATTGGTTGACAAGCAAGTAACTTGCCACTGGGAAATGAAATTTTTGTCAATGAGGAAAACTGGTTTGGGACTTTATATGAATGAGAAATAAATGTCTATCAGATTGGCCATTATATACTTGGAGATTTAAGACAGTGGTGAATATCACTGTCATGGTAAGTATCATATCATTTTTCAAGAACCAAAAGGGGATTATTTAAACAAAGGGTATTCAGATTTGATGGTATTACTCTATTGTTTTTATTGTATTAGTTACTCAGTGGTGTTCAGCTCTTTGCGACCCCATGGACCATAGCTGGCCAGGCTCCTCTGTTCATGGAATTCTCCAGACAAGAATACTGGAGTGGTAGGCATTCCCTTCTCCAGGGGATCTTCCAGACCCAGGGATTGAACCCACATCTCCTGCATTGTAGGCACATTGTTTACTGTCTGAGCCACCAGGGAAGCCCCTTGCTCTGTTAGGTAGTAAAATAACAATGCTTAAGGGTTTCTGAGAAAAGCTAACCAATGGGGGTGTATCTGGCTGAGTTTTAATGCTAGTTACTTTTACTGAAGGCATAGCAGATTATCTGAAAATTTCATCGTAACATTTATTTACAGACCTAGCAATTTTTAACTTTTGTATATTAATGTGTGTGCTAAGTTGCTTCCATTGTGTCTGATTCTTTGTGACCCTATGGAGTGCAGCCCGCCAGGCTGTCCATGGGATTCTCCAGGCAAGAACACTGGAGTGGGTTGCTATGCCTTCCAGGGGACTGCCCAACCCAGGGATCAAACCTGTGTTTCTTATGTCTCCTGCACTGGCAGGTGGGTTCTTTACCACCAGGGCATACTTTATCAAAAACTATATTACTGTGATTCTTTATGAAATCATGTACTTAGAACAGTGACTTCCTAAAAGTCAACTTTGATTTCTCAACGTTAAGAAACAATAACAAAGAATGAGGCTAAATCCTGGTTAAATCTATTATAGCAGAGGAGTACCTTCACAGTGGTACTCCATGAGTAGCAATAGAAATTACACTGCCTTTTCTGAAACACTGACTGACTGTTTAGCTGTTTCAATAAGCCAAGACATCCCGGAATTGTTTCAGCTGTCGGTTTTCAAAATGCCTTGCTAATGTGAATCTCCTCTCTTTCCACACATTCGTGAAGCATTTCATGACGCAGTCATAACAAACAAGAGACCACAGATTTCCCCATACACATATCATGCACTATTGGATCAAACATCATTTGTAATATTATTGGATTCCACAGGAGCTATTATGATTCCCTTTTGTCAGGAAAGCATTGAGTTTTCCCAAGCAGAAATAAGTCTTGCAGCTCTTCATTTGCATTTCAGAAGCCTCATTTTCAAGCATTTACTCTTTGTAAGTAAACAGATGGATTTTAAATATTAAAAACCCATTTGGTATGACTGCAAACTTAACCGCCTACATTCCCCCCATTACAGAATCTTTGGGTGTGAAATTGAAAAGTAAATTATACTGTGTTAAGTCTGAACAGAGTTCATTGAGAGCTTTGTCTTTGTTAAATTGAGGGGGAGATTTATTTATGGACAGAGACCCCAAAAGGACCACCTTGCAGGCTAGATACTGACTCCAAATCACCAAGTGGTAACTGAAATTGATTTCAAAGGATGTAATTTGGGGAGATCTGAGAATGCCTTTTTGCATGGGTCTGCTACAGGCATGGAAATGATAAATGAGTGGCAAAAGCCATGTGGTTTCCCTCTGTGAGGGTCCCCAAATGGGCATGTGCCTCCACAGTCCATCTGCTAAGGTTTCTCCCTGCTGCCATTTCAGCACAAGTTTGTTGAGAAGTTTTTGATGGGAAGTCAGCCAATTCTGATGGTTTATTGCCTTTTTAAAAAGCAGCACATGGGCAACTGGGTCATAATATTTTCCCAATTAACCAACTGTTAGGTCAGAAAACAGAGATGAGTGATTGGAGGTGGAAGAGAGTGAGCAACCAGAGTTGAGACAGGTTTTGGGCAAAACACCTGTTTTGTGCAAAGATGCATTAATAAGTAGCAAGAAGGACAGGTGCCATGGGCCTCCAGGTTCCCTTCCTCCACTGCTGTTTGGCTTAGAAGGGCAGATCTGATGGCACTATTAGATGACAGACATTTCATCTAGAGTTACACAGGGTAAAAAACTTGCCCATTACATACATTCTCAGAAGCAGTAAATTTTGCAAAAGAGACAGTACAATTAGAGAAAGAGAGACTGTGGGCACTGATGCACAGAAAGGCATTCAGAGTTAATAAAATGGGACAGGAAGCAATGTCGCACTAAGACATTCATTTAGACTAATCTGCAGATTATCTGGAAACATAGTAAAGAGATATAGGAAAATATTCTGTTGCATACCACCAGAATTGAGTGGCAAGCATTTAATTTTTCAGTCTGCAGAGTTTAGATTCATGAATAAACTGCTGTGTTTTTCAGTGAGAGCCAAGTTTCTCTTTCTGGGAGGTAAACACACAGACCATGACTACAGATTCATTGGTGGCTGGCTCAGTTATTTAACCTCTCTGAGCCTCACCATCCTGGGTCTCAAATGTTGCCTCTTTTCCCCTAAAAAAGATTGTGAGATTGTTATAAATTATCTAAGAGGTTGATTGGAAACTCAATCAATGCCCAATTTACTTTTCCCTGTGAAGTCATCATATACCAATAAAATAGCCTTAAATTAAAAATACAGCAGAAGCAATAAGTTCAAGTCCTTTAGTTTTTAAGAACTGGTAAAATTCGTACACACAAAGGTGAAAAAAATTTAAGGTGTATCCACTTTTGGGAGCTTAGAACTCAACTAGTGTTGGTTTGACTAGCCTTGACAATTAGAAAGAAATGAGGAATTTTACACCCCTCAGTTTAGTAAGACTTGGCTATTACTCACTGGGTGCCTAAATGTAAGACAAACACAGGTGATTAAAGTTCCATAAAGATTTTTAAATAGGCCAGAAAGAAGGTATAACTTTCTAAATTAGATAAAATAGCCAAATGTCTAGATGGAATCTTTAACTCTTTTATTTACAAATTTTGCATATTTCAAATCATGCACATATTATATGCACTTAGAAATAATGCTTTTTCTAATACATCTGCATTTCAACACAAACTCCTATCTACTCTCTAGATCACTCTCTTTGCTGTGATGAGAACTATTTATAGAGTTACAGTTTTCTAGAGCTGATCATCAAAGCTGTCTCAGTAGCTAGAGATACAGAACTTTTAGGTTCCCTGTATGCCAGGGCTGCCCTGATGGGCTCGGACGGTAAAGAATCCGCCTGCCAATGCAGTAGACCTGACTTTGATCCCTGGGTCAGCAAGATCCCCTAGAGAAGGAAATGACAACCCACTCCAGTATTCTTGCCTGGAGAATCTCAGGGACAGAGGAGCCTGGTGGGCTGCAGTCCATGGGGTCACAAAGAGTCAGAAATGACTTAGTGACATCCCTGGAAGTGTACTCCCACATATTCGGAGAGAAGTCTTTGCTGAACTTTTTGGTAGCATTTACTCATGACTTACACATTGTAGCCACTTACTATATTGCTGTCTAGAGTGATCTCTGCAGAGAAGGCAATGGCACCCCACTCCAGTATTCTTGCCTAGAAAATCCCATGGATGGAGGAGTCTGGTAGACTGCAGTCTGTAGGGACGCTAAGAGTCGGACAGGACTGAGCGACTTCACAGTCACTCTTCACTTTCATGCATTGGAGAAGGAAATGGCAACCCACTCCAGTGTTCTTGCCTGGGGAATCCCAGGGACAGGGGAGCCTGGTGGGCTGCCGTCTATGGGGTCGCACAGAGTCAGACACGACTGAAGTGACTTAGCAGCAGCAGCAGCAGCAGAGTGATCTCTGAGATCATTATAAAGACACCAACATGAAGGCAACCTTATAGTTTTCACTGACACTTTCTGGGACGGGGGGCTTCTCTTAGGTGTCCACAGCCAGCCACAATGGTGAGGTGTTTGTGATGAGTCTCTGCCACATGCTATTTTATTTTTGAAATAAAAAAAAATAATAGACAAAATGGGCTGTAACAGGAGAATCTTGGTGAGAACTAGAATAAGTCTACTCTGGTCTACCTTTCGGTAGCAGCAGGGGAGGGTACTAGTATTTTGCATTTGGACACAGAGGGCAGCAAGGAACTTAAAAAACAAAACAAAACAAAAACAAAACACCAATGTTTCCTCCCCCCTACACAAGCATTTTCACTATGCTAGGTTGCGTGACCTGCCAAAGTCTATTGGTATCAACCCAATCTTTGGTTTCCTTGTCAATCAGTTATTTACTCAAATATTCAGTAAATACCTTTTGAGGACATACTATGTGGACCAACAAAACCTCAAGTAGTTCATGGTCTACAAGGATAATGAGAATTGGGTAATTATAACTTTTTGGATGAATGCCATAGTCAAGCATGGGCTTAGTGATCGGTCTCTGTGTGTGTGCATGTTCAGTCATGTCCAACTCTCTGTGATCCCATGAACTATTGCCTGCCAGGCTCCTGTCTCCATAGGATTCTTCAGGCAAGAATACTGGAGTGGATTGCCATTTCCTTCTCCAGGGAATCTTTCTGATCCAGGGATCGAACTCTAGTCTCTTACATCTCTTGCATTGGCAAGCAGATTCTTTACCAACTGCACCACCTGGGACTGATGGCGATAGGTAATAAAATGCAGTTTTGTGTGTGTGGACTTCATGCATGTGCGCACACATGCACACGTTCAGACTCTTGCACACACATGAGAGTGGGTGGTGAGAGCAGTCATGTTTCACAGAAAGCTTCTTGGAGGAGGCATTGTTTGAACTATGCCTGGGAGGATAAAGGGGAAACCATGAGCTGGAACAGAGTGAGTGTGGAAGGTCTGAGCAGGGTACACGGGCTGTTGAGAGATGCCAGCTCCTGTTACCATTAAGTGTAGGGTGTGTTTGGGTGGTGATGACATCAGGTGGGAAAAGTTGGTGGGAGACTGCATGAAGAGCGCTTATGAGCCACAGGAATTCTGACTCTCCTACACACGGAGCCATCACTGATGGAATGTGGCGAGATCCGATCAGATCTATGTTTAACAGAGATCGCTCAGCTATGTTGTGAAGGAAGGGCAGGAAGGGGATAGAACTGAGATGAGGAGATCATGTCACAAGTCAGGGATGTATGTGCTGTGTCTTTGTTGTCTCTATAGCAACCTCAAAGCCAGCGGTCCTTAAACGTTCATCTCCTACGTAGCATCTGCAGGGCTTAGGGCAAGGTCCAGAGGTTGGAGCCTCCATCATCTCTGTTAGTCTTCTTATGAGAACATGAGACTGCATAGGTTTCTTTCAGATTTTTCATGGAACACAGATATTTCTGCACCTACACACATTCTTATTCTTTTTTTAAATTTTCTAAGCCTATAGATGTTACACTAATTTTTCAGTTGAGAGAGATAATCTTGTAGCTTATTAAAATAAATTGCTCCACTATACGTTACATTACACTATATATATGTTACAATCCATGTTGCATGACAAACCTAGAGAGCCTGTTAAGAAACAGATACATCACTTTGCTGACAAGGGTCTGTATAGTGATAGCATGATAGTTTTTCCAGTCGTTATGTACAGACGTTAAGAGTTGTACTCTAAAGAAGGCTGAGCTCCAAAAATTTAGATGTTTGTTTTGTCCTTTTTAGGCTGACATTTGATCTCCCCAGAGTGGACATCCATTCACAGGATAGGAGAGCAACTTAGCCTCCATGCTCAAGTACTGCCTGTTGTTAAGTTCATATAACATCCCTGCACAATAGCAAGTGCTTAAACACTCTTTCAAACAGTCACTGTCTTAATAGTGCATTTTTTTTTCTGATCTAAACAAGGATGTAGAATGAATTAAGAAGTTTGAAGTTTCTTTTGGACTAATCTCATTGGTTTAGTCACCATTCCTGACAGCTAAACTGTGTTCATGCCTTACTCCCCACCACCCTGAATGTCTTCCTAGAGATTCTCCAAAGCACCCTGCAACAATTTCAGCCTGAGCTCTTTCAATAAATATTCAGAGTTGATTTCCTTTAGGATTGACTGGTTTGATCTCCTTGCTGTCCAAGGGACTCTCAAGAGTTCTCTCTAGCCCCACAGTCTGAAAGCTCAATTAGCATCTCAGTGATAATTCCCACACTTATATTCCCAGCTCAGATTTACCTTCTGAGCTCCTGAAACATAAATCCAGCTACAGATTCACTTGGATGATTTTCTGTTCCTCAATCTTAACTCATTCAAAAAGGAATTCATTATTTCTCCTCCCAAACCAGTGCCAGTTCAGTGTTCCCTATTTTCATAAATAGCTCCCCTTCAATCTATTGCTAAAAACCTGAAATCAGGTAGTCTTTCTTGACAACTCTGTCCATTTAATCACAGTAAATTAATCTCTTAATATTCCTTATATCTGTCCCTTCTCTTCAAATGGAGTCATCACCCTGTAGGAACACTTTTTAATTAGGCAGTTTCTGTGTAGTATTTTCCCACCTTTGTCTGTTTGGAATGAAAAATATTGCAGTCATAGCAGTAGACGAAGGATTGTGTAGCCATCAAGTCTCTACATTGCTCCCCACCCCCAAATGCACCCTGAGGAGACTCAGGATGAAGAACAGGATGCTGTCCCAGAGAGCTGAGGTGTACTTCAAAGGAATGACTTCAGTCAACCTGACTCTTATATCTTCCCATTAGTCAAAAATCACTAAATTTCTTAACTTGAGATGTCTGGTTTTCTTTCATTAATGGCAATCTGTTGATGTTCTAATTACTTGATCTTTGTTACAAAAACTCTTACATATCCTGGCTCCTCCCTCACCCCTTGGGAGCAGCACCTCAGACCTCTCTGAGATACTGTGTCTCAGGCTTAGTCACTCCAGTTGTGTCCAACTCTTTGTGACCCCATGGATTGTAGCCTGCCAGGCCCCTCTGTCCATGAGATTCTCCAGACAGCAGTACTGGAGTGGGTATCCATTTCCTTCTCCACGGGACATTCCCAACCCATGGATCAAACCCAGGTCTCTGCATCTCCTGCACTGGCAGGTAGATTCTTTAACACTGTGTCCCCTGGCTAGCCTGGAACCTTGGAGAAATCCTCGCTAAATCTCCTCAACAAGCTAACGTTTTCTAGTATTTCCACAGACCTTTCATATCACTCTATAATTCATATTTTATTGCAATTATTTGTCTCGGTTCTCCTTTCACTCTATGTTTTAGCTTATCTCTCATTTCCTCCTATATCCTAGGTCCTGACACAGACTCAGATCTTCAACAAACATTTGCTAAACATGAATAAACAAATGTTATTAGTCATTAAAATTTTCTACAGTTGTTACAAGAGAGCATATAAGGAGAACAGTTTCTGTTAGAGACAATGGAAGTTTTCCAGAAAGAATGGACCTTCAAAACAGATGAAAATGTAATGTAATGTTTCAACACAATCTAAAAGGAATTAAGAAAATGGTAGTATGGAAGAACGGCATAAATCACAATAATAAAGACCCGCAGCTGAGATCATCAGACAAGAGGTAGATGTGGAAAGAGAGGTGGCAGAAAGGATTAGACTTGGAAAATCTCATTTCAGAAACAAAGACTAAATTTGAAAGAAAACAGATGGATGAAAAACTGGAAAGTTTGCTTTAAATTTTTCTGTGCTTCCATGCTGGGTAATTTCTTCCACTCTCTCTTGTTCTTGGCTTGTTGATGAGGTTACCAGTCAAGGGTCCTAGAATTGAGTATCAGTTCAGTTCAGTCACTCAGTCATGTCTGACTCTTTGCAACCCCATGAACCACAGCACGCCAGGCCTCCCTGTGCATCACCAACTCCCAGAGTCCACCCAAACCCATGTCCATTGCGTCGGTGATGCCATCCAACCATCTCATCCTCTGTCATCCCCTTCTCCTCCTGCCCTCAATCTTTCCCAGCATCAGGGTCTTCTCCAATGAGTCAGCTCTTTGCATGAGCTCTTCACATCCATACATGACTACTGGAAAACCATAGCCTTGACTAGATGGACCTTTGTTGGCAAGTAATATCTCTGCTTTTAAATATGCTATCTAGAATTGAGCATAACTATCTCCAAACTTGTACCTACCAGGACCCTAGCTCTTTGGCTATTCCATGAGTTGTGAAGAGCCAAGCTCTAGGTCAGAAATTCCCAGCTAAGAGTGCTGTTTACATGTCTGGGAAGATTTGGAATCAAATGAAGTCATTTCTGATGGTTTAATGACTAAGGGGGTTGCTGTTGTTCAGTTGCAAAGTCATGTCTGACTCTTTGTGACCCCAGCAGCATGCCAATCTTCACTGTCTTTCACTATCACTTGGAGTTTACTCAAACTCATGTCCACTGAGTCAGTGATGCCATCCAATCTTCTCATCCTCTGTAGGTCTCTTCTCCTCCTGCCCTCAATGTTTCCCAGCATCAGGGTCTTTTCCAGTGAGTCGGCTCTTCGCATCATGTGGCCAAAGTATTGCAGTTTCAGCTTCAGCACCAGTCCTTCCAATGAATATTCAGGACTGATCTCCTTTAGGATGGACTGGTTGGAACTCCTTGCTGTCCAAGGGACTCTCAAGAGTCTTCTCCAACACCACAGTTCAAAAGCATCCATTCTTCAGGGCTCAGCCTTCTATATGGTCCAACTCTCACATCCATACATGACTACTGGAAAAACCATAGCTCTGTATATGGACCTTTGTAGGCAAAGAGATGTCTCTGCGTTTTAATATGCTGTCTAGTCTTGTCATAGCTTTTCTTCTAAGGAGCAAGTGTCTTTTAATGTCATGGCTGCAGCCACCATCTGCAGTGATTTTGGAGCCCAATAAAATAAACTCTGTCACAGTTTTCATTGTTTCTCTGAATATTTAGTTTGTTATATCATCAGAAATGTGGATAAAATCTTTAAGTTGAACCAAGTTTGAGTATATACTGAGGCTACATTATGTAAAATAACCTGGTGTGACGTTCACACTCAACCTGCTTTATTTGCCTCTAAAAAGTAAATAGCAGCAAAACTTCTTGATATCAGTGGACAAACAGATTTCTGTCTCTACTGAGGAGTACATAATGTTTACATAATGCGTACACAATTGCACTCATCTCACACGCTAGTAAAGTAATGCTCGACATTCTCCAAGCCAGGCTTCAGCAATACGTGGACTGTGAACTTCCAGATGTTCAAGCTGGTTTTAGAAAAGGCAAAAGAAACAGAGATCAAATTGCCAACATCTGCTGGATCATGGAAAAAGCAAGAGAGTTCTAGAAAAACATCTATTTCTGCTTTATTGACTATGCCAAAGCCTTTGACTGTGTGGGTCACAATAAACTGTGGAAAATTCTGAAAGAGATGAGAATACCACACCATCTGACCTGTCTCTTGAGAAATCTGTATGCAGGTCAGGAAGCAACAGTTAGAACTGGACATGGAACAACAGACTGGTTCCAAATAGGAAATGGAGTACATCAAGGCTGTATATTGTCACCCTGCTTATTTAACTTATATGCAGAGTGCATCATGAGAAAAGCTGGACTGGAAGAAGCACAAGCTGGAATCAAGATTGCTGGGAGAAATATCAATAACCTCAGATATGCAGATGATACCATCCTTATGGCAGAAAGTGAAGAGGAGCTAAAAAGCCTCTTGATGAAAGTGAAAGAGGAAAGTGAAAAAGTTGGCTTAAAGCTCCACATTCAGAAAATGAAGATCACAGCATCTGGTCCTGTCACTTCATGGGAAATAGATGGGGAAACAGTGGAAACAGTGTCAGACTTTATTTTTTTGGGCTCCAGAATCACTGCAGTTGGTGATTGCAGCCATGAAATTAAAAGATGCTTAGTCCTTGGAAGGAAAGTTATGACCAACCTAGATAGCATATTAAAAAGCAGAGACATTACTTTGTCAACAAAGGTCTGTCTAGTCAAGGCTATGGATTTTCCAGTGGTCATGTATGGATGTGAGATTTAGACTGTGAAGAAGGCTGAGTGCTGAAGAATGGATGCTTTTGAACTGTGGTGTTGGAAAAGCCTCTTGAGAGTCCCTTGGACTGCAAGAAGGTCCAACCGGTCCATCCTAAAGGAGATCAGTCCTGGGTGTACATTGGAAGTACTGATGCTAAAGATGAAACTCCAATACTTTGGCCACCTCATGGGAAGAGTTGACTCATTGGAAAAGACCCTGATGCTGGGAGGGATTGGGGGCAGGAGGAGAAGGGGATGACAGAGGACAGATGGCTGGATGGCATTACTAACTCGATGGACATGAGTTTGAGTGAACTCTAGGAGTTGGTGATGGACAGGGAGGCCTGGCGTGCTGTGTGATTCATAGGGTCGCAAAGAGTCGGACACGACTGAGTAACTGAATTGAACTGAACATAATGTGAATGTGCTAAAGTTAAAATTTTCCTCACCAAGAAAAAGTTCACGTTCTAATCAGCATCTCTGTGAAAATGCTAGTTGTTAAGTTTTACAAAATCATATCCTCGCATTCAAGTCAGTTGATTTTCTATAACTGGGTGTGAAATCAAGTCATCAGCAATTTTCTGAAGAATGCTAAGGAGCATGTGTATCACTTCCTTGTCATTCAAGAAGATACCTTTGATTACAGTGTTTCAAAACCTCAGTCATCATTTGCCTGAATTAAAACAGGCTCATGGAAGTTTGCATTTCTTTGTCACTAATATATAATCACTATATCCATAGAGAGAATCAGAGGGACTAACCCAATATACATACTGGTGAGAATGTAAAAATGTGCTGGTTTATAATAAAATTTATTTAATATTTTGGTGGAAAAAAAATGATTCTTTAAGATTTTGTGAAGTCATGGAGTGTCAGAAGAAATCTAGGCATCAGATCACTCAATAAGTGAGCTCTTGGTCAAAGTAAATGATTAAACACATAGACATATTTCTTGTTTAAAAAGCACCCAAGTTACCCTTGCTATGGCAAACATGAAGGGATAAATTTGAGGCAGTATCGAGAGACATTTCTATTCTTTGGGCATGGTGGTGCTAGTGTTAAAGAACCTGCCTGCCAAAGCAGGAGACTTAGGAGGTGTGGGTTTGATCACTGTATATAGAAGATCCTCTGGAGGAGGGCATGGCAATGCATTTCAGTATGCTTGCCTAGAGAATCCCCATGGACAGAGTCAGACAGAACTGAAGGGACTTTGCATGCATGCATGCAAAGAATAGAAACATAGTAGCAGTATTTAAACATATATTGGTGGTTCTAATACTATATCATAAGCTGCTTTTGAGACCAGAAGCCTGGGCTGAAAAACACATATCTTGTGTTTTATTCTTATGTTATTTCATAGATGCCATGTCCAGAGCAGCCTGGTAAATCTGAAATCAAGTGTGGTGAAATACCCTATTATTTCAATAACTGATAATTTAGCAACTGCACAAAAGGTTTTAGTTTTATAAGTGAACAGGCATTAGCAATAAAATCATGTTTAGCTCTTGTGAGAAATCATCCTTGTTTTCCTTATAAAAGACACAATCAGCCATTCTATGACATCAGAATTTTAACTACGTATTGTATTGAGTGTGTGTGTATGTGTGTGTGTGTGTGGTCACTCAGTTGTGTCTGGTTCTTTACAGCCCCATGGACTTGTAAGCCAGCAGGCTCTTCTGTCCATGGGATTCTCCAGGCAAGAAGACTGGAGTGGGTTGCCTTTTCCCTATCCAGGGGATCTTCCTGACCCAGGGATGAAACCTGAGTCTCCTGTGTCTCCTGCGTTGCAGGAGGACTCTTTACTGCTGAGCCATGGAGGAAGCCCCGTGATATGGAATGAGGGCGGACAGTTTTTTACAGTAGCATCACCTGTGTCAGTTTCAGTCTCTTCAGGAAAAATTGCGTTCAAAGGGATATTATCTAGGAAGATATATCTAGGATATGTATCTAGGATACTATTATATCTAGGATAATATTGCTGCTGCTGCTAAGTTGCATCAGTCGTGTCTGACTCTGTGCGACCCCATAGACAGCAGCCCAACAGGCTCCTGTCCCTGGGATTCTCCAGGCAAGAACACTGGAGTGGGTTGCCATTTCCTTCTCCAATGCAGGAAAGTGAAAAGTGAAAGTGAAGTCGCTCAGTCGTGTCTAACTCTTAGCGACCCCATGGACTGCAGCCCACCAGGCTCCTCCATCCATGGGATTTTCCAGGCAAGAGTACTGGAGTGGGGTGCCATTGCCTTCTCCGAGGATAATATTACTTATCATCTATCTTCTTTCTGTAGAAAGAAGAAAGCTCCATAAAATTAGAGGACAATGCTTCTATCTTTGCCATGCTCTCGCTACTGCTTTCTTCCCCAGGAACTAAAGGGGCAGCATATTGTTTGTAACATGGCAGACTCCTGTATCTTTTGTCAGTGGCTGTGATTACTTTGGGAGGAGGGGAGGGGTTTGTATGGATTGATTGGTCTTGATTGACACTTTCTAATACCTGTGACTTTCTAGTAGTCCTTAGGATCTGAGCTCGTGAGAGGAGACTGACTCCTGGTGCCTGGCACGGCTCAGCTCACAGGTTCATCTCATGAACTGAGACCACACGAAGGCAGAGGCAGCCTGCCTTTGCTTGGGTCATGTGGCAAGCAGAAGTCTCCATTGTGAAACGCCCCTGGTCGTTCAGTCAACTAAGTTGTGTACCTGAGACCCCATAGACTGCAGTTAAATAAGCAGGGTGACAGTATACAGCCCTGACATACTCCTTTCCCAATTTTAGGGATGCATGTAAACAGCCACCAGGAGAAACCACCAAAGGAGGATAAACTTAACCACAGACCACCACCAACCAAAAGAAAACCATGGTCCACATACTGGAAAACCAGAGAAAGGCATTCGAGAGTACAAAATGAAACTCAAAAAGGATGAGGTCTTTGGGGACCTCTTCATTCTGGGGGCTTCCCTGGTGGCTCAGACAGTAAAGAATTTGCTTGCAATGCAGGAGACCCAGGTTTGATTCCTGGTTCGGGAAGATCCCCTGGAGAAGGGAATGGCTTCCCACTCCAAGACTCTTGCCTGGAGAATTCCATGGACAGAGGAGCCTGGCGGGCTGCAGTCCATGAGATCACAAAGAGGCAGATATGACTGTGTGACTAACATTTACTTTTCACTTTCATTTAAAGAGAACAGTTGTGTATTTTGCAGTCATTGTGTGCAGATCAATTTTCTGAAAACAGAAGCAGATTAGTGTAAGATGGGATGCTATTTCGAACACAGGAGAGGAAACATACAAAGGGATCACCGAAATGCATAATTTGATGTCTTTTGGATTTTGAATCCCTGGCACAAATTTTCTGATCTCTTAATTTATTCTCAGAAACCCAGTTTTTAGAGTTGATAGTGGTGAGAGCCCACCCAAAATGACTTTTTTCTATGGAAACGGTTGTCTATTTCCTTGGGAAGAGAGATTAAAATATTTATTCAACAGTTGTTTTAGATGACCCAGGAAAATTAGTCTTGTCCAAATGGTCCAGCTGTTAGGAATGGCCTTTCTGGAGCCTGGGGAAATAGCCCTTCCTACTGGCCTTCTCTGGTCCTGGCATTATCTCCAGCCACTGACTGGACATACAGGCAGATTGACAGGCCATTACCAGTGACAAGACTGTGATGCACACTGTTCTCTGCTTTGCTCAGGTGTGCTCTCCAGCCCCACCCTTTACCCATGTGTCCCGGAGGCAAGGGTGCTGTGACCTGCCAAACCCATACTGACGACCAGCCACTTTAAAATTCCATGTAAGAAACTTCTATTCTGTCATTGCATCAGTAGTTATCCTGAACTTTTCCTTAATCTCCTTGGGCAACAATTTCTTCATGAAGCCTTTTTGTAGTAATACAATTTATAATAGAAACCATTTTAAAAATTGTATTGACATATACTTGATTTACCAGAGAAGGCAATGGCACCCCACTCCAGTACTCTTGCCTGGAAAATCCCATGGATGGAGGAGCCTGAAAGGCTGCAGTCCAAGGGGTCACTGAGGGTTGGACATGACTGAGTGACTTCACTTTCACTTTTCACTTTCATGCATTAGAGAAGGAAATGGCAACCCACTCCAGTGTTCTTGCCTGGAGAATCCCAGGGACGGGGGAGCCTGGAGGGCTGCCATCTATGGGGTTCACAGAGTTGGACATGACTGACGTGACTTAGCAGCAGCAGCAGCAGCATACTTCATTTACAGTGTTATGTTGATTTCTAACCTATAGCAAAATGATTCAGTTATACATATGGTTTCCCTTATGGTTTATCACAATATTTTTTTTTAATTTTTATTTTTACTTTATTTTACTTTACAATACTGTATTGGTTTTGCCATACATTGACATGAATCTGTCATGGGTGTACATGAGTTCCCAATCCTGAACCCCCCTCCCACCTCCCACCCCATATCATCTCTCTGGATCATCCCTGTGCACCAGCCCCAAGCATCCTGTATCCTGTATTGAACATAGACTGACAATTTGTTTCTTACATGATAGTATACATGTTTCAGTGCCATTCTCCCAAATCATCCCACCCTCTCCCTCTCCCACAGAGTCCAAAAGTCCGTTCTATACATCTGTGTCTCTTTTGCTGTCTCGCATACAGGGTCATCATTACCATCTCTCTAAATTCCATATATATGTGTTAGTATACTGTATTGGTGTTTTGGTTTTTTTTTTTTTTTTCTGGCTTACTTCACTCTGTATAATCGGCTCCAGTTTCATTCATCTCATTAGAACTGATTCAAATGTATTCTTGTTAATGGCTGAGGAATACTCCATTGTGTATATGTACCACAGCTTTCTTATCCATTCATCTGCTGATGGACATCTAGGTTGTTTCCATGTCCTGGCTATTATAAACAGTGCTGCAATGAACATTGGAGTACATGTGTCTCTTTCCATTCTGGTTTCCTTGGTGTGTATGCCCAGCAGTGGGATTGCTGGGTCATATGGCAGTTCTATTTGCAAATTTTTAAGGAATCTCCACACTGTTCTCCATAGTGGCTGTACTAGTTTGCATTCCCACCAACAGTGTAAGAGGGTTCCCTTTTCTCCACACCCTCTCCACCATTTACTGCTTGCAGATTTTTGGATCACAGCCATTCTGACTGGTGTGAAATGGTACCTCATTTTGGTCTTGATTTGCATTTCTCTAATAATGAGTGATGTTGAGCATCTTTTCATGTGTTTGTTAGCCATCCGTATGTCTTCTTTGGAGAAATGTCTATATAGTTCTTTGGCCCATTTTTTGATTGGGTCGTTTATTTTTCTGGAATTGAGCTGCATAAGTTGCTTGTATATTTTTGAGATTAGTTGTTTGCCAGTTGCTTCATTTGCTATTATTTTCTCCCATTCAGAAGGCTGTCTTTTCACCTTGCTTATATTTTCCTTTGTTGTGCAGAAGCTTTTAATTTTAATTAGATCCCATTTGTTTATTTTTGCCTTTATTTCCAGAATTCTGGGAGGTGGATCATAGAGGATCCTGCTGTGATTTATGTCAGAGAGTGTTTTGCCTGTGTTCTCCTCTAGGAGTTTTATAGCTTCTGGTCTTACATTTAGATCTTTAATCCATTTTGAGTTTATTTTTGTGTATGGTGTTAGAAAGTGATCTAGTTTCATTCTTTCACAAGTGGTTGACCAGTTTTCCCAGCACCACTTGTTAAAGAGATTGTCTTTACTCCATTGTATATTCTTGCCTCTTTTGTCAAAGATAAGTTGTCCATAGGTGTGTGGATTTATCTCTGGGCTTTCTATTTTGTTCCATTAATCTATATTTCTGTCTTTGTGCCAGTACCATACTGTCTTGATGACTGTGGCTTTGTAGTAGAGCCTGAAGTCAGGTAGATTGATTCCTCCAGTTCCATTCTTCTTTCTCAAGATTGCTTTGGCTATTCAAGGTTTTTTGTATTTCCATACAAATCGTGAAATTGTTTGTTCTAGCTCTGTGAAAAATACTGCTGGTAGCTTGATAGGGATTGCATTGAATCTATAGATTGCTTTGGGTAGTATACTCATTTTCACTATATTGATTCTTCCGATCCATGAACATGGTATATTTCTCCATCTATTAGTGTCCTCTTTGATTTCTTTCACCAGTGTTTTATAGTTTTCTATATATAGGTCTTTAGTTTCTTTAGGTAGATATATTCCTAAGTATTTTATTCTTTTCGTTGCAATGGTGAATGGAATTGTTTCCTTAATTTCTTTTTCTATTTTCTCATTATTAGTGTATAGGAATGCAAAGGATTTCTGTGTGTTGATTTTATATCTGCAACTTTACTATATTCATTGATTAGCTCTAGTAATTTTCTGGTGGAGTCTTTAGGGTTTTCCATGTAGAGGATCATGTCATCTGCAAACAGTGAGAGTTTTACTTCTTCTTTTCCAATTTGGATTCCTGTTATTTCTTTTTCTGCTCTGATTGCTGTGGCCAAAACTTCCAGAACTATGTTGAATAGTAGCGGTGAAAGTGGGCACCCTTGTCTTATTCCTGACTTTAGGGGAAATGCTTTCAATTTTTCACCATTGAGGATAATGTTTGCTGTGGGTTTGTCATAGATAGCTTTTATTATGTTGAGGTATGTTCCTTCTATTCCTGCTTTCTGGAGAGTTTTGATCATAAATGGATGTTGAATGTTATCTCTGCATCTATTGAGAGAATCATATGGCTTTTATTTTTCAATTTGTTAATGTGGTGAATTACATTGATTGATTTGTAGATATTGAAGAATCCTTGCATCCCTGGGATAAAGCCCACTTGGTCATGGTGTATGATCTTTTAAATGTGTTGTTGGATTCTGATTGCTAGAATTTTGTTGAGGATTTTTGCATCTATGTTCATCAGTATCACAAGATTTTAAATATAGTTCCCATGTATATAGTTCCCAGTACGACCTTGTTTTTTGTCCATCCTATATATAATAGCTTGCCTTTGCTAATCCCAAACTCCCAGTCCTTCCCTTTCACACCCTCCCTCTCTCCCTTGGCACTACAAGTCTCTTCTGTATCTGTGAGTCTGTTTCTGTTTGTTAGAAAATTCATTTGTCATATTTTAGATTCCACATATAAGTGATATCATATGATATTTATCTTTCTCTGACTTCACTCAGTGTGATAATCTCTAGGTGTATCCATGTTGCTGCAAATGGCATTATTTCATTTTTTTTTCCTATGGCTGAGTAATATTTCATTGTATATATGTACCACATCTTTGTCCAATCATCTGTCAATGGACATTTTGTTTTTTCCATGTCTTGGCTATTTGAACAGTGCACTATTGAACATTGGGGTGCATGTATCTTTCTCTTCTAATTAGAGTTTTGTCTGGATGTATGCACAGGAGAGGGATTGCTGGATTAGACACCAACTCTATTTTAGTGTTTTGAGGACACTTCATAAAGTTTAGACTCTATTTCTTGAGTCTAGAATGTATCGTGTACTTCATTCACTGCTTCATGTGTATTATTTCACCCCCTCAATGATGCAAGGAAGCTGATGTTTTACTCATATCTTGCAGACAAGGTTAAAACTCAGAGAAGCTCGGTCACCTATGTGTAATCATCATATGTACTCAGTTCAGTCATGTCTGACTCTGCGACCCCATGGACTGTAGTCTGCCAGGCTCCTCAGTTTATGGAATTCTCCAGGTAAGAATACTGGAGTGGGTTGCCATTTCCTCCTTCAGGGGATCTTCCTGACTCAGGAATCGAACCCAAGTCTCCTGCATTGCAGGCAGATTCTTTACCGCTGAGCCAAAGCATTACAGTAAGGTTCCAACAGTTTTAAGATAATAGGAAATGTCACAGAGGTCAACACATATGACACAGAATAAAACTTTGTAAAGGGAGAGGACAGTCTGAACCAGATGTGTAAGTCCTAAAAAGGAAACCCTCAGGAGGCAACCTGAGAATCTTCCACAAACATCACCCTCCCGCCTTAGCAACAGCAACAGAAGGGAACACATTTGTTCAGCTTGTCAGGAGGAGTGACAATAAAGCAATAGCAATAAACTGAACGTGTCATGGGAGACTTTCTCCAAAACACTCTATGGACAAATAAAGTAACTGAAATGCCCCCCCCCCCCAACTCCCCATCACCCAGTAGTAGGAACAAATTGTTAACCCAGGCCGTAAACTATAAGATAAAGGTGAGTGCAAGTATGTATTGGATGTCACTGAAGAAATTTGTCTGTTAAAGTCCAGTTTGTTTCCATGTTCATTTGGCTAGTGTATATCTTTTTGATTTCTGAAATGTTAATGGCAAACTGAGTTTAAGTTGCTAAACCAAAAAGCCAAGAGATACTCTGAAAAGACTACAGCTACGTATTCATAGAAATTCATAGAATTGGAATCTTGCAAGAGAGCATGTTGTAATTTTAAAAACCTAGTGAGTATATATCTTAAAGTATTAGTTTTTTTTTTTTAAATAATGTAGGATCATGGAAAACTCAGCAGTGGCCACAGGACTGGAAAAGGTCAGTTTTCATTCCAATCCCGAAGAAAGGCAATGCCAAAGAATGCTCAAACTACTGCACAATTGTACTCATCTCACATGCTAGTAAAGTGATGCTTAAAATTCTCCAAGCCAGGCTTCAGAAATACATGAACCGTGAACTTCGTGATGTTCAAGCCAGTTTTAGAAAAGGGAGAAGAACCAGAGATCAAATTGCTAAAATTCACTGGATCATGGAAAAGCAAGAGAGTTCCAGAAAAACATCTATTTCTGGTTTATTGACTATGGCAAAACCTTTGACTGTGTGGATCACAACAAACTGTGGAAAATTCTGAGAGAGATGGGAATACCAGACCACCTGACCTGCCTCTTGAGAAGTCTGTATTCAGGTCAGGAAGCAACAGTTAGAACTGGACATGGAACAACAGACTGGTTCCAAATCGGGAGAGCAGTACGTTAAGGCTGTATATTGTCACCCTGCTTATTTAACTTATATGCATAGTGCATCATGAGAAACACTGGGCTGGAGGAAGCACAAGCTGGAATTAAGATTGCCGGGAGAAATATCAATAACCTCAGATATGCAGATGACACCACCCTTATGGCAGAAAGTGAAGAGGAACTAAAAAGCCTCTTGATGAAAGTGAAAGAGGAGAGTGAAAAAGCTAGCTTAAAACTCAACGTTCAGAAAACTAAGATCATGGCATCTGGTCCCATCACCTCATACCAAATGGATGGCGAAGCAGTGGAAACAGTGAGAAAGTTTATTTTGGGGGGCTCCAAAATCACTGCAGATGGTGCTTGCAGCCATGAAATTAAAAGATGCTTACTCCTTGGAAGGAAAGTTATGACCAGCACAGACAGCATATTAAAAAGCAGAGACATTACTCTGCCAACAAAGGTCAAGGCTATGGTTTTTCCAGTGGTCAGTGTGGATGTGAGAGTTGGACTATAAAGAAAGCTGAGTCCTGAAGAATTGATGCTTTTTAACTGTGGTGCTGGAGAAAACTCTTGAGAGTCCCTTGGACTGCAAGGAGATCCAACCAGTCCATCCTAAAGGAATTCAGTCCTAGGTGTTCATTGGAAAGACTGGTGATGAAGCTGAAGCTCCAATACTTTGGCCACCTGATGCAAAGAGCTGACTCATTGGAAAAGACCCTGATGCTGGGAAAGATTGAGGACAGGAGGAGAAGGGGACGACAGAGGATGAGATAGGTGGATGACATCACCAACTCAATGGACATGGGTTTGGGTGGACTCCAGGACTTGATAATGGACAGGGAGGCCTGGCGTGCTGCAGTTCATGGGGTTGCAAAGAGTCGGACATGACTGAGTTACTGAACTGAACTGAACTGAGGATCGTAAGAGCATACAGCTATCATTACAAAAGGGAGAAAAATTAACAAAAAGTCTGACTAGTACTTCTTTTCAAATCTTCTAAAACAGGAGTACTTACTTAAGTAAATATGTTGTTGTTCAGTTGCTCAGTCACATTCCACTCTTTGGAATCCCATGGACTGCAGCACACCAGGCTCATTTATCCTTCACTATCTCCCAGAGTCTCAAAGTCATGTCCATTGAGTCGGTGATGCCATCCAGCCATCCCATCCTCTGTCGTCCCCTTCTCCTCCTGCCCTCAGTCCCTCCCAGCATCGGGGTCTTTTCCAGTGAGGCAGCTCCTTGCATCTGGGGCCAGAGTAAATATATCAGCCTTGACTAGAACTACCAGTAGTGAGCTTCCCTGGTGGCTCAGTGGGAAAGAATCTGCCTGCCAAAGCAGGAGACTCGGTTCAATCCCTGGGTCAGGAAGATCCCCTGGAGGAGAAAGTGGCAACCCACTCCAGTATTCTTGCCTCTGAAATCCATGGACAAAGGACCCTGCAGTCCATGGGGGTCACTGAAGAGTCAGACATGATGGAGCATGCACACGTGCACCAGTAATGGAAACTATATTTGCTGATTCTCTGTGAGTATGTGTGTCTATTTAATTTCATTTTAAATCAGGCAGTCTAGTTGTACACTGTAGATTAATTGGACAGTAATCAGAACAGACAAGCACTCTTTAACAAGAGTCTACAGAACTAGAAAGCTCTGTGTTTCCATAGATTAAGTCACAATGTCATTGATAATGATGTGTACTGTGAAGGAACCACTGAGTGGTTAAAAACCATTGTAAAAGTAGGTCAGCCTAAAAAAGAACACTTTTCCTTCTGCCCAAGACCTTGCTTTAAGTGGGGTAACACACGCCTGACACCGCAAAATTCAGTTCTGATGGTCACACTTCATGTCAGGGTTCTGTGAATCTAGGTGTCTATTAGAAACAAAACTCCTTCTCAATAGAACGTGGCACTGAGAATGGAGACCACAGATGCCAGTTTCAGGTTTGTGGAACCTGCCACCAGCAATGCTGCATCACCCTGAAACTCATTTTTGTAGCTATGATGAATTAAGTGACTGTAGCTATGATGAATTAAGTGACATAAAATGACATCCAAGCACTCACAGGAATAAATTGACAAAATCTGAAATGCTCAGTCCTTGTTTGGAGAAGCAGTTTCTAAATGAGGTAGTGTCTTTAAGAGGTAGTGTGGTTAAAACAGGTTTCTACTTTAAAAGTTATAATAGAGGCACAGCTGGAAATTCATGTCAGGAAACTATGTAATCAAAATCACTGATCGTAATTTGGCAACGGGGACAGTTCTTTGTTGTTGTTGTTGTTTAATTGCTAAGTTATTTCTGGCTCTTGAGACCCCATGGGCTGAAACCCACCAAGTTCCTCTGTCCATGGGATTCTCTAGGCAAGAATACTGGTGTAGTAGCCATTTCCTTCTCCAGGGTATCTTCCCGACCCAGGAATCAAACCCCAGTCTCCTGTCTTGGAAGGCAGATTCTTTGCCACTGAGCTACCAGGGCAATGCTACAGCCAACATATTAGAAAAAGGAATAATAAGCTGAGAAAGTGTTAGTTGCTCAGTCATGTCTGACTGTTTGTGACCCACAGACTGTAGCCAGCCATGCTTCTCTGTCCATGGAATTCTCCAGGCAAGAATATTGGAGTGGGTTACCATTTCCTTCTCCAAGGGATCTTCCCAACCCAGGGATTGAACCTGAATCTTCTGCACTGACAGGCAGATTCTTTACCACTGAGCCACCTGGGAAGCCCCAGTAAGCTGAGGTTTTACTAACATTTTGAAACAGATCCAGATGTCATGGCAGTTTGGGAGCCTCTCATAGCAGCAAGGAGGCAGCAGGAATTTGTGGAAAGCTCAGTTTGTAGGTTTGAAGTCCGATCTCTTTTCAGATATCTCTGTCTTTGCTGGTCAGGTGAACAGGACAGTCTTCTTGGCTGTCTGGTTCCTTATCTATACAAGTAGGGCTATATCACAGAACCAGAAGTGACTGATGATGGTGGATGTGAATTAGCTACATGAAAGTACATACCCCTCAAATTCCCCAAGTAACAGACAGGCGTTTCACTATGATTGTGAAATACCTGACCTACAACAGAACAATAAAAATGAGGTGTTACTGCTAATACAACATTGTTGCCAGAAGCAAAAGTCATTAAAAGTGGATAAGCATGAATCTAAAAATGAGTAAAGGTGATGCTAAATTTAATGACAACTTCAAAAATATTTCTGGAGTTAATTGATAATAGTGTATGCCACATACTTAATAAATATTTCATGAATGAAGACTTGAATTGGAAAGGCTAGGAATCCACTGAGGAGTTTTTCTTCCCCACACTCAAGTCTGCACTTGTTATGAGTGATGCATGGGTGCACACAGTGGTGATGGCCCCCTGCCCTTGGTATCATGTCCTCTCCATAGTACAAGTCATTAGAAGAAACAGTCTTTCTGTGCAACATGTATATGGTTGCACACGTGTATACCTCTTCAGTAATCTTCAGTACTGAAAACAAAAGTCTACACAAAAATCTGTACACTCACACTGCTATATTTTAAGTGGAGAACCAGCAAGGACCACTGCAGAGCACAGGGACCTCTGTGGCAGCCTGGATGGGAAGGGGGTTGAGCAGAGAATAGGTGCATATGTATGGCTGAGTTCCTTTGCTGTTCACAGGAAACTATCACAACATTGTTCTTTGGCTGTACTCTAGTATAAAATGGGTTTCCCTGACAGCGCAGTTAGTAAAGAATCTACCTGCAATGCAGGAGACCCCGGTTTGATTCCTGGTTTGGGAAGATTCCCTGGAGAAAGGATAGGCTACCCACTCCAGTACTCTTGAGCTTCCCTTGTGGCTCAGCTGGTAATGAATCTGCCTGCAATGCGGGAGACCTGGGTTTGATCCCTGGGTTGGAACGATCCCCTAGAGAAGGGAAAGGCTACCCACTCCAGTATTCTGGCCTAGAGAATTCCATGAACCATATAGTCCATGGGGTCACAAAGAGTGGAACATGACTGAGTGACTTTCACTTTCAGTATAAAATAAAAAGCTTTTTAAAATTTGTAAACTGAATTTTAAAAAATTTGTAAATACTGAAAGCAGCATTATTCATAATAGCCCCAAAGTGAAAACAACCATAATGTCTATCAACTGATGAGTGGATAAAGATAAATAATGTGTGGTACATCCACACAATAGAATGTTATTCAGCAATATAAAGAAATGGAGTATTGACATATGCTACAACATGGATGAGCCTGAAAACTTTATCCTAAGTGAAAGAAGCCAGTCACAAAAGACAATGTATTGTACAGTTTCATTTCTATGAAATTCTGGAATAGACCAATTGACAGAGATGAGAAGTAGGTTAGTGATTACTTAGGGATGAGGGAGAGAGGGGAGTGGAGTGATTGCTAATGTGTATAGGTTTATTTTTCCCCCCTTTGGGGGATGATGAAAATGTTCAAAAAATTGTAGTGATTGTTGAATAATTATGTGAATACAGTTTTAAAATTTAATTGTGTCTTTGAAAGGATAAATTGTATTGCATGTGAATTAAATCTCAATGAAGCTCTTATGTTTAAAAGAAAAAAATATAGTATTTTTTAATGTAAACACAAAGTAGTAGAAACAGAAATAGGAGATGCATAGTTCCATATATTTTAGAAAAAATGCAAAGAAGGTAGATGGATTCAGCTATTCTTTTCCCTGCTGTTCAATTATAATTTATATCTGTTGGATCTAACCCCAGCACTGAAATGGGAGTCTGTGTATGTGTTAAGCTACTTAGTTTCTTTTCATTGAAAGCTGTTTCAGTTTTTTTTTAATTTTTATTGAAATATATAGTTGATTTACAGTGTTGTATTAGTTTCAAGTATGAAGCAAAGTGATTCAGTTACACACATATATGCATATATACATACATATATATTATTTTTATTTATTTCTTATTTTTTTAGGCCACACTGTGTGGCATACAGAATCTTAGTTTTCTGACCAGGGATTGAACCCATGCCCTCTGCAGTAGAAGCACAGAGTCTTAACCACTAGACCTCCAGGGAAGTCAACATAATAAAAGCTATATATGACAAACCCACAGCAAACATTACTTTCAATGGTGAAATATTGAAAGCATTTCCCCTAAAGTCAGGAATAAGACAAGGGTGCCCACTTTCGCCACTATTATTCAACATAGTTCTGGATGTTTGGGCCACAGCAATCAGAGCAGAAAAAGAAACAGAATCCAAATTGGAAAAGAAGAAGTAAAACTCTCACTGTTTGCAGATGACATGATCCTCTACATAGAAAACCCTAAAGACTCCACCAGAAAATTACTAGAGCTAATCAATTAATATAGTAAAGTTGCAGGATATAAAATCAACACACAGAAATCCCTTGTATTCCTATACACTAATAATGAGAAAATAGAAAAAGAAATTAAGGAAACAATTCCATTCACCATTCCAACGAAAAGAATAAAATACTTAGGAATATATCTACCTAAAGAAACTAAAGACCTATATATAGAAAACTATAAAACACTGGTGAAAGAAATCAAAGAGGACACTAATAGATGGAGAAATATACCATGTTCATGGATCAGAAGAATCAATATAGTGAAAATGAGTATACTACCCAAAGCAATCTATAGATTCAATGCAATCCCTGTACCAGTGGTATTTTTTCACAGAGCTAGAACAAACAATTTCACAATTTGTATGGAAATACAAAAACCTCGAATAGCCAAAGCAATCTCGAGAAAGAAGAATGGAACTGGAGGAATCAACCTGCCTGACTCAGGCTCTACTACAAAGCCACAGTCATCAAGACAGTATGGTACTGGCACAAAGACAGAAATATAGATCAATGGAACAAAATAGAAAGCCCAGAGATAAATCCACACACCTGTGGACACCTTATCTTTGACAAAGGAGGCAAGAATATACAATGGAGTAAAGACAATCTCTTTAACAAGTGGTGCTGGGAAAACTGGTCAACCACTTGTGAAAGAATGAAACTAGATCACTTTCTAACACCATACACAAAGATAAACTGTTTCAGTTTTGATGTTGATATTTATTAGTTTTATTTCTCTTTTATAGCCATCACTCTCTCATAATTTTATTTTTGCATATTGTTTATTTATTAAAGGATTTTCCTTTTGTCTGTTATAAATTTTCTAATAACTATCACAGCATTGTTGATTGGCTATATTCCAATATAAATTTTTAAAAAATATTGAAAGAGGGAGCAATTACGATATGTTAAAAGTAAACTTTTTTTTTCCCCCAGAGTTACTTCTGGTTAGAAATGTGAAATTGTACTGAGTGTGAGAGGTGGTATGATGGTGGAAAGCATGGGAAGCCTACATTTCCATAAAGGAGAAGCTGTGTCCTCTGCTCCGGTAGCTCAATTTCAGGACCATCCTTGGAATATGAATATTCCTTAAACTAATCATGCTGGCTTACTTTCATAAGGTATTATTGGCTGCAATCCTGAAACTGAGGTTGTTTCAATAGTTCTGAATTATGCACCGAATAAAACATTTTACATTCTTGAAAATGTGATGTGTATTGTCCCAGTCCCCAGGCATTCTTGAGGACTATGTCTTATACACATGTGAGTTTCCATCCCGAGAATAGCATGGAAACATATGCACTACTGCGTGTAAACCAGATAGTCAGAGAACTTTCTGCAAAGGTTCTACACATACCTTTATCTGAGACTGAGTCTCAGATAGGCCGACACGCAGATGATGGATAAGAAAGCTGTGGTACATACACACAATGGAGTATTACTCAGCCGTTAAAAAAAATTCATTTGAATCAGTTCTGATGAGATGGATGAAACTGGAGCCAATTATACAGAGTGAAGTAAGCCAGAAAGAAAAACACCAATACAGTATACTAACACATATATATGGAATTTAGGAAGATGGCAATGACGACCCTGTATGCAAGACAGGGAAAGAGACACAGATGTGTATAATGGACTTTTGGACTCAGAGGGAGAGGGAGAGGGTGGGATGATTTGGGAGAATGGCATTCTAACATGTATACTATCATGTAAGAATCAAATCGCCAGTCTATGTCTGACGCAGGATACAGCATGCTTGGGGCTGGTGCATGGGGATGACCCAGAGAGATGTTATGGGGAGGGAGGTGGGAGGGGGTTCATGTTTGGGAACACATGTAAGAATTAAAGATTTTAAAATTAAAAAAAATAAAAATCTAAAAATAAAATAAAATTAAATTAAATTTAAAAAAAAAAGAAGAGGACTCGATTGAGGCGAAGCAGAGAGGGAAGCTTAGCTAATGTTTCCTACAGATTACCATACCACTTAAGTGTTTATTATAATAATTTAGTGAAATAATTCTTTTTTAAAGACTGTTTTTGATGGGGAATTTTTTTTTAAGTCTCTGTTGAATTTGTTACAACATTGCTTCTATCGTTTATGCTGCGTTTTTTTGGCCACAAGTCATACGGCATCTTTGTTCCCCAACTGGGGATCGAACTCCCCTGTCCTGCTTTGGAAGACAGTCTTAATCATCGGACTGCCAGGGAGGTGCCACAATGGCTTCAAGCCCTTAGGTATGAGACATTTAGCAATAATTTTCTCCGTAGTTGATAGAAATATGAATCTATGTCTTCAAAAGCCTAATTGAATGTTTATGAGAATCACTCACACTACGTTGATAAGTAGGGAATCCAAACTTTTCTTACATTCTAATGACCTTTACAAACTTTTGTGAGGAAAAAATAATTTTGGCCAGTAGCAACACAATCCAAACATGGTTATTTTTGTTTGTTTCACTGTGTCAACAGTAAAGCATAGTAGTTTGATGAGTGTGCATTCATGCAGAAGAGGGAAAAGGCCACATTTGCATGGAAATTCAATTTATAATTGTTTTTATTTTTCATCAATGCTTAGTGAATTGCATCTAAACAGAGACTTTTTTCCTTTTAAGGAGAATCAAATTTGACAAGTAACCTATCTGGGTAAACACTTCCAGTGATTTTAATGGTAATTACACTCTGCTCTATTGAGTGATATAATGGGGTAAGAAGAAAACATCAGCTTCAACTTGAGTAGTTCTGAGATATTAGTAAGGAGAGGTAGAGAGACTTGTGTCATGGGACCTGGTTTACTACTTAACCCAAGTTAAGATGAAACCCAATTAGAAAGATTAAATTCAAGAAACCGAAGACTTAGTAATCAGGGAAAGAGCAACCAGTCCAACATACCTTGACTTTAGCAAGGTTTTGATAAAACTTAGACTAATACCTATGAATAAAGTGTGGTAACTTTTCTGTAACACCTTATGGAAAAACCTGAGTGAACTTTTTGGCCAATCCAATAAAACAGCTCATGAGTTTTTCAGACAAAAGATTTGGAAAACCTGGAACCGCAGCATGTATCACAGACCAGAAACAAGGAAATAAAGATAATTTGGAAAAGAGTAATTGGTTTGCCATGTTGCACCTTGGATTATGCAGAGACAGAGGAGTTTAAGGGGTGACAGGGAAGGCTTTAAGAGTCACATG
This sequence comes from Ovis aries, assembly GCF_016772045.2. NCBI lineage: Eukaryota > Metazoa > Chordata > Mammalia > Artiodactyla > Bovidae > Ovis > Ovis aries. The sequence goes on from NC_056055.1 coordinate 108,197,892, forward strand.
GAAGAGACTTTCTCAGACGTTTTTATCTAGAAAGCTATGATGATCTTCAATAGTGAGAGGAAGAATACACAGCAGAGACTCAGTCTTCAGGGTCTGAGGTCAGACTTGAATCTCAGGTACATGCGCTTAATTATTAATACAGTGTGTCCCTGGTTAAGTTACAGAACTACTCTGAGTCCTGGTTCCTTATCTATAGAAGGGGATTGATAATCATTCTTTCCTGATTGTGTTTTAGAGTTAAGTACAGCAATCCACATACAGCCCTTAGCATTCTGGCTGTGTAGAATGCTCGCCATCATTGTTGGCAATATTACCTTTTAGAAGCATCACATGGAGGGGACATGGAGACTAGATGCCAGGAAGGCTATACTGTGGACAGAAATTGTGTCTGTGAGTCCATATTGAACAGAGAGCACAGACTGGCTGCGAGATGAACCTGCAGAGAACAGAGGTAACGGACTCGGTGGCATCTAATGACTGGTTGCTGGGCTTCTCTGGTGGCTCAGATGATAAAGAATCTGCCTGCTAGTGCAGCAGATGTAGGTTTGATTCCCAGATGAGAAAGATCCCCTGGAGGAGGAAATGGCAACCCACTCCAGTCTCCTTGCCTAGGACATTCCACAGACAGAGGAGCCTGGCAGGATACAGTCCATGGGGTCACAGAGAGTTGGACACAGCTTAGCGACTGAGCAGCAACAACATGATGACTGGTCAGCAGGGTACACACAGTGATTGCCACAGCCATCATTCAGTCCAGGGAGATATAAGCGCAGGCCAATCCAGAGATGCAGCCAGTGTTTTGCGGAACAGGGCGAGAATCCACAGGAATTTTGACAGTCAGAGAGAAGAGCCAGTTCATGGGGGTGGAGGTGGGATGCTGAGGGATGAGCCATGTAGAGCAGAGAAAGGCCATGAGAGAGCCAGGGACTGCAAACATGCCTGAGAAACTAATGCTGTCTGTGGGTGAATAAAAGGCCTGGCATGCTGTTTCCAAGAAACAGATGATGACAGTATTTTATTAGAGGCCATAAAAAGCTGTCCCATAATTTTTTTCACGTGGTCCTGAATTATTTAAAGAAGACCTCCATAATATATCAAAGAAACGCGATGGACGCTTTGTCTTCAGTCCAACAATAATAGTGGTTCTACCTTTCCCCCAGCTATTTTGAGTTTCTTTTTAAAAAAACATTTTACTGGAGTGTAGTTGTTTTACAGTGGTATGTTGGTTTCTGTTGCACATACATATACATATGTTGTTGTTGTCCAGTCATGTCTGACTCTTTACGACTTGTGGACTGTAGCATGCCAGGCCTCCCTCTCCCTCACCATCTCCCAGAGTTTGCCCAAGTTCATGTCCATTGCATCAGTGATGGCATCCAGCCACCTCATCCTCTGACGCCCTCTTTTCCTTCTTCCCTCAGTGTTTCCCAGCATCAGGAGCTTTTCCCATGAGTCAGCTGTTCGCATCAGATGACCAAACTACTGGAGCTTCAGCTTGAGCACCAGTCCTTCCAGTGAATATTCAGGGTTGATCTCCCTTAAGATTGACTGGTTGGATCTCCTTGCAGTCCAAGGGACTTTCAGGAGTTTTCTCCAGCACCACAGTTCAAAGGCATCAATTCTTAGGTGCTCTGCCTTCTTTACACTCCACGCGAGACCACTGGGAAGACCGTAGCCTTGACTACACAGACCTTTGTTGGCAGAATAACGTCTCTGCTTTTCAACACACTGTCTCAGTTTGTCATCACTTTCCTGCCAAGAAGCAATCATCTTCTGATTTCATGGCCGCAGTCACCATCCACAGTGATTTTGGAGCCCAAGAAGAGGAAATCTGTCATTACTTCCACCTTTTCCCCTTCTATTTGCCATGCAGTAATGGGGCTGGATGCCATGATCTTAGGTTTTGTTTTTGTTTGTTTGTTTGTTTTTAGTATTTAGTCTCAAGCTGGCTCTTTCACTCTCCTCCTTCAAGCTCATCAAGAGGCTCTTTTTTGCACTTTCTGCCATTAGAGTGGTATCATCTGCATATCTGAGGTTGTTGATACTTCCTGCCTATCTTGATTCCAGCTTGTAACTCATCCAGGCTGGCATTTCTTATGATGTGCTCAGCATATAGTTTAAATAGACAGGGTGACAGCAGACAGCCCTGTCGTACTCCTTTCTCAATCTTGAACCAATCAGTCGTTCCCTACAGGGTTCTAACTGTTGCTTCTTGACCTACATACAGGTTTCTCAGGAGACAGGTAAGATAGTCTGGTAAACTCACTTCTCTAAGAGTTTTCCACAGTTTGTCATGATCCACACAGTCAAAGGCTTTAGCATAGTCAGTGAAACAGAGATTGATGTTTTTCTGAAATTCCCTTGCTTTCTCTATAAATCCAGCCAATGCTGGCAAATATATACATATGTACATATACATATATCCCCTCTTTTGGAATTCACCTGGGCTTCCCTGGTGGCTCAGTGGTAAAGAATCGGTCTATCAATGCAGGAAATGCAGGAGACATGGGTTTGGTCCCTGGGTTGGGAAGATCTCCTGGAGGAGGAAATGGCAACCCACTCCAGTATTCTTGCCTGGAGAATCGCATGGATAGAGGAGCCTGGCGGACTACAGTCCATGGGGTCACAAAGAGTCAGACACGACTGAGTCCCATTTGGGTCACCACAGAGCACTAAATAGTGTTCCCTGTGCTGTATGGTGGGTTCTCATTAGCTATCTGTTTTATATGAAATTGGGATTGACATGTGCTGAATTTCTTGAATTCAGTGGAAGCCTTTTAAGCTCAAGGGATTGAAATCCTAAGAAAATACTGCTCTTCCTGGCTCATTCCCCCCATCCTGCTTAACCCTGACTCTTCCTTCCATTGGGGGAATTTTTAAGACCTGGGCTGGCAACATCTGGAGGTTTTAGATCACCTACTTCCTTTTGGAAATCACAACAGTCTCTTATTCTTTTAAATTGTGTGGCATCAGTTGTCATACCTCCTCTTTCATTTCTAATTTTTAAAATATGTATTCATTTTTAATTGATTGCTCTACAATATTGATTTGATTTCTGTCATATATCAACATGAATTAACCATGCCCCCTCCCTCTTGAATTTTCCTCCCATCTCCCAGCCATTCCCAACCCTCTCTGTTGTTACAGAGCCTCAGTCATTTCTAACTTTATGTGAGTCTTCTTTCTTTTTTCCTTACAGTAGATAAATGTTCGTCCATTTTGTCGATCACTTTAGAAGACAAACTCCTAGTTTTATTGGCTTTTTCTGTCCTTTTTCCTGGTCTCTATTTCATATTTCTGCTCTGATCTTTATTATTTCCATCTTTATGCTAAATTCCAGTTTGATGTGTTCCTTTCTAGTTCCTTGAGGTGAAACATTAACTTATGTGTCTGAAAACTTTTTTCTTTGTTACTGTATTTATTACTACAAATTTCCCCTCTTAGTAGTGCTTTTGCTATGTCTCATAAGTTTTGTTATGTTGTGTTTTTGTTTTCAATGAATAAATTTTCTAATTTCCTCTTTTGAGAATGTTTTTTTGCCTATTGGTTGTTCAGGTATGGATTGTTTATTTTCCACATATTTGTGAATTTTTTAGTTTTTCTTCTTTTGTTGACTTAGTTTCATTCTGTTGTGATTAGAAAAGTCAGTTGGTATGATTTCAATATTCTTAAATTTGTTGAAACTTGTGATTTATCCTGAAGAATGTCCTGTATGTGCTGAAGAATGTATTCTGTTACCTTTGCATGGGATGTTCAGTAGATGTCTGTCAAGTACATTCTGTCTGTGATAATGAAAGTGAAACTGTTAGTCACTTTATCATGTCTGACTCTTTGTGACCCCATGGACTGTAGCCCACCAGGCTTCTCTGTCCGTGGGTTTGTGCAGGAAAGAACACTGGAGTGGGTTACCGTGACTCCTCCAGGAGAGCTTTCCAACCCAGGGATTGAACCCTCGCCTCCTGCATTGCCAGGCAGATTCTTTACCATCTGAGCCACCAGGGAGACCCACATTTTGTCTACAGCATTGTTCAAAATAAATAAATAAACTGCATGGGGCAGCAGGATTCTTCTGGAGGTGATGGATATGTTAATTATCTTGGCTATGGTGATAGTTGCACAGGTGATTCCATATGCCCACACTCATCAAATTGTATACTTTAAATGTGTGCAGTTTCTTGCACATCCATTATACCTCAGTAAAGCTGTTTCATAGAAAAAGGAGGAGGAATTGGCAAGGATGAAAGTACCCCACAACAGCTGATGCCAGGGGACCAGAATAATTACAGAGCTGCAGGCGATGGCCGCTTGCCACCATTCATGTGTAGGACTTCCTAGCAGGTGAGGCCAGGGAGAAATATGCACAAAACATTTTCTTTGACGGGGGGAGTGTGCCAAGGAATAGCAACTTTATTTGCAAATCCAGCAGACCGAAAAGCTGTGGGCTAGTATCCCAGAGAACTATTTTTTTAAAAACTTTTTAGTCTGTATTGTGGTATCGTTGATTAACAACTTTGTGATAGTTCCAGGTGAACAGCAAAGGGACTCAGCCACACATATACATGGATCCATTCTCTCCCAGACTCCCCTCCCCTCCAGGCTGCCACATAACATTGAGCAGAGTTCCCTGTGCTGTACAGTTGGTCCTTGTTGGTTATCCATTTTAAATGTAGCAGTGTGTACATGTCCATCGCTAACTATCCCTTCCCACCATCCTTCCACCTAGCAACCATAAGTTCATTCTCTAAGTCTGTGAACCAATTTCTGTTGTCCCTTGTGATTCAGCTGGTAAAGAATTCGCCTGCAGTGTGGGAGACCTGGGTTTGATCCCTGGGTTGGGAAGATGCCCTGGAGAAGAGAAAGGCTACCCATTCCAGTAGTCTGCCCTGGAGAGTTCCATGGACTGGGGTCGCAAAAGAGTCAGACACAACTGAGAGGCTTTCACTTTCAAGTCGATTAAGTAAAAATTGTGGGGGGAAAAATGACCAATAGTATAGATATAAGTGCGGCTGGGGGTGTGAAGAGGTCAGAGCAGGTTCTTAGCTGAACCAAAAAATAAGGATGAGGGAGGAAAAATGAGCTGAGGGTCCTTCCTCTTGGCCATACCTCCTTATGTTGCCAGGTTGCTGGGTTTAAGACCATAATTTATTAGGTCATCAGTATTTTCCTCCACATATTTGACTATGTTATGAATAGAAATTGTAATCAATTTTATTTCAGTTTTATTGTGGGACCTTCCCACCAACCTCTAGTCTGTTATTTTAAGCAGTTCCCTTTAGGATGAAAAAAACTTCCTGAAACTTGTCTTTTCATCTACACAGATGACTTTCAAGGACGTTCTCAAACCCACCAAAGAAACTCTTGTCTGATTTAATTCAGAGAACCTTTGTTCTACACAATTGGCTTATTTTGTTCTTTTGGTTACTGAGAATGATGGGATTGACTTGGTTTGCTGTTTTAAGTCTTTACTGAATTTGTTACAATACTGCTTCTGTTTTAAGTTCTGTTTTTTTTTTTTTTTTTTTGGCTGCAAGGCATTGGGGAGTCTTAGCTCCCCAACCAGAGATCTATCTAACCCTCTGCCACTGCATTGGAAGGTGAAGTATTAACCCCTGGACCACTGTGGAAGTCCCTGACTTTTTATTCTTTACAGTGCTGTCAAACGTCAAACTTACCAGAAGCAAGAACAAAGGTTGTCATGAGAGTATACTTGCCTCTTCTTGGCCTAAATTTGTTTTCATTCAACTTTTAATTTATACTCACCTGCTTATTAGCTCCTGAGAAATTGGTATACAGCTCAAGAAGCAACAGTTAGAACTGGACATGGAACAACAGACTGTTTCCAAATTGGGAAAGGAGTACGTCAAGGTTGTATATTGTCACCCTTATTATTTAACTAACATGCAGAGTATATCATGAGAAATGCCAGGCTGGATGAAGGAGAAACTGGAATCAAGATTGCCAGGAGAACTATCAATAACTTCAGATATGCAGATGACACCACCCTTACGGCAGAAAGCAAAGAACTAAAGAGCCTCTTGATGAAAGCGAAAGAGGAGAGTGAAAACGTCGTCTTAAAACTCAACATTCAAAAAAAAAAAAAAAGGCAAAAAAACTCAACATTCAGAAAACTAAGATCATGGCATCCAGTCCCATGACTTCATGGCAGATAGATGGGGAAAAAATTGAAACAGTGACAGACTTTATTTTGGGGGGCTTCAAAATCACTGCAGATGGTGACTGCAGTCATGAAATTAAAAACACTTGCTCCTTGGAAGAAAAGCTATGACCAACCTAGACAACATGTTAAAAAGCAGAGACATTACTTTGGCAAAAAAGGTCTGTCTAGTCAAAGCTATGGTTTTTCAGTAGTCATGCATGGATGTGAGAGTTGGACTGTGAAGAAAGCTGAGTGCTGAAGAAGTGATGCTTTTGAGCTGTGGTGTTGGAGAAGACTCTTGAGAGTCCCTTGGACTGCAAGGAGATCCAACCAGTCCATCCTAAAGAAAATCAGTAGCTGAAGCTCCAATCCTTTGGCCCCTTGATGTGGAGAACTGAATCACTGGAAAAGACCCTGATGCTGGAAAGATTGAGGGAAGGAAGAGAAGGTGGCAACAGGGGTTGAGGTGGTTGGATGGCATCACCAACTCAGTGGACTTGAGTTTGAGCAAGTTCTGAGAGTTGGTGATGGACCGGGAAGCCTGGCATGCTGTAGTCCATGGGGTCGTAGAGTCAGACACGACTGAGCAACTGAACTGAAGTGAACTGAACTTGCTTGTTTTGAACATCTTTCTAATTTGCCTTAATATCCATCTGGAAAATAGTGGGAGTAAAACAGTAAAACTTTCTTCCAGCTTTTTATTTTTTAGTTTATGTCCTGATTGGAAGATAGTTGGTTTAAAATGTTGTGTTGGTTTCTACCGTACAGCAACGTGAATCTCTCATAGTTACACGTATATCAGTTCCCTCTCTGTTGAGCTTCCCTCTCCCCCACCCGTCCCTTCCCTCTCAGTCATCACAGAGCACCACGCCCGGCTCCCTGTGCTGAAGAGCAGCTTCCCACTAGCCATCTGTTTCACCCGTGGTAGTGTGTATATGTCAGTGACTCTCTCAATTTGTCCCACCCTCTCCTTCCCCCACTGTGTCCCCGTGTCCCCGTGCCCACTTTCTATGTCTGCGCCTCCATTCCTTCCCTGCAGATAGAGTCACCAACACCATTTTTCTAGATTCCATATATATGTGTTAATGTACAATATTTGTTTTTCTGACATCATTCTCAATGGTGAAAAACTGAAAGCATTTGCTCTAAGATCAGGAACAAGTCAAGGGTGCCTACTCTCACCAAGGCTATTCAGTATACTTTTGGAAGTCCTGGGCACAGCAATCTGAGGGAAACTTTAGGTAATAAATTCACTTAGTGTTCAGTTACTGTATTTCTTTCTTCCTCAGTGGTCACATATATGACACCTTTTTCCCACTGGATAAGACTTTATAGATAAATCAGAAAGATGTGCTATGTTAGCTATTTCTCTCTCCTTTTTCCCTTCCACACTGGCACTGAACCATGTATGGGTTAACAACAACTGCTCAGAAATATAATAGCATGTTTCCTTTTGGAATATGAAATTAATTCTCTAATTTAGTATTAATTACTTGTCTGTATTACTAACAGAAATCAGAACTCTCCATAAAGGAAAGAACTGTGAGATTTTCTTAAAGAATGAAAATATAATGACTCTTTTAAAACACAGGGTGATAGACAATGTGGCCTAACAATAGAAAATAAAACTTAATGAGGCAGAGTTAACCACAAGGGAATCTAAATATCATCAGAGAAAAACAAATAGATTATAGTATTAAGAACAAGATTATAATCACGAGACAAACACATTTGCAAATACTGAGGAAGTCCAAAATGAAGTGGATCTGTAGAGACTTTGTTCCTCTCTCATCATTTGAAATATATAAATGCTTTCAACTTTCAAGGCAGCAAATGGTTAGGGACTGAGGTAAATTCATTTACAGAAGCATATTCAAAGGGATGAGCCTCTGTGATTATCTTCGATTTTATTCTGCTATCCTCATTTGTCAATGGCATAGCTAGAATTCAAAGTCATGAATTTAGAATTATATTTTCCTCAAAGCATGAAGAACAGAAGTCTGACTGTTGTAGTAGTGATTGTTGACAACACACAGCCGTGTCTTGAGGTGAAAACTAATGCTTATTTTACTTTCTTTTTTAAATTTAATTTAATTTATTCTCTTTTTTTGTTTGTTTTGTTTCTGCACTGCTCCTTGCACTAACTCTGTCCCAACCTTTTTGCTTTTCCTATAATATATTAGATAACTTCCACCCTTGGGACACTTCCCTCTTCCTGGAAGGCTGTTCACCCCACCCCATCTCCTTGGCTTCTTCTCTTTCTTCTTTCAAGTCTTTGCTCAGGTGACACTTTCCTGGTGAGACCTTTCCTGATGTATCTTCTTTTAAAAATTAATTTATTTTTAATTGGAGGATAATTGCTTTACGATATTGTGTTGATTTCTGCCATACATCAACATGAATCAGCCATAGGTATACATATATCCCCCCTTCCCCTTGAATCCCCCTCTCACCCCTCTAGGCTATCACAGAGCACAGGGTCAGTTCCCTGAGTCATACAGAGAATGCCCACTGGCTCTCTCTTTCACATGTGGTGATGCATATGTTTCAGTGCTACTCTCTCGGTTCATCCCCCCATCTCCTTCCCCACTGTGTCCACAAGCCTGTTTCCTATGTCTGCATCTGCATTGCTGCTACTAAGTCGCTTCAGTTGTGTCCGACTCTATGCGACCCCGTAGACGGCAGCCCACCAGGCTCTCCCGTCCCTGGGATTCTCCAGGCAAGAACACTGGAGTGGGTTGCCATTTCCTTCTCCAATGCTGCCCTGCAAATAGGTTCATCAGTAACATCTTTCTAGATTCTAAATACATAGTTTCAAAACTTCCTGGTGCATAAGATGCATTGAACACTATCATATTTAAGTGTAGAAACTAAGAATGATAGTAACAAATGATGATAAGTAGTAGTAAAAAGAAATTTTAAAGACTTAATAAATAGCCAAAATATCTTACAGGCTATGTTAACTGTAATATTCTTCAAAATGGAAGAATCATAAATTATAAATTAAAAACCCAAGGTTTTCTAAAGACATATTTACCTTCTGACACTTTAACATGAATGATAATTAAGCCTTAAAACTTCTGTGGTAGACCAAGTCATCCCATATATATCTTGGTGACTTTTTGTTAGTCTGAAGAGTTTGATGTTCATCTTTTAGGCAGTAGCAGTGATACATTAAATTTTCATTTCAGAAGGATCATGCTAGAGTCATTTCTCTGTTATCGTCATCATTTGGTAAGTGAAGACATATTGTGAATTCACTCATGTTTGGTAGCCAGCCCCTCCTCTTTATCCACCAGCAGCTGAGGTTAGATGCTAGTCATCACTTCTGGGTGATGGTGAGAATGTCCAGTAAGTATTACAGCATCCAATCCTGCAGCATGAGAGTCTGTCTCCAGCTAAACCCCAGGATGACCTTTCTAAAATGAAAACACAGGACTTCCCTGATGACTCAGTGGTAAAGAATCTGCCTGCCAATGCAGGAGACACAGGTGTGATTCCTGGTCCTTGAAGATCCCACATGCCACAGAGCAACTAATCCTGTAAGTTTTAGAGCCCCTGAGTCACAACTCCAGAAGTCCATGCAGCCTGGAGCCCATGCTCCACGATGAGAGAAGCCCCTAGAATGAGAAGCCCGAGCCCCGCAACTGGAGAAAGCTTGCACACAGCAGTGAAGACCCAGCATAGCCAAAAATAAATCATTAAAAAAAAAAGATGAAAACAAAAATCTAGAACAGGCGTTACCTAGAGGTAGAGCAGAGATAATGGTCAGCCCACTCATTACCTGTAACCCACCCTAACGTCCTTCTCTGCATAGTATAGTGGCTGAAGAGTTAAAACTCTGCATTAGTCAGACTGTTTCAGCTATAGAGTAGCATGCTTAGCGTAGATTTCTCCAATTAGATGTTCATAGTCAAGACTTTGATTTGCGATTGAATTTGATGTGAAGAACAAAATCTGTGCCTTCTTGTAAGATAAAGGCGGGGATGACCTATCCAGATTAGCATGATGATGGAGCAGGGACACGCACACTGGTGAGTTCCTGAATTGGCAGAGTATTTCTTGAGGAAGCAGAATTCTTGATAAAGGCAGACAGAATACTTTTCCAGAGTTGGTAGTTGTGGTGGGAAATTCTTGAGTCCAGCTTTCTGATCACGACAGAGGCTTGAATTCTCTTAAATTGGGAAATTATTCCTGGAATGTAACATCTAGCATGTTTATTCATACTAACCTATAATCTAAATAAATCCTTTTGAGCTTAAACTAGCTAGAATGAATTATTCTGTCTTCAATAGAAACCACAGACTTTGATCGACATAATCACAGTCTGAGATTGGGCAATGCATCTGGAAAAAAAATGTCTGAGATGAAGTATGTAACCTGGTTATGTTTCAGAGCAGCAAGTTTCATTATCTTTAGAAGTTGGGGCACTGGTATTCCATGTCTCACAGGACTAAATATTTACTAAGTTTTTTAACCTGACATTATCTGTAATGAAATATGTATTGAAGTCTTGGCCAGAAAGCATGGCTATCAACATTAACAGGATATAGGGCATAAGGTAGAGACATAAGAGACACAACACTGGCCAATGGCAACTATATTGGAGAATGTAAAGGAAAAAGATGACAGAATCCAAATGCCATACAAACTCATCCAGAGAAACATGGGTTTTCATGTCTACCCAGAAGGAGTAGCATATTATTTGTTCTAGCATAAGGATAGTGTAGTTAAAAATTAAAAGTGGAATCTCAATATATCTTTATTAAAATGTGGTGCCAGTTGAATGCACAGTCGTAATGTGTTTCTTATGTGACAGTTAGAGTGTAGATTAGGAGAGCATATGGCCCTTGGTTTTGAAGTGGCGATGATTACACAGATGACAGCCCACTGAAGGCTGTCTCTGAAACTCCAAGAGACTGTCTCCAAGTGACAAAACTTTGAGCAGTGTATCTGATTATGCACTTTATGTGTCTGAAGACACAGATGTGCACTGATCCATACGTGGCAGCTAAATATTTGGTTGGTAGGTCATGGTCTTGCAGGCAACAAAAGGGGATTTGGGGAAATGTTACTCTTTTTAGAATAGGCCAAGGGTACAAGGTTGTTAGGAGCCTGAGTGCTTAGCAAAAGATTCTCTTTTACAAAAGATTTTAATAATCAGAAGCATCAAATGATGCCCTCTGTGGATGCCACTTCTTTCTGAAGTCACCTCTGTGCTTGCTCAGTGGTACACCAACAAGTTGACTGGCGTGGTGGGAATGGAAATATAGAAAGACATAAGGGTGTGAAATGCCCTCTTCCTCGTGTTAGGGTATTTCTGGCTGCGGCTCTCCTGGCCATTCCTCTGTTGCGTGCCCAAGCTGCACACACAGATGCCTAGGCCAAACCCAAGTAGAATTCCATTCTTTGGTGGGAGGAAAAGCTCCCAGCTTAATGGACACAGGACAATGCCGTTCGACTTGGTGGAGTCTGAAAGGGGCAGTGACTTGTCCTCACTGGCACAGGCACGTGTTTGAGGTGGGCTGGCCTTCCAGCTCGCCACACTTCTTCAGGGCCTCTTCTTCAGCTTCCTACTCATGCCTGTGATAGCCGCATACTATAGGAAGCTTACCCAAAACAGAAAGACATAGTTGTGTATATATGTCCATCCCAATCCCCCAACTAATGAGACCCTGCTGTGTAGCACAGGGAACTCTCCCCAGTGCCCTGTGGTGACCTAAGGGGAAGGAACACATACATGATACCTCTTCTCTAAGGACGAAGATACATGGGACAGGGAGTTAAGGGGTTAGAGTAGGACTAACACTTCTCACTGTGACTGAGAATCATTATAGATGGGTAGTTAATTCCACACTTTTGAATGAAATCTGCTATAAAATTGTCTGAGAATCATAGACTGACCAACTAATAGCTGTGTGACTGTGCAAGTTACTTAACATCTGTGGGTCTTGGTATCTAAGGGGATCATGATAGTACTGTGGGTTAAGTAAATCAGCATGTGTCACTTTGGAGACTACCCAACTCTACCTGAACATTGCTGTTGTTCCGTTGCTAAGTTATGTCCAACTCTTGCAAACCCATGGACTGTAGCACAGCAGGCTCCTCCACTGTCTCTCAGAGTTTGTTTAACCTCATGTCCATTGAGTTGATGATGCTATCTAATCATCTCATCCTCTATCTCCCACTTTTCCTCCTGCCCTCAATCTTTCCCAGCATCAGGATCTTTTCCAATGAGGCAGGGAGAGGGGCAGGAAGGGAAATGTACAAGGGAGCTCTTATGGGTCATGCATGACAGCTTCCCAGGAAAACTCAAGAGATCAGGGGATCAAGCTAATGGGTACTTTAGCACAATTAACATCAGCCAGTGCCTTAGTTGAAGGTTGGGAGAGCAGAATATTTTGGCTTCATGTTAGTTTTCTTATTCTTATTAAAATTCAGAGAGGATAATTATCCTATTCCCTTTACAGATAAGGAAACTGAGGTTCATAACATGTGATTTTCTTAGAGTTACCAAGCTGTGAAATAGTCCACTGGAAATCAGAATCACAGTTTGCTTGACCTCACTGCTAGGGAATGTTACCAATTCAGATAATTTAACACTTATACTTTGCATTAATATTCATGCTGGTAATGGAGCATTTGGGGACTATTCTACAGAGTTTGCTAATTAAAATAATCCTCTAACACAGTGGCTCCCAAAGTTTGCCTCAGACTGAATTTTCTGGGTAGCTATACAAAATAGTAATGACTGGGTGTCACCCCAAGAGATTGTTTTTTAAAATTTTGGTGTGGTGTGCAGCCTGAATGGGCTTCCCAGGTGGCTCAGTGATAAAGAACACCCCTGCCAATGCAGGAGATGCAGGTTTGATCCCTGGGTTGGGAAGATCCTCTTGAGAAGGGAATGGCAACCCACTCCAGTGTTCTTGCCTGGAGAATCCCGTAGACAGAGGAGCCTGGCTGGCTACAGTCCATGAGGTTTTAGAGCTGGACACGACTTGGGGACTAAGCACACAGACACGCAGCCTGAATACTGGAACTTTAAACGTTTTTCCAGGTGATTCTAAAATGTGACAAGTTTTGAGATCCAATGAAATAGTGTGTTGATGGAGGGAATGGAATAGCTTTTCTTTTCAAACCACTTTTCTGACTGAGCATTATGGCCAGCCTGCCTGGAGACATGGTCTATACTGGCTGGAAGAATGGTGGGGGCAGGGGGGAGTCTAGTTGAAATGACTGCTCAATAATTGGTAAATGACTGGAAGACATAATAGTCAACACACGGTGGGCACTGCATACGGCATGTTGGTTGAGCAAATTAGTCAATGGTGCCAGAAGTCTTCAACTTGCCTACCTTAATAGTTAACAGTGAATCCAGTTAAAGAACAGAGGGTATGAATTAGGACCCCAGATTTAGGAACCAGATTGCCTAGGTTCAGACCTGTCTCCTTCCACTTCTTAGCTCTGTGAACTTGGCATGTGTTTTCACCTCATCTGTAAAATAAAGGCAATACTAGTATTATCACCTGATGAAGCACCCAAACATATTTACTTCATAAAGTTTTTGTGAAAATAAAAAGAGGTAAAGACTTGGAGATTGGGAAGGCAGCATACAGGAGCTTATTTCAATTATTTACGTGAGAAAATCGTGGCAACTTTCCCTCTATAAGGACTTAAAATCTGTAAAAAATTTTAAGTTTCCCATTTTATTTTTACTAGTCATTTTATCATCACTTGATTCTATCATGTGTATAATCCCATCCTTGAAAAAATCTTGCTAAGTACATATGCATTTAGTAAACTTTTTGTCTACATTACCCACCCTGAAATCTGAAATACTTAATGACAAATTTTATTATCCTGAAACATCAACAGATAAACTTCTGAACATCGTTTTCCTACCTCATGGTCTAAATTATAACCCATCTTGCTTCCCACTGATGAAGTAACAAGAAATGGTCATGCATTTATTTAAGCAAAAAGTGTGAAAGTGCAAACACACGCCAAAATCACTGTTATGGGCAAAAAATATAAAAAAGTTTTAAAGAAAAAAAGCTGAACGTTTCTATATTTTCTTTTATTACAGTAATTTTAATTGAGAAAAAGCAAAACCAAAAATGAAAAACCAAAGAGAATAATTAAAAATTAACTCATACTGCAGTTATCAAGGGATAGTCTGAGAGATTCTGTGAGAGAATTCTATATAAATATACAGGATGGCTCAGTGTTGATTTAAGTTTATTTGCACTGGTTTCCCTCTTCAATTCACAGCTACCTGCAGATGCTACCAATCAAAACTTTGGTTCTTTTAAACAAAGTGTTAGTGTCAGAAAGGAGTCTTGAGGATGTCACAGATGTACTGAACTGAGTTTGAAATTTTGATGCCTGCATTTCTGTACGATTGCAGCCATGAAATTAAAAGACACTTACTCCTTGGAAGGAAAGTTATGACCAACCTAGACAGCATATTCAAAAGAAGAGACATTACTTTGCCAACAAAGGTCCACCTAGTCAAGGCTATGGTTTTTTCAGTTCAGGTATGGATGTGAGAGTTGGACGGTGAAGAAGGCTGAGTGCTGAAGAATTTGATGCTTTTGAACTGTGGTGTTGGAGAAGACTCTTGAGAATCCCATGGACTGCAAGGAGATCCAACCAGTCCATTCTGAAGGAGATCAGCCCTGGGTATTCTCTGGAAGGAATGATGCCAAAGCTGAAACTCCAGTACTTGGGCCACCTCATGCAAAGAGCTGACTCATTGGAAAAGACTCTGATGCTGGGAGGGATTGGGGGCAGGAGGAGAAGGGGACGACAGAGGATGAGATGGCTGGATGGCATCACTGACTCAATGGACATGGGTTTGGGTGAACTCTGGGAGTTGGTGATGGACAAAGAAGCCTGGCGTGCTGCAATTCATGGGGTCACAAAGAGTCAGACGTGACTGAGTGACTGAACTGAACTGAACTGAAGCATCCTAATAAAGCTTCTCTAAATCAGGATGTGAGTTGAATGTTGAATGCAAGTTGGAAAATATACATTTACTGATTCTAGATGAGTATGGTATTCATAATCTTATCCTTTACTGTATTTGAATATCAAAATTTACTTATATGAAGCAGAATGTACTTCTGAGTAATAAACTGGCATCAAGTACATGGGGCCATTTTAGGAGCAGGTGACGAAAGAAAGAAATGGCTACCATTGTCATGACTGTATATTCCTTAAAAATTTAGTGTGATTAGGTTTGGGTAGAATTTTAAAAATTTGATCACTTATAACAATTATTTTTATCCATTTTAAGAAAAATATCAAGCTTAGATATCTGAAAGCATTTCAATTAATTGGTACTGCTAGATTTAGTGACAAGAGTAATGACCTATAACTTCCTAGAAAATGGAAAAATATTATTACTATTTTAAATCATATTTCCCTGGGCTCCAAACTCACTGCAGATGGTGATTGCTGCCATAAAATTAAAAGACACTTGCTCCTTGGGAAGAAAGCTATGACAAACCTAGACAGCATATTAAAAAGCAGAGGCATCACTTTGCTGACAAAGGTCTGTAGAGTATAAAAGCTATGGTTTTTCTAGTAGTCATGTGTAGATGTGGGAGTTGGACTATAAAGAAAGCTGAGCGCAGAAGAATTGATGCTTTCAAACTGTGGTGCTGGAAAAGACTTTTGAGAGTCCCTTGGGTAGCGAGGAGATCAGTCCTGAATATTCACTGGAAGGACTGTTGCTGAAGCTGAAACTCCAATACTTTGGTCAACTGATGAGAAGAACTGACTCATTGGAAAAGGTCCTGATGCTGGGAAAGATTGAGGGCAGGAGGAGAAGGGGATGATGCAGGACAAGATGGTTGGATGGCATCACCAACTCAATGGACATGAGTTTGAGCAAATCCTGGGAGATAGTAAAGGATAGGGGAGCCCGGCATGCTGCAGTCCATGGGGTCACAAAGAGTTGGACATGACTTAGGGACTGAACAACAACAACAACAAAGATTCTAAAGAACATTATTCATATTCACAGATTATGAGGATTTATGGTAATATTATAGAAATCATAATCCAGATTGTGATGTCCTCATGAGAAGAATGACAAAGTCAGCACCCTAACTTTGAAAGATGTTGAATTTTGGTACAGCAAGAGTTTATCTGCTCATGCATCCATTTGAAAATTTAGCCCAGTCAACCGCATAAAAGTAAAAGGTCTCCACAGAACTATATAATTTCATCACCTGTGCCCTCAAACTGCTTTAAATTCACCACTATCTTCATCACCTTAATTATAATCTAAGGGAATTTATGTAATTTGTTTAGCTCTACAATCTCACTCGGCAGGTAATGAATCTGCCTGAAATGCAGGAGACACAGGAGATATAGGTTCAGTCCTTGGGTTGGAAAAATCCCCTGGAGGAGAAAATGACAATCCAGTATTCCTGCCTGGAAAATCCAATGAACAGAGGCGCCTGATGGGCTACAGTCCATGGGGTCACAAAGAGTCAGACATGACTGAGCAACTGAGCAAGCACGATCTCAAGCCATTTAGGATTTCTCCATTGTAAAAGCATTGACCAGAGAAATAGTGTAAAAGGGTAGGTAGAATTTAGAAACATTTCCAAATCCCTCCCCAACTCTAAATATTATTATAGGAAACACAAATGTGTGTCATAGTTTTAATCAAATTCTCTTCTTGGCAACTGAGAGATGACATTACAACCTCTTTTCCATTTATTTTCATATTGAACTCTAATTTGCATGCAGTGAAATCCCTGATTTTATTAATATGTAGAGAGATTAATGAGTTCTGACAAATATGTACCATCATTTAATATAAGATTTTCTTTCAAAAATTGTTTCCTTGACCTTTGGAGTCATGCAGAACATTTACATGACAAAAAGGCAAAGATTACTTGGTTTCCATCATAGTTTAGTCCTTGCCTGTTGCAGAGCTCCCTGTGAATGAGGTTTTGTTTAGCACAGTATTTGTAAGATCCATCCATGTTACGTTGTGTTTCAGTCCTTTGATATCGTCTAGGTAGCATTGCATTATGCAAACATACCATGATTTCTTTATCCATTCTTGGATACTTAGGTTGTGTCTAGTTTAGGGTTTTTTTATGATTAAAGCTGCTAAAAGAACATTCTAGTGCAAATTTTTCTTTTTTCCCCCCCATGGATATCTATCTTCATTTTGATAAATATCTAGAATTGGATTTTCAGGGTCATAGGGTAGATATATGCTTAATACTTTTAAAAAAACCTGCTAGGTTGGTTTTATTTTTTTCTTCAGTGTAATTATATCATTTTATACTCCCACTGGGGGCTTCCCTGGTGGCTCAGAGGTTAAAGCATCTGCCTGGAATGCGGGAGACCCGGGTTCGATCCCTGGGTTGGGAAGATCCCCTGGAGAAGGAAATGGCAACCCACTCCAGTACTCTTGCCTGGAGAATTCCATGGAGGGAGAAGTCTGGTAGGCTACAGTATATGGGGTCACAAAGAGTCGGACACGACTGAGCGACTTCACAGACACACACATATTACCACTGATAAAAAGTGAGGAGTTCAGTTGCTTCAAATCATTGTCAGCAATTAACACTGTAAGTTTTTGTAATTTTGACTGTTCTGGTGTGTGTGTGGTGGTATCTCATTATGGTTTTAATCTGCAGTTTCATGATGACTAGTGGTATTACATAAATTTTGTTTTTAGACCCTCTATATACCTTTTTTGTGAAGTTTCTACTTGAGTCTTTAGTCCATTGTTCTGATTATTCTGTCCAAGTCTTTTATATTTTTATTATTGAGTTTACATAATTCTTTATATATTCAGGATAACAATCTTTCTTTTTTTTCTCATTCTTTATTATTTAATTTTTTTCTGTTTCATTTTTTTTTTTTGACTTTACAATATTGTATTGGTTTTGCCATACATCAACATGTATAGGGATACTACAAACATTTTTCTCGCGGTCTGTGCTGCGCATTTCCATTTTGTTAATGGCACCTCTGGATGGACAGGCATTTTTAAAATTGGGATATACTTGCTTTACAATGTTGCATTAGTGTCTGTTGTGCAATAGAGTGAGTCAGCTATATGTATACATATATCCCCTCCTCCTTGGACCTCCCTCCCATCCCACCATTCGGGATCACCTCAGAGCACTCTTTTTCTCAAGAGTCTTCTCCAGCACCACATTTTGAAAGGGTCTTCTCTCAAAAGTCTTCTCCAGCACCACAAGCTATCAGGTTTTACGAATGCTAAAAAATGTTGATTTATTGATGTTCATTTATTGAGTAAGTACAAAACAGAAGACGTTTTAGGAAAGCTGTGGCAGTAGTGGACACGAGGTGCCAGTGCTCTTCTCCTGAGCTCTTGTGGAGGGTAGAGCTCCAGATAAACATGCAGAATGGCCAGTTACATTTGAATTGCAGATATGCGAGTAGATTTTTTTTTTAAGTATGTTTCATGAAATATTGGGAATGTACTTATAATAAAAATTTGGCAAATTTGGCCTTGGAGTACAAATGAAGCAGGGCAAAGGCTAATAGAGTTTTGCCAAGAGAATGCACTGGTTAAAGCAAACACCCTCTTCCAATAACACAAGAGAAGACTCTACACATGGACATCATCAGATAGCCAACACCAAAGTCAGATTGATTATATTATTTGCAGCCAAAGATGGAGAAGCTCTACACAGTCAGCAAAAACAAGACCAGGAGCTGACTGTGGCTCAGATCATGAACTCCTTATTGCCAAATTCAGACTTAAATTGAAGAAGGTGGGGAAAACCACTAGACCATTCAGATATGACATAAGTCAAATCCCTTATGATAATACAGTGGAAGTGAGAAATAGATTTAAGGGACTAGATCTGATAGAGTGTCTGAAGAACTATGGATGGAGGTTCATGACACTGCACAGGAGACAGGGATCAAGACCATCCCCATGGAAAAGAAATGCAAAAAAGCAAAATGGCTGTCTGAGGAGGCCTTACAAATAGCTGTGAAAAGAAGAGATGCAAAAAGCAAAGGAGAAAAGGAAAGATATTCCCATTTGAATGCAGAGTTCCAAAGAATAGCAAGGAGAAATAAGAAAGCCTTCCACAGAGATCAGAGCAAAGAAATAGAGGAAAATAATAGAATAGGAAAGATTAGAGATCTCTTCAAGAAAATTAGAGATACCAAAGGAACATTTCTGCCGGGGGCCAGCGTGAGGAACTCCGCCCAAGGCAAAGGTCATGAGGAAGGAGGCTTGGCATACGCAAAGGCGTGATCAAGCCTCAGGAAACCCCCTGTTCCCGAGCATATAACCCCAAAGCCAGAGTCTGTTTTATGCTCTCACCTACACCTCTGACTTTACGGGGGCTCTCCCCCATAACCATTTCTCTCGGAGAAGGAGTAAACGTGCAGCTCCAAAGCAATAGAAATTCCTGGGCGTGACAAGAGTGTTTCAGCTTACAGACTCCTCTGAAGGTTATCTAGCCTGCCTGTATAGGTTTGTCTGGCCACAGGTGATTGTTTACAGCCTCCCAATCTGAGAGGCACGAGATATTTTAGACTTATTAAAGGCGAATTCTTTTGGGGAGTTAGAAATGATTAGTATAGTGGGTTGGTTAGGAATTATATTGGTGAAGGGTTTTTCATTTGTTGTGTCAATAATTGCTACTAGTTCCCTGCTCTGGGTGGGACAAGGATGTCTCAGGTCAAACCTCTCTGCTGACAGACTAGCTTGTGTGACAGGATTATCCATACTCCTGCCACATGATTGTTTACTACCTCTCAACCATAAACAGCACAGAGTTTTGGAGTATTTTGAGAGTCTTAATTAGCATAGGACTTTTTCTTCTTGTTGAGTCAATGATTGCCGCCAGGCCTCCATATCCTTGGACACCTGGGAATATACTAATCAATGTATTTGGAATATAGTAAAGGAAATATAGTAGTTTTTGATGTTAGCGATACTAGACTTTTTGAGTTAATGGATTTTCTCTTTTGCAATAGATCACTGTACTTTGTTATAAATCACTGTGTCCTTGCTATGTAAGAATGTAACTTTATCATATCTTAAGACTAAATAGATCTTAAGGGGAGCATTGGTGAAAGGATTTTCATTTGTTGGGCTGATGTTTGCTGCTAAATCTCCATGTTCCCTACTCTTATAATGAATATAACTAGCATATAGGAAGAAATAAGTATTAACCTTTAAGCATATAGGAGAAATAAGTGTTAACCTTTAAGATTAATCATGTTAACCTTGGGTTAAATAAATTCCTTTCTTGATTGTAACTCACTACACCCTCACCCTATAGGAATGCAACTTTATTTGGAGGGTGGTGCCTGGTTTAAGAAAAAACACCCTTGGAAAAAATAAGTTTTTTGGTTATCAGAAAGAAAGGATCATAAAATGTCAGCAGGTCTCACTCATGGCCAGAAGATGATGTAATATTCCTAAGACCTTTTTTTTATACATTTATGTGAAGCACCTGATTTTGATAAAGGTCAGGACTGCTGACCCCCGCGTGACTCTGTACTCATCCCTATGTGTAACAAAAGGTATATAAGCAAACCCAAAAATAAAGAAATCGGATCAGTTTCCGGAAAGACTGATTCCCCCATGTCGCTTCTCTCTTGCTCCCGGTTTTTCTGGCTGAATTCCCATCTGGAGCATGGATGCTATTCCACGTAATCCAAGTTATTCAGCCTCCTTTTCTCCACTAATCTTCCTACTACACTATCCATTTCTAATCTCTCTATATCTGTGATTAAATATGTATTTTTCCAGACGCCGACTCCGTCCCCCCACCTTCGAATTACCCTGGATCCACTGGGGCTGGACCCCGGCACATTTCATGCAAAGATGGGCTCGATAAAGGACAGAAATGGTATGGACCTAACAGAAGCAGAAGATATTAAGAAGTAGCAAGAATACACAGAAGAACTGTACAAAAAGATCTTCATGACCCAGGTAATCATGATGGTGTGATCACTCACCTAGAGCCAGACATCCTGGAATGTGAAGTCAAGTGGGCCTTAGGAAGTATCACTACAAACAAAGGAAGTGGAGGTGATGGAATTCCAGTGGAGCTATTTCAAATCCTGAAAGTTGATGCTGTGAAAGTGCTGCACTCAATATGCCAGCAAATTTGGAAAACTTAGCAGTGGCCAAGGGACTGGAAAATGCCAGTTTTCATTCCAATCTCAAAGAAAGGCAATGCCAAAGAATGTTCAAACTACCGCACAACTGCACTCATCTCACACGCTAGCAAAGTAATTTTTAAAATTCTCCAAGCCAGGCTTCAGCAATGCATGAGCTGTGAACTTCCAAATGTTCAAGGTAGATTTAGAAAAGGCAGAGGAACCAGAGATCAAATTGCCAACATCCGCTGGATCATGGAAAAAGCAAGAGGGTTCCAGAAAAGCATCAATTTCTGCTTTATTGACTATGCCAAAGCCTTTGACTGTGTAGATCACAATAAACAGTGGAAACTTCTTCCAGAGATGGGAATACCAGACCACCTAACCTGCCTCTTGAGAAATCTGTATGCAGGTCAGGAAGCAACAGTTAGAACTGGACATGGAACAACAGACTGGTTCCAAATAGAAAAAGGAGTACGCCGAGGCTGTATATTGTCTCCCTGCTTATATTTAACTTACATGCAGAGTGCATCATGAGAAACGCTGGGCTGGAAGAAGCACAGGCTGGAATCAAGATTGCTGGGAGAAATATCAATAACCTCAGATATGCAGATGACACCACCCTTATGGCAGAAAGTGAGGAACTAAAGAGCCTGTTGATGAAAGTGAAAGAGGAGAGTGAAAAAGTTGGCTTAAAGCTTAACATTCAGAAAACGAAGATCATGGTATCTGGTCCCATCACTTCATGGGAAATAGATGGGGAAGCAGTGGAAACAGTGACTGACTTTATTTTGGGGGCCCCAAAATCACTGCAGCTGGTGATTGCAGCTATGAAATTAAAAGACGCTTACTCCTCGGAAGGAAAGTTATGACCAACCTAGACAATATATTAAAAAGCAGAGCCATTACTTTTCCAAAAAGGTCCATCTAGTCAAGGCTATGGTTTTCCCAGTAGTTATGCATGTATGTGAGAATTGGGCTATAAAAAAAAGCTGAGTGCGGAAGAATTGATACTTTTGAGTTTTGGTGTTGGAGAAGACTCTTTGAGAGTCCCTTGGACTGCAAGGAGATCCAACAAGTGCATCTTAAAGGAAATCACTACTGGATGTTCATTGGAAGGACTGATGCTAAAGCTAAACGTCCAATACTTTGGCCACCTGATGCGAAGAGCTGACACATTTGGCAAGACTCTAATGCTGGGAATGATTTAGGGCAGGAGGAGAAGGGGACGACAGAGGGTGAGATGGTTGAATGGCATCACCTATTCAACGATCATGATCTTGTGTAGACTCTGGGAGTTGGTGATGGACACGGAGGTCTTGCGTGCTGCTGTCCATGGGGTTGCAAAAAGTGGGACACAAATGAGAGACTGATCTGACTGACTGACATATAATAAAAAAATTTTACTCTGAATTTCCAGTTTAACAGGGTGTCTTATATGTTTACTTGTCCAACTGGGCAACCTTAGTTAAAGGGATAGGTGTGTGTCTAGTACATGGGGAGAGAGCTTTTACTCTTTGACTTAAGACATCTGTGTCTTTAGGGTGATCCTATCTCCCCTCTGCTGAAAGGTGATCCTACCAAGGAGAATAACACTGTGTTCCTAACAATGTTTAAAGATGTTCTGAGGTTATTTTGCACTCAAGTCTCCTTGGAATGGTGAAGTGCCTTATTATTCTACATTACTATTGTAAGCATCAAGAAGGGGTAGAGTGCAAGATGAAAATAATGCAGTCATCTATATTACAGCACATTTAAGTTTAAAATCATGGGATGAAACTTAATTAAGTGCCAGAAGGTATACTAACATAAATGTTGAGTTCGCAAACTTAAATACACAAAAGTGAAAATGTCTAGACACTAAAAGTTCCCTGGCAACATTAACTCACCCACATCATGCACTGCGCATAATAAAATTAACATTTAGCAGCCAGAAATGTCGTTTAGAGCACAAAATATGTGCAACTCAAGATCATTAACATTTTCCATGTTTTCATACTTATTTCAAAGGTTCACTATTCTCATTAAACTAATGTAGAAAAAAATTACTCAGTCTCAGAGTTAAAAATCATTTTAAAATATATTTGTTTATTTCACAGTCTTTCATTACAGTCCTAATCAACTTGGGTTGCATTTTGTTATAGCAACACAAGAAAAAATCATTTTACATCTAGAAAATGTTAAGTATAGTATAAGTCTTCAGTGTACACTTCCTTAAATTATTGCAAACTTGCTCTCACTATAGATGTTATTCTAAAAATATATCTGTATATATTATTCCAGTATAATTCCAGGTATTTTAATAAAATCTGGGGATTGTTTATAGCATGGTAAACCTGCCAACTTATTTCATCTCCCTGTACCTCAAATTATTCATCTGTAGAGCGAATTTAATAATAGTACTTGGTTCATAGTTGTGCCATGACAATTAAATCAGTTTATATCTGTAAAATGATGACAGTGAAGCATGGTACGTGGTTATTATTGTTGTTTAGTTGCTAAGCAGTGTTGGACTCTTTGGGGACCACGTGATAACTACAGCCTGCCAGGCTCCTCTGTTCATGGGATTTCCCAGGCAGTAATACTGGAGAGGGTTGCCATATCCTTCTCCACGGGATCTTCCTGACCTAGGGATCAAACCTGTGTCTCCTGCATTGACAGGTGAATTCTTTATAAAAAGCTAAAACATTATAGTGTTTACAAATAGCAAGATTCCAGATAAATAGGTACAAGGAGATTTTATATCACCATTCTTAGACTTCTGCAGTAAAAATACTGAGACAACTGAAAGGATGTTAGTGAGTCTATAATATTTCAACATTTAAAGGCATCTTTTAACCTTCAGTTTTTAAAAAAATTCTCTAATGAGTGTTCTTGACTAGTAACATATGAAAAAGCTATTCAAATTTATTAGTAATCATTGGGAGAAAAGCCATGAAAATTAGTTGTTTTTGCAGGTGTATGATAGAATATAAACTGAATCAGACTAGCAATACCAAGTGCTGGGAAGAGTCTGCAGCCAAAGGAATCATCAAAGGTTGCTGTTATGAATGTCAATTGCTACAGCCATTTGGAACAACTGTTTGGCAACTGTTGCCTCCTAAATTTGACGCAGCTACATCCTATAATTTTGCAATTTCAGACATGCATGTGCTTGTGCACCCAAAGAAATTACAGGGTGATCCCAGTAGCAGTACTCAGCATAGCTAAGAACTGGAAGCCACCCAAATTTCTATCCGCAGTAGGACTAATTGGACAAATTGTGGAATAGTCATACAATGAATTCCTGTAGAGAAATGAGAATTAAGGTGTTACAGCAGTGCTCACAACATGGATGATCCTCACAATGTTTAGCAAACTATAACAAAACAGCATATATAGTATGATTTCCACAATAAGAAGATTAATATGGGGAGATTTAGTGTAGTGTGTTTTAAAGGAAAATATTTCTTTTCCTGGGTGTTGGTTACTACATGATGATTCATTGAGATGAAATCTTATAATTTGACCACTCTTCTATATATATTACACTTCAGTTAAAATAATTTTTTAATTCAGAAAAGGATTTTAGTTTGAGATGCAAAAATGTATTGTGACCTCCATTGTTAGTATTTCTAGTTCCCTATGTTGTTGTTTAGTCGTTAAGTCATGTCTGACTCTTTGCAACCCCAAGAACTACAGAACGCCAGGCTTCCCTGTACACCGCTATCTCCCAGAGTTTGCTCAAACTCATGTCCATTGAGTCAGGGGTGCTATCTAACCATCTTACCTTTATTGCCCTGCTCCCCAGTCCTAGCCTCAATCTTTCCCAGCATCAGGCTCATTTCCACGGTGTTGGCTCTTCTCATCGGGTGGCCAAGTTGATTTCCTTTAGGACTGACTGGTTTAATCTCCTCTCCAAGGGAGTCTCAAGAGTCTTCTCCAGCACCATAGTTCAAAAGCATCAGTTCTTCAGTGCTCAACCTTCTTAATGATCTAATCCTCACATCTGTACACAACTATTGGAAAAAGTATAGCTTTGACTCTATAGACCTTTGTCAGCAAAGTGATGTCTCTGCTTTTTAATATGCTGTCGAGGTTTATAATAGCTTTCCTTCCAAGGAGGAAGCATCATTTAATTTCATGGCTGCTGTCACCAGCCACAGTGATTTTGGAGCCCAAGAAAATAAAGTCTGTCACGGTTTCCACTTTTTCCCCTTCTATTTACCATGATATGATGGGACTGGATGCCATGATCTTAGTTTTTGAACATTGTTTTAAGCTACATTTTCCACTCTCCTCTTTCACTAGACCCCTATAGGATGCTTAAAAACAACAACAACAACATCATCATCCATTTAGGAAAGAACAAAATGATCCTAATTGACATCTTTGCCACACCAATTTGTCAAAATAATTCATTAGAATTGGAAGAAAGATATGTAGTGCATTGATGAGCCACCAGGGTCTTTCCTGGTGGCTCAGAATCTGCCTGCAATGCAGGAGACCTGGATTTGATCCCTGAGTTGGGAAGATTCCCTGGAGAAGGGAACAGCTACCCACTCCAGTATTCTTGCCTGGAGAATTCCATGGACAGACCATGGGTTTGCAATGAGTTGGACATGACTCAGCAACTACTACTGAGATAAGTCTAATTTTTAAATACTTTCAGTTTTAGAATGATCCAAAGGTGAATCAGAATGGAGACTTGAAAACTGCAATTGGAAAGAGAGAAACTTGGGAATGGACCATCAGAGGTAATGACATTTAGAACAAGGGCAGGGCAGACATAAGAAGCTGAGCTCAAGCTGGCCCTCTGGGAAACTAAGGCCACAGCAAAGCTTCTAAGGATCTCTCAGAGCTGTGCCGCAATGTCTTCCATTCTAAGTGTATTTCTTTTCATATTACATTGTGTAGTCAGGAAAATATTGTTAATAGAAGCACTTAACTTGTATTAGTGATACATTTAGGCTTCTCAGGTGGCACTATGGGTAAAGAACCTGCCTGCCAGTGTAGAAGACATGGGTTAGATCTCTGGGTCAGGGAGACCTGGAAGAGAGCATGACAACCCACTCCAGTATTCTTGCCTGGACAGAGGAGCCTGGTGGACTATAGTCCACGGGAGTTGCAAAGAGCTGGACATGACCTAGTGACTGAGCATGCAAATCTTGATATATGCACAACTGTTCAATAATTGTTAATGATAGAAAATGATGGAAAATACATGCTGACCTCAGCGAGGGCAGTCTACTCTTTTGAGAAATGCACAGACAACACCTGGTTTGCACACTAAAACTTTACACTTGTTTCATACGCTTTACTGGTGTTGCATATTTAATCAAAGATAATAAAACCTTAAGGAAGAAAGTTTGTTAATGATGGAAGGGAGTTTGTTAATGATGCAACGTCACCCAGAAGTTACAGTCATATTTGTGTTACCACTCATGTGATTGAGGGGAAAAGGGTAGAGGTTTTGTTTTGTTTTGTTTTGTTTTTTACTTTAAAAATTCAGTTTTTAGATTAACTTGGACACCTAAGTTTTTCAGAAAGGGGTGCCTGATAGATTTAGAAATACATCTCATGCAATACCTAATACAGAAGAGAAGTTGATATATTTTGATCCTATAAACTTATTTTGTCATTCAATATTGATATTAAACAAATAAAACAATTATGAAATATGGGCTTCATTATTTCTAGTAAATAAAAACATCAGTGTCTTCTAGAATAAAGACTGTGTGATATAAAACCTTCAATATTAACTTCTCTTTTCTTGAATATTTAAAGGGCAATATTTCCTTGTTGTTCAGTTGCTAAGTCCTGTCCAACTCTTTGTAACCACATGAACTACAGCATACCAGGCTTCTCTGTCCTTCACTATCTCCCAGAATTTGCTCAATTTGCGCTTGTCCATTGAGTTGGTGATGCCATCCAACCATCTCATCCTCTGTCGTCCCCTTCTCCTTCTGCCTTCAATCTTTCTCAGTGTCAGGGTCTTTTCCAATGAGTCGGCTCTTTGCATTAGGTGACCAATGTACCAGAGCTTCCACTTGAGCATCAGTCCTTGCAATGAAAATTCAGGGTTGATTTCCTTTAGGATGGACTGTTTCGATCTCCTTGCAGTCCAAGAGACTCTTAAAAGGCTTCTCCAGCACTGCAGTTTAAAAGAATCAATTTTTGGTGCTCAGCCTTCTTTACAGTCCAACTCTCATATCTGTACGTGAGTACTGAAAAAATCTTGGCTTTGACTCAATGGACTTTTGTTGGTAAAGTGATATCTCTGCTTTTTAATATACTGTCTAGGTTGGTCATAGCTTTTCTCCCAAGGAGCAAGCAATATTTCTAGGTTAGCAGAAAAAAATACTTTTGCTTTGTTAACCCTAAAAGCTATTGTCCTTTGAACAATAAGAATCTTGGGCTATAGATCTTAATTACTTAGCTCCAGAAATTCTAAGCAAAACAGTTTCAGATACCAAAGGAGACTGTTTGAATCTCCAGCTCAAGAAATTGCATTTTGTTAAAAATACATGAAATATGGAGCTGAGCATTGGTGACCAATTTCTTTAAATGTGCTGTGAACTGTACTGGAAAAAAAGACGCATATTTATTGAGTTCCCAAGGGCTAGATTATTCAATGGAGATTTATTCCTGCTAGAATATCATAATGGAAAATAGCCAGGCTAAATTAGGAAAATTCATGCTGCTGCACAACTCATTTATTCAATAATCATTTATCTCTTTAGAAAAAAGTATTTACATAGTGAGATAATTTTACTTAGGTTATAAGACTTCCTTCTTTCCATTTTCCTTTTTATTTATACACCTGATATACCAGCTTCTGTTATTTAAACTCTTATATAATTGAATTTCTCCTATCATCCCTGCATTAAACATTAGGTACAAAGCAATTCCACTGTTTACCCTATACATATCAGCCTCATTAACATCCTAGTAGAATCACTTGAAAATCCTCAAGTGATTGTAGCTTATTTGTGCATTATGGTACACATAAAGGGCTGGAAGGAAGACCTGGTACCCTGAGTTCAGCAGAAGATGGTTCCTGTTAATGCTGTTCTCCAAAACAGCATTCCCACCACCGAATTACTGCTCCCAAATGAGCCTGTCACTGGACCCTCTGGTGTCACCAAATATTGATTTAAAATGGAAACTCAGACTTATGATCATATCCTCCATGCTTGTTTTTTTTTTTTAATTTGGCATTGAATTTTAAATCATATTTAAGTGAGGAGGAATGCATGTAAGAATTAAAGATTTTAAAATTTAAAAAATAAAAAACTTAAAAAAAAAAAGAAATATAAAGAGCACACAATACTGAAAAAAATAATGGTCTTAAAACTTTAATTTTAGGATATAGTTTCCTTCCCAAAACAAAATAAAAATTTAAATTCTGTATTATTTAAATAATCAAAAATTATACTTTTTTCAAGTCTGAGTTTTCTGGAGACTTAAAAAAAACAAGAATATATTATATTGAATTGTATCAACCCACTAAATGAGGTGGGTCCAATTTGATTCTGATGAAAAACAAATAGAAATTAGGTCTCTATTGTTAAAAAAAATGAAAATCCAGGTGGATTTATGATCTCTAAAAAATTACAAAGAGTATTAGAAAAAATACAGGATAAAATAAAGTTTTATAATTTTGAACAGAGAAAGTCTTCTTAAGCAAGAACCAAAATCCAGACACTGCACATCCTTGCTACTCACTGTACAGACTGTAGACCTGTGGTGTGCACATCTCCTGGTAGCTTATTAGAAATATAGTCTCAGGCTTCCCCCCAGGACCTGTGCTTCAACCAAGCCCCCAAGTGATCTGTGTGCACAGTACGCACTGCTTGTCAACTCTGTTTGTATATTGGCATCACCTGGGGGACTGTGCTCCACTGTCACCCCAAACAAGTGAACTTGAACCTGTGCTTGGGGGGGAAGGGGCAGGCTGCAGTCTCTTAATGAAGGCTCCACCATGATCGTAATCTGTAGTATGAATTGAGAATCCCTGCTCTTAAGAAAAACATGAATAATGGACTCACTGATGCTTGAATAAACTTAAAAGGAGGAAGGAAGATGGTGACAAAATATTTGTAACGTATGTATAACAGAGCACTGATTTTCATAAAACGCAAAGGAATTCTTTAAATGAATGATACAAAGGCTCATAGCCCAGTCAGCATAACTAGTCGCTGATCAGGTTCTGAGCCTTCACAGAGGAGTAAACACAAGTCCCTAACAAACTTCTAATGGATGTCAGCCTCCTTAGTGATGAGGAAGCTCTGACTTCATGTAATAGTGATATCCTGTATTCTCCCAAACTGATGGGCTAAAGTTGAAAGAATTGATGGCACCCTTTATTGCTTTCCAGGTGGCACTAGTGGTAAAGAATCCAATGCAGGAGACATGGGTTCAATTCCTGGGTCAGGAAGATCCCTTGGAGAAGGAAATGGCAATTACTCCAGTATGCTTGCCTGGGAAATTCCATGGACAGAGGATTCTGCCAGAGAACAGTCCATGGGGTCGCAAAGAGTTGGACACAACTGAGCACAGAGCACACACACCCTTTGTTGGGAAGGGGCTAAGAAAGTGGGAACTCTCATAGTATGGATGGGAAGAGAGCCAGTATCTCCCTTTCAGAAGGCAAATGGACAAGACCTTCCCATATTTTACGTGTTCAGAGAATGTGTAACAACAATTTACCTCTTGGGATCTTTATGATTCCAAATATTCATACAGTTGTATAATGTGTATTTGGGATGGAGAAAAAAATTGAGGCAAACCCATATGTTCATCATTAATGTTAGTTATGGCAAAACTGTACTATGGCCATCTGGATGTCTTCCTTGGAGGAATGTCTGTTTAGGTTTTCCACCAATTTTTAAATTGGATTGTTTGCTTTTTTGATATTGAACTGCATGAACTATTTGTATATTTTGGAGATTAATCTGTCAGTTGCTTTGTTTTCAAATATTTTCTCCCACTCTGAGGGTTGTCTTTTCATCTTGTTTACAGTCTCCTTTGCTGTGCAAAGGGGCTTCCCTGGTGTCTCAGATGGTAAAGCGTCTGCCTACAATGTGGAAGACCAGGGTTCGATCCCTGGGTTGGGAAGATCCCCTGGAGAAGGAAGTGGCAACCCACTCCAGTATTCTTGCCTGGAAAATTCCACGGACTGAGGAGCCTGGTAGGCTATAGTTCATGGGGTTGCAAAGAGTCGGACACGACTGAGCAACTTCACTTCACTTCACTTCACTTGCTGTGCAAAAGCTTTTAAGTTTCACTAGGTCCCATTTCTTTATTTTTGTTTTCATTACTCTAGGAAGTGAGTCATGGAAGGTAACTAGAGCCTACTATATAGCACAGTGAACTCTACTCCATGCTCTGTGGTGACCTACATGGGAGGGAAATCCAGAGGGGAGGGGATATATGCATACATATGGCAGATTCACTTCACCATCCAGCAGAAACTAGCACAGAATTGTGAAACAACAATACCCCAAGGGCTGGGTGGGGGGGGACTGTACTGTGGGAAACGCTTCTGTAATTAAGGCAATGTATCAGTCTAATGTTACTGACACAGAAAGATATTTATGACAAATCATTGAATTAACAGAGCAACTTATAAATTTCACATTTTCTCTTTTTCTTTCTGTATTCTCTTTGTTTACACATGGTATCTATAGATGAAAAGTCTGGCAGAATACTTATCAAATTGTTATTATCCATGACTTCTGCAGTGGAAGGTGAAATGGTGGGCCAGGTACCCTCACTCCCAGCATTTACACCAGGGTCTGTCTGTCTGCTAGCCTGACTTTAGTACTTCTGTACTTAAAAATACATCTATATTATTGCTTAGATAGTTGATTACTCAGAATTAGCTTGTACACATGGCTGGAGAAGGAGATGCAGGAGACTGGGGTTTGATCCCTGGGTTGGGAAGATCTGAGTGGCATGTCTAAGGTCAAATAAGTGAAATTAAACCACAAAAAACACATAAGGCAGCAGATATTCTCATGGAGAGACTGAAGCCATGAAGTTTAAGATGCATCACAGCACAGTGAGACTGGGGTTAGAGTGCTGGGGAGAGACAGGTGTGCAAAACTCATGTGAGTTACATCCTACAGCGTACTCATCAGCCTTGAAACTAGTCATAATGCCCACTTTAATAATAGTATGAAGTTTTAAGAATTATTCCGGGATCATATATATTTTATTTTTTCCAATAATTTTTTTTTTTTGATCACACCATGAGGTTTGTGGGATCTTAGTTTCCTGACCAGGGATTGAACCCATGCCCCTCACCACACTGGAAGCCTGAGTCTTAAACACTGGACCTTCAGGGAAGTCCAATAGAATGAATTTTAAAACATCAGTGGTTTCCAGGGTGTGGGGTTGGGAGAAGGATCTGACCACAAAGAGGCATGAAGAAAATTCTTTCCATGATAAGAATATTCTATATCTCAGTTTTGAGGGGGATGGTGGTTATATGACTAAGCATTTGTCAAAATTCCTAGAGCTATACTATTTACAAAGAGGAAATTAAAATCAATGTACTTGACTTTAGAAATAAAATACCACATTTATCACAAACAAAACATCTATCTCATAATTCAATATCTACTTAGTAAGTTGATACAACCTGAAAGGATTGAATGTTAATACTTTATACTATAAAACTTATTTTAAAAACAGTATGCCTAAATTCAGGCTTCCCTGATAGCTCAGTTGGTAAAGAGTCGGCCTGTAATGCAGGAGAACCTGGTTTGATTCCTGAGTCAGGAAGATCCCCTGGAGAAAGGCTCATTATTACATTATTAGGGAAATTCCCCAGTGATTAGGACTCTGTGCTTCCACTGGAGGGGGCATGGGTTTGATCTCTGTTTGGGAAACTAAGATCCTGCAAGCCATGTGGTGTGGCAAAAAAAACCACAAACAAATGTAATAACATTATTGGGAAAAAACCAAAAATATATGTACATGAAGATACAGAGGTCTTTGGATTTTCTCATTATTGACAGATGTAACAGCTTTTTTGATACTAGTTCCTGGAAACACTAGGCAGACTAAGTCTCAATACAAACAGGAATATGAATAATATATATTGTATTTTTAAAATTTGTTCTTCTGTATTAGCAAGGCAGTGTGGGCTTAGGAAAGGATATAATAAATAGAAAGGCAATCATTGAATTTTTACTTTGTTTAAACTTATAGAGAAATTTTTATCCATTTTCCTGGATAATGGTGTCTCAAGGATCACTAAAATGTAATTTAAACTTCAGATGACACCAAAATTAAACCAGGTACCAGGTACTCTGGCTTAAAATCATTTGTGAACACTGACAGTGGGCATTCTTGTAAAAATCTTGTTAATATCACTGTCCTGACTTTTATTCTCTTAAATAAATAAACAGTTAATTTGCCCACCAATAGCCCATTTTATTATGTAAATGTGCAGTGATTTCCATCAATAGACACATGTCACCTCAAGTGCTGGAGGTCTTGTACTTGCAGGTGTTATGTTTATCTTTTACGAAATTTATTGCTAAACTCTAAGAGCTTTGGAAAAATTAAAATATTTCCCCAGGGAAGTTCTAAGGTCGAGGCATAATTCTGTTGCGCCTTTCTGGATGATGATGCATTCAAAACCCAAACCACCAAAAGCTGCTTTTGGAGCTTCCAAAAGAATGATTCTTCAGGAGTGATTTGACTTGGGTCCTCACATCCTCAGTGGATGAATACAGCAGCCATTTCCCCTGTGCTATCTAGGGCAGGCAGACAAA
This sequence comes from Ovis aries, assembly GCF_016772045.2. Taxonomy (NCBI): domain Eukaryota; kingdom Metazoa; phylum Chordata; class Mammalia; order Artiodactyla; family Bovidae; genus Ovis; species Ovis aries. Next base: position 108,230,952 of record NC_056055.1, read on the forward strand.
GTCATTATTTCCAAGACAGCAGAACAAGCCCCATCTCAAGTGACTGTTAATCCCCTGTAACCTGCACTACACAGGGGCTCTTTACTGCCAGAGCATCAAACCAACTTCAGGAGCAAGGGCACTTGGAAATGACAGATGAGCTTCTGGGAAGGCTGACTTAGCACAGTGGGGAGTTGGCTTAAACACTAAGAGGCAATGTAGAAATATAGATTTCCCCAGATGAAAAGTGCTTCTTCTGTCTTCATTGTGAAGGAGAGAAAGAGCTATAGGGTCACAGCCATTAGCACTTGAAATTTTTATAGCTCGGTTGAATAAAAAATGTCATAGAGAGATCAGATCACATCATTAGTTCTGGAGAAAGAAAAAAAGACAGGGAAAGTATAAGTGAGACTGCCTTCAGGATGAAATAAGACATGATACAAAGAGAGCTGAGTTATTCCTAAACTTTTCATGTGATGGTCCAGGAATAAAAATAGAAACCAATGAATCAGTGGGTATATATCAGTGCATACGTACATATGTATGTATGTGTGTGTGTGTGTGTGTGTGTGTGTGTGTGTGTGTGTGTGTATAATCCTACTGACAGAATTTATAATTGAAAGGTACTCCTCAGATCTTTATTCTTTGATGAAGTACTTTTTATTTTTGTTGTTCCATCACTAAGTCATATCCGACTCTTTGTGACCCCATGGACTGCAGCATGCCAGGCTTCCCTGTCCCTCACATCTCCCAGAGCTTGCTCAAACTCATGTCCGTATCACTCATATCACTGAGTCGGTGATACCATCCAACCATCTCATCCTCTGTTGCCCCCTTCTTCTGCCCTCAATCTTTCCCAGCATCCTGGTCTTTTCTGATGAGTTGGCTCTTCGTATCAGGTGGCTAAAGAATTGGAGCTTCAGCATCAGTCCTTCCAAAGAGCAGTCACGGTTGATTTCCTTTAGGATGGACTGGTTTGATTTGCTTGCTGTCCAGGGCACTCTCAAGAGTCTTCTTCAGCACCACAGTTTGAAAGCATCAATTTTTTTGTGCTCAAGTCTTCTTTACAGACTGACTCTCACATCCATACATGACACTTATAGAGAAGAGCATGAGGACTTGTATTTTGAAAAGCAAGCTGAATTTGTCTGAGAGAAGTTTACTCATAATAAATGAACAACCACTGGGAGGCATCTTTAGTCTGGCATAATGAAGAGAGAGCTGGCTCAGACAGCAGCTTCTGATAGGTCTGAACTGGAGTCCTGGTCTCAGTTCTGTCAATACTGGTACCAAGTTAGGGTTTGACTTGGGGGCTGTCATGAGGGTATGGTGGCCAGGGACCCATCCACAAAGCTAGCATCTGAGCTGCCACTTACACTCCCACTTACGGGAGGCAACTGAATCCAAGTGGGAAACACGCGACCAAGTTGGCAAGAGCTAAACACCCCATCGATGTTCCCTAATGGATGGCTTTCCTTTGGAAGTTGCCTTGGTTCCTAGATGAATCAAGTTCACACAGACAAGAAGCAGATTGGGGTGGCGAGGAGTCAGGGGTGGGGGACAGGGAGTGAGCATTGAATGTGGACAGAGGTTCAGTTTTGAAAGATGAAAAATATTTCCAGATGTGGCAATGGTTGCACAGCAGTGTGAGTGTATTTAATCCTAATGAATGGTACGTTTAAAAATGGTTAAGATGGTAAATTTTATGTTATGTGTATTTTACCACAATTTGAAAAAAACTGTAGAAGTTGAGTTGAAAAGTCTATAAAGCCCTGTGATTTAAATGAAGACTCTTACTTTTTAAAAAATTTATAGAAGTATATTTGATGTTGAAGCTGAAACTCCAATACTTTGGCCACCTGATGTGAAGAGCTGACTCATTTGAAAAGACTCTGATGCTGGGAAACATTGAGGGCAGGAAGAGAAGGGGACAACAGAAGATGAGATGGTTGGATGGCATCACCGACGCAATGGACATGGGTTTGGGTGGACTGCGGGAAGCTGGTGAGGGACAGGGAGGCCTGGTGTGCTGTGATTCACGGGGTCACAAAGAGTTGGACAATACTGAGCGACTGAACTGAAATGAACTGAATGATTAAAAAAAAAAAAAGCCATGCCATGTGGGGCCACCCAAGATGGATGAGTCATGGTGGAGAGGTCTCACAGAATGTGGTCCACTGGAGAAGGGAATGAAAAACCACTTCACTATTCTTGCCTTGAGAACCCCATGAACAGTATGAAAAGGCAAAATGATAGGATACTGAAAGAGGAACTCCCCAGGTCACTAGGTGCCCAATATGCTACAGGAGATCAGTGGAGAAATAACTCCAGAAAGAAAGAAGGGATGGAGCCAAAGCAAAATCAATACCCAGTTGTGGATGTGACTGGTGATAGAAGCAAGGTCTGATTCTGTAAAGAGCAATATTGCATAGGAAACTGGAATGTTTGGTCCATGAATCAAGGCAAATTGGAAGTGGTCCAGCAGGAAATGGCAAGAGTGAATGTCGACATTCTAGGAATCAGCGAACTAAAATGGACTGGAATGTGTGAATTTAACTCAGATGATCATTATATCTACTACTGTGGGCAGGAATCCTTCAGAAAAAATGGAGTAGCCATCATGGTCAACAAAACAGTCTGAAATGCAGTACTTGGATGCAATCCCAAAAATGACAGAATGATCTCTGTTCGTTTCCAAGGCAAACCATTCAATATCATGGTGATCCAAGCCATGTCCCAAAGAGTAACGCTGAAGAAGCTGAAGTTGAATATTTCTATAAAGACCTACAAGACCTTTTAGAACTAACACCCAAAAAAGATGTCTGTTTCATTATAGGGGACTGGAATGCAAAAGTAGGAAGTCAAGAAACAGCTGGAGTAACAGGCAAATTTGGCCTTGGAATATGGAATGAAGTAGGGCAAAGGCTAATAGAGTTTTGCCAGGAGAATGCACTGGTCATAGCAAGCACCCTCTTCCAACAACACAAGAGAAGACTCTACACATGGACATTACCAGACGGTCAACACCAAAATCAGACTGATTATATTCTTTGCAACCAAAGATAGAGAAGCTCTATACAGTCAACAGAAGACTGGAAGCCGACTGTGGCTCAGATCATGAACTCCGTATTGCCAAATTCAGACTTAAATTAAAGAAAGTAGGGGAAACCACTAGACCATTCAGGTATGACCTAAATCAAATCCCTTATACAGTGGAAGTGAGAAGTAGATTTAAGGGACTAGATCTGATAGAGTGCCTGATGAACTATGGACGGAGGTTCGTGACATTGTACAGGAGACAGAGATCAAGACCATCCCCATGGAAAAGAAATGCAAAAAAGCAAAATGGCTGTCTGAGAAGGCCTTACAAATAGCTGTGAAAAGAAGAGAGGCGAAAAGCAATGGAGAAAAGGGAAGATATTCCCATTTGAATGCAGAGTTCCAAAGAATAGCAAGGAGAGATAAGAAAGCCTTCCTCAGCGATCAATGCAAAGAAATAGAGGAAAACAACAGAATGGGAAAGACTAGAGATCTCTTCAAGAAAATTAGAGATACCAAAGGAACATTTCATGCAAAGATGGGCTTGATAAAGGACAGAAATGGTATGGACCTAACAGAAGCAGAAGATATTAAGAGGTGGCAAGAATACACAGAAGAACTATACAAAAAATATCTTCACAACCAAGATAATCACGATGGTGTGGTCACTCATCTAGAGCCAGACATCCTGGAATGTGAAGTCAAGTGGGCCTTAGAAATCATCACTATGAACAAAGCTAGTGGAGGTGACGGAATTCCAGTTGAGCTATTTCAAATCCTGAAAGATAATGCTATGAAAGTGATGCACTCAATATGCCAGCAAATTTGGAAAACTCAGCAGTGGCCACAGGCCTGGGAAAGGTCAGTTTTCATTCCAACCCCAAAGAAAGGCAATGCCAAAGAATGCTCAAGCTACTACACAATTGCACTCATCTCACACGCTAGTAAAGTAATGCTCAAAGTTCTCCAAGCCAGGCTTCAGCAATACCTGAACCGAAGTTCCAGATGTTCAAGCTGGTTTTAGAAAAGGCAGAGGAACCAGAGTTAAAATTGCCAACATTCACTGGATCATTGTAAAAGCAAGAGAATTCCAGAAAAACATCTATTTCTGCTTCATTGACTATGCCAAAGCCTTGACTGTCTGGATCACAATAAACTGTGGAAAATTCTGAAAGAGATGTGAATACCAGACCACCTGACCTGCCTCTTGAGATATCTGTATACAGGTGAGGAAACATCAGTTAGAACTGGACATGGAACAACAAACTTGTTGCAAATAGGAAAAGGAGTACGTCAAGGCTGTATATCATCACCCTGCTTATTTTACTTATATGTAGAGTGCATCATGAGAAACGCTGGGCTGGAAGAAGGCTGAATCAAAGCAAAATCTGGATATCAAAATCAATATCTGGGAGAAATATCAATAACCTCAGATATGCAGATGATACCACCATTATGGCAGAAAGTAAAGAGGAACTAAAAGCCTCTTGATGCAAGTGAAAGAGGAGAGTGAAAAAGTTGGCTTAAAGCTCAACATTCAGAAAACAAAGATCATGGCATGTGGTCCCATCACTTCATGGGAAATAGATGGGGAAACACTGGAAACAGTGTCAGACTTTATTTCTGGGGGCTCCAAAATTCCTGCAGATGGTGACTGCAGCCATGAAATTAAAAGACGCTCACTCCTTGGAAGAAAAGTTATGACCAACCTAGGTAGTATGTTAAAAACAGAGATATTATTTTGCCAACAAAGGTCCATCTAGTCAAGGCTATGGTTTTTCCAGTAGTCATGTATGGATGTAAGAGTTTGTCTGTGAAGAAAGCTGAGAGTTGAAGAATTGATGCTTTTGAACTGTGGTGCAGGAGAAGACTCTTGAGGTCCCTTGGACTGCAAGGAGATCCTGGGTGTTGATTGGAAGGACTGATGCTGAGGCTGAAACTCCAATCTTTTGGCCACCTCATGCAAAGAGTTGACTCATTGGGAAAGATTCTGATGCTGGGAGGGATTGGGGGCAGGAGGAGAAGTGGATGACAGAGGATGAGATGGCTGGATGGCATCACCGACTCGATAGACATGAATTTGGGCGATCTCCTGGTGTTGTTGATGGACAGGGAGGCCTGGCATGCTGTGATTCATGAGATTGCAAAGACTGAGAGACTGAACTGAACTGAGTGATAAAAAAAGGAAGAAGTAAAAATGTCACAATTTGCAGATGACATCATACTATACATAGAAAATCCTAAAAGTGCTACCAGAAAGGTATTAGAGCTCATGAGTGACTTCAGTAAAATCTCAGGATACAAAATTAATATACAGAAATCTGTTGCATTTCTATATATTAACAGCAAACTGTCTGAAAGAGAAATTAACACATTTTTGACTGGAGACATATTACAGCCAGTCATTACTTCCTGCAAGAATCCCCTGTTCAATACTGTGTTAAGGAAATAATCCCATTTTCCATTCCATCAAAAATAATAAAATGTGTGAATAAACCTACCTGAGGTAAAAGACCAGTATTCAGTAAACTATAAGATGCTGATGAAAGAAACTGACAATGACAGAAACAGATGGAAGGATACACCATGTTATGGATAGGAAGAATTAATATTGTTAAAATGACCATATTATCCTAGGCAATTTATAGATTCAGTATACTCCCTAGAAAATTTCACAAAATTGAAACCTCCTCCTTTTATTTTCTTTTTATATCAATTTTTATTTGTTGCTCTACAATGTTTTTAGTTTCGACTGTACCGAAAATGAATCAGCCATACATATCCATATATATCCCCTCATTTTTGGACTTCCTTCCCATTCAGGTCATCACAGTGCATTAAGAAGGGGTTCCTGTGCAATACAGTAGACTCTCATTAGTTACCTGTTTTATACATAGTATCGATGGTGTATTTATGTCTATCCCAGTCTTCCAATTCGTCCCAACCCCTGCTCCCTCTTGCTATCCCTATATTTGTTCTCTACATCTGTGTTTCTATTTATGCTTTGGAAATATGGTCACTTACACCATTTTTCTAGATTCCATACACATATTAATATGGAATATGTTTTTCTCTTCTGACTTACTTCACTCAGTATGACATTTTCTAAATCCATCCATGTTTCTATAAATGGCATTATTCCATTCTTTTTAACGGATGAGCACTATTCCATTATATAAATGTACCACTTTATCCATTCCTCTGTTGATGGACGCTTGGATTGGTTCCATGTCCTGGCTATTGTAGATAGTGCTTCTGTGAACATTGGGGTGCATGTATCTTTTTGAATTATGGTTTTCTCAGGTGGTGCTAGTGGTAAGAACCCACCTGCCAATGCAGGAGACATAAGAGATATGGGTTCAGTCCCTGGGTAGTGAAGATCCCCTGGAGAAGGGAATGGCAACCCACTCCAGTATTCTTGTCTGGAAAATCCCATGGACAGAGGAGCCTGGTGGGTTATAATCCATAGTGTCACAAAGAGTCAGACACAACTGAAGTGACTTAGTATGTGTGCTGGGTATATACCCCGGAGAGGGATTGCTGGATCATATGAAGCCTCCTACTTTTAACACACTTGAATCTAAGGGATTCATTTGTTCAAAGCAAATCTTGGTGAACTTCACAAATTAAGTGTGAAGAAAACAGGAAAGAAAGAGATCTGGCTGGGAGCTGCCCCCAGAAAGCAGTTCTCATCCAGGTTGATGTATTAGATGGATGCTGGAGGTCAGAGGGCTCTGCAGTCATCTTTCCGGAGGAAGAAATCCTGTTGTTTTATCAACATTGTTTCCTTCCATCTAGCATAGATGTTGGAACATGGTCAGGTCTCAATAAAATTTTGCTATATAAATGAGTAGATTTGTACTCTGGTGGAACATAGCTCTGTTAAGAGCCTGCAGTTTTACTAATCTGATCATATTAGAAAGGTCCTCTGTCCTGTGGAGATGGGGGACTAAATCTCTCGGTTTCTGTGAGCCTCGTTTCATCATCCACAGAGTGTACACCCTCCAAGACTACTCTCAACGTTGTCACATTATATGTGTGTGTATGTGGGTCTCTGTGTTTCTGGGCACATATAAAGATGCATTTAAGACATCTAGAAGACCCAGAAAACCTCTCCACAAAGGTGATAGTGCTGGTGGTGTAGTCACTAAGTTGTGGCCGACTCTTTGTGACCCCATGGACTGTAGCCCACCAGGCTCCTCCGTCCGTGGGATTCTCCAGACAAGAATACTGGAGTGGGTTGCCATTTCCTCCTCCAGGGGATCTTCCCAACCCAGGGATCAAACCCACATTTCAAACCCAAGTCTCTTTGATTTTAGGCAGATTCTTTACAGCTGAGCCTCCAGGTAACTCCTGGTTCCGTGTCCTTATGAATATACATGTGAAATAGATACTTTAAATAATGTATTATAAGTACATTATGCCTCCTTAGGGGCTTCCCTGGTGGCTCAGATAGTAAAGAATCTGCCTGCAATGCAGGAGACCTAGCTTCCATCCCTGGGCCTCAATAGACATACACCTCACTTCACACATTATAAGTACTGAATACATAGTGAGTACTATTACTTCTTCCTGTTGCTATTGTAACAAGCTTCTTTTAAACCAGTATGATATAGATCTTGTCTCATTCTTTTTGTTTATTGGAGTATTTTTAGTTTTTACAATGTTGTGTTAGTTTCTGCTGTGCCGTGAAGTGAACCAGCTATATGTATACATATATACTGTCCCTCTTGGACCTCCGTTCCCCGCCCCCCAACCATTCCACCCCTCACAGAAACCAAGCTGAGCTCCTTGTGCTATACAGCAGGTTCCCAGTAGCTATTTCACAAGTGGTAGTCTATATATGTCGATGCTCCACTCCCAATTTATCCCAGCCTCTCCTTTCCCCTCCTTTGTCCACAGGGCTGCTCTCTACCTCTGCATGTCTATTCCTGCCCTGCAAAAAGGCTCATCTGTACAGTTTGCTTAGCTTGTTATGAAAAGGCTTGGTCCTTCTGCCACTCTTAGGCAGTCTGCAGGTTTATCCCTGATCTATAAACAGTTTAGGGTCACAGCTCTAATGATAAGCCTACAGCGTGAATACAGGTCAACATGTACACCAGTTCATTGATGTCTCCGCTCGCCCACCTGCCACCTTTCTACCAAAGGCCCACTGTGTGCTGGCCTCCGCTCTGTGATCTAAGTGGTCCTGCTCTCCAGGTGTTTAACCTGAGGAAAGAAACACAAAGGCAGAGGATTGTGGTTAGAAGTTCAGGCTTTCATCTCTGGAATAAGGGAAGGGTCAGAGTCGTGGATTCCTTCCATTCCAGGGTTGTCTGGGAGCTCACTGCACAGGCTGAAGAGATCCATACAGGCTTCTTCAGCTGGCATATAGTGGAACTATGGGGGTTAACTGGGCAGATTTCTTTCCAAATGGAGAGCAGAGAGGCTGGGAGATTATAACTTCTATCTTCTGGCACAAAGTTAGTAGCACGGTGGTTCACTTGCTTTCTCTCCTCCCACACATCATCCTGTTTCTCCTTCACAGCTCCCATGAGTAGTATGATAAATTACACAGTGATGTACAGAAGGGAACTTGGTAGCCTCAGGCACTGTGAACTGCCACAGCCTTGTCGTATTCCCTAACTGGGTCCTCATCACTTCCCCAGTTGTATACTTAGTAATGGCTGTGCTATCCATGTAACACTTATTTTTTCAAACTAAAATTATTACAAATCACATTATCAATATGGAAGCATTTTAAAAATTATGTACTGTAGGAGGAAAGAATTCAAGATGGAAATGCAGGTTCAGCAAAGATATATCATACATACGTACATGGCAGACCATGCAGGCACGCATAAATCTTGTCTCCCTCTGTGACTATGCATTTACTGATAGAAGTGTTGGGGATAAATCTGGAGGACTTTTGCGTGAGTATAATTCATGATTCAATGAACAAAAATCAAAATCTCAGGAATGCAAAAGTTCAAGAATCCCTTGAGTAGTATGTAACAGATTTCTAGCTAGATTTCACAGGCCTCTGATTGTCTGTGTTGGGTTTTTATTGCTTCACAGTACGATTCCACAGTTACGGCTTACCTCCTCACTGCACATTTGGTAGAGCCAAGATGCTTGAAGAATCATTAAGATCTATGCATGTCAGAAAAGCAAAAATAACCTGATTTTATTGAAAGTAGGGCACATTTTAAAAAATAACAAAAGGATCTTCTGGGGGAAATATTTGCATTTTCCATAAATCCTCTTCTCCTTAGATGAAGAGGGAGATAAAACATATGTATGGTAGGAGAAGGAGAGGATGTAAGGCGAAAGTGTCAGCCACTCAGTCGTGTCCGACTCTTTGCCACTGCATGGACTGTAGCCGACCAGGCTCCTCTGTCCATGGGATTCTCCAGGCAAGAAGACTGGAGTGGGTTGCCATTTCCTCCTCCAGGGGATCTCTCAACCCAAAGATCAAACCCAGCTCTCCCACACTGCAGGCAACTTGTTTACCATTTGAGCCACTAGGCAAGTCCCAGAGAGTGAAAACTACTCCTGTAAATGGTATCCTGCTCACCCATCCAACTGTCCTCCCCTGAGGCACAGTCCCAGCTGTGTGGGATGACAAGGGAGTCTGAATGCAGACTGTGGCAGGTGGTATGGACTGTGTGGGGACATGAGGTGGGGAGTTTGCCCTGAGAGAGTCAGAGAGGAAGAGAACACTGAAGACTAGCACCCAGACTGTGTGTGCTTAGTTGTGTCTGACTTTGCCAGGCTCTTCGGTCCATGGGGATTCTCCAGGCAAGAATACTGGAGTGAGTTGCCATTTCCTTCTCCAGCGGATCTTCCCAACCCAGGGATCAAACTGGCATCTCCTGCATGGCAGGCAGATTCTCTACCACTAGTACCACCTGGGAAGTCCCAAAACAGAGATGGACACACTGCGTGAAACACACAGGGAGCCACTCTGTGAAAACTTATCATAGTGATGATATTAATAACCTTGTGTTAGGATTGAGATTGGATCAGGAAAACCAGAGAGGGCAAGAGGCAAGGAGGGAGAATGGATCTCAGTGCAGTTCCAGAAAACCTTCCTCCCGAGTCCTGTGGAGGAAGAAACCAGCCTTGACTGTCAGGAGCCACATGAAACAGCAGCTTCCAAGAGCTGTTGGAGGGGATGGCAACATGGACACAATTCCCCGGAGCTAAGTATGCCGTCTCCTGGAGGGGCACGCCTGGCTGCACCCCTAGGTGGAGATTCATGCCTGCTTGTATGTACTTCCACTTACGTATGTGTGACAGATCCCTAATGAACTTGCATTTCCATCTTGAATTCTTTCTTCTTCCAGTGTATACTTTTAAAATGCTTCCATATTGGTAATGTGATTTATAATAATTTTAGGTTTAAAAAATAAGTGTTAAGTGGACAGCACAGTCATTACCCTTACTCACCTGAATCTGTTTTTGCATAAAAATAGGAATAGAAAATAACAAAAGGAAGATGGTTTTATCTTTATCCTCGCACCTGCAGCCTCTCCCTTAATATCTTTCTGACAGAATGGGAAAGCAGGCGGCACACTTCTGTACAGCTTCTCCGTTTCCAGTGTTGGTGGTGTAGACAGGGTCAAGGCAAATAGACAAATAAGAGGGTTAGTTCTGCCTGTGGGAGATGAGGAAGGAGACCCTTGCCAACCCATCTCTCTGTCCCCTGCCTTTCCTTAGAGCATCTTCTCTTTCTCTTTGAAATGTGTACAAATCTTTCCCAAAGCTCAATAAGCTTCTTGTCAGCTTCAAGACCCAGGAATGTCTTTATCAGGGATCTGAAAAATAGCTCTTGAAAATGCAATCATGGGAAGAATAAGGCCCCCAACATTCCAGATTCCTTGAAGGCAGAAGGCTAGCCTTGAAGAACAGCTAGCTCCGTAACTGCCTCCTGTAATAAACAGGTGGAAAGGTGACTTTTCCTTTCTATAAAGTCAAGTTGCTAGCACCAGTGGTCACCCCATCTACCAAGCAGATTTAGGATGAGCTGTGTGTATGCCAAATAGTGCTATCATATCTTGAACACTCATTACTGTCCATCCTGAGACCATGTATATAATGGATCATACCTGTTGACCACATTGCTCTTCCTTTATGGAGTTACATTCCAATAAATCCATAATAAATTGAATATCATAAATTAATATCAATTCAAAACTGCACTGAGTACACCTAACACAGAACATCACAGCTTAGCCCAGCCTACCTTAAATGTGCTCAGAACATTTATGTTAGCCTCTAGCCAGGCAAAATTAACTACCACAAAGCCTATTTTATCATGAAGTGTTGAATATCATATGTAATTTATTGAATTTTGTACTGGAAGTGAGAAATAGAATGGTGGTAGGTGATTCAGCTGCTGACCCTCATGATTGTCGGGCTGTGGGAGCTGCCCAACATCACAAGAGTATTATACCCTGGATCACCAGCTGAGGAAAAGGGCAAAATCTAGAATTCATAGTATGGTTTCTAGTAAATGTGTAGTACTTTTACATGGTAAAGTAAAAAAACTGTAAGTGAAACCACTGAGTCCTGTACTGCCCGTGTAATAAAAGTGTGGGATTTCTGTCTTTGAATCTCCTTTGAGACTTGCCTTGGTGCACGTCACATTCTGATTTAATAGTTATCCAAGAGAAAAACTGTTTCGTTCTTTCCCACCTTTATGGAGGGGGGTTCCCTGGTGCCTCAGGGATAAAGAATCCACCTGAAATCCAGGAGACATGGATTCGAGGCACTAATCCCTGGGTCGGGAAGATCCCCTGGAGAAGGAAATGGCAACCCACTCCAGTCTTCTTGCCTGGAGAATCCCATGGACAAAGGAACCTGGCGGGCTACAGTCCATGGGGTCGCACAGAGTCAGACACGACTTAGTGACTAAACCTCCACTATCTTTGTGGAGAGGTTTTCTGAGTTTAAAGGAGATTTTGGTTTTAATTCTCTTTGCCCAGAAATAGCATAGTGTCTAATGTCATGGAGTAGTACTGGGCTGCCTGGGTTGAGGGGCCCAGTGTTTCTTTTTTTTCCCCCTCCAACTTCACAGTGCAGCATGTGGGATCTTAGTTCCCTGACCGGGGATCAACCCCATACCCTCTGCATTGGGAGTACAGTCTTAACTGTTGGATCACCAGGGAAGTCCCATATACTGGGTGGGTCTAAGTCATAGCTCTTCCCACGACTAGCTATATGACCATTGCCAAGTCACCTAACAGCTCTCTACCTAAGGTTGTGGATTTCTAAAGTGAAGATACTGACACCCAGCTCACAGTGATAGCATAAGAATTATTAATAAATGGGATAATAGCTATCAAACATATTAAACGGTACTTGGGACCATGGATAGAACATATGGCTTAGTTATCAGTGTATCTCCAATTATGGCACATGGTTTATTTAGTTCTGACTGTGGTAGGCTAATTCAACTGTTTATGAAATTTCGGAATTTGAAAGGATGTTAGGAATTGTCAGATCTAACTTCTTTCCAAATAGTGAAATTATTGGAAGAAGCTTGTGCCGTTGGGCTGAGCTGGGAATGATGCATTGTCTCCTGACACCAGTCTAGGCCTGCCACCCTCCTTTTCTCCAGTGGTTTGTTGCAAGCTGACATATGGTTGAAAACACTGAAGTAGAGAGGCTGATCTTTCCCTTCCACGTGTGCTCAGTTGCTAAGTTGTGTCGACTCTGTGCGACCCAGTTGACTGTAGCCCGCCAGGCTCCTCTGTCCATGGCCTTTCCCAGGCAAGAATACTGGAGTGGGTTACCATTTCCTCCTCCAGAGGATCTTCCCCACCTGGAGATCGCACCTATGTCTCTTGCCTCTCTTGTATTGGCAGGCAGATTCTTTAGCAGTAGTGCCAATATTTTTCCAGAATAGCAGAATTATGCTGAGTGAAGAGAAAAAGAATGTTGAAACATTAAAAAAAAAAAATCCATCCCACTCACCCTTGCTTTTTTCCATGTCAACAGCAGTTGATGGAAATTTAGTAGCAGATCTATATGAATCAACTGATTGCTAATAATAATAATCATATATATTGATAAGGGTGGTGGTGCAGTTGATGGGGATAAGTTGCAGCGGTTAGAAAGTACTCCTGGAAGGAAAGACAAAGAATCATTTATGTACATTTTTCCTAGTTTGGGTACCTTTACCAATATCCATTACAGGTTATCTTTCTGACTCTGATGATATAGTTCTGGTGAATCTAAGGATCTCTGAATGAAGTCATTTAGGTAATATTTCCCCTCTCCTTTGAGCTTTTTCAGGTACCAAAAAAATCTTCCCTGGATTACACCTTTAATTCTTTTTTTAAAAGTGGAACTAGAAGTTACTTTAAAAAATGGTTTTAGTTTCTGCTGTACAACAATATGAATCAGCTGTGTGCATACATACATATATATATATCTCCCCTGCCTCTTGTGTCTCCTTCCCACCCCTCTGTGTCATCACAGAACACCAAGCTGAACTCCCTGTGCTGTTCAGCAGGTTCGCACTAGCTATCTGTTGTACACAGTTAGTGTATATGTGTTGATGCTACTGTCTTTGTCTCACTCTCTCCATTCTACATGGTGTCCACAAATCCGTCCTCTACATCTGCATCTCTATTCCTGCCCTACAAACAGGCTCATATGTACCATTTTTCTAGATTCCACATATATGCATTAATATATGATATTTTTCTCTTTCTGACTGACTTCTCTCTGTGTGACAGACTCTAGGTCCATCCACGTCTATACAAGTAACCCAATTTCATCCCTTTTTTGTGGTTGAGTAATACTCCATTGTATATATGTAGCACATCTTCTTTATCCATTCACCTGTAGATGGACATTTAGGTGGCTTCCACTGTCTTGGCAATTGTAAATAGTGCTGCTGTGAAAATTAGGATGCACGTGTCTGTTTGAATTATGGTTTTCTCAGGGTATATGCCTGTGTAATTCTGTTCCATCTTTGGGGCCTTTAAGACAACTTTCATTGATTCCTTTTCACATAACAATACTTCTGGGTGTTTTTAACTTCTATGGCTATCATTGTAATTTATACAGACATCTTTTTCCAGTGGTCATGTATGGATGTGAGAGTTGGACTGTGAAGAAAGCTGAGCGCTGAAGAATTGATGCTTTTGAACTGTGGTGTTAGAGAAGACTCTTGAGAGTCCCTTGGACTGCAAGGAGATCCAACCAGTCCATCCTAAAGGAGATCAGTCCTGGGTGTTCATAGGAAGGAATGATGCTGAAGCTGAAACTCCAGTACTTTGGCCACCTCATGAGAAGAGTTGACTCACTGGAAAAGATCCTGATGCTGGGAGGGATTGGGGGCAAGAGGAGAAGGGGACGACAGAGGATGAGATGGTTGGATGGCATCACGGACTCGATGGACACGAGTTTGAGTGAACTCCGGGAGTTGGTGGTGGACAGGGAGGCCTGGCATGCTGCGATTCATGGGGTTGCAAAGAGTCAGACACAACTGAGTGACTGAACTGAACTGAACATCCTTATATGGTATCCTAAATCTCAGATTTCATAGTCCAGCTTGTGGAACGATTATTCTGACCTTCACGCTTAGAAGTGAAGTATACTTCCACCTATACTTTGAGTTCTGGACCTTACTCTGACTCTTTGAAGTTTAATATGATATCTATATCCATTTCCATATCTATCTATATTACTCTCAGTAGAAACCGATGGCATTGAATATCTGTTCCTTAAATTATTCCACCGACACTTCAGAACCACCTTGAGGAGATGCTATTCTCCATCTGGGCGTCTTCTGCTCACCAAGGTTTGAAGTCTTGCTGTTCATTCTCTTTCATTTTTCTTAGGTATCTAAATGTAGCCAGTGATATAATGTTAATCCTTTTTCCTTGAAGGTCTGTGTCTTGCATGTTTGTTACTCTTCCCATCTCTACTGCTGCCCCTCGTTCTGATGGTCAGTAACCTGCGCCTCCTGTAGGAGTCTTCTCATTTATTTACCTGACTTGGTCCTCCCTGCCAGTCCCTAAGATTGGTCCATCTGGTTTCCATTCAGACACAACTGTTACAGTAACACCCTCTCCCTGGGAAGGAAAAACTGGCACACCCCAGTACATCTCTGGTGGGCTAGAGTCCTGAATGGGGCTTGTACAAGGGTTGTAAAATAGTAGACACAAACACATGAGATGTCGCACAGTCATGGCTGTGAGGCGCTGCAAATGAGTACAGTTGTATAGTGATAATAATCCACCATTTGAATATATAGGCCACTCTACGATCTCAATTCCACTAGAATTTGTATGATCTGATTTCTCATTATTTTCTGAAACATCAATTAGCCTCAGTATACATGACTTCATTTCTTTTAGTTGTATCAAATAATCAGTGGCCCCATTTGCTTATATATGGCCACTTTGGGGTCCTTGTCAAGGTCTTCTACGATCTCAATTCCACTAGATTTGTATGATCTGATTTCCATTATTTTCTGAAACACAATAGCCTCAGTATATTCAGACTTTTATCATTTTCTTTTTAGAACTCTCCACTACAGACTGTTCATGACTAATCTCACATCCTGTATAACAACGGCAAAACCCACACAAACACATTATCTGTTACTAGTATACTGAATTGTAACCCTGTTGATGAGTCAAAATCTCATAATTGTACAGGGTTCAACCTGAGTGCCACCTTTCCCATGAAGCCTTCTGTGAGTGTTCCACGAGTGTTGAAACTGTCCAAGAACATTCTGTGAAGGAATTCGGGAGATATTTCTTACTTAAAACTTTCCAGAATATGGTCTTTGCTGATTGATTCATATACCATAACACATTTTAAAAACCAAAGTACTGAAATGTTGTATCAAATATGTATTGTCTTCTCTAAAATCATTCAGGAAACTATATAATGATATGGCTATTGTTCAAATGCTTCCCTGGTGGTTCACTGGTAAAGAACCCGCCTACCAATACAGGAAATGCAGGTTCAGTCCTTGGGTTGAGAAGACCCCGTGGAGAGGGAAATAGCAACCCACTCCAGTATTCTTGCTTGGGAAATCCCGTGGACAGAGGAGCCTGGCAAACTATAGTTCATGGAGTTACAAAAAAGTTGGACATGACTGAGTGACTAAACAACAAAAACAAATTGTTCAAACACATTTCATTTTAATATTGTGGGTGATAAAAATCATCTCTTGAAAATGGATAGGATTTTTGACCACAATGACAGTAATTTATAGTTACATCTGTGGAACATAGGTGATTGGCTTGGCTGACATATTTCTGCAGGGTAAAACAAAGTGTCATGCTGAAGCAATGAGCTTATTTAGCTATTTTTTGCAGAAATTTTAGACCAGCTCCAAAGCTGAATTCTGAGTGGCAGAGTTGCTGGAACAGATAAACTATTTCTGTATGCTTAGTTAGAAGAGGGTTCTTCCTCATCCCCGGGGTTGGTGGTACCAATGTGAACTGTGGGTCCCCCAGCAAGGCTGGAACTTTCAGATTCAGGTCCTGAGTAAAGGACCTGGGCACCATTCATCCACCGGCTTCTGGTGGGAGCCGAGGCAGGGAGAAGACTGGCTTGATTGGGTTGGACCAGCCAGCCACTGTCCCCTGACAAGGCAGTCAGGTGGCAGGATGTGTCAGCCTATGGATGGCAAGCACCAGGTTGCAGGGGCAGGGTCCCCAGGGCCTGCAAAGGTCTGTACCTGTTTAGAAAGTGTGCTGAGGCATGAGGGATATAAATAGCCAGTAAAAAACTGCCATCACTGGTACCAGTGGAAGAAAGGAATATGTTTTATGTTTTAATTGAAAAAATAATTTTAGGAATCCTTTTTTCCTGCCTTTTGATGAAAGAGTCTTATATTTTTGTTTTACACTGGGCAAGACAAGTAAAGTAACTGGTTCTGCTTCTAATCATTACTGTAAATCACTGCAGATGGTGACTGCAGCCATGAAATTAAAAGATGCTTACTCCCTGGAAGAAAAGTTATGACCAACCTGGATAGCATATTCAAAAGCAGAAACATTACTTTGCCAACTAAGGTCCGTCTAGTCAAGGCTATGGTTTTTCCTGTGGTCATGTATGGATGTGAGAGTTGGACTGTGAAGAAAGCTGAGCACCAAAGAATTGATGCTTTTGAACTGTGGTGTTGGAGAAGGCTCTTGAGAGTCCCTTGGACTGCAAGGAGATCCAACCAGTCCATCCTAAAGGAGATCAGCCCTGGGATTTCTTTTGGAAGGAATGATGCTAAAGCTGAAACTCCAGTACTTTGGCCACCTGATGCGAAGAGTTGACTCATTGGAAAAGACTCTGATGCTGGGAGGGACTGGGGGCAAGAAGAGAAGAGGACGACAGAGGATGAGATGGCTGGATGGCATCACTGACTCAATGGATGTGAGTCTGTGAACTCTGGGAGATGGTGATGGACAGGGAGGCCTGGCGTGCTGTGATTCATGGGGTCGCAAAGAGTCAGACACGACTGAGCAAATGAACTGAACTGAACTGAAGTGGCTCTCCAGGAATTCACTAGTTTTTTTTGGTAGATTTTTACCCATTTGGACTAATCTGGTTGCTATTGTATTTGGCTCTCCGTTAAGTACCTGATGACTGATGGTAATTTATTTTTTTTTAAAGACAGAAAATAAAAAATACAGAAGCACACGAGAAACAAAACACAGCACCTAATGTGTGCATTGGTTGCTCAGTCTTGTCTGACTCTTTGCAGCCCCATGGACTGTAGCCCCCCAGGCTCCTCTGTCCATGGAATTCTCCAGGTAAGAAATACTGGAGTGGGTTGCCATTCCCTTCTCCAGGGATCTTCTCAACCCAGGGATTGAACCTGGGTCTTCCACATTGCAGGCAGATTCTTTACTGTCTGGACCGTGAAGCAACTGATAGTATAGGGAAATATTTTGGATACTCTGAGTGCTTCAAGAGCAGTTGAAATGATCACTCTCAGAAAGTTTTGCTTAAACTGTTAGTTGTCAAGACTGTTTGAGGCTGACCTCTGAGAAAGCAACAAATAAACAGATTGCTTAGGGATCACAGACATGTTTACATACACATTAGATAGGATGTTCCAGTAGACAGAATAATCCTGAATTCCAAAAAAAAAAAAAAACCAACAAACTACATTGTAGAGATTCTAAGAATCCATTCATGCTAATAGTGTTAAAGAAGTCTATTATATTAACTAAGAAAGAAGCAGACAGATTCTCATAAGCTATATTGCATACTAGCTGTCAAACTAAAGTAACATGTTAGCTCCAGTTTTCAAAGTCAGTTCTTTAGTCATGGATAATTTTAGTGAATTAGGACAGGAATGTGATATTTTTCTTTTTAATTTTATTAATTTTTAATTGAAGAATCATTAATTTACAGTAATTGTGTTGGTTTCTGCCAAACATCAACATGAATCAGCCATAGGTATACCAATGTCCTCTCCATCTTCAACCTCCCTCCCACCTTCCTCCTCATTCCACGCCCTAGGTTGTTCCAGAGCCCTAGTTTGAGTTCCCTAAGTCAGACAGCAAATTCCATTGGCTATCTATTTCACATATGGTAATGTATGTTTCCATGTTACTCTCTCCATACATCCCACCCTCTCCTTCCTCCCCTCCCCCATGTCCATAATAAGTCTTTTCTCTATGTCGTTGTCTCCACTGCTGCCCTGCAAATAATTTCATCAGTGCCATCCTTCTGGATTTCATACACTTATGTTAGTATACAATTTTTGTTTTTCTCTTTCTGACGTACTGCACTCTCTATAATAGGCTCTAAGTTCATCCACGTCATTAGAAGTGAATCACAAGCCTCCCTTTTTATGGCTGAGTAATATTCATTTGGAAAACTCAGCAGTGGCCACAGGACTGGGAAAGGTCAGTTTTCATTCCAATCCCAAAGAAAGGCAATGCCAAAGAATGCTCAAACTAGTGCACAATTGTACTCATCTCACATGCTAATAAAGTAATGCTCAAAATTCTCCAAGTCAGGCTTCAACAGTACGTGAACTGTGAACTTCCAGATGTTCCAGCTGGGTTTAGAAAAGGCAGAGGAACCAGAGATCAAATTGCCAACATCTGATGGATCATCAAAAAGCAAGAGAGTTCCAGAAAAACATCTATTTCTGCTTTCTTGACTATGCCAAAGCCTTTGACTGTGTGGATCACAATTAACTGTGGAAAATTCTGAAAGAGATGGGAATACTCCACCTGACCTGCTTCCTGAAAAATCTGTATTCAGGTCAGGAAGCAACAGTTAAAACTGGACATGGAACAACAGACTGGTTCCAAATTGGGAAAGGGGTACGTCAAGGCTGTGTATTGTCACCCTGCTCATTTAACTTATATGCAGAGTACATCATGCAATATCCTGAGCTGGAGGAAGCACAAGCTGGACTCAAGATTGCTGGGAGAAATATCAATAACCTCAGATATGCAGATGACACCACCCTTATGGCAGACAGTGAAGAGGAACTAAAGAGCCTCTTGATGAAAGTGAAAGAGGAGAGCGAAAAGTTGGCTTAAAGCTCAACATTCAGAAAATGAAGATCATGGCATCTGGTTACTTCACTTCATGGCAAATAGAGAGAAAAACGATGGAAACAGTGAGACTTTGTTTTGGGGCTCCAAAATCACTGCAGATGGTGATTGCGGTCATGAAATTAAAAGACGCTTGCTCCTTGGAAGAAAAGTTATGACCAACCTAGGCAGCATGTTAAAAAGCACAGACATTACTTTACCAACAAAGGTCTGTCTGGTCCAAGTTACGGTTTTTCCAGTAGTCATATGTGGATGTCAGAGTTGGACAGTAAAGAAAGCTGAATGCTGAAGAATTGATGCTTTTGAACTGTGGTGTTAGAGAAGACTCTTGAGAGTCCCTTGGACAGCAAGACTATCTAACCAGTCCTGATTATCTTTGGAAGGATTGATGCTGATGCTGAAGCTCCAATAATTTGACCACCTTATGGGAAGAACTGACTCATTGGAAAAGACCCTGATGCTGGGAAATATTGAAGGTGGGAGGAGAAGGGAACGGCAGAGAATGCGATGATTGGATAGCATCACTGACTCGATGGACATGAGTTTAAGCAAGCTCTGGGAGTTGGTGATGGACAGGGAAGCCTGGCATGCTGCAGTCCTTCGGGTTGCAAAGAGTTGGACATGACTGAGCGACTGAACTGAATCAAATATTCCATTTTGTAAATGTACCACAGTTTCTTTATCCATTCATCTGTAGATGGACATCTAGGTTGCTTCCATGTCCTAGCTATTGTAAACAGTGCTGCAGTTAACATTGGGGTACATGTGTCTTTTTCAACTTTAATTTCCTCAGGGTATTTGCCTCATAGTGGGATTGCTGGGTCGTATGATGGTTTTGGGCTTCCCTGGTGGCTCAGAGAGTAAAGAATCTGCCTGCAATGTGGAAGACCTGGGTTTGATCCCTGGGTAGGGAAGAACCCCTGGAGAAGGGAATGGCAACCCACTCCAGTATAGGATTCTCTGAAAATGTGCAACCCTCTGGCCAGAATAGAAGGAAATCACATGGTCCTTTAAGTTGTACGGCAGCTAATGAAAGCTGAGAGAAGAGTCTGGTTTTTAATTCCATGCTGCACTTTTAGGAGCTGTGGAGAGAGCCCACACAGATGGCTATGAGCCTTTTCATTTACTCTTGCATGAGCCATTTTTCCTTTTTTTCCCCCGCCGGCTGCTACAGCTCCACTCTGCTCTGAAGAGTGCATTCTCCACAGACAATTGCAGTAAGTGGTGTTCCTGAGAAACAGTTGGAACTCTCACTGAAATATAGTGGAATTTCTAAAAGCCTGTCAAGGTCTCTCATACAATTTCTGGGCTCTTGTAGTATTTAAAGTGTATTGATGACCATTGGTATTCATTTAAATACAGACTAAGCACAAACCAAGGGCTTCCTGTATCTAAAATTGTGATTTTTTTTTTTTTGGTAATTATCAGACTTACATTCTGTTCTTCCTCATTTGTGCCACACAGCAGGTGTGATTACAGGCACTTAGACTTTCTAGGAAAATTGTTTACATTCAGAAGACTTCTTTTGTAAGTTGGCTAACATTTTATCTTTCCTTAAAGCAAGATACTTTCATGATATTACTAAGGATATTTTCATAAAATTGTCAATATTATTTCTATTTGTATATAGTAAATCTATACATTTTTTCTTATGTTCCCACTGTTTCATTTGTACTTAAAGAAGGAAAAAATACCATAAATATTTGGGAAAAAATACCATAAATAATTGAGACACTAAGACTATTATCAACAAAAGGAAGCTATGTGGGTGCTCAGTCCTGTTCGACTCTTTGGGACCCCATGCAGAGCCCACCAGGCTCTTCGGTCCATGGGATTTCCCAGGCAAGAATCCTCGAGTATGTTGCCATTTCCTTCTCCAACTGGAAGTAATGGATGCTTTATAATAAAATAAGTTTAAGGCCATCTTAAGCATTGAATCTTCTGATATCCAGGAGGAAACACTAGTATTCTTATTTACAAAAAAACTGTGATTCAGAAAGATAAAGGCCATCTGTCACAGGACAGAGGGATAGGAAGTAGTAGGCAGAAGGTAACACTTTAGTTTGTCTTATTAAAAGCCAAGAATTGATGACTTATAAACGTAGTTATAGATCAGCAGCATTAATTACATAATAAAGGTAAATGACATCTACATGCTAGAGGGAGAATCAAAATACAGAATGAAGTTAGTCAGAAAGAGAAAAAGAAGAAAACTGTACATTAATGTATGTGTGCGGAATCTAGGAACATGGCACAGAGGAACCTATCTGCAGGGCAGGAGTAGAGACACAGATGTAGAGAATGGGCGTGCGTACACAGAGGGGAAGGGGAGGTGGAAACCAACTGGGGGAGTAGCATGGGCACGTACAGACTACCTAGCGTGTAAAGCAGCTAGCTAGCGGGAAGCTGCTGTGCAGCCCAGGAAGCGCAACTCAGTCCTGGGGGGAAGGGGTCTCAAGATGGAGGGGACATATGCGTGCTGTTGGCTGGCGATTTAGCTGCTAAGTTGTGTCTGACTCTTATGACCCCATGGACTGTAGCCTGCCAGACTTCTCTGTCTGTGGGATTTCCCAGGCAGGAATACTGGAGCGGCTTGCCATTTCCTTTTCCAGGGGATCTTCCTGACCCAGGGATGGAACCTGTGTCTCTTTCCTGCTTTGCAGGTGGTTTCATTTCCCCTGAGCCACCTGCGAAGCCCAGATACATGTATCCATGTAGCTGATTCACATGTTATACAGCAGGAACTAACACAACAACACTGTAAAACAACTATGCTTCAAAAAAAATAAGAATGGTCTTGGACCAGAGAGGATAGGCAGTTGAATTTTCCCTTAATACATAAGTGAATATTTGCTCAAGATAGAGAAGCATTTTGTGTAGGTGACCTGCAAAGGGCCGAGGCTCTGAAGATTAATTCTGGGAGGAGGCTTATCTTGGACAGGGTGCCTTTGCCTGGGGGGTTGTTTTAATTCTGTGATATCAGTTAGGACAGGATGGGGGCGGTGGTGAGCGTGGAGTGAGCTCTGGGCTTATGGAATTGTTTTAGGTGGGAAATCCACACCTCGCTGCAGCGTCTCTAGTCCAGTGACCTGGCGTATGGAGGGAGTTAGGGTTTCCAGTCCTGTATGTGTCCTGCCTCTCTCTCTGGACATTCAGAACCAAAGACAAAGAAATCCTTCAATTTCTTGTGAGAGCAGTATATATTTTAGAAAGCTAATTATTAGAGGGTACATTTTGCAAGAAGAAACATTCATACATATCACACATACATACACGTCTCTTTTATTTAAAAACTAACTGGTAAGCATCACACAGAATGAAAACACGATGTCATCAACAGGTCTTACATGACTGATCATTATCTAACAGTGTCATGGTCTAAGTCGTATGGAGAGTAACTTAATAGTTATCAAGCAGTCAACAGAGAAAATGTTATTTAAAATGTCTAAACTAAACCACTCTAATGTACCACATATATTTTTAAAATTTATTTATTTTAATTGGGGAGGCTATCTACTTTACAATTTTGTGGTGGTTTTTGCCATACATTGACAAGAATCAGCCACGGATAGACATGTGTCTCCCCATTCTGAATCCCTCCCACCTCCCTCCCTACCCCATCCCTCGGAGCTGTCCTAGAGCACCAGCTTTGAGTGCCCTGCTTCATGCAACCTAGATGTCCATCAGCAAATGAATGGATAAGGAAGTTGTGTACCACATTATTTTAATGAAATATACCAGGTATATTTAAAATCATTCAATTGAGAAATGCTGTCGTTTAGATTAGGAGCCTGGTGGTCTGCCGTCTATGGGGTCACACAGAGTCGGACACGACTGAAGTGACTTAGCAGCAGCATGCTCAGCCGCTAAGCTGTGTCTGACTCTTTGTAACGCCATGCACTGTAGCCCACCAAGCTCCTCTCTCTATGGGATTTCCCAGACAAGAATACTAGAGTAGGTTGCCATTTCCTTCTCCATAGATTACTGATCTCTCCAGCTAAATATGTATTTTTTCCCCATTTCTTCACTCAGTGTTGGGGATGCAGTAGATGCTTAACCAGTGCTCAAGTCAACAGGTGTTACTTACCTACATTAATATCTGAACGGCATACGAATGAAAGGCCATTAGACTTAAAATTTTAAATATGGGTTAAAATCCTGCCTCAGCTATTTGTTAGATATGCACCTTTGGATAAACACTTAAAAATCTCTGAGGCGTGATTTCCTTACCTTCAACATGAGGATAAAAGAATATTTAGGGTGCAGGGTTCTTGTGATGATTAAATATTACTTTTCTTATGTATGTGAAGGTGCCCAGGATCGTATAGGATTCAGAATAGGACTTCTGAACATCTTTATCAAGAACACAGTAAAACAGAAAACATAAAAGGCTTAAATTTCAAAAACATTTTCAATCCTATACACATATCACTTTCTAAAACATGACAGTTTTTCAGCAAATTCTTAAAAAGAAAAAAGTGGATTGGCCAGAATGTTTGTTTGGGCTTTTGCCCGGCCCCATGCGACATGGTAACCCTTTCTTTCTGGCTGGCTTGATATATTTTTGTATTGCATCACCTTTGTCCTTCCTCACACGCTCTTACCAATGACTATAAGCTGAATCCTGGAAATGATAGCAAACTTAAATTCAGCTTCCCCAAAGTGTGGGTCTACGAGTCAAAAACCAGAAAATGGTTTTGTTCTTTTTTGAATTTTGAAATGAAAAGGTTTCTAGTAAAGAAGGACCAGAGCTCTGAATCTTATAGCTGATTGAAAACTTTGTACTTTCACAGTTAGGTACCATCTGTAAATTATTTAAATACTATGTGCCTGTTTGGTTTAAATGAACATTGACGATTAAAATCATATACAATTATATCAGAGAAATGTAAATTTAGTAACTCAATAGAAATTTGAGTTTTCTTTTAATTAACTAGAAATCTATGAACATTTACTACCAGGCTAAACTGCTGATGACAGAAATAGCAATCCCATTGCTAATAGGCTGATATATCCAATTTGTGGAAAATAATAAAGCTATTGTCTAAGGCTCCTTGAAAAAGCCTGAAATTTGTTCAAACACAGTGGGCATTTATAAGAGAAATAGGAGAAAGGTAGTAAACCTCTGTTTTGGATTTGCGCTAGAATTATAACTTATTAAATCAGATACAGAAATGAATTGGTTTTAAATGCCCAAGATTAAAGTGTTGCAATGGCCTCTTAAAGGCAAGAAGGCTATAAAAGCAACTCACAATGTGATTGTATGGAAAGCAGTGTCCTGCATTGAGAGGAGAACATTGCACGGGCATCCCATGCCCTGAGAAGCTGTGCTTGTGTTGTGGTTGTTTAGTCACTAAGCTGTGTCTGACTCTGTGACCCTACGGACTGTAGCCCTCCAGGCCTCCTCTGTCCATGGATTTCCTAGGCAAGAATACTAGAGTGGGTTGCATTTCCATCTCTAGGGGATCTTCCTAGACCAGGGATCGAACCTGCATCTCTAGCATTGGTAGCTGGATTCTTGACCAATGAGCTATCTGGGAAGCCTGAGAAGGTCTTCACAGGCTGCTTAATAGATGACACAGAATCACCATGGTCCTCGTTCACCTGGCTAACAAGTCTGCCATCATCTCCTAGGACGTATCTACATATCTGTTATGGTCAACTGACTGTCTTTCAGCCTTTACCAGGTCAATTATGAAACATAATTTACAAGAATTGTAAGCAGATCAGTCAATAGGGCTAGTGGCAATCAACATATTCCCTCTCTTCCCACTAACCCAGGGTCAGTGCCCACAATCAGTTCCCTCCCACCCTGGCCCCCTGCATCAATAAAAGGAAAAGGTTCTCTGTAGGATCAGAATTCTAAATAAGATGTGTCTCCAGCAAAAAGTACTTTACGTGCACAAGTATCCCCACTAAGATCTTATTATGATTCTTCCTTTTACCTCACATACAAAGAAATTACTTTAAAATTACCTAATTTGCCTTGCATGCCACTCTTACACTGCTATAATTCAGACTTGTGGTTATTTCTGTCTATAATTACACAGCAGCAAAAGGAAGGGTTAGACATCCATCAAAACCCTTGTAAAATCATGAACATGAGATAATGGAATCTTCCTGTAGTGAATGCATGCATCCAGGCACCATCACTGACAAAATAATGCAGTGTTGGCTCTGGATTCTAGTGACGTTTTACTATAAACTGAAGCCAAATCTCTCTCCTTGTCAGGCCATCTTACCAAAGCGCTAGCTCATGCATAGGATAAAGTAGGGGTGGAAGGATTCTGGTTGAGTGGAAGGATGGGAATGAGAAAGGAGAAAGTGAGAAGTGGTGAGGGACCTAACTTCCTTGAACATGTGCTGTGCCGTGCTTAGTTGCTCAGTCACATCCTACTCTTTGCCAACCCATGGACTGTAGCCCAATAGGCTCCTCTGTCTATGGGATTCTCCAGGCAAGAATACTGGAGTGGGTTGCTATGCCCTCCTCCAGGGATCTTCTCAACCCAGGGACTGAACCCAGGTCTCCCACATTGCAGGCAGATGCTTTACATTTGAGCCACAAGGGAAGCCCATAATAAAGACAGATAAATACAGAGCAAAGCGTCCAGTAACAAGATTCTGGATAAAACCCTTACAAGAAATTCTGCTTAACTTCTACACAGGCCACAGCCTTCTCTTCTCCACATGTTGGCATGGGGTTGGGTTAAAATCCTCTCCTTTTAGATTCCTTTAAAACCTAGAAATAAAAATACCATGTGACCTAGCAATCCCACTACTGGGAATTTACCCTGAGAAATCCATAATTGAAAAAGGTGCATGCACCCCAGTGTTCATTGCAGCACTGTTTAAAATGGCCAGGACATGGACACAACCTAGATTCTATCACAGATGAATGGATGAAGAAGATACGGTGTATATATATGACATATATACACATATAAAATTAACCATAAAAAAGGAAACAATTCTGAGTCAGTTGAACTCAGGTTGATGTACCTAGAGCCTGTTATATGAGTGAAGCAAGTCTGAAAAAGAAAATCAAATATCATATATTCATACGTATGTATCTATATATATAGAATCTGGAAAAATGGTACTGATGAACCTATTTGCAGAGCAGGAATGGAGATGCAGACCTGAAGAATGGACTTTTTGATACAGCAGCGGGGAAAGACGGTGAGACAGATTGACGTATGCACACAGTGGTGGTGGTGCTTTAGTAGCTAAGCTATGTCCGACTCTTGCGACCCCATGGACTATAAAGGCTGCCAGGCTCCTCTGTCCATGGGATTCTCCACGCGAGAATACTGGAGTGGGCTGCCACGCACTACCATGTGTAAAATAGCCAGCTAGTGGGAAGATGCTGGATAGCACAGGGAGCTCAGCTTGCTTCTCTGTGACGACCTAGAGGGGCGCGATGAACAGGCGGTGGTGGGAGGGTCGGGCTCAAGAGGGAGGTGACGCATGCGTGCATATGGCTGGGTCACGTTGTTGTCTAGCAGAAACCAACACACGTTGTAAAGCAACTGCTGCTGCTGCTGCTGAGTCGCTTCAGTCGTGTCCGGCTCTGCGACCCCATGGACCGCAGCCCACCAGGCTCCTCTGTCCCTGGGATTCTCCAGGCAAGAACACTGGAGTGGGGTGCCATTTCCTTCTCCAATGCATGAAAGTGAAAAGTGAAAGTGAAGTCGCTCAGTCGTGTCCGACTCTTCAAGACCCCATGGACCGCAGCCCACCAGGCCCCTCCATCCATGGGATTTTCCAGGCAAGAGTACTGGAGTGGGGTGCCATTGCCTTCTCCTGAAAGGCAACTATCCTCCAATTAAAACTTTTAAAAAGAAAAAGTTACTGTTGAAACACCAAAGACTTATTTAAAGCAAAGGCAATTTAAAGCAAACCTTGCTAACAGGTTCACATAGTATTTTCCTGTGAATGTATACAGTATGTGTGTATTAGTCCCTCAGTATGTCTGACTCTTTGTGACCCAATGGACTATAGCCTGCCAGGCTCCTCTCTCCAAGGAATTCTCCAGGTAAGAATACTGTGGGTAACTATTCCGTTCTCCAGGGGGTATTCCTGACCCAGTGATCGAACTCAGGTCTCCTACATTGCAGGCAGATTCTTTACCATCTGAGCCACCAGAGAAACCTGTAAATATGTAGACGGTCTTATCTAAATAGATGTGGAGGACTTAAGCCATCACAGTTAAAAGGGAGAAGCCAGGGTTGACTGTCAGAGCTTGTCCCAGCTCCACCACTTATGTCTGTGACCTTCAGGATATTCTTAAAATTGTCTGACTCTCAATTTCCATTGTTGGCCTTCAATTATGAGATGGGACTATTAAAACATCTTTGCTTATAGAGTTACAGTGAAGAAGTACAAGAAGCCCCAATAATGAGTAATATTGAACCTGTCAATGACTGTGCTGAGTTCAGCAGGATTTTACTTAGAAAAAAGTAACAAATAACTAAAAACTAAATATGATATATCTTACAACACAAATTTTTACATACATAAAAAGATATAAATGTGCATTTGGTATTTATTGAAGATAAAATTACAACTTACTGGTAAAAATAATGAGTTATTGATGAGTTAGTTTCTGTCAAGCAGAGAACTCTTACTAAACTACACACAACATACCATCAAGGTAATAATCCTTTTGTTCAGTAGTGCAACAAATTTAAGAAAAAGAAATGCATAAGAACATGAAAGGAACAACTAAGACAATATTTTCAAAATTGATAGATGGCTTGCTATGTAATCAGAAAATCCTAAACAATCCAAACCTAAACTATTATAATTCTTGGAAGTAAAATGCTAGATGCAAGCTCCATATATAAAAAGCAATTGTCTGTATTCCAGAGACTAGTAATTTAAAAATTTTAAAAAGTTTCCAAGCCCACTATCTACAATAGCATCAAGTCAGGCAAAATTTTACAAATAAAGAAGACATAAACAAAATGAACACTGTGTTTACAGATAGGGAGATTTAATACTATAAAGATGTCAAGCCTCTCCAAACAGGTTTTGGGGCTTGAAAAGGTGATCTTAAAAAATTTGTGTGGACACATAAATGGTCCTTCCTCAGTGAGCAATGCAAAGAAATAGAGGAAAACTATAGAATGGGAAAGACTAGAGATCTCTTCAAGAAAATCAGAGATACCAAGGGAACATTTCATGCAAAGATGGACTCAATAAAGGACAGAAATGGTATGGACCTAAGAGAAGCAGAAGATACTAAGATGAGGTGGCAAGAATACACAAAAGAACTGTATAAAAAATATTTTAATGACCCAGATAGCCATGATGGTGTATTACTCACTTAGAGCCAGACATCCAGAAACGGGAAGTCAAATGGGCCTAAGGAAGCATCACTATAAACAAAGATAGTGGAGTTGATGGAATCCAGTGGAGCTATTTCAAATCCTGAAAGAGGATGCTGTGAAAGTGCTACAAATTTGGAAAACTCAGCAGTGGCCACAGGACTGGAAAAGGTCAGTTTTCATTCCAACTCCAAAGAAAGGCAGTGCCAAAGAATACTCAAACTACCCCACAATTGCACTCATCTCACATGCTAGCAAAGTAATGCTCAAAATCCTCCAAGCCAGGCTTCAACAGTACATGAACCAAGAACTTCCAGATGATCAAGCTGGATTTATAAAAGGCAGAGGAACCAGAGATCAAATTGCTAACATCCATTGGATCATAGAGAAAGCAAGAGAGTTCCAGAAAAACATCTAATTTTGCTTCACTGACTATACTAAAGCCTTTGACCGTGTGGATCGCAACAAACTGTGGAATATTCTCAGATACAGGAATACCAGACCACCTTACCTAATTGTCTCCTGAGAAATCTGCATGCAGGCCAAGAAACAAGAGTTGGAACCGGACATGGAATAACAGACTGGTTCCAAATCGGAAAAGGAGTACGTCAAGGCTGTATATTGTCACGCTGTTTATTTAACTTATATGCAGAGTACATCATGGGAAATGCTGGTCTGGATGAAGCACAAGCTGGAATCAAGATTGCCAGGAGAAATATCAATAACCTCAGATATGCAGATGACACCACCCTTATGGCAGAAAGTGAAGAAGAACTAAAGAGCCTCTTGATGAAAGTGAAAGAGAAGAGTGAAAAAGTTGGCTT
Source organism: Ovis aries (assembly GCF_016772045.2). NCBI lineage: Eukaryota > Metazoa > Chordata > Mammalia > Artiodactyla > Bovidae > Ovis > Ovis aries. The sequence goes on from NC_056055.1 coordinate 108,260,652, forward strand.
AAAACTCAACATTCAGAAAACAAAGATCATGGCATCCAGTCCCATCATTTCATGGCAAATAGATGGATTAACAACGGAAACAGTGACAGAGTTTATTTTTGGGGCTCTGAAATCACTGCCGATGGTGACTGTAGCCATGATATTAAAATAAGCTTGCTCCTTGGAAGGAAAGCTATGATCAACCTAGATAGCATATTAAAAAGCAGAGACATTACTTTGCCAACAAAGGTCCATCTAGTCAAGGCTATGGTTTTTCCAGTGGTCATGTATGGATGTGAGAGTTGGACTATAAAGAAAGCTGAGCACCGAAGAACTGATGCTTTTGAACTGTGGTGCTGGAGAACACTCTTGAGAGTCCCTTGGACTGAGAGGAGATCAACCAGTCCGTCCTAAAGGAGATCAGTCCTGGGTATTCATTGGCAGGACTGATGATGGAGCTGAAGCTCCAATACTTTGGCCTCCTGATATGAACTGAGTCACTGGAAATAGTATAGTATAGTGACTGGACTGTACAGTCCATGGAATTCTCTAGGCCAGAATGCTAGAGTGGGTAGCCTTTCCCTTCTCCAGGGGATCTTCCCAATCCAGGGATCAAACCCAGGTCTCCACATTGCAGGCAGATTCTTTACCAGCTGAGCCACAAGGGAAGCCCAAGAATACTGGAGTGGGTAGCCTATCCCTTCTCCAGGAGATCTTCCCTATCCAGGAATAGAACCAGGGTCTCCTGCATCGCAGCCAGATTCTTCACCAACTGAGCTATCAGGGAAAGTGTGTGTTCATAGCAACACTATTTACAATATTCCCAAACTGGGAAATCTAAATAATCTCTATAAATACAACGAAGAACAAATGCATTGTGTGATATTCATTCAATGAAATGCTACCCAGTAATAAATGAGTAAAATACAGCCATTCACAAGTAGTATGTTGAACAAAACTTTTCCAATAGGGTAATACAATTACTATGTACCTTCATTTACATAAAGTCTTTAAAAAAGGCAAAACTAAATGATAGATTCAAGGCATGTTCACTTATGTGGTAAAAGGATAAATAAAACTAAGGCTTTACTTGCCATAGGGCTCAGATTGCTTTGAGCAGGGTGAGTGGCAGTGACTTGTCTGGTCAGGATTAGGTGTCCAAGGTGGTGCCCTGGTGTTGCTTCTCGCCCTGGGTGATGTTCCCCTAATAGTTCTTTTTATGCCAAGTTATGGAATGGGATACTTTGGCCACCTGATGTGAAGAGCTGACTCAATGGAAAAGACCCTGAAGATCGGAAAGGTAGAGGGCAGGAGGAGAAAGAGGCAACAGAGGATGAGATGGTTGGATGGCATCATGGACTCAATGGACATGAGTCTGGGCAACTCCAAAAAATAGTGGAGGACACAGGAGCCTGGCGTGTTGCAGTCCCTGCAGTGGCAAAGAGTCAGACAGGACTTAGTGACTGAACAACAACAATTTTTTTTTTTTTTGCACATCATTCTGAATGTATATTATATATATATATATTTAAATTTTTATTGGAATATAGTTGATTTACAATCTTAGTTTCAGATGTAGACCAAAGTGGATCAGCTATCCATATACATATATCTACTCTTTTTTTAGTTTATTTTCATATATAGGTCATGAATGCATATTACATTTTGCAGTACTAAGAATCTTAAAGAAAACAATGTAAAAATGAGTTGGAGAATGCACTGAGATACCAAGAAAGGGCTGTGCTTGGGCATGACTGTGTCCTTCCTGGATTTAAACATTGACATCCTAACTTCCTAATCCCTAATGTCAGGGTGTTTGCAGATGGAGACTTTGGGAGGTAATTAGGTTTAGATAGGGTCCTGAGAGTGGGGACCTCGTGGCAGGATTATTGCCTTCATGAGAAGAGACACCAGAGGGTTTGGTGCTGCCCCTCTCTGCCATCTGAGGACACAGGGAGGAAGCACCATCTCTAAGCCAGGAAAAGAGGAACCCCAGAGACTGAGCCCTCCCAGAACGCTGACCTGGGACTGTCCAGTCTCTGGACTGTGAGAAATCAAGGTCTGTTGTTTGAACCACCCGCCCTGTGTTACGACAGTCCCAGCTGCCTAGTACAGACTGAGAAGATAACTGCAATACTAACGCCATATGACAGCCTCAAGCCTAGAAGAGACAAAGAATGTTTACAAAACCAGTAAGGAAAAGATGAACAATGCCGCCAAATGAGGGCGTGAAGGCGCTCACAAAAGGGATTATATCCATGGCCAATGAAAATGTAAAGTAGTACTTAAACTGATTAGTAGTAATCCGGAAATATAAATTTAAACACACTGCCTAGTGGGAAATAAATAGCTAGTGGGAAGCTGCTTTGTAGCGCAGGGAGCCCAGCTCAGTGCTCTGTGATGATCTAGGGGGTGGGATGGGGGTGGCTGAGAGGGAGGCTCAAGAGGGAGGGTATACATGTATGCTGGTGGTGGTGTCGTCCCTAAGTCGTGTCCAACTCTGGCGACCCTATGGACTGTAGTCCGCCACGCTCCTCTGTCCCAGGGATTTCCCAGGCAAGAATATTGGAGTGGGTTGCCATGTCCTTCTCCAGGGGAACTTCCCAACCCAGGGACTGAACCCATGTCTCCTGCATTGAAGGAGGGTTCTTTACCTCTGAGCCACCAGGGAAGCCTGGATATATGTATACATAGAGCCTCTTCACGTCAGTCTACAGCAGAAACTAACACGGCATTGTACAGCAATGATACTCCAATAAAAAATGCCACGTTGTAGCTCTGTACTTCTGTTAGGAGGCCTGATTAAAAAGCACTTGCAAGGACTGGAAACAATAGGACACTAATAAACGATGAGTGTGCTTGTAAATTGTTTCAAACATTTTTTAAATTGATTTAACATTATGTTCCTATCTTATTTTCTATGTTATGGCCCAGCAATTCCAATGTTAGATAGGTATTCAACAAACATGTATTAACCTATGAACAAGAGACAGGCACAAGGTTATTTTCCACAACATTATTTATAATAGTCTCCAAGCAGGAACCACATACACACGCATCACTAGTCATAGTCCCGACCCGTACCATGTATGGGGTCCAGGGCCAGAGTACAAGCAAAGACGTGATGCACTCCGTGTCTAAGAAGTTAAAAGCTAAAAATTTTAAAAGCTACAATCAAGATACCAAGTGGTGTTAGTTTTTATTGCTGTGGAACAAATTACCACAAAATTAGTGGCTTAAAAATTAGTTCAGAGTGTTGCAATCAGAAGTCTGGATTGATATGGATGGACTCTGAGTCTCACTGGCCTGATATCAACTGTTGCTAGGGTCCTCTTTCTTTTAAGGGAATCAGGGCTGTGCAAACTCACTGGTCATTAGCATAATTTGTTTCCTTGAGGCTGTAGGACTGAGGTCCTGTGTCCTGCTGATTGTCAGTCTTGGCTGCTCTCAGCCCCCAGGGGTGGTCACCACGTGTCCTGCCCCACTCCAACCTGCCTCATGTTTCAGGTCCTTCTTGTATTCTGAATCTCTGACCTCTTTTTCTGCAACCAGCCAGAGAAATCTCTCTGCTTATGTGATGGGCAGGCCTACCTCGTTAACCTCCTCATCATAAGGTGAACTGTGCGCTGTGTTACAAAAATGAGTTTAGGCAGTAAAATCCACATCGACAGCCCCAGGGTTACACAGCGTGTGTAAGCCAGAGGCGAGGGAGGTATCGGGAATCTGATTCTGCACACGACAGTCTGCCCTTCGGCCCCCAAAGATTCATGTACCTTCCAAATGTAAAACGTAATCATCACCTCCCCAGAATCCCAAAATTTTCATCAAATTGCAGTATCCATTTGAATCCAAAATCTCATCAGTGTAATAGTCTGAAATCTCATTATCTAAATCATCTAAACCAGGTATGGATGAAGCTCCTGGGTATAGTCTGTTGAATTAAGAATCACTCCTGGGATACAATTACTCTTCCTCTTTGGACCATAAAGCTAAATAGATAACCTACATTCCTCCCGTACTCAGCATGCAATGAGATAGGAGTTGTTAAAATGGAGGAAATGAAAAAGCAAATGGTAAAAGGAATTCATTGGTCCAAGGCATTTTGTTTTGAAGACTTGCTTAATTGCTTTGACTGTGCTGGGCCTTCACTGCTGCGCGGGGCGCCTCTCTAGCTGCACCTTCACCGCTGCGCGGGGCGCCTCTCTAGCTGCGCCTTCACCGCTGCGCGGGGCGCCTCTCTAGCTGAGGTGTGAAGGCCTCTCCTTGCAGGGGCCTCTCTTGTTGTGGGGTACAGACTGTAGCTGCATGAGCTTCAGTAGTTCCAGCAGGTGGGCTACAGAGCACGTTGCTTGGTGTCATGCAGGATCTTCCAGACCAGGCATTGAACCAGTGTCCCCTGAATTTCCAGGTGGATTCTTCACCCCTGTACCACCAGGAAAGCTCCCCAAGGCTGTTGTCAAATGCAGTCTGCTCACCTCTAGCCCTTGTCCATTGATTATGTGTCAAGGTCTGCTAATTCTGTGTCTCTCAGCTCTGCTCTCTCGTTCTTGGCTCCTGATTCTTCCATCTGAGTAGTTCTTCTGTTTTCATAACACTCAGCACATGTTTGCTGCTGAGCAGTTCACTTCACCTGCTAGTATTATCTGTATCCTTTTCAGCCCAAGTCTGTTAGTATTTATGTTGACATAATATTCTCCAGAACTGTATGAACCTTGCATGGATTTCTCTGGTTTTCATTCTGTTAAGCAAAGATATCTCCACAGCTATTTTAGAGATAATTCATTCTCTGTCTTTGGCTTCTGCTGAGATGTCTGAAGAGCAAAGCCCTTGTTTCCTAAGAAGTAGCTCTCTAGGATCTGTGTCTCCAGTTCTGTGAGACACACCCTTAACTCTAGAGACAACAGTACATAGAATTGAATACTCTGATCTTTGATTTTTCTCAAGTTTTACCAGAAGGTCATATAGTCATGGAGAATTCTATGGACTCTATCCATGGGGTTGTAAAGAGTTAGACATGACTGAGTGACTTTCACTTTCACTTTCATACAGTCATAGTCTTGGCTTTTTCTCTGTGCATGCTCTCTGAATCAATCTCATAGTTTCTGTCTGTTTCCTTTTGAATAGCATATATTCCCTCACATCACCAACTATACCTATGCAGTTAACTGTACATGCATCCTCGGTCACTTAGTTGTGTGTGCCTCTTTTGGGACCCCATGGACTGTAGCCCACCAGGTTCCTCTGTCCATGGGATTCTCCAGGTAAGAATACTGGAGTGGGTTGCCATTTCCTCCTCCAGGGGATCTTCCTGACCCAGGGATCAAACCCACATCTACTAAACTGGCAGGTGGATTTTTTATCATTGCACAACCTGGGAAGCCTACAGTTAACTGTGCTCAGTTCAGTTCAGTTCAGTCACTCAGTTGAGTCCGACTCTTTGCGACCCCATGAATCACAGCAGGCCAGGCCTCCCTGTCCATCACCAACTCCCGGAATTCACTCAGACTCATGTCCATCGAGTCAGTGATGCCATCCAGCCATCTCATCCTCTGTTGTCCCCTTCTTCTACTGCCCCCAATCCCTCCCAGCATCAAAGTCTTCTCCAATGAGTCAACTCTTCTCATGAGATGGCCAAAGTACTGGAGTTTCAGCTTTAGCATCATTCCTTCCAAAGAAATCCCAGGGCTGATCTCCTTCAGAATGGACTGGTTGGATCTCCTTGCAGTCCAAGGGACTCTCAAGAGTCTTCTCCAACACCACAGTTCAAAAGCATCAATTCTTCAGCACTCAGCCTTCTTCACAGTCCAACTCTCACATTCATACATGACTACTGGAAAACCATAGCCTTGACTAGACGGACTTTAGTCGGCAAAGTAATATCTGTGCCTCTGAATGTGCTGTCAAGGTTGGTCATAACTTTTCTTCCAAGGAGTAAGCATCTTTTAATTTCATGGCTGCAGTCACCATCTGCAGTGATTTTGGAGCCCAAATAAATAAAGTCTGACACTGTTTCCACTGTTTCCCCATCTATTTCCCATGAAATGATGGGACCAGATGCCATGATCTTCGTTTTCTGAATGTTGAGCTTTAAGCCAACTTTTTCACTCTCCTCTTTCACTTTCATCAAGAGGCTTTTTAGCTCCTCTTCACTTTCTGCCATAAGGGTGGTATCATCTGCATATCTGAGGTTACTGATATTTCTCCCAGCAATCTGGATTCCAGCTTGTGTTTCTTCCAGTCCAGTGTTTCTCATGATGTACTCTGCATATAAGTTAAATAAGCAGGGTGACAATATACAGCCTTGATGTACTCCATTTCCTATTTGGAACCAGTCTGTTGTTCCATGTCCAGTACTAACTGTTGATTCCTGACCTGCATACAGATTTCTCAAGAGTCAGGTTAGGTGGTCTGGTATTCCCATCTCTCTCAGAATTTTCCACAGTTTACTGTGATCCACACAATCAAAGGCTTTGGCATAGTCAAGAAAGCAGAAATAGATGTTTTTCTGGAACCCTCTTGCTTTTTCCATGATCCAGTGGATGTTGGCAATTTGATCTCTGGTTCCTCTGCCTTTTCTAAAACCAGCTTGAACATCAGGAAGTTTACGGTTCATGTATTGCTGAAGCCTGGCTTGGAGAATTTTGAGCATTACTTTACTAGCATGTGAGATGAGTGCAATTGTGGGATAGTTTGACCATTCTTTTGCATTGCCTTTCTTTGGAATTGGAATGAAAACTGACATTTTCCAGTCCTGTGGCCACTGCTGAGTTTTCCAAATTTGCTGGCATATTGAGGGCAGCACTTTCACAGCATCATCTTTCAGGATTTCAAATAGCTCTTTTGGAATTCCATCACCTCCACTAGCTTTGTTCATAGTGATGCTTTCTAAGGTCCACTTGACTTCACATTCCAGGATGTCTGGCTCTAGATGAGTGACCACACCATCACGATTATCTGGGTGATGAAGATCTTTTTTGTACAGTTCTTCTGTGTATTCTTGCCACCTCTTCTTAATATCTTCTGCTTCTGTTAGGTCCATACCATTTCTGTCCTTTATCGAGCTCATCTTTGCATGAAATATTCCCTTGGTATCTCTAATTTTCTTGAAGAGATCTCTAGTCTTTCCCATTCTGTTGTTTGCCTCTATTTCTTTGCATTGATCACTGAGGAAGGCTTTCTTATCTCTTCTTGCTATTCTTTGGAACTCTTCATTCAGATGCTTATATCTTTCCTTTTCTCCTTTGCTTTTGCCTCTCTTCTTTTCACAGCTATTTGTAAGGCCTCCCCAGACAGCCATTTTGCTTTTTTGCATTTCTTTTCCATGGGGATGGTCTTGATCTCTGTCTCCTGTACAATGTCACGAACCTCATTCCATAGTTCATCAGGTGCTTTATCTATCAGATCTAGGCACTTAAATCTATTTCTCACTTCCACTGTACAATCATAAGGGATTTGATTTAGGTCATACCTGAATGGTCTAGCGGTTTTCCTTACTTTCTTCAATTTAAGTCTGAATTTGGTAATAAGGAGTTGATGATCTGAGCCACAGTCAGCTCCTGGTCTTGTTTTTGTTGACTGTATAGAGCTTCTCCATCTTTGGCTGCAAAGAATATAATCAATCTGATTTTTGTGTTGACCATCTGGTGATGTCCATGTGTAGAGTCTTCTCTTGTGTTTTTGGAAGAGGGTGTTTGCTATGACAAGTGCATTTTGGAGCAGCTGTGAAGAGATACCCCATGCCCAAGGTAAGAGAAACCCAAGTAAGATGGTAGGTGTTGCAAGAGGGCACCAGAGGGCAGACACACTGAAACCATACTCACAGAAAACTAGTCAATCTAATCACACTAGGACCACAGCCTTGTCTAACTCAGTGAAACTAAGCCATGCCCGCGGGGCAACCCAAGATGAGTGGGTCATGGTGGAGAGGTCTGACAGAATGTGGTCCACTGGAGAAGGGAATGAAAAACCACTTCACTATTCTTGTCTTCAGAACCCCATTAACAGTATGAAAAGGCAAAATAATAGCATACTAAAAGAGGAACTCCCCAGGTCAGTAGGTGCCCAATATGCTACTGGAGATCAGTGGAGAACTAACTCCAGAAAGAATGAAGGGATGGAGCCAAAGCAAAATCAATACCCAGCTGTGGATGTGACTGGTGATAGAAGCAAGGTCCGATGCTGTAAAGAGCAATATTGCATAGGAACCTGGAATGTCAGGTCCATGAATCAAGGCAAATTGGAAGTAGTCGAACAAGAGATGGCAAGAGTGAACGTCGACATTCTAGGAATCAGCAAACTAAAATGGACTGGAATGGGTGAATTTAACTCAGATGACCATTATATCTACTACTGTGGGCAGGAATCCTTCAGAAAAAATGGAGTAGCCATCATGGTCAACAAAAGAGTCCAAAATGCAGTACTTGGATGCAGTCTCAAAAATGACAGAATGATCTCTGTTCGTTTCCAAGGCAAACCATTCAATATCATGGTGATCCAAGCCTATGTCCCAACCAGTAATGCTGAAGAAGCTGAAGTTGAACGGTTCTATGAAGACCTACAAGACCTCTTAGAACTAACACCCCAAAAAGATGTCCTTTTCATTATAGGGGACTGGAATGCAAAAGTAGGAAGTCAAGAAACACCTGGAGTAACAGGCGAATTTGGCCTTGGAATGCGGAATGAAGCAGGGCAAAGACTAATCGAGTTTTGCCAAGAAAATGCACTGGTTAACTGTGCTACCCTATGATAAAACCTGATTATGGGAGAAAATCCATCACATCCTTGAGGATTATACCAGGCAAGGACACCAAGGGGTAATGGAGTCACTTTAGAGTTCCGCCTCCCAGGTATAGTGTTGAGAAACAGATCCCATCCTTCTCTACTGCTGCCCTCCAGTCTCTGAAGCCTCAGGAGGGTCTGAGCACGTGCCATTCCTGCTCAGGAGTGGGGAGCGCTCCTGGGCAGTAGATGCAAAAACACACCGTGTACACTCAATAAAATACTGCTTAGCTTCCCTAATGACTCAGATGGAAAAGAATCTGCCTGCAATGCAAGAGACCCTGGGCCCGATTCCCTGGAGGAGGGCATCACAACTTACTCCAGTACTCTTGCCTGGAGAATCCCATGGACAGAGGAGCCTGGTGGGCCTCAGTCCATAGCTTCGCAGGGTGTCAGCATTAATTCTGAGCATTAATTCCAATTGAGCATTAATTCTGATTCTGATGTCTGCATGTGTGCTAAGCTGCTTCAGTCATGTCCGACTCTTTGTGATCCTGTGGATTGTAACCCACCAGTCAGGCCCCAGTGGTCGCCCAGTAGGTGGTGATCTAATATCTAAGTGATAAAATTGCAAATAAAAGCAAGAATTTATTATCATAAATTCCAGATAGCAGTTACCTGATGAAATGGGTAGAGAAATGTTCCTTATTAGAAGCAGTCAAGAGAGGGATTGAGAATGTTGTTCTTTGTTTTCTATTCTAAAAAATTGTGTTTCTCCTAGGTTATGAACTTACAGAGAGCGGAGAGAGTGAGAGGGAGGGAGAGGGAGAGAGAGAGTGTGTGTATGTGTGTGTTATATGTGTATCTGTGTGTGTATGTCCACACGCACGTGATTTTTTTTCCTATTTTTTTTGGTTGCACCATGAGGCTGTGTGAATTTAGTTTCCTGTCCAGGGACTAAACCTGGGCCCTCAGCACTGAGTGCTCTGAGTGCTTACTACTGGACAACTAGGGAAGTCCCTTTAATGTTTAACTTCTTGACCTAGGCAGTAGTTACACAAGCATTAGGTATACAATATGTTATTTAGCTGGACACAAACCAAAACTTCTATACTGTTCTGTTCCCATGTGTCATAATAAGAAAGGTTAAGTCATATAATTGGAGAAGGAAATGGTAACCCCCTCCAGTATGCTTGTTTGGAGAATCCCATGGACGGAGGAGCCTGGCAGGCCATGCTCCATAGCAATGCAGAAGAGTAGGACACGACTTAATGACTAAAAAAATCATGTGATGAATTAAGAAAATACATTGCAAATGACAAATGATTTGGTAATGAATCACACTGAATTAAAACTCTCATTCTCATAATTAGGTTGATTATAGTCAAACAAACTATACCTACAACTGGAGGAAAAAGATAAACCTCTAAAGAGAATAATAAGTTACAAATTAAGAGAATGCAAGTTTTAAGGTATTCTGATAAAATTATGTTTGTGTCTTTTAAAATTTAATTTTTTATGAAAAAGTAATTCAAATGTAATTTCTTAGTGTTTCTGTAAAGATCTTTCTCTGTAGAAGTATATTTGTTACGATTTTAATAACCTTTTTTTGATACAATAATCAACATTTCACTTGTGACACAGAGAACTGTATTTTTTTCCCCCTGAAAAGTCTGTTTATTTTAAAAAGAAGAATTCCCTGTGTTGGGTCTAACTGCATATTTGAATTATCTGATTTAATGTAACATGTACAGCTGAGTCTCAGGGACACTTCATTTGGTCCTTTTGGGGAAGTCCCATAGAAATGAAATGCCAGTTTTAAAATCCTGTTACACCCCACATGGTATAATTGTCCTCCTATAAATGCTAATGAGTACGATCATATAGAGAGGACTTCATTGAAATTTTTTATCTTCTACTACACTGACTGCACCTTATAATTTAATTTCACTTTATTTCAGTACCAGATAAAATGAAGAATTCTATTGTCTGCCTCGCTGCCATTTCTCTTGATATTTCAAATATATTTAATTATACAAGGTCACATCTGAAGAGATAAAACTCTGGAGAGCATGCAAATGAACTTTCCTCTATGGGATCACTTATGAATTCTTTATGACACTGGAATTACATGATATGTTATTATCCTAAAGTGACACAGAATGTCTTACTTCTTGTCTTGCCCATTCTTGAAATAAAACTGGAGTATTAAGGAAAACTAATGACTCTGAGAATTGGCTACTCCAGAGGGTACAGTTTTCGTTACTCATGCTTTGTAAGTGACAGGGCACAGCAGGAAAGCAGTGAGAAGATGCTGGCTACATTGGAGACTAGATTTATGGGTTTTCTTTTATGACAGGGTATTAAAGACTATGGCAGATTGTAGCAGCTGTTTGCAATGTGCCCAAGATCTGTTTATGAAAGATGTTTCCTACTGTGTTTTTTTTAACCTTCTCAACATTTTTTAAAATTAATTTTTATTGGAGCATAGTTTCTTTGCAATGCTGTGTTAGTTTCTATTGTACAGCAAAATGAATCAGCTCTATAATATCCCCACCCTTTTGGACTTCTTCCCATTCAGGTCACCGCAGAGCATTGAATAGAGAGCCCCATGCTATATGGTAGGTTCTCATTAACCATCTATTGTATATATAGTATCAATGGTGTCTATATATTTCAATCCTAATCTCCCCATTCTTCCCACCCTCCCACCACCAACTATTACTGAGAAGACTTTATTGATTATTCAAGTGCTGAGAGGCTATTTGCAGACGATCTTTGAAAACTGCAACCATGCCATATACAACATGGCTCTTTCAGAGCTTAGTATTCACATCGTAAATACTGAATGATTAATAAAATGTGCCATCTCTTTATGCTTTGGTCTATGCCATACATTTGGTATATGCTTTGCATTCTTATTCCATGTATTACAATCAATATTTCTCTATTCTTAGCGAACAGCTTACCTGAAAGTATATGGACTTTGAGAAAAATTACAGTCTTGCAAATGAAGGCAACATCTTTTCAGTTTTCTTTTTCTCTGAAGTCCTACAGCTTTCAGTTTTTTATGCTTGTTTGGGAAAGAAATTAATTTTCAGCTAATGAGTTCTTAACGCAACTTTCACTCAAAATGAATCTTTGAAAATAACACTTTGCTGCTAGGATGTGTTTGTAAATACAGGTAAATAGAACATCTGTAAAATATCTCTACTGGACAGCAAGTTAGACTATTTCACAATAAAGGAAGGAATCGGATCTATATAATGACCAAATATAGGAATACCTTAGTTGCATTTACAAATTAGAGTACTGAACATTCATTCACCAAACTACTACTCCTTCCTAAGGGAAAAGTTTAATTTTGAAATCAGTATGAAATTCTGATTATGCAGAGTTGGCAGTTTTGTTTTTTACAAAACTAAAAGTACTCTTGACCTATGTTGTAGCAATCATTCTCTTTGATACTTACTCAGAGTGGAAAATGTATGTCCACATAAAAACCTGCACACAGATATTTGTAGCAGCTTCATTCATAATTGCCAAAACTTGGAAGTAGCCACGATGTCCTTTAGTACGTAAGTGGTACATCCCGACATTGGAATATTATTCAGAACTAAGAAGAAATGAGCTATCAAACCATGAAAATACATGGAAGAAACTTAAATGCGTATGACTAAGTGAAGGAAGGCAATCTGAAAATGTATATACCAAATGATTCCAACTAAAGGACATTCTGTAAAAAGCAAGTCAGGGGGACAGTAAAAAGATTAGGCGTTGAGGGATCTTTGAGTGATGATCATGTGCCAGTTTGGTTCATCAGTTGTAACAAATGTATCATCTGGTAGAGGATGTTGATTGTAGGAGATGCTGTGGATATATACAGGGTAGAGGACCCATGGGAAATCTGTACCTTTCCCTCAATTATGCTGTGAACCTAAAATTGTTCTAGGTAAATAATGAGTTAACAACAACAGTAACCCCCCTGCATTTAGGGTAGGATAAAGGTCAGTTTTCATTCCAATCCCCAAAAAAGGCAATGCCAAAGAGTGCTTAAACTACCACACAATTGCGCTCATCTCACACGCTAGTAAAGTAATGCTCAAAATTCTCCAAGCCAGGCTTCAGCAATACCTGAACCATGAACTTCCAGATGTTCAAGCTGGTTTTAGAAAAGGCAGAGGAACCAGAGTTCAAATTGCCAACATTCTCTGGATCATTGAAAAAGCAAGAGAGTTCCAGAAAAACATCTATTCCTACATTATTGACTATGCCAAAGCCTTTGACTGTGTGGATCACAATAAATTGTGGAAAATTCTGAAAGAGATGGGCATAACAGACCCCCTAACCTGCCTCTTGAGAATCCTATATGCAGGTCAGGAATCAACAGTTAGAACTGGACATGGAACAACAGACTGGTTCCAAATAGGAAAAGGAGTACGTCAAGGCTGTATATTGTCACCCTGCTTATTTTACTTATATGCAGAATACATCATGAGAAACGCTGGGCTGGAAGAAGTACAAGCTGGAATCAAGATTGCCGGGAGAAATATCAATAACCTCAGATATTCAGATGACACCACCCTTATGGCAGAAAGTGAAGAGGAACTCAAAAGCCTCTTGGTGAAAGTGAAAGAGGAGAGTGAAAAAGTTGGCTTAAAGCTCAACATTCAGAAAACAAAGATCATGGCATCTGGTCCCATCACTTCATGGGAAATAGATGGGGAAACACTGGAAATAGTGTCAGACTTTATTTTGGGGGGCTCCAAAATCACTGCAGATGGTGATTGCTGTCATGAAATTAAAAGACGCTTACTCCTTGGAAGGAAAGTTATGACCAACCTAGATAGCCTATTGAAAAGCAGAGATCTTATTTTGCCAACAAAGGTCCGTCTAGTCAAGGCTATGGTTTTTCCAGTGGTCATGTATGGATGTGAGAGTTGGACTATAAAGAAAGCTGAGCACCGAACAATTGATGCTTTTGAACTGTGGTATTGGAGAAGACTCTTGAGAGTCTCCTGAAGTGCAAGGAGATCCAAGAAGTCCATCCTAAAGGAGATCAGTCCTGGGTGTTCATTAGAAGGACTGATGCTGAGGCTGAAACTCCCATACTTTGGCCACCCCATGTGAAGAGCTGACTCATTGGAAAAGACCCTGATGCTGCGAGGGATTGGGGGCAGGACGAGAAGGGGACGACAGAGGATGAGATGGTTGGATGGCATCACCGTCTCGATGGACATGAGTTTGGGTAAACTCCGAGAGTTGGTGATGGACAGGGAGGCCTGGCATGCTGCGATTCATGGGGTCGCAGAGTCGGACACGACTGAGCGACTGAACTGAACTGAATGTTCACAAAAGGGGTTTCCTGGTGGTTCAGATAGTAAAGAATCTGTCTGCAGTGCAGGAGACTCAAGTTCAACCTGTGGATCAGGAAGCTCCCCTGGAGGTGGGCATGTCAGCCCACCCCAGTGTTCTTGCCTGGAGAATTCCATGGACAGAGGAGCCTGGCAGGCTACAGTCCATGGGGTCACAAAGAGTGGGACAAGACTGAGCGACTAAGCACGCAAGCAGTGTTCACAGAATGCAGTTTATTTTATATTGGTGGTGGTGGTTTAGTCACCAAGTCATGTCTGACTCTTGCGACCTCATGGACTGTAGCCCACCAGGCTCCTCTATCTATGGGATTTCCCAGGCAAGCATACTTGAGTGGGTTGCCAATTCCTTCTCCAGGGGATCTTCCCGACCCAGGGGTCAAACCAGGGTCTCCTACATTGGCAGGTGATCTGCATTGCAGGCAGATTCTTTACTCACTAAGAATATCAGGAAAGGCCCTAGTTGATACTAAATGGATGGAAGTAATAATTCACTTTATTTGTATTCAGAGTAATTTCCACGAACAATAGTCCAGAGAGGACTGTGTATAAAAAGAAAAAAAATACAGAATTAAAATTAAAAAAATTGCTCTCTCCATATATCCATTATAATTATTTCAGAAACGCAGGGTACAATACAACTAAAAATATAGCATGGCCATGTGAAGAAAGGAGACAGTATTAAGAGATCTGTGTGCTGGTCCTTGCTGTGACATTGAGACACTGATATTGACTTCTTGTACTAGTAGATTCTTCATCACAAATGAGAATAACACAGCCTGCCACACTGGGTTTTTGTAGAGTTTATATGAGATGATGTTTTTTATATCACTTTAGATTAATAATACTCCATGCATAAAACATTACTATTAATAGACACACGTCACTAATTTTATTGTATTTTCCTTTATGATGCTTTTCAGATTTTCCATTTTTATTTATTTACAAACTGAAGGTTTGTGGCGACTGTGCATGGAGGAAGTCTATTGTTGCCATTTCTCCAGGAGCATTGGTTTACTTTGTTCCATATTTTGGTAGTCCCTGGAATATTTCAAACCCTCTGCCAGTAAAAAAAATTAGTTTGCTGAAGGCTCAGATAATGGTTAGTAGTGAAATATTTTTTGATTAAGGTGCAGGCTATTTAAAAGTATATAATGCTATTGCACACTTACTAGACAATAGGGTAAACGTAACTTTTATATTCTCTAGGAAACCAAAACCTTTGCAACTGGCTTTATTGCTGCGGTCTGGAATTGAACCTGCAGTCTCTTTGAGGTCTTCCAGTAACAGGTCACTTTAAAAGTGAAATATTTCTCTAAAGGGTTATAACTTAAATCTTTATGAGTTCACACTGTAATTATCAGCTAATCTTTTCACTGAAAAGTTTGGTTCAAGGAGAAGTCTTACCCTTGATGTTCTTGTGATAACATCATAATTTAAGAGGACTATTAGAGTGAAGTTTCTATTTTCTAGCTGTGACATTTCCTAAAGTTCTTAAATTTATTACTTTGCTTGACAGGTCATCAAGTACTGAACCACATAAAAATCACTTTACCAAACAGGGGGGAAAAAAAAAGCGGAGGGAAAAAGCAGTGGAGATATTTGACAGTCTAAGACTGGCAAGGAACCCAAGTCAAATTAGGTCTATTTGACCTAGTGCTTCTTTAAAAATTAGTGTAAATAGAGCCATAATTATTCAAGTTAAATGAAATACAGATCAAGACAGAGAGCCAACACATCTTTTTAAATGGAAGAGACCATGCAATTCATAGAAAAAGGTTAGGGAGAGAAAGAAAGGACAAAGAAAACATTCATTTTTCATTAATGGCTAATGCATTGACTGGTGAGATGGCACAAGTACTGTTAGTTATACATTTTCCACATTGACCTTCAAGAAGTTTGGTCAGCTACTAGTTAGGGAAAGTAGTTATGCACGACTTTATTCTGAGCCCCGTTGCTCCTTGTTTTTGGTAGAATCTATGTTATTTCTGCTCATTTGTCACTGCTATAAGGAAAGTGGCCTTTTTCAAAAAATGTTTTTCTTTGGAGGAGTCAGTAAAGTGTGTGTGTCTGTGTATGTGTACATGTCCTAAAATACATGATTGAAACATCAAGTTATGAGAGGCCCTGGTACTTGCTCATATATTTCATCGTAACTGACCCTGAGCTTCAGGTGGGACTGTAGGTTCTTTGGGCTTCCCAGGTGGCTCTGATGGTGAAGAATCTGCCTGCTAATGCATGAGACATGGGATCAATCCCTGGACTGGGAAGATCCCCTGGAGAAGGAAATATCAACCCACTGCAGTATTCATGCCTGGAGAATCCCTGGACTGAGGCGTCTGGCAGACAGTCCATGGGGTCGCAGAGTTGGACACGGTTGAGTGACTAAACAACAACGTAGGCTCTTCACCACGGACTGTGAAGGCCATTGTCTGTCTTGTTCTCCACCATTCCTCCAGTACCAGAGAGGTGCTCAGCATGCAGTGTGTGCTCAATAAATATTTGCTGTTTGAGTGAATATATGAGGGGCACTATTGTAAGAGTTAAAAAAACAACCATGGATAGAATAGCAAGTGCGTAATTACTGACATGGTCCTGGAAGAAGCAATGAAAATTAAACCCAGAATTAAAATAGACATGGGAAGGAAAGGATGTATGTGTGAGCTGTTCATTTTGTAAGAGCAACACTACCTGGAAAACATTGCTGTGTGGGGCTGAAGACTGTAACATACATTTAGACATGTGTTAATCAGGATGGCCTAGAAGCCCCATTGTCCTAGAGAACCTTGGAGAAGCAGTCTTTATGTTCAATAATTAGTTGGTCACTGGTGGGCTCCATGGCCTTTCCTAACATCTTAAATTTGCAGACAGGAAAACAGACACTGGAGACTATGACTTTTTTTTTTTTTTTTCTGCTACACACAAACTCACTTCTAAGATAATGCAATAGTATTTTTGAAACACAATAAGCAGAGCAGAATGAATGGGCATTAGTTACTTCATCTCCTGTTATATTATCCTCTCATTCAGTGACTTTATTGTTACGTGGATTTTTAAATCACTTTCAAAAGACTTCAGCAATTGTTTAGGTAATCACTTTAAAAGTTGACCTATGAGAAGCTCTAATGAGTTATAAATTTTAAAATGTGTTTCATGGATAAATATCTGACCTGAAAAATCTGAGACTAAAGAATCAAAGATGTCCTGAGGAAGAACTGAATCATTGTAATTAACAAAGAGAAGGGGCTGGAGAGTAAGAGAGCAAGTGAGCTTTGGACTCTCCAGAAATGACACATAATCTGTGTTATGTTGTCCTTCCTCAGATTTTCAGAAAATCAGGAAAATCTTGCATCTTGTCAGTACAGGTTAGAAAACAATGATATATGCTGTTTTCCTAAAACACAGGAGATGCTAAAGAATTCATTAAATCAGGCCCACGCATATCTCATTTAAGGCCAAATTATTTACCTAGGAACTTTTGCTTCAACTTCTTCCCTTTGACTTGCTAGTTTTTCGGTATTTCTGAAATGTTTCTATAAGAATTAAGAAAGAAAATAGATTAAAAAGTGATCGAGTTCTTTCTGTTTGTTACCAGTTTCCCTGAGATTTTATGATCCTGTGGGTTAGAAATTATTAATAAATCTCCAGGATCACTTTGGTGACTCAAATTTTGTTATTTAAAAAAAATCAATATTTATAGTCTTATAAAGATTTTATGAATATATCAGGGAAGAATATTTGACATTGAAACTATTCTGGAAAATTCAACAAATGTGGATGCCTCTAAGAATCACCTATAGGATTTATGACTATAGTGGGTAAAGATTCCACTTGCAGTGTAGGAAACACAGGTTCAGTTCCTGGGTTGGGAAGATCCTCTGGAAAGGAAGTGGCAACCCACTGCAGTGTTCTTGCCTGGGAAATTCCACGGACAGAGGGGCCTGGAGGGCTACTATCCAAAGAGTCACAGAGAGTTGAACACAACTGAATGACTAAGCATGCATGCCTCCGTGTGTGTCTGCGCGCACACACACACACACACAAGCACACACACACACAGGCTTTCACTTTAACCTTGGCATACATTTAGATCAATAGGAAGAGTAAAATGGTTGTGAAAGTGGGGATTTAGATAAGTTGTGGATTTAACTTTTTTACATTTTCCTTTATCTGCTTCAGCCTGGAAATTGATTTTGTTATTAATAAAAATTGATATTAAAAACCCCTTTATAATCCATTTGCCCTCTGAAGTTTCTAATCTCAGCAGCAAATACTAAAACCAAGTTGTTTTGGTACAGCAGTCATTTCAGCTATGCTGGAGAGTTGATTCATTCTGCTTGAGTCACCCACACAATTGCCAATGCCCTGACTCTGCAAAGAATATATATATTCTGCAAACTAAATGGCAGGGGATTTTTCTTTTTAAATTCCAGGTTGAGCAGGTGGTAAAATATCTATGGACAGTGAAAGCCATTAATAGAGAATAAATGAGAACCCCATGAACTCATTTTACAATGACTTGCCCAGTTGTACCAGTTTTTAATTGGTTAAAAAAGGAATAGCATTAACCTTCATATTCCTGCAAACACAGCCTCTGTATGAGTCTATTAATAGGTGACTGGTGAATCTTAAAAGATCAAAATATTAACCAACATTTCATTGTTGAAGTCATGATTGGCACATGTGATGCTTCTAGTGTGAAAGCAAAGGTTAAATGACTCTTTCTTTCTTTTTGTTTAAGGTTTATTGAGGCATAGCTGATTTACAATGTTGCATTTCATTTCTTCTGTACAGCAAAGTGAGTCAGTTACACAGAAAGCAAACATTCTTTTTCAAGATTCTTTTCCATTATGGTTTGTCTCAGGATATTTATTGCATGTAGTTCCCTGTGCTGTACATGAGGGCCTTTTTCTTATCCACTCTCTATATAGTTTGCCTCTGTTAATTCCAAACTCCCAATCCGTCCCTCCCCCACCCTCCACCCCTTGGCACCAACAACTGTTCATCTGTGAATCTGCTTTCGTTTCCTTAATAGCTTCATTTGTGGCATACTTTAGAGTCCACATATCAGTGATATCATAGAGCATTTGGCTCTTTCTGACTTCTCTTAGTATGATCCATCCATGTTGCTGCAGATGGCATTCTTTCATTCTTTTTGGTGACTGAGAAATATTCCATTGTACATGTGCACCACAACTTCTTTATGCATTCATCTGTCAGTGGACATTGAGGTTGCTTTCATTTCTTGGCTATTGTAAATAGAGATGTTATGAAGATAGGGGTGCATGTACCTTTTATAATTATAGAAACTCCTAGTTCTTATCAGCCACTGCATGGACAGCTGAAATGAGTTTCAGCCCCAAAACTAAAGATGTGGGTTGTATGACCCTAATGTAATATTCTTTGACGATTTCAGTTTCGGTAAAATATACATAAGATTCACTGAAGCATCTTAGACATTTTAAGTGCACAGTCTTTAGTGATAAGTATACCTGTGTTGCAGTGCAACCAATCTTCAGAACTTTTTCATCTTGGAAAATGAGGCCTATACCCTTCAAACAGCAACCCACCATTCCCCGTCCTCGCCCCTGACAATCACTATTCGACTGTCTATGACTTTAACTATCCTTTACCTCCTATGAGGAGAACCATATATGTCCTTCTGTGACTGGTTTATGTCACTCAGCATAATGTCCTCAAGGTTCATCCACACTGCAATGCATATCAGAATCCTCTCCCCTTTAAAGGCTGGATTTTAAAGGCTCCACTGTCTGTACAGACCATATTTTGTTTATCCAGTCCTGTCAGTGATCACTTGTGCTGCTTCCAACTCAGCTACTGTGATAAATGTTGCCATGAGCGTGGGTGTACAAATCTCTTTGAGACCTTGCTTTCAATTTTTGGGCTACGTACTCAGAAGTGGAATTGTTTGATTATATAGCAATTCTGTTTTAAAATTTTTGAGGAACCACCATACTGTTCCCTTATGTAATTCTCCATATGTAATTTTTAAATCTTTTCAGTGAGAACAAAGAGTAGAAAGATATGCGTAAGGAATGCAAAATCCTTCTAAGATACTTGTAGGGAAGCATTGTATAAACAGTACTTTGGGAGTAATTTCCAACATGTGTTGTTGTTAAGTCACTCAGTCATGTCCAACTCTGCGACCCCATGAACTACAGCATGACAGGCTTCCCTGTCCTTCACCGTCTCCTGGAGTTTGCTCAACTCATGTCTATCGAGTCGGTGATGCCATCCAACCATTTCAGCCTCTGTCACCCCTTTCTCCTCCTGCCTTCAATCTTTCCCAGCATCAGGGTCTTTTCCAGTGAGTCAGCTTTTTGCATCAGGTGGCCAAAGTATCGGAGCATCAGTTCTTCCAATGAATATTCAGGGTTGATTTCCTTTAGGACTGACTGGTTTGCAGTCCAAGGAACTCTCAAGAGTCTTATCCAACACCACAGTTCAAAAGCATAAATTCTTCATCTCTCAGTATTATGGTCCAGCCCTCACATCTGTACATGACTACTGGGAAAAAACATAACTTCAGCTATATGGATCTTTGTCCAACATGTGAGGAGCCATGAAAATTGAAACCCAATGGGAATTACTAAGTAAATGTTGCACTTAGCTTAAATGGGGAGCTGGTTATCAATACATCTGTGCTTCTAGGAAGGCCCCCCTGGGAATTCTGATTCAGTAGGTCTAGTTGGGATTCAGGAATATGTTTTTAACAAATATATCATGTAACTTGGGTGCTGCCCAGACACTAAATAGCTATGTACACAGCTAATAATTAGACAGTGACTTTCACGTTTGTCAGGTTATAATTTTAGTAAAAATGTATTATCTGCTATGAGAACAATGTGTCAAAGTAATGGGTACATTGAAGTGATTAAAGCAAACATTACATTTCTCTGCATGCATATCACAATGTTAGTGGACAAGAGACCATATTACAAAAAATATATATGTATGTATATATCTCCATGAATTAGCACGAATTGAGAGCTAGGAGCTCCTTAGCCCCCCCAGTGGTTGGTGAGGGTAGTGCATGGAGGCACATTTATGACCAGAGACCAGCTGTAGTGGCTACTGCATTATCTTCCAAAGATGACTATTTTTAAAACCAGAAGCAACTGAGGTTTTTTTGAGCTGACAAGATAACACTTCTCTCCCTCAGTATACATGAAGGCTGTGAGCAAAGTTTGGTTTAACTTGAAAGACATTAGAGCTTCGTATGTCTATATCCTGGGCTTCCTATGTGGCACCAGTGGTGAACAACCTGCCTGCCAGTGCAGGAGACGTAAGAGACGTGGGTTGGACCCCTGGGTGGGGAAGATCCCCTAGAGGAGGGAACGGCAACCCACTCCAGAATTCTTGCCTGGTAAGCCCATGGACAGAGGAGCCTGGCGGGCTACAGTCCATGGGATCTCAAAAAGTTGGATATGACTGAAGGGACTTAGCACGCAGGACACATATCTACATCTTATCATAGTTTAAGAGTCATCTCTCCAACTCATTCAATATTAACGAGAAATGCTGCTGTATGTCTATTTCATCAACATTTCTTTGCGAAGGATTTTTCTATACTATTCCTTCCATTTTATTTTTTTCTTAAGCATTTCCCCACTAGCAGAAATCATGCTTGTGGCCTGGGGTGATTTTGCAAAAACACAGGCAAGGACCCCAGCCTAGCTCATATTGGTGTGTACTGGCTATGTGTCAGTCCTGATTGCTCCTAATTTTGCTGAAAAGAGATCTTGGAGACCACCAGTGACCAACTAATTATTTATTGAACATAAAGACTACTTCTCCAAGGTTCTTTAGGACAATGGGGCTTCTATGCCATCCTGATTAACACATGTCTAATTGGACACCTCATGTGAAGGTTGACTCATTGGAAAAGACTCTGATGCTGGGAGGGATTGGGGGCAGGAGGAGAAGGGGACAACAGAGGATGAGATGGTTGGATGGCATCACTGACTCAATGGACATGAGTCTGAGTGAACTCTGGGATTTGGCGATGGACAGGGAGGCCTGGCATGCTGCAATTCATGGGGTCACAAAGAGTCAGACACGACTGAGTGACTGAAATGAACTGAACTGAACTGAAATGCATGTTAAGGTCTTCAGTCCCACACAGAAATGTTTTCCAGGTAGTGTTGCTCTTACAAAATGAACAGCTCACACACATCCTTTCCTTCCCATGTCTATTTTAATTCTGGGTTTAATTTTCATTACTTCTTCCAGGACCATGTCAGTAATTACACACTTGCTGCTCGATCCATAGGTGTTTTTTTAACTCTTACAATAGTGCCCCTCATTTGTTCACTCAACCAGCAAGTATTTATTGAACACACACTGCATACTGAGCACTTCTCTGGTGCTGGAGGAATGGTGGAGAACAAGACAGACAATGGCCTTGCTTTACGAAACTTGCAGTTTAGTAAGATGTCTTATAACTTAACCAACAAACTAAAAAATACAATTATCATAGGAAGGCAGAAAGTTAAAACAGTGGAGTGAAAGTGATGTCATGACTGCTTTAGGTGGGTGAGCAGAGAAGTAGTCTAGTGGGATGTGATCATTAATGAGGACTTAAAAACTATTCACAGCCTAAAAGTTGAGAGTACTATTTTATTCAGTGGGAATTTTTAGAACTTCAAGTCAGGGAGGCAGGATTTCAAGGAACCCCGAGAGAACTGCTCCAATGAGGTGGGGAGGAGCCACACCATATAGAAGTTCTGCAACAGAGGGCAGGTGGTTGTAACATCAAAAGATAATTATTAACTTAAAAAACCCAGGTATCCCAAGTTAAGGAATTTAGCGCTTTTCTGTGTATGGGAAGATGCAAGAGTCTGGGCTCACTAAAGTCATTCCTTTCACATGCACCTCAGCTGTCTGGGGCCAGGGTCCCGTGTTTTCACCCCTGAGTTCCTCAGGGCTCACCGTGGGGAGTGGCTGCAGTCTGATGGCCAATAGAGGGCAGGTATTCTTTCCTTCCTGAGTTCCCTCAGGGGTCACCAGCTTGCCATCCATGGTGGCTGTGATCACTGATGACTGTGACAACCTTTGTTTACTGATATGGCAGGAAATATTCCATTCCTCATTAAGCTGAGAGCTGAGAGAATGGCTTCGCCTTGCTCTCCAGGAAGAATGTTCCTTGGAGAGGAGACTATTTATGCAGTGGCCCCAGAGGAAGAGCAAGCTGGGTTCATGTGAGGACCCGGAAGACCCCTGACTGACGGTGAGGAGGGTAGAAGCAGATGAGATCAGAGCAGGAGAAGGAGCTGGATAAGGCAGTGGTTAGGGGATGGGGTGAAGGCTTGGGTTTTCAGTGCCATTTGAAGTTCAGAGGTGGCTTTAATCAGGGAAATGCATAGAAAAAAATCTTATTGGATGCTTCTGGCTGCTGCATGGATAACGGACTGCATGCCAAATAGCTCCAGTTGTGTCCAACTCTTTATGACCCCATGGGCCATAGTCCACTGAGTTCCTCTGTACATTCTCCAGTCAAAGATACTGGAGTTGGTTGCCATTCCCTTCTCCAGGGGATCTTCCCAACCCTCTTACACCTCCAGCATTTGCAAGTACGTTCTTTACCACAAGCGTCACCAGATGAACAAAAGCGGAAGCAGAGTTTGGCAGGATCTGTCCATCATCCAGGGTAGAAATGTGATTAGCATGGTGACAGTGATGGGGTTCATGGGTGAGCATTTAGGATGTTTCAGATGTACAGTCAGCAAGACTTGCTGATAAAGTAGTTTTAAGCAGAGCTCTGAAACTGTCTTCCCTGCTGTAATTGTGTTGTGTTACCGAGTCCCTCCATTGTCTGGCTCAGCCATTTGTGTGAACCTGAACTTGAGCACAGACTTCAACGTGCTTAGGCTTCCAGAGAGCACTGCCCCAGCTCATTCCCTGTACAGCTGCTTTTCTCAGAATCTGAGCTCTTTCAGGCCAGGCACACAGTTTGTCCCTGTAGTCACACTATGTAGAAAACACCCAGGACAGATGGTGATCCTAATTCTGGATTAGAGAGCCTGCCTAGTGGCTGACATGGTGAAGAATTCACCTGCAATGCAGGGGACTGGGGTTTGATCGCTGGGTCGGGAGGATAACATGGAGAAGGGCATGGCACCCCACTCCAGTATTCCTGCCTGGAGAATCCCATGGACAGAGGAGCCTGGTGGACCTCAGTCCAGTTCAGTCCAGTTCAGTTTCTCAGTTGTGTCCAACTGTTTGCAATGCCATGGACCGCAGCACGCCAGGCCTCCCTGTCCAACACCAACTCCTGGAGTTTACTCAAACTCATGTCCTTAGAGTTGGTGATGCCATCCAACCATCTCATCCTCTGTCGTCCCCTTCTCCTCCTGCCTTCAATTTTTCCCAGCATCAGGGTCTTTTCAAATGTGCCCGTTCTTCTCATCAGGTGGCCAATGAATATTCAGGACTGATTTCTTTTAGGATGGACTGGTTGGATCTCTTTGCAATCCAAGGGACTCTCAAGAGTCTTCTCCAACACCACAGTTCAAAACCATCAATTCTTCAGCACTCAGCTTTCTTTATAGTCCAACTCTCACATTTATACATGACTACTAGAAAAACCATAGCTTTGCCTTGATGGACCTTTGTCAGCAAAAGCCTCTGCTTTTTAATATACTGTCTAGGTTGGTCATAACTTTCCTTCCAAGGAGCAAGCATCTTATAATTTTATGACTGCATTCACCATCTGCAGTGATTTTGGAGGCTCCAGAAATAAAGTCTGTCACTGTTTCCACTGTTTCCCCATCTATTTGCCATGAAGTGATGGGACTAGATGCCATGATCTTCGTTTTCCAAATGTTGAGTTTTAAACCAACTTTTTCACCCTCCTCTTTCACTTTCATCAAAAGGCTCTTTAGTTCCTCTTCAGTTTCTGCCATAAGGGTGGTGTCATCTGCATATGTGAGGCTATTGATATTTCTCCTGGCAGTCTTGATTCCAGCTTGTGCTTCTTCCAGCCCAGCATGTCTCATGATGTACTCTGCATATAAGTTTAATAAGCAGGGTGACAGTATACAGCCTTAACGTACTCCTTTCCCAATTTGGAACCAGTCTGTTGTTCCATGTTCAGTTCTAACTGTTGCTTCCTGACCTGCATATAGGTTTCTCAAGAGGCAGGTCAGGTGACCTGGTATGCCCTGATCTTTCAGAATTTTCCACAGTTTATTGTGATCCACACAGTCAAAGGCTTTGGCATAGTCAATAAAGCAGAAATAGATGTTTTCTGGAACTCTCTTGCTTTTTCCATGATCCAATGGATGTTGGCAATTTGATCTCTGGTTCCTCTGCCATTTATAAATCTAGCTTGAACATCTGGAAGTTCATGGTTCATGTACTGTTGAAGCCTGGCTTAGAGAATTTTGAGCATTAGTTTGCTAGCCTGTGAGGTGAGTGCAATTGTGTGGTAGTTTGAGCATTCTTTGGCATTGCCTTTCTATGGGATTGGAATGAAAA
Organism: Ovis aries; assembly: GCF_016772045.2. NCBI lineage: Eukaryota > Metazoa > Chordata > Mammalia > Artiodactyla > Bovidae > Ovis > Ovis aries. The sequence continues at coordinate 108,286,220 of NC_056055.1, forward strand.
CTGACCTTTTCCAGTCCTCTGGCCACTGCTGAGTTTTCCAAATTTGCTGGCATGTTGAGTGCAGCACTTTCACAGCATCATCTTTTAGGATTTGAAAGAACTCAACTGGAATTCCATCATCTCTTCTAGCTTTGTTCATAGTGATCCTTCCTAAGGTCCACTTGACTTTGCATTCCAGGATGTCTGTCTCTAGGTGAGTAATCATACCTCAGTCCATGGGGTTGCAAAGAGTTGGACGTGAGTGAGCAACTAACACTTTCACTTCGCTTTCAAACAGCAGAGGGAGAATAAAGCTGACCAGGGAGCAGAGTACTTGAAAGATTCCATGCCCTGCTCTGGGGGAATCGTTTCAGTGTCTCTTGAGAGTCCCTTGGACTGCAAGGAGATCCAACCAGTCCATTCTGAAGGAGGTCAGCCCTGGGATTTCTTTGGAAGGAATGATGCTGAAGCTGAAACTCCAGTACTTTGGCCACCTCATGCGAAGAGTTGACTCATTGGAAAAGACTCTGATGCTGGGAGGGATTGGGGGCAGGAGGAGAAGGGGACGACAGGGGATGAGATGGCTGGATGGCATCATGGACTCAATGGACATGAGTCTGAGTGACCTCCGGGAGATGGTGATGGACAGGGAGGCCTGGCGTGCTGCGATTCATGGGATTGCAAGGGGTCGGGCACGACTAAGTGACTGAACTGAACTGAACTGAACTGAGGAAAATAATTTTACATCCAGGAGAATTTTAAATGTGGAGTGTCATTGGCTAAAATAATTCTACCCTAAGCAGTGGTGGAATCTGATGGAGTCATACTAATTCTGAAGGGATATGTCTCCTCCTAGAGAAAAAAAAGTGAATCTTTGCAAGTGTTTTCTTGAAGTAATGACCCCTGGGTTGGCCGCTCTGTCTGAGTATTGAAAGTCCTAATAATTACCTATCTGTACATTATTGTGAATTCACAACACAAAGCATTGGAGTGGTCACTTATTAATTGTCTGCTGTAACCAGCTCATGGTAATAGAATTATTTTTCAAGCTCCTCAAACATTTGAGATATGGGAAATAAGTTATTCAGTCAAAATGCACAGTATGAAAATAATGTTATAATCATTTAGAAAAAAAAATTCACCTTTCTTGTCTTTCCCCAAACCTATTTTACCAGCATTGTCCTCAGACAAAAATTTATGCCAGTTCTTATTTAGCAAGATGGGTTAAAAAAAGAAAAAACAATGTAAATGAAACAAAAGAAGCATAAATTCAATCATTAAACTTAACTGTGTATCCAGGTGTCATGTCCAAAATTTCCCTGTTCTCTGTGGGGATATACACATTTACAAGCTGCAAGAAAGGAGATAAAATACTATTTTAGTAGGTGTGACTTGAATTGTGTTTGTCAAGCTCAGAGTGGAGTGCTGTGTGTTGTAATTTTAAGGGCAAATACATGTGAAAAGTAAGAGTGTCATTCTTCCTGGAGAAAATAAGGGACAAGACTTCCCTCCACGTCCTTTTCTTAGAGCATATACTTTAGAAAACTTGTAAATCCTTTCTCTGCCTTTCTGAAATGTATGCACATCTTTTTAAAAATGAAGGGAGCCTGTTGTCAACCAGATGACCCAGCAGTCTTTCTCAAGGAATACTGGAGAGCCATCTCTGAAATGGTACACCTCATGGCTGACAGCAGCCCATTTCCCAGGTATGTGGGAGGATACGAGCTTATGTTTGACGACGCCTTTCTCCAAACTCCCTTCCACAAAGTATGTTCTACAGGTCGAACACTTTGCAGGCAGGAAATGTGTGCTGCTACTCCAAGGAAAAGTGTGGTTAAGTTTTAACTGTGAAGGACCTGGATTAGTTGAACAATGAGCTGATGAGCAGGATATGTTAGAACAACAGAATTCGATCTGCTTGAAAATTAAGGTCTGCATTACTTATCTCTCTGAGTAGATCAGTACCAACAAGGGATGAACAAGTTTTATAATTGCAATTCTTTTGCTTTTCTTCAGTTCAGTTCAGTCGCTCAGCGTGTCTGACTCTATGTGACCCCATGAATTGCAGCACACCAGGCCTCCCTGTCCATCACCAACTCCTGGAGTTCACTCAGACACACGTGTATTGAGTCAGTGATGCCATCCAGCCATCTCATCCTCTGTCGTCCCCTTCTCCTCCTGCCCCCAATACCTCCCAACATCAGAGTCTTTTCCAATGAGTCAACTCTTCCCATGAGGTGGCCAAAGTACTGGAGTCTCAGCTTTAGCATCATTCCTTCCAAAGAAATCCCAGGGCTGATCTCCTTCAGAATGGACTGGTTGGATCTCCTTGCAGTCCAAGGGACTCTCAAGAGTCTTCTCCAACACCACACTTCAAAAGCATCAGTTCTTCGGTGCTCAGCTTTCTTCACAGTCCAACTCTCACATCCACTGGAAAAACCATAGCCTTGACTAGGCGGACCTTAGTTGGCAAAGTAATGTCTCGTCTTTTGAATATGCTATCTAGGTTGGTCATAACTTTCCTTCCAAGGAGTAACTGTCTTTTAATTTCATGGCTGCAATCACCATCTGCAGTGATTTTGAAGCCCAAAGAAATAAAGTCTGACACTGTTTCCCCATCTATTTCCCATGAAGTGATGGGACCAGATGCCATGATCTTCGTTTTCTGAATGTTGAGCTTTAAGCCAACTTTTTCACTCTCCTCTTTCACTTTCATCAGGAGGCTTTTTAGTTACTCTTCACTTTCTACCATAAGGGTGGTGTCATCTGCATATCTGAGGTTATTGATATTTTTACTGGCAGTCTTGATTCCAGCTTGTGCTTCTTCCAGCCTAGCGGTTCTCATGATGTACTCTGCATAGAAGTTAAATAAGCAGGGTGACAATATACAGCCTTGACATACTCCTTTTCCTATTTGGAACCAGTCTGTTGTTCCATGTCCAGTTCTAACTGTTGCTTCCTGACCTGCATATAGGATTCTCAAGAGGCAGGTCAGGTAGTCTGTTAATCCCATCTCTTTCAGAATTTTCCACAGTTTATTGTGATCCACACAGTCAAAGGCTTTGGCATAGTCAATAAAGCAGAAATAGAAGTTTTTCTGGAACTCTCTTGCTTTTTCCATGATCCAGCGGATGTTGGCAATTTGATGTCTGGTTCCTCTGCCTTTTCTAAAACCAGCTTGAACATCAGGAAGTTCACAGTTCACATATTGCTGAAGTCTGGCTTGGAGTATTTTGAGTATTACTTTACTAGCGTGTGAGATGAGTGCAATTTTGTGGTAGTTTGAGCATTCTTTGGCATTGCTTTTCCTACTTCATCTTAATTTTAGTGTTGTATGTTTCTTTGATTTAATATAGCCTTTATCATGGCCCTTTATTTTCCCTTTTGAATTCTGTGCGATGTAAGTTTAAGAACCTCAGTTTGCTGAAAGAAAGTGAAGGTATTAGCCTCTTAGTCGTGTCCGATTTTTCAACCATATGGACTGTAGCCTGCCAGGTTCCTCTGTCCATGGGATTCTCCAGGCAAGAATACTAGAGTGAGCTGCTGCTTCCTCCTTCAGGGTATCTTCCCAACACAGGGACTGAAGCCCAGCTCTCCTGCATTGCACGCAGATTCTTCACTGTCTGAGCCACCAGCAAAGTACTTCAAAAAGAATACAATAGATGAGATTTTGCAAGATTTGTGTCTGCACTTGGACTCTATTGCCCTTAAACCGGTTTCCCCTTTGATGACAGAATTTTCAGTGGACATCACTGGCTCACTCTGGGGCAGTCTTTCTTGCCTCAAGCACTTCATTAAAACTGCCTCTTAAAGCTGGTGGTTTTCTGTTCAGAATACCATTTTGTTGGTATTATAGCTACAGATACAGATAAAGTGTGCCTGTGTATAGATAGTTGAATTCACTTCTGGGACATTTTGAGACTTCTGAGAATTCCACAATAGTGCATAATGTCCTTAAAGTATCTGTGTTGATTCTACGCATTAAAAACTGTATAATGTGCCAATCAGAGACACAAATTTCTCACATACTGTATACAGTAGGAGCATACGCATAGATGCGTAGTGTGTAATCTCAGGCTTACAGAAGCCTAATGGGAAATTTGGATTCAATCTGAAAAAAGACTTGATGGTCTATGTATCTATCTGTCCATAGTGCTGAACAATGATATCCCATGGTCTGCTATAAGCATGCTATATTCTCTAGATAAATCTTTTAGTCTTTATGGAACCTTATGTGGGGTGCCAAAGCTGATGCTGGAGGCTCAGCTTCTCTGTGCACCATTGCCAAATTGAATCTCAGAGACAGAATTTTGGGTGAAGTAGAAAAAAAAGCTTTATTGCTTTGCCATGCCTAGGGGGACACAGTGGGTTCCTGCCTTGAAAAACTGTGTGTCCCCATCCTGGAGGATTTCATGAGGAGTTTTATAAAAATACTTCACGAGGGTGGACTTGGTGACAAGGTTAGGGTGTCTCCAAGGTTTCATGTGGTCTCCTAATCTTGAGATTCTCTGGTCCCTTTAATGTTGCCTCAGGTGGTTTCTTGGCCCTTGTTTAAGCAACTGTTTAAATCTGCCTTTGGGGACTCAGGGAAGGTCACGGAGGCTAGGGTCCTGCCTACAAAAAAGGGGAAAAAAGGGGCATCACTCGATTTCAATTTCATTTTTATGAAATTTTAAGTTATCTATGTAAATTTCAAATGTGAAAAAGAAATCATCACCTTCATTCCCACCAACATCATTTTCACTCCCCCCACCACCGTTTTCTGTACTGCTTATTTGACTCAAACACAGTGGGTTCTGTTGCAGGGGAATGGCTATCTATATTATTTTCTTTTAATTACACCCTGTGATGTTTTATAGCATACTAGGATGGTGTTTTGGAGAAGGCAATGGCACCCCACTCCAGGACTCTTGCCTGGAAAATCCTATGGATGGAGGAGCCTGGAAGGCTGCAGTCCATGGGGTTGCTGAGGGTCGGACGTGACTGAGTGAATTCAGTTTCACTTTTCACTTTCATACATTGGAGAAGGAAATGGCAACCCACTCCAGTGTTCTTGCCTGGAGAATCCCAGGGACGGGGGAGCCTGGTGGGCTGCCATCTATGGGGTCACACAGGGTCAGACACGACTGAGGTGACTTAGCAGCAGCAGCAGGATGGTGTTTGCTTTATCCTTTATCAATTTTCAAGAACTCATGGTCCTGTATTGTTAATTTTATTGGAATATTATTTAAGGAGGAACATTTTATGGTCAATCAATTTCTTGGAAAAAATTAAGAAGGAACCAAAATCAGGATGAGTGAATTCAAGCAAATAGCAGTGAGTGTTATGATGAATTATGTGGATTCTCTTGCTATAATTAGATTATTTAAGCAGTGTGTGGGCTAGGTCCCTTTTAAATATTTAATAGGATGTTTTACTTCCATTTTGTTGTTGTTCAGTTGCTTCAGCATGCCAGGCTTCCATGTCCTTTACCATCTCATGGAGTCTGCTCTAATTTATGTCCATTGAGTCAGTGATGCTATCTAACCATTCCATCTTCTGTCGTCACCTTCTCCTTTGCCCTGAATCTTTCCCAGCATCACGGACTTTTCCAATGAGTCAGCTTTTTGCATCAGGTGACCAAAGTATTGGAGCTTCAGCTTCAGCAGCAGTCCTTCCAATGAATATTCAGGACTGATTTCCTTTCGAATTAACTGGTTGATCTCTTTGTAGTCCAAGGGACTCTCAAGAATCTTCTCTCACATCACAAATTCAAAAACATCAGTTCTTCAGCACTCAGCCTTCTTTATGGTCCAAATCTCACATCCATACATGACTACTGGGAAAACCATAGCTTTGACTATACAGACTTTTGTCAGCAAAGTGATGTCTCTGCTTTTTAATATGCTGTCTAGGTTTGTCATAGCTTTTCTTCCAAGCAGCAAGTATCTTTTAATTTCACAGCTACAGTCCATCTGCAGTGATTTTTGAGCCCAAGAAAATAAAGCCTGTCACTGTTTCCACCTTTTGTCTATTTGCCATGAAATAATGGGACCAGATGCCAGAATCTTAGATTTTTGAATGTTGAATTTTAAGCGAGCTTTTTCACTCTACTCTTTCACTTTCATCAGGAGGCTGTTTAGTTCCTCTTCACTTTCTGCCATAAGAGTGGTGTCATCTGCATATCTGAGGTTGTTGATATTTCTCCCAGCAATCTTAATTACAGTTTGTGATTCACCCAGCCTGGCATTTCACATGATATACTCTAGAAGTTAAATAATCAAGGTGACAGTATACAGCTTTGTCATACTCCTTGCTCAATTTTTAACTAGTCCATTGTTTAATGTATGGTTGTTACTGTTGATTCTTGACCAGGTTTCTCAGGAGACAGGTAAGGTGGTCTGATATTCTCATCTCTAAGAATTTTCTACAGTTTGTTGTGATTCACTTTTAAAGGCTAATGGCCAATTACTTTTTCTTGAGGTTAAACTAGGAGATAAATAAGAACTAAATAAATAGCCATTCTTGGGAAACAGTTGTATAAGTTTTGATGACCTATTCCCAAACAAGTTAAAGTAATGCCACATCATGACAATGTGTTTAAGGAGTTTTAAATTTTAATGTCATAGTCCCTTATCCTTGGGATCCAAGCAGCCTTTTTTGGGTCTTGATTCCATTTGTGTACCTGAAAGTTTTGAGCATTTAAAACAGTGGTCTCCAATCTTTTTGGTACTAGGAGTCAGTTTCCTGGAAGACTATGGAGGGTGTGGGGGGTGGTTTCGGATGATTCAAACACATTACATGTATTGTGAACTTTATTTCTGTTATTATTATTACATCAGTTCCATCTTGGGGCATCAGGCATTAGATCCCAGAGGTTGGGCATCCCCTAAAAGGTTACCTAGGATTTCTGTAATATTTAGTTCATTATATTACCTCATCAATAATTATAAACTTTCCATGACATCCACTCATCTAGGAGGATGAATCTTGGGTCTCTACTAAAACAGCAGAGAGACCCTGCTGGTCCTGACCCCCTGAAGACTCTCGCTGTGCTCTGGAAAAGCATCTTTCCCAGCATTTTAGTTTGTACCATAGGAGTCTAACAATCAACATGGAAACACATTGAGTTCTTCTGAATACAGTTTAAGTGCTCAAGAGTTGTTTTTGTCTTCATGACAGGTTGTTCCTCCTCATCAAACCATGTTGCTTTCTGGAAAAGTCACCATGTCTAAACTCAGCATTTCCCATTCTTCAGTGCATATAGCTTAGTCCACAGTCATGGAGCTTTAGAGTAGAGAGTTTGTCTTGCCCTAAAACTCAGCTTCTTCAAGGTGTACTTCCAATCTTCATTATCCTTTAAATGAAGAGTGAACCAGATGAAGTAAAGTGTCCTTAAACATGATTTTAAGTCATGATTTGAGAAACAACTAATTTTACTCAATGTCTATTTTAATTGCCACTTGATGTTGGACTAAACCAACCAAACTAAAACTCAAATTGTAAAGAGATGCCTCATAGCACTGGAATAATTCACCTGTTTTCTATCCCAGTAGCTCCTGAATCTATAAGGCAACCATAAAATAATACTGAGTTTTTTAAAGGCACATCTGAATGCAGTAGGTTTAGTAATAGGCGAGTTGGAGTTGGGAGAAGTTTCGGATTGAGGTTAACACAGTAGCCCATATTACATGAGACTGACTTAAAGCTGTAATTTATGAAACAAGTATTTTAACAAGTCACTAGTGTAAATAACAGGAAGGAGTATGTACCTGCTCTGTTCATAAGGTATTCATTATGGTATATTGTGTAGCTGACTTACATAACATGTGCTTATCCATTATGTGTATAAAATACATTTTAACTAATAAGACTCTTTAATAAGAAGTGAGTGGCTTGTATTAGTCATTTGGAAATTAGAAATTTTTATATTATTTACTGTTTTTAAGATGCTAATTCTCTGACTGGTGCTTCTTTTAAAACTATAATTGTATCTGTGTCCAGATATGTCATTATATTAAGAGAATGTGGTAAGACAGCTCTGGCAATTACAGTCACCACAGTGTATGCGTGCGTGCTCAGGCGCTTCAGTCGTGTCTTATATTAATATGTTTGGGGATAACAGTTAACGTAAGAATTAAGGCAAATCAAAGCTTTATTAGTTACATCTGGTTATGCTTATTTAAGTAAATTATGGCTGTGAGGTCTGTGGACTGAGAACAAGCGCCAGCGCATCATGCCTCCAGCTTTGCTCTTTTATTTATTTATTTATTTATTTATTATTTATTTATTTTTATTTTTTTAGTTTTTTATTTTTAAATTTTAAAATCTTTAATTCTTACATGCATTCTTGTTCAAGGTTTCTGTGGCTACTCAGTGTCTTTTGTGGCTAGCTCCATATAAATCTTGGGATTTTTTTTTTTCTATTTCTGTGTGAAAATTGGCATTGGAATTTTGATAGGTATTGCCTTCACTCTATAGATGGCTTTGGGAAATATAGACAGTTATTTTTTTATTCTGTTTTTAATGGAAGGGTAATTGCTTTGCAATATTGCTTTGGTTTCTGCCATGCATCAATATGAGTTAGCCATAGGTGTACATACGTCGCCTCCCTCTTGAACCTCTCTCCCTCCCCTCTAATTTTGAGTTCCCTGAGTCATACAGCAAATCCCCACTGGCTGTCTGTTTTATATATGGTAATGCATGTGCTCCCACGCTACACTCTCTGTGCACCTAACCCTCACCTTCCCCCACCACTCGTGTCCACAAGTTGTTCTCTATGTCTGCATCTCCACTGCTGCCCTGCAAATAGGTTCATTAGTAGGTTCCACATATATGCGTTAAAGTACAACATTTGTTTTCCGCTTTCTGACTTGCTTCCCTCTGTATAATAGGCTCTAGGTTCATCCACCTCATTAGAACTGACACAAATGCGTTCCTTTTTATGGCTGAACAGTCTTCTCGTGTATACTTAGATTGTGTATTTGTGCCACGATTTTTGTACTCATTCATCTGTCAATGGACATCTAGATTGCTTCCGTGTCCTAGCTATTGTAAATACTGCTGGATTGAACATTTGCGCTGCTAGTGTCTTTTCTCAGTTTTGGTTTCCGCAGGGTGTATGCTTCGAAGTGGGATTGGTAGGTTGTATGGTACTTTTATATGGAAAACAGGATGAAGATTCCTTAAGAAAATGGACATTTTAACACTATTCTTACAAGCCAAGAACAAAAGCTATCTCTCCGTTGGTTTCCCTTGTCCTCCATTTCTTTCATTAGTGTCTTTCTCAATATCTCTGCCTCTCAGACCAGCAACCTTAGCATCACCTGAAAGCGGCTTAGAAGGTCAGACTCACAGGTTCTTCTCCAGATCCACCAGACCAGAATTTGCCTTTTAATAAGATGCCTCTGGATGAGTAGTCCATCTGCACAGTAATATTTGACAAACAGAGGATTCAAGGTGTTTGCCCACCGTCTGCCTCCAGTTTCAGGATCTGAAGCTCTGTTTATCTTCCTAGCAGTGGAAATGATAGAGGGCTGGCTGAACCGCACAGGAGACCATGTCCCCTAGAGGCCCTGTCGGGGGTGAAGGGCCTGAGGTTATGGGGACCCAAAGATGTGGTGGCAGAGGGAGAGGGCCTGAGAGAGGGTTCGAAGACCTCACAGAAGTGGACAGTTCTGTTTACTGAGCTGGACAGTCTGTCATTAACCAGCTGATGGTAACTGTTTCCGATGTTGATTTTTCTTTTGTGCTTCAACCATAATGGGTACAGAGCTGGATAACAATTTGTCTGTACAAAGTTTCGTCCAAGCCACCATCCTGCCTCTTGACCAGTGACCTTGCAACTATTTTTAAATTTTATTTCATTTTTATTTTATATAGGATTTTTGTCAAACTTAGTTTTAAATGATTAACTCATAATTACCATCTGAAAACAAAATTCCCTCTCAACTAATGGTTCTCATTCTACCTACAGTTCAACTTTCCTTTTTGTCTACAATAAAGTCATATTTCACTTTATAGGATCTGAAATAAACAATTAAGACAAACTAGTTTCCAATCTGCTTTCAAATGATGCCTATAAAGGGTAGATCAAGTTTTTAAGTTTACATAAAACCATACTACATCAATAATCATTAAAAATACAAGTCTTCATAACCTGTTCATTCCACTCTATTTAGACAGCAATGCTAACAAAATTCTTAATGGACTTCCCCCCCCCCCGCCCCCAACCTCGTATAAGTCTTTCCCTATGCTATCATTTTGACACTGAAAAAGGAATTATAAAAATGTAGCATCATAATTACATTCCTAATTAGAATCAGTATGTCTATTTCTGTATCTTTAACACTTAGTATCTCTTAAGTTGGGCTTCCCTGTGGCTCAGATGGTAACACATTCGCCTGCAATGCAGGAGACCTGGGTTCGATCCCTGGGTTGGGAAGATTCCCTGGAGGAAGGCATGGCAACCCACTTCAGTATTCTTGTCTGGAAAATCCCTGTGGATGGAGGAGCCTATGGAGCTACAGTCCATGGGATCACAAAGAGTTGGACACAAATGAAGTGACTTAGCATAGCACATCACTTATTTTTCTTTGGTTAAAAAATTGCTCAAGTGGAAAAGTGATCTGATTCATATTAAGACAGTTTACACAAAACTGTAAAATGTGTACAGTGAACTGTCTTTTGGAAATTAGATTTGTCCTTTTATTTCTCCATATTTGTAGAAGGAGTCTGTACTTCTTACTGCAAGGCAGTCTCTATTATGTCTTCTCATTGAAGTGTCCTCCATGTGAACAGCATATGTTTGGAGCATTAGTTTGATTATTATGTTTATTTCCATTTTTAATAAATGTGGCTACTTTAAAAAAACCAAGGCATTGTCCTTCAGTCTTAGGTATATAATGAACTCTTAATATGTTAAACTCATGAGAATTGCGACCTTGGTGCATCACCATTTGTGTGGTAGGGTTAGGAGTTATAACTCTTGGTTGCTAAATTGAGATGTTCTTATTTAAGCAACCCTTCTTTGAGTCTCTTTTCTTCTTCATAATTTGGCCTGTTATCTTACCTCTGCCATGTTTTAGCCTTTTCTCATACATTTCTAGATAGATGGATGGATCTTTTATAGATCTATCTATCCATCTATCTAGATATATATGGGCAGGCTACATATAGTCCATTGGGTCACAAAAAGTTGGACATGACTGAAGCGACTTAACACACACACACACATATATATAGAAGTATAGCTGACTTACGGAGAAGGCGATGGCACCCCACTCCAGTACTCTTGCCTGGAAACTCCCATGGACGGAGGAGCCTGGTGGGCTATAGTCCATGATAGGGTCGCTAAGGGTCGGACACAACTGAGCGACTTTACTTTCATTTTTCACTTCCATGCATTGGAGAACGAAATGGCACCCCACTCCAGTGTTCTTGCCTGGAGAATCCCAGGGACGGGGGAGCCTGGTGGGCTGCCGTCTATGGGGTCGCACAGAGTCGGACACGACTGAAGCGACTTAGCAGCAGTGGCAGTTGACTTGCAATGCTGTCTTAATTTCTGGTATACAGCAAGGTGACTCAGTTATACATATATATATTCTTTTACACCCTCTTTTCAATTGTGGCTTATCACAAGATACTGAATATAGTTCCCTGTGCTAGACAGTAGGACCTTGTTGTTTATCCATCCTATCAGAGCTTTTTCTTGGTTTCTGGTTCTTCTTCTAGGGCATGTAAGCATGCTTAACCTGTTCTTCTGTAAACATCTGTTAGGCCTCAGCTTTGATGCCTCTCCTTCCATTAGCTGGCTTTCTTGGGATTTGTCTGTCTTCTTTGGTTTTTGGTCCCCAGCTGCATAGCTCCCAGGACCCTCTGTGAGTGGTGCTGGGTGAGGTGTAAGGAGAGGGTTCTGAGAAAAGACTTCGTTATTTGACTAAATATAATGTGATCAAAAGAAAATGTCATTTAGAGTATGGAAAACAAATTTTCATTTGTATCCTGATCCCTGAGACTCATATCTTGGTATCTGGTTTGATTTACTTAAATCTCAGCTTTTATTCCTATATAATGAAGCTTTCATGAAAGAATATTATAGAACTTAAAAAGGTAATATATTTCAGAGCTTTGAGTAGTGCTGGAAAAAAAGAGAAGATGGTCAACAAATTTTATTTTCACCTTCCAGTTTTTGTACAAGTGGTATTGCTTTGCTCTGTACAAAGTAGAGGGTTTGATTCTATGGGATAAGTGGTGATGGTTTAGTCGCGAAGTTGTGTCCGACTCTTTTGTGACTCCCATGGACTGTAGCCCACCAGGCTCCTCTGTCCATAGGATTTCTCAGGCAAGAATACTGGAGTTGGTTGACATTCCCTTATCCAGGGAATCTTCCTGATCCAGGGACAAAACACACATCTCCTGCATTGCAAGTGGTTTCTTTACTGACTGAGCCACAAGGTAAGATATTTTAACTATTTTCCCTGTGAAAAAGCTATGCTGGGAATACATAACTTCCTGCATATGTGCAGAATATAAAAGTTAAAAATACAGAAAAAACTAAACTTTAAGAAGGAAGAATTTCAGAATAAGGGAGAGATTTGGAGTGATCCAAACAGTAAGCTGAATCTTCAAAAGATGAGTGAGAATTTGTCAGAAGGACTGAGGCTAAATGAGGAGGTTGCAAGGGAAGACGGCTTTGCCCTAAGAAAGAGCATTCTAACTAAGGATTCATTGACCAGTAGGCTATTAAGAGCCACGGCACAGGTTCTAAGAGTAAGCTAATAACTGTATTTCTAGCAATACTTTCAGGAAGATTTCTAAACAGAGGGTATGGACTTACCAAAATGCACCACAGAATCCACTGTCTATTGAATGAAACTCGCTGATAAACACCCATGAGGAGTTGTGGATCTGTTTCAGAAAGTTTTCTCTGAGGTCAGATTTGCTTTTTCCTCTGAGATAAGGTTGTGAATAATTTCTAGCCATACACCACACTTTTCTCACTTAAGGGTGGTACCATGTAAGTGCTGGGATCATTGGCCACCCAGGGTATCAGTTTAGGAACAGAATCTATAATCTCTGCGAAGGGAAACTCAGCTGTGCAATGTAACTGTCCTTTCAAATGAAAGTACTTTCCTTTTTGTAGACACAACCTTTCTCTGACACAAAAACTAATATCTTTTAGTCAGTTTCCTTAGCCAAGCTTCCAAAGTAGTACCTTTGTAGAGTTTTTGAGGTACTTTCTATTGAGGAGAGTAACCCATTGTATCTTTCAAATTATCCTTTATATTTGAGTTAGTAGGAAACAGAAAATATTTATTACAAATATATCTAAGTTTCAATCATTTAAGGCCTATTGAGAAATCTTAATATATATGGAAATTTACCAGACTCTAAACCCCAGAAATAAAATCAAATAATCATTAGCTCACAGTATATATGACATTCTCTAAATAATAAGTTTGACATTCTCTTAAATATTATATACAAAATGTTCTGACATTGATTACCTCTTACTAGTAAACATGAATTAAATATAAATTGAATATGAATGCCTGCAAGTTGTGACAGGCTTTATTTCTTTGGGCTCCAAAATCACTGCAGATGGTAACTGCTGCCATGAAATTAAAAGATGCTTGCTCCTTGGAAGAAAAATTATGACCAACCTAGACAGCATGTTAAAAAGCAGAGCGATTCATTTGCCAACAGAGGGCCATCTAGTCAAAGCTGTGGTTTTTCCAGTGGTCATGTATGGATGTGAGAGTTGGGACTATAAAGAAAGTTGAGCACCGAAGAATTGATGCTCTTGAACTGTAGTGTTGGAGAAGACTCTTGAGAGTAAGACTCTTGGACTGCAAGGGGATCCAACTAGTCCATCCTAAAGGAAATCAGTCCTGAATATTCATTGCAGGACTGATGCTGAAGCTGAAACTCCAATACTTTGACCACCTGATGCAAAGAAATGATTCATTTGGAAAGACCCTGATGCTGGGAAAGATTGAAGGTGAAAGGAGAAGGGGATGACAGAGGATGAGATGTTTGGATGGCATCACCAACTCGAAGGACATTTAAAGTTATGATATTTCAAAACAAAATGCATGGTGATGTTTGGCGATGTAAAAACAATATACTGGACAAAAGGGATCATCCACAGATTAGGGAAGTGAGAGAGATGTGAAAACCCATGTCTGTTCTCTATACCTGAATCTCTATTCCTGCCCTGAGTGGGGAAGGCATGGTGAGATGAATTGGGAGATTGAGACTAACATATATACACTATGCTGGGTAAGATGGTCTTCCCTGGTGGATCAGACAGTAAAGAATCTGCCTGCAATATGGGTTTGATCCTTGGGTCAAGAAGATCCCCTGGAGAGGGGAATGGCTACCCACTGTAGTATTCTTTCCTGGAGAATCCCATGGACTGAGGAGCCTGCCAGGCTCTAGTCCATGGGGCCCAGACAGACAGATACAACTCAGCGACTAAATGACAATTCCAAACCCTGTCCTGTTATTCATGGGTCCCATCATATGTGTAGCTGTTTTCACCCAGGGATGGTGAATAGGGTAGCCAATGTTCCTGATGCTTCAGTTAAGAAAGAGATCCCTCATCCAGCACCTACAACAGGAGGCGCTGACTGTTCTGTGTGGTGCTGTGACTGGCAAAGTCCAGAAGATTCATTTGTTGTATCCAGCAGCCCAGATCTTAAACACATTTCTGTGGCTTGTCATTCAGAAGATGGCCTTGCTGAGACTTCACTGGACAGTAATCTGGCCTTTGGGGTCTTCATTCTGTCATCTTGAATCAGTTTAAACAGTGTTTGCTGTTTTACTACAGTGGAGTTTACTCATATTCTAAACTAGACTTATTTCTAAGATTAAGAACAAGAGAAAAAAATGTCAGGAAATGGAGCTCCATAGATTCTACTGTTCCCTGTATTTTCTATCAGAGGATACTAAGAAAAGTTCGTATATGATGGATGTTCCCTTTCTCAGTTCAGTTCAGTTCAGTCACTCAGTTGTGTCAGACTCTTTGTGACCCCATGAACCACAGCACGCCAGGCCTCCCTGTCCATCAACAACTCCCAGAGTTTACCCAAACCCATGTCCATTGAGTCGGTGCCATGCAACCATCTCATCCTCTGTCGTCCCCTTCTCCTTTGCCCTCAATCTTTCCCAGCATCAGGGTCTTTTCCAATGACTCAGCTCTTCGCATCAGATGCCCAAAGTATTAGAGTTTCAGCTTCAACATCAGTCCTTCCAATGAACACCCAGCACTGATCTCCTTCAGTACGGACTGGTTGGATCTCCTTGCAGGCCAAGGGACTCTCAAGAGTCTTCTCCAACACCACAGTTCAAAAGCATCAATTCTTCAGTGTTCAGCTTTCTTTGTAGCCCAACTCTCACATCCATACATGACTATTGGA
Source organism: Ovis aries (assembly GCF_016772045.2). Taxonomy (NCBI): domain Eukaryota; kingdom Metazoa; phylum Chordata; class Mammalia; order Artiodactyla; family Bovidae; genus Ovis; species Ovis aries. Next base: position 108,301,600 of record NC_056055.1, read on the forward strand.
AAACCATAGCCTTGACTAGCTGGGCTTTTGTTGGCAAAGGAATGTCTCTGCTTTTGAATATGCTGTCTAGGTTGGTCATAACTTTCCTTCCAAGGAGCAAGCATCTTTTAATTTCATGGCTGCAATCACCACCTGCAAGTGATTTTGGAGCCCAGAAAAATAAAGTCAGCCACTTTTAGTCTTTAGCCATTTTAAATAAAGAATTATTCTGAAGTTCTGGGAAATCTAAGAGCTATCAGAGCTGGCATGATTCATCATGGAGTGGGGAGGGCATACCTGACAGCTGCTTAGAAATGGGACTATTTCTGACCCTTTGTCATCTCTTACTTGGGATGGAAATGGTTAGGAATGACATCATCTAGTTATAATCCTATTAGCTTATCAATGCCAGGAAATCTGACCTCACTTGATAGATTCACTTTCTTTCTTTCTTTTTATAGTTGATCGATAATGTGTTAATTTCAAGTACACAGCAAAGTGATTCATATACCTGTATATACAAATATACAAAGACACACACACATATATAATTTAACATATAAATATATAACTGAATATATATGTATAACTTAATATGTATGAACATAAAAATGAATTACTTTTCTTTATGCCTGAATTAACACATTGTTAATATATAAATTCTTTTCAGATTCTTTCCCATGATAGTTTTTCAGGTCAGTTCAGTTCAGTTTAGTTGCTCAGTCGTATGCGACTCTGCGACCCCATGAATCACAGCACACCAGGCCTCCCTGTCCATCACCAAATCTTGGAGTTCACTCAGACTCACGTCCATCAAGTCAGTGATGCCATCCAGCCATCTCATTCCCTGTCGTCCCCTTCTCCTCCTGCTCCCAATCCCTCCCAGCATCAGAGTCTTTTCCAATGAGTCAACTCTTCGCATGAGGTGGCCAAAGTACTAGAGTTTCAGCTTTAGCATCATTCCTTCATAAATCCCAGGGCTGATCTCCTTCAGAATGGACTGGTTGGATCTCCTTGCAGTGCAAGGGACTCTCAGGAGTCTTCTCCAACACCACAGTTCAAAAGCATCAATTCTTTGGCGCTCAGCTTTCTTTACAGTCCAACTCTCACATCCATACGTGACCACTGGAAAAACCATAGCCTTCACTACACAGACCTTTGTTGGCAAAGTAATGTCTCTGCTTTTGAATATGCTATCTAGGTTGGTCATAACTTTTCTTCCAAGGAGCAAGCGTCTTTTAATTTCATGGCTGCAGTCACCATCTGTAGTGACTTTGGAGCCCAAATAAATAAAGTCTGACACTGTTTCCAATATTTCCCCATCTATTTCCCATGAAGTGATGGTTGTCACAAGGTATCAAGTATGGTTCCTTGTGCTACACAGTAGGACCTCGTTGTTTATTTCTTTTATATATAGCAGTACCTATATGTTAATTCCAAGCTCCTAATTTATCCCTCTCCCCCATCTTTTCACTTTGGTAACTATAGGTTTGCTTTCTATATCCGTAAGTCTATTTCTGTTTGGTAAATAATTTCATTTTTATCTTTTTGTAGATTCTACTTGTAAGTGGTTTCATATGGTGCATGTCTTCCTCTGACTTAGTGTGATAATCTCTGGGTCCATGCTTGTTGTGGCAAATAGCATTATTTCATTCTTTTTTATGGCTGAGTAATATTTCATTGTTATGTATGTACCACATTATCTTTATTTGTTCATCTGTCAGTGAACGTTTAGGTTGCTTCTATGTCTTGGCTATTGTAAATACTGCTGCTATGAACATTGGGGTGCATGTATTGAATTATGGTTTTTTCTCCATACATTTTTCCAGGACTGGAATTTCTGGATCATACAGCAGTTCTATTTTTAATTTTTAAAGGAAACTTCCCGCTGTTTTTCAAAGTGGCTATACTAATTTTATTGCACCAGACCCTCTTAATGAGAAGATAATCTCAGACATTTTCTCCTTTCCTTAAATCTCTAGTACTTGCCCACTGAGTCCTCCACCCATCAACTTACTTTTTTCATAAAAAGAAAGAAAAAGAAAAAATCTACTCGTAAGAGGACCATGCCGTCTTCCCACTATTGGTTCCACAGCCTGAGCCTCGTGGGCATACTGGTTTTTTCTCATAGAGACAGGAGAGTGCCCTGGCCTCCATCCCCCAGTTCTTCTCAGGATGCTCCCCCTTGTTCCTTTTGGAAGAAGGTCCTGTAGTATTGCTCTTCTGCAACCAATATCTCTTCCTCTCCCAGTCATTGCATCTGTATCCTAAACATGCCTTAATACTATCTAAATTTAAACTGTTTTGATGCTGCTACAAATACCACTATATTGAAGGTGTAAAGCTCATTTTCACAGCAAAATTTCCTTTAAAAAAGTCATCAGTACTAGCTATTGATACCTCTCTACCTCCAAGCAAGTTCCCACTCTAACCAGCCCAGTGGAGTGCCTAAGGTTACCCACGTTTTACATTTTCCCAAAATCAGAGGACAGTTTTCCATCCTTGAGCTCCAACACTAATGACACGGTTGAGTAACAGTTGAATGTCAAACACTTTCCCTCTAGGTTCATTAATCTCCAATCTCTTGGTTTTGCTTCTCCCTAAGTGACTCTTTTTTGTCTTTTTTCTTTTCTTCCATCCTCTCTGACCTCTACACATTGTCCCAATCAAACATTTTACCCTCTATTCTTTAATTTTTGATTTAAGCTTCCTTCTTGGTAAACCTCATCCCTGTGTGCTGTGGTTAGTCACTCAGTTTTGTCCCATTCTCTGTGACCCCATGGACTATATAGCCTGCCAGGCTCCTCAGCCCATGGAATTCTCCAGGTAAGAATGCTGGAGTGGGTTGCCATGCCGTCCTCCTGGGAATCTTCCTGACCCAGGGATGGAACCTTTGTCTCCTGCATTCCAGGTGGGTTCTTTACTTCCTGAGCCGTCAGGGAAGTCATCATCCCTACTTATGTCTTTAAATACTACGCATACATGTACTAAGGTCTTCAGCCCAGAACCCTCTGCCACACCCCAAGTCTATGTATCCATCTGCCTTGTCAGCATCTCCAATTGTGTGCCCAAGCCTCCCATACTTCCCTCCAGGATTTTTGCTTGGGAAATCCTGTGGACAGAGGAGCATGGTGGGCTACAGTCTGTGGAGTCGCAAAGAGTTGGACATGACTGAGCGATAGTACTTTCCCTTTCTGTGTGAAATAGATAGCTAGTGGGAACCTTGCAGGGGGCTCAGCTCTGTGCTCTGTGATGATCTAGAGGGGTGGGAGGGAGATGCATGAGGGAGGGGGTATATTTATGCTGCTGCTCCTAAGTCGCTTCAGTCATGTCCGACTCTGTGCGACCCCATAGATGGCAGCCCACCGGGCTCCCCCGTCCCTGGGATTCTCCAGGCAAGAGCACTGGAGTGGGTTGCCATTTCCTTCTCCAGTGCGTGAAAGTGAAAAGTGAAAGTGAAGTCGCTCAGTCATGTCTGACTTTAGCGACCCCATGGACTGCAGCCTACCAGGCTCCTCTGTCCATGGGATTTTCCAGGCAAGAGTACTGGAGTGGGGTGCCAGTGCCTTCTCAGATATTTATGCATATAGCCAATTTACAGGGGAAACTAACACAGTGTTGTAAAGCAACTACACTCCACTTTAAAAAATAGGTTTTGAGAGGCAGGGTTTCAGTAATTGCCTGTACTCAGGTGTCTATGAAGCAAGCTTTTTAAGTGGCTGTGGTGCATGGCTTTGTCAGGGATCCTAAAAGTCTTGGATTACACTTAAAAATTTATGGCAATTAGTTAATAAATAATAAGCAGTGTCCAGTTTCAAATGAATTATGGTATAGAGAACATTTAAAATGCTGGAGACAAGTAGCATGCCTTCTTGTGCTACGCTATCTTGTTTTTAGGGCTATTCCCTTCAGCAGTCTCCCACTCTCTATGGTGACAGTTTGAAAGGTACCTTAGAACATTGAATTCAATCACTCAATTTTCCCTCTGTGTACTCTCCTTCACAACAGCTGACCTTATCTCCTTTACAGAGAAAATAAAGCCTCAACATTCCTTCACACTCTTCCCCCGCAAGAAAGCGCTCAAATCTCAGACAGCTTTCATCATGCTTCTCCCCCTACTTGAAGCCAGTCTCCTGCCCGTGCTCTGAGACAGGCCTCCCCTTGCTGCCTCCCTCATCCCCACTCCCATCTATGTCTTCAGCTTGGCTTTTCTCCTCAGCCCTCCCAGGAGCACTTCCGGCTGCTCTGGTTTCTCCAGTCTCTGAAACAAGGACTCAAAACCTCCCCCTGACCCTGTGATCTCCTCTAGTTATCTCATACCTCCCCCTTTCACAGAAAACACCTCAAATAAGCCATTCACTTATTTCCCTCACTTTCTATTGAGAATTCAACCCATCACAGGGTAGACTCTGCATTCATCACCTCATTGAAACTGCATCCAGGTCATTAAGTCCAGTGGATACATTTCAGGGCCTATGAGTATGGTGTCTTGGGAGCGGTTTACCATTAGCTGGCCACTCTTCTGAAAATAGTTTTCTCTTGACTTTTGTGAATTCTCACACACTTAGTTTTTCTCTTTCCTGTTGTCATTCCTTTTTTATGCTCTTTGCCTGCTTTTTCTGTGTCATAACCACCCTGAAATGTTGCTTTGTCTCCAAGCTTTGGATAGGTCATCTCCTTTCAAATATTCCTGCAAAACGATCTCACTCATCCTCAAAGTTTTAATAAACAATGGTATGTTAACTCAAACATTGTTATTACATTCAGTCCAGTTCTCCTTACTGATTGTCAGCCTTGTGCAAGACTCTATTGAAGTAATTAAAATTGATGTTTTCCATCCATTGATACTACTACACACACACACATATGAAACGGAAAACCTGCTCTTCAAACTAGTTTCACTAACAATCCATAATCTTGGAAAATGGCATAATTATTTGCTCAGTATCTTCTTTGAAAATCCAAGTCTCTGATTTCTCTTTCCATTATTTATCCCAGCCAATCAATTTCAAGTTCCTGTCAGTCCTACCTCCAAAATATTATTTCTGTCTGTTTTCTCCTGCTCCACTGCTACTGTCTAGTCCAAGATATTTTCTGTGCTTTCCTTAGTTATTAAGCAGCCTTCTAAAGGACCATCCTGCTTTCATTTTTTGCTTAAAGAAAATTGTCATTCTAATGCCAATATCGTTCAACTGTCAATGAAACTTCAGTGGCTTCCAATGTCCAAGGAGGTAATAATTTCAAATCCTTACATGGATTATAAAGCTTGGGTGGTCTGACCCTGCTTAGCTGTACTGCATCATGCTTGCTTTCAGACCATGCAACAACCCTTATTCTCTACCATCGTCATGGTGAAAACTACACTCTATTCTTCCAGGCAATCTCTTGACTCAAGCAGCCTCATCACTCAAGCCAGCCCCTTGCCTGGTACGCCTCTCGTCTCACACATTTCCTGACGGAATGTCTGCTGCAGACACGGAGCATGTGTCTTTGTCATTGTGTCAACATCACTTTGCACGTGCATAGCACACGATTATCAAACAATAAGATTCGGTGAGTCTACAGAGCTGCTTCCCCTCCCCCATGACTTCTGTTGTATTAAGGAGGACTGTGTGTGTGCTCAGCCCTGTCTGACTCTTTGTGACCCCATGGACTGTAGCCTGCCAGGCTCCTCTGTCCATAGGATCCTCCAGGCAAGAATACTGGAGTGGGTTGCCATTTCCTTCTCCAGGGATTAAGTAGGATTAGATCTCAAATATTCTGTATGGAACACTTCTGACCCACGTAATATGTAAGTATTTTATATATTACTTGATCATTTGAACAACTCTAGTATTATCACTTCCATTTTAGAATTAGGGAAATCAATCACAGACCACCTGAATAATTTTTCCCATGGCTGCACAGTTGATGCAGATCAGAAATGAAACAAAGTTTTTCACCTGAAAGGCTGAATTCTGAAAAATCCCACTATACTATAAACATAAATCAAAATTTTTTGAATTTGAAATGCAAAATTTCTTGCTAGTATCCTTTCAATTATATTGGGAAATTCATTGAAAAGTTTCTTCAAATTGTCAGATTTTTTTTTAACACAATAGTGACATTTAAGATCATTGTGTGTATCAAAATTTATCTGTCTCTCCACTTGGCTGCAGCCAAAATAACATACAGTGAAAAACTATTTCTGAGGTTGATAGAAGCCTGTTAGCTACAACCTCTGCTTTCATTTTCTGTCCTTCAAAAAAATCTCCTTGGTATTATTGATTGCCTTTATAAGTCAATAGTAGAATTGTGTACTCAGATATAATATTTATAAAAGTCAAATCACATTAATATACTTTACCTATTAGGGTTCCATCTAAAATTCATTTGATTATTCTATGTGAGCCTGACTTTAAAACATTTATTTCATAAAAGGGTTTCGCTGGTTAAGGAAAAGAAAATGTTAAAAACATAAGCACCAAGATTGAATATATTATGTAAGCAAAGCTAGAATGTTAACTTTGTGAATGAATAGACTGTTTCTGCATTATTAGCAGCATGCCTGAGATGTTATAAGCACTCAGTCAGTATTTGTGGAATAAAGAAAAGAATGAAATTTCGGTCTTTTAGAATAAAAGAAGCCCTCTTTCCTCAAGTTTGAATAGGATGCTCTAACATCAGAACCCTACTCTAGCACATAGATCTTCATCCTTCATTTCCCATATTTCTTTTGAGAGACACCAGTACCATCATCACGTTACTTCTGCAAGCCCCATGTTATATCGGTGTTGATACAGAACATGTCCCTTAATAATTAGTGATTGCATTCCTATTTCAGCTGTCTTAAAAGGCTTTAAAGTAGAGGATGCATGCATGCATACTAAGTCGCTTCAGCCATGTCTGACTCTTTGCGACCCCCATGGAGTGTAGCCCACCAGGCTTCTCTGTCCATAGGATTCTCCAGGCCAGAATACTGGAGTGGGCTGCCCTTCCCGTCTCCAGGGATTGAAGCTGTGTCTCTTATGTCTCCTGCACTGGTATGCAGGTCCTTTACGACTAGTGCCATCTAAGGGTATCTATCTATCTATATGTACATGTATATATTTTAAAAATTCAAACTTTTTTTCTGCTTGTCTTCCAAGCTCCCTTCTTTGGACTCACTGCTCTCACATCTATGTCTGAGGATCAAGTAACAGAATAAGCATCATACTCATGAGAGCAGTCAGAGATGCTCTCCTTCTGGGCTGCCTCCAGGATTCTCATTTCTTGTCTCAGATACTTTTGTAATTCACATCATCAACACCATTGGGGAATAATAACCCATCAGGAGGATTTGCCGTGTCTACAGAGAGGAGCATATATTCAGGTAACAGGTGGGAAAAGGAAAACAATCATCTCAGTGCCACACAGCTAATACCAGGCAGGAAGAAGACATTTCCCAACAAAGTGTTTTGTGTGCGTTCCTGTTGAAATTGCTGGTCTTTCCACCTTGAGAAGATTGACAGTGTAATTCCCAATTTTTAAGAACTCGTCTGTAAAAGTGAGTTCTACGAATTTAATTTTGCATTGGAAGTGCTCACCGTGGTTACAATTAGTGTTTTATTTTAGTTCTTTTTGCAAGAGGCACATTTTGCTTATCTTCCTAACACTCTCCCTGGGAATCATTGTGGAAGTCTTTTGAAGGTGATACCTTTTTCTGAGTCTTATTTCTTTAGTGATACACACTGAAATATTTACAGAGAAGATTATATGCTGTCTGGGATACGTTTAAAAACAGTATGGGGGGAGAAGTGGATAAGAATATAGATGAGACTTTGAGCTAATAATGGTTGAAGCTGAGAGTGATGGATGTACAGGGACTCTTGCTACTTCTGCACATGTTTAAATTTTCCATCACAGAGGAGCTAATGCTGGAAAGCTCTCTCATTAAGTATCAACAGCATTTTCTTCTGTCTCAACATTGACCTCAACATTTCTAACTACTTTTAAGAAAGTATTATATAAAAACACACATATCTAATTCTTGAGAGTTGGTATAGAACCCAGACAGACAAATCTAGAAGTTGTGTATTAGTCTTGGGAATTAGCGTATGTGTGTGCTAAGTTATTTCAGCTGTGTCTGACTCTATGTGACCACATGGACTGTAGACTGCCAGGCTCCTCTGTTCATGGGATTCTGCAGGCAAGAATACTGGAGTGGGTTACTATACACTCCTTCAGGGGATCGTCCCAACCCAGGGATCGAACCTACGGCTCCTGCTTTGGCAGGTGGATTGTTTATCTCTGACCCACTGAGGGAAACCCCCTGAGCTCTAGACTTTACTCCAAGTGATTGTCCTTAGAAACTACAATCAGCCATTAATAATGTAATTATTTTTATTTTACTGCATCAGCATCTGTCTCCTTCCTTTTTTGCTTGACTCATTAAATAAATCATTATAAAATAAGGGCTAAATGGAAGGGCTGACCACGGATAAAGAGACCACTCATACAGTCTATCTGTGTAGCATAAATGGAAGGCAACCAGGCCTTTAATGATTTAATTAATCATAAGTGAATGATGTCATGAACCACAGTCCATAGTTCATCTGAGCCACAGTCAGCTCCCAGTCAAGACCATCCCCATGGAAAAGAAATGCAAAAAAGCAAAATGGATGGGGGAGGCCTTACAAATAGCTGTGAAGAGAAGAGAAGCAAAAAGCAAAGGAGAAAAGGAAAGATATAAGCATCTGAATGAAGAGTGCCAAAGAATAGCAAGAAGAGATAAGAAAGCCTTATTCAGCGATCCATGCAAAGAAATAGAGGAAAACAACAGAATGGGAAAGACTAGAGATCTCTTCAAGAAAATCAGAGATACCAAGGGAACATATCATGCAAAGATGGGCACAATAAAGGACAGAAATGGTATGGACCTAAGAGAAGCAGAAGATATTAAGAAGAGGTGGCAAGAATACATGGAAGAACTGTATAAGAAAGATCCTCACGACCAAGATAATCACGATGGTGTGGTCACTCACCTAGAGCCAGACATCCAGGAATGTGAAGTCAAGTGAGCCTTAGAAAGCATCACTACGAACAAAGCTAGTGGAGGTGATGGAATTTTTGTTGAGCTCTTTCAAATCCTGAAAGATGATGCTGTGAAAGTTCTGCACTCAATATGCCAATAAATTTGGAAAACTCAGCAGTGACCACAGGATTGGAAAGGTCAGTTTTCATTCCAATCCCAAAGAAAGGCAATGCCAAAGAATGCTCAAACTACCACACAATTGCAATCATCTCACAGGCTAGTCAAGTAATGCTCAAAATTCTCCAAGCAAGTCTTCAGCAATACTTGAACCGTGAACTTCCTGATGTTCAAGCTGGTTTTAGAAAAGGCAGAGGAACCAGAGATCACATTGCCAACATCCACTGGATCATCGAAAAAGCAAGAGAATTCCAGAAAACCATCTATTTCTGTTTTATTGATGATGCCAAAGCCTTTGACTGTGTGGATCACAATAAACTGTGGCAAATTCTGAAAGAGATGGGAATACCAGACCACCCGACCTGCCTCTTGGGAATCCTATATGCAGGTCAGGAATCAACAGTTAAAACTGGACATGGAACAACAGACTGGTTCCAAATCGGAAAAGGAGTATGTCAAGGCTGTATATTGTTACCCTGCTTATTTAACTTCTATGCAGAGTACATCATGAGAAACGCTGGGCTGGAAGAAGCACAAGCTGGACTCAAGATTGCTGGGAGAAATATCAATAACCTCAGATATGCAGATGACACCACCCTTATGGCAGAAAGTGAAGAGGAACTCAAAAGCCTCTTGGTGAAAGTGAAAGAGGAGAGTGAAAAAGTTGGCTTAAAGCTCAACATTCAGAAAACAAAGATCATGGCATCTGGTCCCACCACTTCATGGGAAATAGATGGGGAAACAGTGGAAACAGTGTCAGACTTTATTTTTGGGGGCTCCAAAATCACTGTAGACGGTGATTGCAGCCATGAAATTAAAAGACCCTTACTCCTTGGAAGGAAAGTTATGACCAACCTAGATAGCATATTGAAAAGCAGAGATAGTACTTTGCCAACAAAGGTCCATCTAGTCAAGGCTATGGTTTTTCCTGTGGTCATGTATGGATGTGAGAGTTGGACTGTGAAGAAAGTTGAGCACCAAAGAATTGATGCTTTTGAACTGTGGTGTTGGAGAAGACTCTTGAGAGTCCCTTGGACTGCAAGGAGATCCAACCAGTCCATTCTAAAGGAGATCAGTCCTGGGTGTTCATTGGAAGGAATGATGCGAAAGCTGAAACTCCAGTACTTTGGCCACTTCATGTGAAGGGTTGACTCATAGGAAAAGACTCTGATGCTGGGGGGGATTGGGGGCAGGAGGAGAAGGGGATGACAGAGGATGTGATGGTTGGATGGCATCACCGACTCGATGGCTTTGCGTGAACTCCAGGAGTTGGTGATGGACAGGGACGCCTGGCGTGCTGCAATTCATGGGGTCACAAAAAGTCAGACTGGACTGAGCAACTGAACTGAACTGATGTGAATGATAATTCTTATGAAATAATGTTATGATCAAACCCAATACCCACTAGAGAGACTCAGAGCACTCAAACAAACCTTGTGTGCACCAGGACCCAGAGACCCCACAGAGATTGAGACAGAACTGTTTGAGTGTCTCCTGCAGAGGTACCAGTCAAGAGTAGACTGCTGCAGGGGCAGGGGCTCTGGGTGCAGCAGACCTGGGTATGGCATAAGCCCTCTTGGAGAAGGTCACCATTAAGCCCACCATTGTGCTGCCAGAACTTACACAGGACTGAAAACAGACTCTTTGAGGGCACAAATGAAATCTTGTGTGCACCAGGACCCAGGAGAAAGGAGCAGTGATCCCACAAGAAACTGACCCAGAGTTGGCCATGAGTGTCCAGGAGTCTCTGGCAGAGACACGGGTCGGCAGTGGCCTGCTGCAGGGTTGGGGACACTGTGCAGCAGTGCATGCCTGGGAACTTTTGAAGGAGGTCACCTTTATCTTCATTACCTCCACCATCTTTTGGCCTCAGGTCAAATAACAAGGAGAGAACACAGCCCCAACCATCAACAGAAAATTAGATTAAAGATTTACTGAGTATGGCCCTACCCATCAGAACAAGACCCAGTTTCCTGCTCAGTCAGTCTCTCCCATCAGGAAGCTTCCTTAAGCCTCTTATCCTTCTCCATCAGAAGGCAGACAGAATGAAAACCACAATCACAGAAAACTAACCAATCTGATCACATGGACCACAGCCTTGTCTAACTCAGTGAAACTATGAGCCATGCTTGTAGGGTCATCCAAGACTGGCAGGTCATGGTGGAGAGTTTTGACAAAACGTGGTCTACTGGGGAAGGGAATGGCAAACCACTTCAGTATTCTTGCCTTGAGAACCCCAGGAACAGTATGAGAAGGCAAAAATATAGGACACTGAAAGATGAACTCCCCAGGTTGGTGGGTGCCCAATATGCTATGAGAGATCAGTGGAGAAATAGCTCCAGAAAGAATGAAGGGATAGAGCAAAAGCAAAAGACAACATCCAGTTGTGGATGTGACTGGTGATAGAAGCAAGGTCCAATACTGTAAAGAGCAATACTGCATAGGGACCTGGAATGTTAGGTCCGTAAATCAAGGCAAATTGGTAGTGGTCAGAGTGAACATCAACATTCTAGGAATCAACAAACTAAGATGAACTGGAATGGGTTAATTTAACTCAGGTGACCATCATATCTACTACTGTGGGCAAGAATCCCTTAGAAGAAATGGAGTAGCCATCATAGTCAACAAGAGAGTCCAAAATGCAGTACTTGGACGCAATCTCAAAAACGACAGAATGATCTCTGTTTGCTTCCAAGGCCAACCATTCAACATCACAGTAATCCCAGTCTATGCCCTGACAAGTAATGCTGAAGAAGCTGAAGCTGAATGGTTCTTTGAAGACCTACAAGACCTTCTGGAACTAACACGTAAAAAAAAGATGTCCTTTTCATTATAGGGGAGTGGAATGCAAAAGTAGGAAATCAAGAAACATCTGGAGTTACAGGCAAATTTGACCTTGGAGTACAGAATGAATCAGGGCAAAGGCTCATAGAGTTTTGCTAAGAGAACACACTGGTCATAGCAAACACTCTCTTCCAACAATACAAGAGAAGACTCTACACATGTCAACACCAAAATCAGATTGATTATATTATTTGCAGCCAAAGATAGAGAAGCTCTATACAGTCAGCAAAAGCAAGACTGAGAGCTGACTGTGGCCCAGATCATGAACTCCTCATTGCAAAATTCAGACTTAAATTGAAGAAAGTAGGAAAACCACTAGACCATTCAGGTATGACCTAAATTGCGTACAGTGGCAGTCACAAATAGACTCAAGGGATTAGATCTGATAGAATGCCTAAGAACTATTAACAGAGGTTTGTGACATTGTACAGGAGGCAGTGATCAAGATCATCCCTAAGAAAAAGAAATGCAAAAAGGCAAAATGGTTGTCTGAGGAGGCTTTACAAATAACTGTGAAAAGAAGAAAAGTGAAAGGCAAAGGAGAGGAGGAAAGATATATCTATTTGAATGCAGAGTTCAAAAGAATAGCAAGGAGAGATAAGAACGCCTTCCTCAGTGATAAATGCAAAGAAAAAGAGAACAACAATAGAATGGGAAAGACTAGAGATCTCTTCAAGAAAATTAGACATACCAAGGGAACATTTCATGCAAAGATGAGCTCGATAAAGGACAGAAATGGTATGGACCTAAGAGAAGCAGAAGATAATAAGAAGAGGTAGCAAGAATAAACAGAAGAACTGTACAAAAAAATCTTCAGGACCCAGATAACCACGATGGTGTGATCACTCACCTAGAGCCAGACATCCGGGAATGTGAGGTCAAGTGGGCCTTAGGAAGCACCACTATGAACAAAGCTAGTGGAGGTGATGAAATTCCAGTTGAGCTATTTCAAATCCTAAAAGATGATGCTGTGAAAGTGCTGTACTCAATGCGCCAGCAAATTTGGAAAACTCTAGGAATTGAGAGATCTGCGTTCAACTGTTTTCACTTTAATGTTAACATTTTTTCCCTTCTGACTTCTCACATATCAAACGCAATTCCTGTAGCTTCGCTGATCTCACATGCAAGTTTTTTATGAGGTTGCAGGCTAGTAGGGGCCAATAGCGGCCCTTGTCATACTCACAACTGTATTTCTAGCTCCTGTGAGAGTGACTGGCATCTGAGAAACTTGAATGCTTCATATATATTATGAATGAATGAGGTACTAAATTCTTAGAAGACACTCTTCAGGCATCTTACTAGCTTTGTTGCATAATTTGATCCGTTCAGAAAACTCATAAAAAGTAGATTTTTTTTTAATGGAGTAAATATACTCCAATTGGAGTATATAAATAGTTGTTTTACAATGTTGTGTTAGCTTCTGCTGTTGACAACAAAGTTGATCAGCCATACATATACAGCCCCTCCTTCATGGACCTCCCTCCCCACTTCCACACCTTTAGGTCATCACAGAACACCAGGCTGAGCTCCGTGTGCTGAACAGCACTTCCCCAGTAGGTATCTTACACAGGGTGGTGTATATATTCAATCCCAGTCTCCCAATTCACTCCACCCTCCCTGGGTTTGCACATCCATTTTCTATATCTACACCTCTATTCCTGCCCTGCTATTAATAACAGGTTCATTCATAACATTTTTCTAGATTCCACATATACACGTATTTGTTTTCTCTTTCTGACTGACTTCACTCTGTATGACAGGCTCTATTCTGTCTACCTATGAGACTCACCAAAGATGCTGAACTTCTCAGACCCGACACAGAATCTCAGGTAAAAGAACCATAAGAATTGTTTTCATAAACAGCATAGAGAATTGTTGTTAAAATTAAATGAGACAATGTATTTGAATATCTCATTGTAAACTAGGAGCAGCAATTCTCCATGCACACAGTAGGCGTATCTGTTATTCCTAATTATTATACACTGTGCATGATGCCTGCAACAAGGAAGACGAGAATGAAACCCCGAATCCAGCGCCACCTCTGTAGGTAGTTGTTCCCAGGAAACTCAGCAGGCCCTTCAGGCCTCCAGAATATACTGTGAAGGGTGCAAGATACCCTATATAATACTCTAGGATACTTTCAGGCTTTCAAATGCTGCACATTTCTTCCATTAATTTCATATTACAAATTCCTACATAAACCAGGTTTTCAGGTTTGAACTCGGAGTTCAGTTTTCCTTTCCATTCTTTCTATTCCAGACTCAATGATGTTGTCCACCCTGACCCATTACATCTCTGCTTTGCTAGGAGCTCAGATGGTAAAGCATCCGCCTGCCATGCAGGAGACCTGGGCTCCACCCCGGGTCGGGAAGATCCCCTGGGGGAGGAAATGGCAGCCCACTCCAGTATTCTTGCCTGGAGAATCCCATGGACAGAGGAGCCTGATAGGCTCCTCTATACAGTCTATAGGGTCGTAAAGACCTGGACACAACTGAGTGACTAACACACACACAGTGCAACCTTACGACCAATAAGATATGCAAACACAAAAGACTTTAGTTCCAGTTTCGAATTATGTCCTTTTTAGTTCAACTCCAATAGGCTATTTCTCTCAGAGGCTGCTTCAGTCTTTCTCAGTGGGAAGGCAGAGAGTTTATATATTATTCATCCATTTAAAAACCCTGTGGCAAGCCGCCTATGGAGAGTGTTCAGTAATTGGTCTCTAGATGCTGCTGGTAGGAAGCACTCTAAAAGTCCTTAAACATCCCAGGAACACAATTTCATCTGCTTTGCTGGGTGCGGGTGTCAGAAGCAGTAGCAGCTTGCATACCTACACATTCACCCCTTTCCTTGGGTATGTCATTATTTTGTATCTACTGTAAAGCATGGTTAAATATATATGCAAATGACTAGAATAGCATCTTGCAAAATTGCTAAGTGCTATATTACTTAATGTAAGTACAGGATAACCAATTGTTCCAACCACAAAATCAGCGGACATTAGCGATAAAATGGTCAATGGTTTTAATTTTTTTCTGCAAAACATAATCCTGGTTGAGCAAGTACTTAAGAGTATAGAGAAGTTACTCAACACTGAAATAGATATTCACTGTTTGATCACATATTATACTTTAGAGACATAATGCTAGGAATTTTACTGAAATGAACAAAGATGCACAAGTTAATATATAATGAAAGTAGTATTTTCGAAAGTCCTTACTGATAATAAAATAATTCCTGATTCTGGATAAAATGAAACATGAATATGTTTCTTTATTTTGCAAACTCCTATTCATTGCTCTGTCTGTATATGCACATACATACACGTTGATGACTATGCAGGTTTAAGGATCCATATATATATGTGTGTGTCCATAAATATGGGGCTTCCCAGGTGGCACTACTGGTAAAGAACCTACCCACCAATGCAGGAGACATAAGATACGTGGGTTTGATCCCTGAGTTGAGAAGATCCCCTGGAGGAGGGCGTGGCAACCCACTCCAGTATTCTTGCCTAGAGAACTCCCATGAACAGAAGAGCCTGGCAGGCTACAGCCCTTAGGGTCACAAAGAGTCAGACACCACTGAGCACATAGCTATCAATACCTATGTTTAAGTGAAGTAAACACACTTACTTCTCTGAAATTCTCCAGTCTGTTTTCCTCAGGTTATGTTTAATACTTATTCTTTCTCTAGGTATTTGCTAATGCTGTTTCTCTTATATATTTGTCTGTTGTGAGTATATTCATATATATACACACATGTTACAAAAATACAATGGTAATTTCTAATGGGCATCAGGAATATTTAGAAGTGCCATCTTGCTGGACCGTGTCCTAAACTTACAATCTTGCCTCTTTCCTTTTATCCACAGAGAACTCCATGTCTCCATTAAGACACCCTTCAGAAGACATTAGATGCCATCCCTTGGCCTCTCAGGTATGGATGCTTACCCACTGTGCTGGCTCTAAAATGCTTCTGTAAATTCTTTGACACTATTTTTCATCAAGGGGTGGGGTTTATGTCCCCTTTCTTGAATCCAAGCCAGGCTGGGACTGCTTAGGAGATGGCGCAATAGAAGAAATGCTAACAAAATAAAGGGCATGCACCTTCTTTGTATTTTGGGGACACTTGCCTTTTGATTTCTGAGATGCCAGATGAGATGCCCGACTACCCTGAGCTTGCCAGGTCCTGAAGTGAGGTCCCAGATATAAGCTACACTTATGCGTCCTTAGATGTTTGAACCATGCCGTCAAAGGCATTTGAAGATGCCTTTGAAGATGTTTGAAGATGCCGTCAAAGGCACTCAGTCCCCAGACATCTAGTCACCTACCACCACCAACTTCCCAAGCAAGTCCCCAGCCATCATGTAGCAGAGAAAAGCCATCCATCCTGACCTGTCAGAATCCCTGATCACAAAACACACAGGCATAACAAGTTTTGGAGAGACTCATTCTGCTTTAGCATAATTGGAACACGGAGTAGCCTTTGTTATAATGAATCTTATCTCTTCTAAGTCTGGGACAAGGGCAAATGAGTGTGACTATTCCTGTGATGTGCTGGTGTGAAAGTCTGAGGACAGCCCTAGACTCTTGCGTTCTTTCATTCTGGGGTTCCCTCTATGGTCTGAGGTTCCAAGTGTGCATTTTCATGATAACCTTGAGGACACAGTAATAGTTTGTATCATTATTCAAAAAAGTCAATAAAGATTAGCATTTGGGACTAAGTAGGCAAAGATGATGCCACTTGGCAGCCTTTCCCTGTCTGCCCTCTGTTGCATTCTTCTAATGATTCTATAGTAACACTTAATTCTGCTGAACTCTGGGATGAGGATGTTCCAACTATGTAGGGCTGAGACATGAACCCCTTCCAGGTAACTATTGCCTTACAGATAGTTATTGTCTTTTTCGCATATGATTCTTTGCTTCAATTACCTAATATATGTCTAATACTGAAGTGACCTCTTATGTATCAGGAAATGAGCTATTGAAAAGTGGGTCATCTGCATAGAGAACAAATATTTGGATACCAAGGTGGAGGTGAATTGGAAGAGTGGGATTGACATATATACACTATTGATACTATGTACTGAACAGATAACTAGTGAGTGAACCTACTGTATAGCACAGGTAACACTACTTAATGCTCTGTGGAGACCTAACTGGGAAGGAACTCCAGAAAAGAGGGGATATATGTATCTGTAGAGCTGATTCATTTTGCTGCATAATAGACACTAACACAACATTGTAAAGCAATTATCCTCCAATGAAAAGTGATTTAAAAAGCATAAAGAGGCACTCCCTAATGTTTTACCTTCTACAGTGTTCTTTGGTATTTATTCTCAAGTTTTATTTCTGAAGCTTCCCTGGTGGCTTATATGGTAAAGCGTCTGCCTGCAATATGGGAGAGCCAGGTTCAATCCCTGGGTTGGGAAGATCCCCTGGAAAAGGAAATGGCAACCCACTCCAGTACGCTTGCATGGAAAATCCCATGGAGAGAGGAGCCTGGTAGGCTACAGTCCATGGGGTCACAAAGAGTTGGACACAGTTGAGCGGCTTTGCTTTCTTTCTTTTCTTTTTTATTCCATCTGCTACTATACCATCCAAACTAGCAGACAGAATAATTCAGGAAAAGAATCTGCCTGCAATGCAGGAAATCTGGGTTCAGTCCCTGGGTCAGAAAGATCCCATGGAGAAGGGGACGGCAAACCCCTGCAGTATTCTTGCCTGGAGAATTCTGTGGTCAGAGGAACCTGGTAGGCTACAGTCCATGCGATCACAAAGAGTCGGAAAAGACTGAGCCACTAACATTTTCACTTTTCACTTTCATTATACCTATTTATTCCTGAACTTTTATTTGAAAAATATATACTCACTCCGGACTCAGCTTCTCAAGTATACAACTGGACTTGGTCTGATCATGAATACAGGTGCCAGCCTTGCATTAAATTAGAAATTATACATAATGTTAAACAAATTTATCTTATTTGTAGAAATAAGTGATTTACACAGCTTGCCAGGTTCAGAAAAATTGACATTGGAACATACAGCTTTAGACAGCTTGAAACAAGTCTTTTCTACTCTGGTGGGAGTAGTCTGTTTATCCATAAGCATCTTGAATGTACTGCAAGAAAGTTTGGTCTGTTTTGCTAAATGTTCTGCAAATGATTTTGAGAGGAAAACTTGGGGCATCTTTTTGTTATGCATAAGTGCGTCTCAGCAGGTCCTCAGGAAGAAAGCAGAAGGCTACTATTAAAGGAAAAATTGTGCATGGCAGAGGAAACATGGGGAGGATACATCAGCTATTTTGAATACAAAATCAGTCTAGCAGACAGAAAAAGTGATGAGGGCTTGTCTACCATGTCATCACAGCAGTGATCTGGGCTGAGACAAGAGGCCATCTAACAGTCTCTTGTAGAATGACATGTCAGCAAGACTGGCATTGTGAACATTTTTATGCCCTGTCCTAGCCTTCTTCTCTAGATAGCATAATTGGAAGAGGTTTTAAAAACATGGAAATTCGAAATTGAGTGATACCAGCGTAACTTTCCCAGTTCATATTTTTATTCGAGCATATCTTACCCAGTTTCTCATATGTCAACAATCTAAGAAGCTTAACAAATTAACTGAGGGCCAGCCAGAGACTCTGGCAGTTCTTCCTGCTCATTCACACTCCTTCATCCTAGCTTCCTTTTTTTCCCTTCTTATATAAATCATTTCCTCGTACACTAAGTCTGCACAAATGTAACCAACTGAATCTACATATAAGCCATACTTTCCCTTGCTGCTAGGATCTTTGTCTTTATCCCCTATAAATCAAAGTGAAAAGACGGAAAAAAATTGAGGTATTCAATCTCCTCTACTAAAATCTCCAGAGTACACAACATATCTTTATCACTTACTCTGAGCAGCTAGGATGCTTCCTGGTACTTAATACTTGCCATGAAACAGTTGTTTAACAATTGAAACAGAATTTCTGGTTTCCAGAACAACTATGATTAATTTGCAAAGGGCTCTAATGGATAAAGCAGACCATGTGCAAAAACAGATGGGCCATGTGAGCAAAGAGAATGCAATGCTAAGAAAGAATGAAAAAGAAATGCTAAGAATTAAAACACTAGCAGAAACGAAGAATGCTTTTGATGGGCTTGTAAGTAGACTAGACACAGCTGAGGAAAGAATCTCTGAACTTAAGGATATATCAATAGAGCCTTACAAAACTGAAAAGCTAAGAGAACAAAAGCTTGAAAGAAAACAATATCCAACTATGAGACAACTATGAAAGGTATAATATGTTCATAATGGGAATAGAAGAAATAGAAACATAAAAAGGAACAGAAGAAATCTTTGAAACAAGAAAGACGGAAAAGTTTATCCCATTAATAGTATGTGTGTGCATGCTCAATTTTGTCCAACTCTTTGAGACTCCATCCACTGTAGCTTGCCAGGCTCCTCGTCCATGGAATTTCCCAGGCAAGAATATTGGAGGGGATTGCCATTAACTTCTATGGTGGATTTGCAAATCCAGGGATCAAACCTGTGTCTCTGTGTCTCTTGAGTAAGACACCAAACCACAGATCCATGAGGCACAGAGAATACCAAGCATATAAAGACCAACAATATTTACCTAGGCCTTTAACTTTCAAAGTACAGAAAACCAAAGACAGAATATTCTGAAAGAAGCCAGAGGGAGAAAAATATATTGTTTAGAGTCAAAGGTAAAACTTACATCTGACTCCTCCTTAGAAACTTAATGGTCTTCCTTGATGGCTCTGTGGTAAAGAATCTGCCTGCAATGTGGGAGACCAGGGTTCAATCCCTGGGTTGGGAAGATCCCCTGGAGAAGGGAATGGCAACTCACTTCAGTTTTCTTGCCTAGAGAATCCCACGTTCAGAGGAACCTAGCAGGCTACAGTTTATGGGGTCACGAAGAGTCGGACATGACTGAATGACTAGCGCTTTCACTAGAAAATAAACAAGCGAAAAGAGAACACAGTGGGATATTTAATTTGTTGTGAGGAAAAAACTCACCAAACCGGAAATCTGTAAAATTACCCTTCAAAAATGAAGAAGAAATAGAAATAGAAATTTTTTCCTCTTAAAAATTGAGGAAATGGGTTGCCAGTAGACCTGCCTTGTGAGATATGTCAAGAGGAGATTAAAGAAAGTGAAAGTGTTAAACACTCAGTTGTGTCTGACTCTTTGTGGACCCCCAGGGACTGGGGCCCACCAGGCTCCTCTGTCCATGGGATTCTCCAGACAAGAATACTGGAGTGGGTTGCCATTGCCTTTTCCAGGGGATCTTCCCAACTCAAGGATTAAACCCAGGTCTCCTGCACTGCAGGTGGATTCTCTACCACTGAGCCACCTGGGAAGCCCCTAATGTGAGCACGTTGGTGGCATGAGACGCTCCCTTGGTCTCTCCTCTTCCATCCATCTACAACCAACAAAACAGCCACAGCTTGACAGAGGTGCCTCTGTGCAGTGCTCCTGGACACCAGAGATTGCACGCATCTGTAGGTGTAAATGTGAGGGGACTGGAACCCCTAGAGGAGTCAGAGCTGGGGGAACAGTGGGGGCAGGGCCTGTGATGCCAGAGCTGCTGAGCCACAGCCCAGAGAACCCAGGAGCATCAGAAGACTCTGCCCACATGGCTCAGGTCCCCTGGCTGCCACCGTGACCACAGCCACTAGCAGCAGCTGCAGATCCTGTGGCCCCAGCCTGCGAGGCTCCTCTGTCCATGGGACTTCCCAGGCAAGAACACTGGAGTGGGTTGCTATTCCCTTCTCCAGGGGACTTTCTTGACCCAGGGATTGAACTGGGTCTCCTGCATTGCAGGCAGATTCTTTACCATCTGAATCACAGGGAAGCCCTCTAGCTACAGAGGTGCCCACAACTCCAGCTTCCTGCCCTCAATGGCAGTGACTACAAATATGATGATCCCAGATATGGCAGAGGCACCTGAGATCCTGGCCCCTCTTCAACCTCCTCCTCTACCAGCTGCTGTGGAGACTGAGAACCAGGAGACCCCAGACGCAGCAGAACTGCCCACAATCCAGGTGCCCCAGGTGGCAATGCCAGCAACAGCAAGGCACCAGCTACCCCAAGAGGCACAGGCAATGGAAAGAAGGGCACAGGGCACCATCTCTCACAGAGATGGTAGAGGGTAGCAAGTAGAGACTCGAATATAACCACAGGCAACTCACATAGTAGATTTCCTGGTTGCTCCAATGGTAAAGGTAAGGAATCTGGCTGCAATGAAGGAGACCCCAGTTGGATTCCTGAGTCTGGATGATCCCCTGGAGGAGGGCATGGCAACCCACTCCAGTATTTCTGCCTGGAGAATCACATCGACAAGGAGTCTGGCAGGCCATAGTCCATCAGCTGCAAAGAGTCAGACACAACTGAGCAACTAACACTTTGGGGCTTCCCAGGTGGCATCAGTGATAAAGAACCCATCTGCCAATGCAGGGGACATAAGAGCATGGGTTCAAACCCTGGGTTGGGAAGATTCACTTGGAGGAGGGCATGGCAACCCACTCCAATATTCTTGCCTGGAGAACTCCCATGAACAGAAGAGCTTGGCAGGCTACCGTCCATAGGTCACAAAGAATCAGACATGACTGAAGCAACTTAGCATGCATGCTACCCACATAAGTGCAAACAGAAGCTTGTTCCGTAGTGGCCCCCAAGGAAAACAAAAGAATCACCTCTAATTACTAACCTGTTGAATCATTAAAATTGAGTAGGTAAAAAAAGCTTCACCTAAAGGGGAAAGATATTTGCTACTTCACATGTTCTGGCAAAGGAATAACTGATCAAATACTATTTAGAAAACATGGTAACACAGATTAACAAAATGGCTGTTCTCCATAAACCACTTACAGTCACAGAGTACTGCAATCAATCGAACTGATAGAGAATTCAAGATAGCTGTTATGAAGAAACTCATGACCTGTACAGAAACACAGGAAGGAAGTTCAGTGAGTCCAGAACTAAAAAATAAGAGAAGAAATAGTTTACCAAGGAGACTGGAAATCTGAAAAAGAAACTAATTCTGGAGCTGAAGAACTCAATAAATCAGATGAGGACCACAATAGGGAGAGCACTGGAGACAGAGCAGACCATGTGGAAGGGAGAATTAGTGAGCCTGAAGATGGAAATCTAGAAATGATATGTTAAAATGAGGAAATTCTATGAGCTATTGGGTTCTTTTAGGAAGGGCAATGTTAAGGTAATGGGAATATCGGAGAAGGAACAGAGAAGGGAACAGGAAGTTTATTGAAACTTCCTGTTAAGAAATTCCCAAACATGAGGTAGGAACTAGATATTCAAGTCCATGAAGCTAAAGAATACTAAATGTGGTGGTGTTGTTCAGTTGCTAAGTTGTGTCCGACTCTTTGTGACCCCATGGGCTGCAGCACACGAATCTTCCCTGTCCTCCACTATCTCCCAGAATTTGCTCAATACTTCATTACAAAAAGATGTAATACAAAAAGATGTTCTCCAAGACAAATGCAAAAAGATGTTCTCTATGACACTGTATATTAAAACTGTCAAAGGCAGCCAGGAAAAAATGGGTGGTAATCCATAAAGTTACCCTCATTAGACTCTCGGGAGATTGTTCAGCAGAAACTAAAGCCAGGAGATAGTGGAATGGCATGATCAAAATAGTAAAAGATGACAACTGTCAAGCAAGAATACTTTATACAGAAAAGTTCTCATTCACGCGTGAAGGATAAATAAAGGCTTTCTCAGACAAAGAGAAACTGAGCAAGTTTCTAGGCCAATCAACTCTAGGCCTGTCTTACAAGAAGTGTTAAAACGATATCTTCCACCTGAAATGAAAAGACCTAAGTACACAAAACTCTGGGTAAGGTGATAAATGGGCATATGGAATCAGAACAATGCAACTCTGTATCAGAATAAATTGTTAAACAACTACAGACTAAAGGTTAAAGGAATTAAAGCAGTAAAAATAACTATAGCTACTTCAATTTAGTAAGGAATAATTTGAGAAAACAAAAGGGATAATTTGAGAAAACAAAAATCAAAAGGGGAAGAGAAAAAACAGAATCCATATAGGTAAATGAAGATAAAATGGTCCCTTTTCTGCTGTTAGCATTAGCATCTTATTTATGAGACATTTTATACAAACCTCATGGTAACCACAAATCTAGAGCATAGACCCAAAACATAAAGAGGAGACTGAAAAAAAAATCATAAAAATCCCAAACTAAAATGGTAGATAAAAACACAAGGAAATGAAAATAGACATATACAGCAACCAGAAAACAAAAGATAAAAAGACAGTATAAGGTCCTCATTTATTAGTGATCACCCTAAATGCAAATACAGAATGAATAAACCAAAAGATAGAATAGCTGGATGGATTAAAAAACAAACCTAACTATATGTTGCTTACAGGAGACTCATTATAGCTCTAAAGACAAACACAGGCTCAAAGTGAAGGAGTAGAGGACAATTCTCCAACAAAATAGCAGTCAGAGAAAGTGTATATAAATGTACTCATCAGACAAGGTAGACTTCAAGCTAAAAAAGGTAACAAAAGAGAAAGATTGACAGTATATAGTGTTAAAGGGGTTAATTCATCAAGAAGACATAGCAGTTATTAACATATAGCACCTAACAGAGGAGAACCAAAATATAAAAAGTAATTATTAGCAGTCCTAAAGGGAGAAATTTGATAACAACACCTTAATAGTAGGGAATGTTAATATTCTACTCATGTCCTTATGTCAATGGATAGATCTTCTAGACAGAAAGTCAATGAGGAAACAGTGTACTTGAATGAAACATTAGACAAGATGGACAGAATAGATTTATACAGAATATTCCATCCAGATGAAGCAGAATACAGATTCTTCTCAAGTGCACATGAAACTTTCTCAAGGACAGACCATATGCTGGGACACAAAATAAGTCTCAGTTAAATTTTAAAAGACTGGAATCATATCAAGCATCTTTTACAATCACGATGATGTGAAACTGCAAATCAACTACAAGTTAAAAGCTGGGAAAATCACAGATAGATGGTGACTAGACAAACATGCTATTGAAAAACTACTGGGTGATGAAAAAATACCTTAAGACAGATGAAAATGAAACACACTGAGATCTGTGGAATGCAGCAAAAGCAGTACTACAGGGAAGTTCACAGAAACACAGGCTCACCGCAAGAACAAGAAAAAGTCTCAAATGACCAACTTAACCCTGCACCAAAAAGATCTAGGAAAAGAACAAATAAAGTCTAAAGCCAGTGCTGCTGCTGCTGCTGCTAAGTCACTTCAGTCGTGTCCGACTCTGTGCCATCCCATAGACAGCAGCCCACCAGGCCCCTCTGTCCCTGGGATTCTCCAGTCAAGAACACTGGAGTGGGTTGCTATTTCCTTCTCCAATGCATGAAGGCCAGCAGAAGGAGGGAAGTAATTAAAAACATAATATAAATAAATGAAATAGAGACTTAAAGACAACAGGAAAAATCAAACTAAGAACTGGTTCTTTGGAAAGATAAAACTGGTAAGACATTAGTCGATTCACCAAGAAAAAAAAAAAAAAAAGAGCACTTAGATAAATAAATCAGAAATGAAAGAGAAGAAATTACAACCAATCACAGAAACACAAAGGTTAAAAGAGAATACTATGGATAGCTATATGTCAACAGAATATATAACCTAGAAGAAATGCATAAATTCTTACAATCATAAAACATTCCAAGACTGAATTATACAGATAGTGAAGGACAGAGGAGCCTGGTGTGCTGCAGTCCATGGGGTTGCAAAGAGTCAACATGACTTAGTGACTAAACAACATCAAAAAGACTGAATTATGAATAGACAATCTGAATAGACTGATCACAATAAAGGAAGTTGAACCAGTAAACAAAACCCTCCCACCAAATAAAACTCTAAGACCACATGGCTTCATGGGTGAATTCTACCAGACATTCAAAGGCGATGTAAAACATCCTTTACACAGTCTTGAAGAGGAGGGGAAAACACTTCCTCACTCATTCTATGAGGCCAATGTTACTCTGATATCAAAACCAGACTGGGACAACACACACACATGCTTACTGGACAGTATCTTTATGGACATAGATGCCGGAATCCTTGCTAAAATATTATTAATAGCAAACTAAATATAACTACACATTTAAAAAATCATATACCAAGATCAAGTGGGGTTTATTCCAGGAATTCAAGATAGATATTCAATATCTGCAAATAAATCAACATGATACATAACATGAAGAAAATGAAAGATAAAATCATAACATCATCTCAATATCTGCAGAGAAATCATTTGACAAGATTCAACCCCATTTATGATAAAAACACAATAAAATGGATATAGAAGGAATGTACCTCAACATAGTAAAGGCCACACATGACAAATCCACAAATAGTATCACACTCAGTGGTGAAAACTGAAAGCTATCCTCTAAGACAGGGACAAGATAAAGATGCCAACTCTTGCCACTTCTGTTCAGCATAGTATTGGAATGCCTAGTTACAGCAATCAGATAAGAAAGAAAAAGTATAAAGACATCCACATTAGAAGGGAAGTAAAACTGTCACTTTTGCAGATAACATGATTTTCTATATAGAAAACCCTAAAGACTTCACCAAAAAACCCTTTAGAACTAATAAACTAAATAATTAGAATAAATAAATACAATAAAGTTGCAGAACACAATCAATATATAAAACTTGGTTGCATTTCTATACACTAACAATGAACTAGTAAGAGAAAATTTTAAAAAGTCCCTTTTACAACTGAAAAAAAAAACACCCCTAAGAGTAAATATAGCCAAGGAAATAAAAGAAAAGAACACTAAAAAAAGCATGACATTATTGAAAGAAATTGAAGATAAAGAAATGGAAAGATAGTTCATGTTACTGAATTAGAAGAATTAATATTGTTAAAATGTCTATATTATCTAAAACAAGTTACAGACTCGATGCAATTCCTATCAAAATACCAATGGTATTTCTTCACAGAAATAGAACAAAAGCTTCCTTAAACTTATATAGAACCATGAAAGAAAGTGAAAGTGAAGTCACTCAGTCCTGTCCGACTCTTTGCAACTGTGGACTGTTGCCCACCAAGCTCCTCCATCCATGGGATTCTCCAGGCAAGAATACTGGAGTGGCTTGCCATTTCCTTCTCCAGGGGATCTTCCCAACCCAGGGATCGAACCCAGGCCTCCCACATTGCAGGCAGATGCTTTAACCTCTGCACAAAAGACCCCAATTATCCCAAGCCATCTTGAGAAAAAAGAACAAAACTGGCATTATTAAACTCCCATATTTCAAACTATTCTAATTATACTACAGAGTTTTAGTAAAGCAGCATGGTATTGGCAGAAAAAGACACAGAAAATTGATAGCCTAGAAAGAAACCCTCACACAGGGGCTATTAATTTATGACAAAGGAGCAAAGAACATGCAATGGAGAAAGGCTAGTCTCTTCAATAAATGATTCTGGGAAAACTCAACAGCCAAACGAAAGAAACTGTATATAGTTCATGTATATGTAAACATAGTACATGTATATGTGTATATATTTATTATATGTATATATCAAGAAATGAAAAACGTGGAAAACAGGGAATAGTCTTACTCTGTTGGTGGAAATGTAAACTGGTGCACATTATGGTACACAAAATTTAAGACTAGAACTACCATATGATCCAGCTATTCCACTTTTGGGTAATTATCAAAAGAACACAAAAACACTAATTCAAAAAGATATGTGAACCGGTATGTTCGTCACAGCACCGGTAGAGAAAGAATGAAGGAGGAATAATGAAGTGACTTAGCTCTACACGTGCACGAGGCATGCACACACATACAGATTACCAGTCAGTCACGAAAATAGATGAAATCCTGCCATCTTTGAAAACATGGGTGGACCTTGAGGGTATGATAGTAAATGAAATAAGTTAAACAGAAAAAAAAAAAAAAAACCATGTGATTTCACTCAGATGTGAACTATTAAAAAAATAACAAAACAAATGAACATCCCAAACCACACCAAAAAGAAAACAGATAATACCACATAACACATAATAGATAATACCACATAACACAGAGAACAGAGTAGTGGTTACCAGAAGGGGAGAGCTGGGGAAGAGCAGACTAGTAAAAGTGGTCAACTGTATGATGATGGGTGGAAAGTAAACTTCTGATGGTGCACACACTGCAGTGTTTACAGAAGTCAGTGTGTGATGGACACATGAAACGGACGTTATAAATCAGTGTTACCTCAATAAAAGATATGTACAGAGAAAAATGCTTTAGAGGATTCTTCAGGGAATGTAATATAGAAGTTTGGATCTACATAAAGAAAGGAAGGACGAATAACTGAAGCTAAAATAAAAACTTTTACATTTTCTTATTAATTGATTTAACAGATAACTATTTACAGTAATAACAGTGTCATATATTTGACTGTGTATGCTTAGGTATTATATAAAAGTACTTGTGTGTATGTATACATATATATATACATATGCTTATATATATAAGTGAAATGAATGATGTCAGTGATACAAAGGACAATAGGGAGGAATTAAGATTATTTTCTTTTTATAAGGTACTCACACAACCCCTGAAGTAGTATAGTGTTATTTGAAATTGAACTTCATTTAACTGTAAATGAATATTGGGAACTCTAGGGCAAACACGAACAAACCTTACAAAAAAAAAAAAAGACTAAAGTGTTAGGACAGCAGTGAGCAGTGAACATGGATTCGTATAAAATGCTTAATTAAAATAACAAAAATCCAAAAGAGCAGAAGACAAAAACAGGGAAAAAGAGCAAGGTCAATAAATAGAAGAGAGTAATATATACGCTAAATAATTTACTCAACTATATTAGTAATTACTCTGAATGTCAATGATCTAAATGCTTCAATTAGAAGGCAGAGATTGTCAGAGTGAATCAAGAAAAAAGAACAATTATATGTGGACTAAAAAAGAAACACACTTTAAATGTAAAGACACACATAGATAAAAAGTAAATGGATGGAGAAAATGGCACCATACTAACACTTGCTATAAAAGCAGCAAGAGCTGTATTAATTTCAGAAAGAGCAGACTTCAAACTAGGTAAGGTTATCAGAGAAGAAAAGAGCTTTCTGTAATGATAAAGGGGTCAAGTATCCAAGATGATATCAAAATCTCAACTGCATCTGTGCCTAAAAAGTGTCTGTTTGAGGCAAATGTAAAAGAACTTCAGCAAGAAATATGATTCCACTGGTGTCATTGAAGATGTCAGCACCCCTCCATCAGAAAACAGAAATTCCAGCAGCAGAATTTCAGTAAGGACATAGCTAACTCAACAGCACCATCAGTCAACTGGGTATGACTGCCATCCGTAGACTGCTTCATCCAACCACAGCAGAACACACATGGAACATTCACTAAGACAGAACATAGTCTGGGTTATAAAGCACACTTTAACAGGTTTAAAACAATAGAGATTATTTAATGTCTCCTGTCAGACCATAGTGGAATGAAACTACAAAGTCATTAACAGAAAGATACCTGCTGCTGCTGCTGCTGCTAAGTTGCTTCAGTCATGTCCGACTTTGTGCAACCCCATAGACAGCAGCCCACCAGGCTCCTCTGTCCCTGGGATTCCCCAGGCAAGAATACTGGAGTGGGTTGCCATGTCCTTCTCCAATGCATGAAAGTGAAAAGTGAAAGTGAAGTCAATCAGTCGTGCCCGACCCTTAGAGACCACATGGACTGGAGCCTACCAGGCTCCTCCGTCCATAGGATTTTCTAGGCAAGAGTACTGGAGTGGGTTGCCATTGCCTTCTCCGGAAAGATACCTGAGAAATCCCCAAACAGAAAAGATTAGGCAACATGCTTCTAAATAACACACCAGTCCAAAAGAAATCCCAAGAGAAATTAAAAGATATTTTGAACTAACTCAAATTGAAAATGTAACTTTTGAAAATTTGTGGGATACAGCAAAAGCAGTGCTTGTTCGGAAATTTACAGCATTGAAAGCATGTATCAGAAAAGAAAAAAAATAATTAAAAATCAATCATTTATGTGTTCACCTTAGGAAACTGGAAAAATAACAGCAAATTAAATACAGAGTAATCAGAAGAAGAGAAACAATAATTAGAGTCGAAAAAAAGACAAATTACTAATATTAGAAATGAAAGAAGGGACATTTTTCATAAATCCTATGCATAATAAAGGGATAATATAAGCAACTGTATTCTCACACATTTGTTAATGTAGATGAAAGGACCATTTCCTTGAAAGTCATAATTTTCCAAAACGTAAAGAAGAAGAAATAGACAATAGACTTATCTTCATTAAATAAATTGAATAAATAATGTCCTTCCAAAACAGAACGTACCAGGTCCACATGGGTTCACTATGAATTCTATCAAACATTTAAGGGAGAAATTTTAACATTTCTCCATAATCTCAGAGGCTAGAAACAGCTGTAATAATTCCTTATATTTCCAGAATATCAAAACTAGACAAAGATGTTACAAGAAAACTAGAGATCAATATATCTCTCATGTATATCAATGAAGAATCTTCAACAAAATATTAGCAAATCAAATCAAAAACAATTTATAAAAAGAATTATACCCTATGACCATGTGGGATTTGTTCCAGGTATGCAAGACTTTAGTTTCAATATTTGAAAATAAATGAATGTAATCCATCACACGAACAGACTGAAACAGAAAAATCACGTGATCATATGAATAGCTGCATAAAAAGGTACAAGACAAAACCCAATACCCATTTATGAGAAAAACTCTTAGTACACTAGGACTCGAGGGGGAACTTCTTCAACTTGATAAAGAATATTTGCAATAAACCTACAGCTAATATAGTACTTAATTGTGTGAAATCAAAATCTTTCCTACTAAGATCACATAAAAGGGAAAGATGTCCCCTTTCACCACTCCTTTTCAATATCCTACTGGAAGTTCTAGATAATGCAATAAGACTAAAAAAAGAGGAAATATTGGGCAGGAAAAGAATCATGATTTTGTTCACAAATGAAGTGATAATTGTCCATATAGAAAATATGAAAGATTAACAAAAGAACCCAAGGCACTGATAAGCAATCACAGGAAGGCTGCAGAATATGTTAATATACAAAAGTCAATCATTTTCCTATGTACCTGAAATGAACGCATGGAATTGAAACTTAAAAGCACAATACTTGTTATATTAGCATCATCCAAAACATTTAGGTATAAATTTAATAAAATGTAGAAATCTACATGAGATAAGCTATGAAATTGATGAATGAAATCAAAGATGAACTAAATGAGACATTCTGTGTTCCTAGACAGGACGCGTCCAAGTGTTGAGATGACAGTTCTTTCCAAGATTATCTACAGATTCACTTAAGTATCAATAAAAATTCCAGCTAATTATTTTGTTGATATCAACAAAATGATTTTAAAGTTTACCTAGAGAGGCAAAAGACCCAAAGCAGCTAACTCAATATTAAAGAAGAATAAAATTGTAGAACTGACACAAACTGACTTCAAGACTTACCATAAAGCTATAGTAATTAAATCAATATGGTATTGGTGAAAGAACTGACAAATAGGTCAATAGAATAGAAAGCTCCCAAATAGACTCCCATAAATGTAGTCAATTAATCTTGATGAAGAAGCAAAAATAATGCAGTGGACAAAGACAGTCTTTTCAACAAATGGTGCTGGAACAACTAGACAACCACATACAGAAGAAATGAATCCAGACAGATACCTTGCTTCCTTCACAAAAATTAACTCAAAATGCATCATAGACCTAGATGTAAAAAGTAAAACTAAAAAACTCATAGATTATAATATCACAGAAAACCTAGATGATCTTGTGTGTGTTAACAACTTATTAGACACAAGACCAAAGGCCCGAACCTGTAGAGCAATAATTGATAAGCTAGATGTCATTAACAGAGAAGGCAATGGCAACCCACTCCAGTACTTTTGCCTGGAAAATCCCATGGACAGAGGAGCCTGGTAGGGTGCAGTCCATGGGGTTGCAAAGATTGGACAGGACGGAAGCGACTTATCAGGAGCAGCAGATGTCATTAAAAGTAAAATCTCTTCTATTTTAATGACAATATCAAGAAAATGAGAAGACAAGACATAGGCTTGGAGACAATATTTGCAAAAGACATATGTTATAAAAGACTATTATCTGAAGTATATGAAGAATGCTTAAAATTTGAGAGTAAGAAAATAAACTACCCAATTTAAAAAATGATGTAAAGACATGAACTGGCACTTCAGCAAAGAAGATAGAGATGGGAAATAAGAATATGAAAAGAAGCTCCACATCATATATCATCAGAGAAATGCAAATTTAGAAAACAATGGGATACCACTACAAACTATCAGAATCAAATTCAGAATACTAACCAAATTTCAGAATACTGATAACACCAAATGCTTGTGAGGATGTGGAACAACCAGAATTATCATACGGTGCACGTGGAAATGCTAATGCTATAGCTACTAGGAAGACAGTTTGGTAGTTTTGTAAACAATTAAACATACTCTTACCATAAAACCCAGTAATCCTACTTCTCTTTGGTATTTACCCAAAGGAGCTGAAAACTTATGTCCATGCTCCACAAAGATGTCTATAGAAGCTTTATTCGTAATTGTCAAAACTTGAAAGCAACCAAGATGTCCTTCAATAGGTAGATACTGTAATACACCCAGAAATGCAATATTATACAGCACTTCTGTCAAGCCATGAAGCGACATAGAGGAAGCTTCAGTGCATATTACTCAGTGAAAGTAGCCAATATTAATAGGTTATATACTATATGATTCCAACTATATGACATTCTTGAAGAGGTGAAACTATGTAGGCAGTAAAAAGACCAGCGGTGGCCAGGGGCTGGTATGAGGGTATGAGGTGGGAAGGGATGAATTAACAGAACACAGAATTTTTAGGGTGGTGAAATTATGCCATAATGATTATATGTCACTATGTTGCTGTCTAGTCTTACTAAGTTGTGTTTGACCCTTTTTAAACCCCATGGACTATAGCTTGCCAGGCTCCTCTGTCCACAGGATTTCCCAGGCAAGAATACTGGAGCAGGTTGCCGTGTCTTCCTCCAGGGGATCTTCTTGGATTAGTGATCAAACCCACGTCACTTGCATTGGCAGGCAGATTCTTTACCACTGTGCCAAAGAATTGATGCTTTTGAACTGTGGTGTTGGAGAAGACTCTTTTTTTTTTTTTTTTTTTTTTTTTTATATATCAAGTGGTTTCTGCTTCTCTTTTAGAGCCCCTTGGACTGCAAGGAGATCCAACCAGTCCATCCTAAATGAAATCAGTCCTGAATATTCATTGGAAGGACTGAGGCTGAAGCTGAAACTCTGATACTCTGGCCACCTGATGTGAAGAGCTAACTCACTGGAAAAGACCCTGATCTGGGAAAGACTGAAGGCAGGAGGAGAAGGGGACGACAGAGGATGAGATGCTTAGATGGCATCACTGACTCGATGGACATGAGTTTGAAGTTTGAGCAAGTTCTGGGAGTTGGTGATGGAGAGGGAAGCCTGGCATGCTGCAGTCCATGGGGTTGCAAAGAGTCAGACATGACTGAGCAATTGAACTGGCTGGCTGACCAGCGGAAGGCTGTATGTTACTATCAGTTCAGTTCAGTTCAGTTCAGTTGTCACTCAGTCGTGTCCGACTCTTTGCGACTCCATGAATCATAGCACGCCAGGCCTCCCTGTTCATCACCAACTCCCGGAGTTCACTCAGACTCATGTCCATCGAGTCAGTGATGCCATCCAGCCATCTCATCCTCTGCTGTCCCCTTCTCCTTCTGCCCCCAATCCCTTCCAGCATCAGAGTC
Organism: Ovis aries; assembly: GCF_016772045.2. Taxonomy (NCBI): domain Eukaryota; kingdom Metazoa; phylum Chordata; class Mammalia; order Artiodactyla; family Bovidae; genus Ovis; species Ovis aries. The sequence goes on from NC_056055.1 coordinate 108,334,495, forward strand.
TTTTCCAATGAGTCAACTCTTCACATGGGATGGCTGAAGTACTGGAGTTTCAGCTTTAGCATTATTTCTTCCAAAGAAATCCCAGGGTTGATCTCCTTCAGAATGGACTGGTTGTCCAAGGGACTCTCAAGAGTCTTCTCCAACACCACAGTTCAAAAGCATCAATTCTTCAGTGCTCAGCCTTCTTCACAGTCCAACCCTCACATCCATACATGACCACCAGAAAAACCATGGCCTTGACTAGACGGACCTTAGTCGGCAAAGTAATGTCTCTGCTTTTGAATATGTTATCTAGGTTGCTCATAACTTTCCTTCCAAGGAGTAAGCGTCTTTTAATTTCATGGCTGCAATCACCATCTGCAGTGATTTTGGAGCCGAGAAAAATAAAATCTGACACTGTTTCCACTGTTTCCCCATCTATTTCCCATGAAGTGATAGGACTGGATGCCATGATCTTCGTTTTCTGAATGTTGAGCTTTAAGCCAACTTTTTCACTCTCCTCTTTCACTTTCATCAAGAGGCTTTTTAGTTCCTCTTCACTTTTTGCCATAAGGGTGGTATCTGCATATCTGAGGTTATTGATATTTCTCCCAGCAATCTTGATTCCAGCTTGTGTTTCTTCCAGTCCAGTGTTTCTCATGGTGTACTCTGCATATAAGTTAAATAAGCAGGGAGACAATATACAGCCTTGGCGTACTCCTTTTCCTATTTGGAACCAGTCTGTTGTTCCATGTCCAGTTCTAGCTGTTGCTTCCTGACCTGCATACAGATATCTCAAGAGGCAGGTCAGGTGGTCTGGTATTCCCATCTCTTTCAGAATTTTCCACAGTTTATTGTGATCCACACAGTCAAAGGCTCTGGCATAGTCAAGAATGCAGAAATAGATGTTTTTCTGGAACTCTCTTGCTTTTTCCATGATCCAGCAGATGTTGGCAATTTGATCTCTGGTTCCTCTGCCTTTTCTCAAACCATCTTGAACATCAGGAAGTTCATGGTTCATGTATTGCTGAAGCTATACATTTGTCCTGGTTCATGTATTGCTGAAGCTATACATTTGTCCAAATCCAAAGAATACACAAAGCAAGATGAACCCTAAGTTAACATATGGACTCTGGGTGATTACAACATGTGCATGTAGGTTCATCAACTGTGACAAATGTACCACTGCCTGCAGATGTTGAAATGGAAGAGGCTATGCACTGGGGTAGTAGGGACATATGGGAAATCTATGTATGTTCCTTTCAATTAATTTTGCTTCAAACCTTAAACTACTCTAAAAAATAAAGTCAATTTAAAATGGAAATAATTTTAATCTATGATAAACATAAGATAGAGCTTTACTGGACCTTCCATGGATCATCTTCCATGCTTCTATGATATGGATAATTTCTGTTACTATCCCCCTTTTGCAAAATAGACAGTGTAGAACAGTGCTTCAGTGAGCACTCCTTTACTGCTCAGAAACACTACTTTTACTGCATAAAAACTTCAGAAGCAATTCTGACATGAAAGTAAATTGTAGCTGTATACAGTGTAAAAGTATAAAGGAAAGAGAATGCTTGTACTCAACAATGATGACCCAGCACACACTGATTTTTTCAGGTCTCTTCTTGCACTACATATCTTAACTTGAATGTCAATTCATTCATAGCAGGAGGATGGTTATAAGAAGGTTGGGGGGTAAATTTTTACACTTATATTGTGTACTCAATATTTGATTAATTAATTTAAATCTAATTTGCAAGGGAGTTGTCAGTCCCATGATAAATCTGAATACATCAGTACTCTAACACTTTCTTGATCAAAGATATGTTACCCTGAGATAGCACACACCTACATACATGTGTACATACTTCTGGTATGTGCTTTTTCCCCTATCATATTACTATATTAAAAAAATACTGATTCTGAATCAAAAGGTTGAGTTTTGGTTTCTCACTCATAATCTGAAAATCACTATACTAGATAAATGACAACCCACTTCAGTATTCTTGTCTGGGAAATGCCATGGACAGAGAAAGTCTGGTGGGCTGCAGCCTATGAGGTTGCAAAAAAGAGTTGGATAGGGCTTAGCGACTAAACAGCAACAGGTACTGTACAATATTGTCATTGGTACTAGGACACTTATTTGGAAAACTATCTATCCTCATAAATAAAAACACTGATGCAACAGAATCAATTCCATAATATGTCTTTCCTAATTATACCGTTTTCACATTAAAAATGCAGATCCTTTTAAAAATAACACCACTTAATTTTAAAGATAAATTCATTAATAAAACATAACTCTGAAAACCACATATATACCAACATAATTTTTAAAGTTTATTTTATTAAAGTATAGTTGATTTACAATGTTAATTTCTACTGTATAGCAAAGTGATTCAGTTATATATATATATATACACACACATATACATATTATTTTTCATATTCTTTTCTATTATGGTTTATTATAAGATATTGAATATAGTTCCCTGTGCTATACAGTAGGACCTTGTTGTTTATCCATCTTATATATAATAATTTGCCTGTGCTAATCCCAAACTCATAATCCATTTCTTTCCCACCCCACCAACCACCCCCCACCTTTTAAAATTTTATTTATTTATTTTAATTGAAGGACGATCACTTCACAACACTGTGGAGGCCCCTACCACACAGTGACATGAATCAGCCACGGGTGCACATGTACCCACCGATCCTGAACCCCCTTCCTACCTCCCACCCCACCCCATCCCTCTGGGTTGTCCCAGAGCACTGGCTTTGAGTGCCCTGTTTCATGCATTGAACTTGCACTGGTCATCTATTTTACATATGGTAACATACACGTTACAATGCTATTCTCTTATGTCATCCCACCCTCGTCTTCTCCCACGTAGTCCAATAGTCTGTTCTTTACATCTGTGTCTCTTTTGCTGTCTTGCATATAGGATCATTGTTACCATCTTTCTAAATACCATATATATGCATTAATATACTGTATTGGTGTTTCTCTTTCTGACTTACTTCACTCTGTATAATAGGCTCCAGGTTCATCCACGTTGTTAGAACTGACTTAAATGCATTCTTTTATATAGCTGAGTAATATTCCATTGTGTATATGTAGCACAGCGTCCTTATCCATTCATCTGCCGATAGACATATAGGTGGCTTCCATGGCCTAGCTACTGTAAACAGTGCTGCAATGAACATTTAGGTACATGTGCCTCTTTCAATTTTCGTTTCCGTGGTGTGTATGCCCAGCAGTGGGATTGCTGGGTCATATGGCAGTTCTATTTCCAATTTTTTAAGGACTCTCCACACTCTTCTCCATAGTGGCTGTACCAGTTTGCATTCCCACCAACAGTGTAAGAGGGTTCCGTTTTCCCACACCCTCTCCAGCATTTACTGCTTGTAGACTTTTTGATGGCAGCCGTTCTGACCAGTGTGAGGTGTTGCCTCATTGTGGTTTTGATTTGCAGCTCTCTAATAATGAGTGATTACCAACAATTTCTACCTGACACAAGTGCATAGAAAAATTTTGCTGTGAAGCAAAATCATACTTTTCCTCCAAAACAGCATTATGTTGAGTTACATTTATAATTCTGTCCCTAGCTAAAAATGTCCTCAGATTAACAAGTTGAGCTTCTGTTTTATTCTGGGGAAACTGAGCTAATTCCTGACATTTTTCTAAAGAGATAACAAATGTAATCACTAAGAACCTCTTTAGAGAAAGCTTTACTAGAAATAATTATCTCTTAGTAGTCATGTACAGATGTAAGAGTTAGAAATTAAAAAGACTGAGCACTGAAGAACTGATACCTTGGAACTGTGCTGCTGGAGAAGGCTCTTGAGAATCCCGTGGAGAGCAAGAGGATGAAACCAGTCAATCCTAAAGAAAATCAGTCCTGAATATTTTTTTTAATTTTATTTAATTTTTAAATTTTACTTTATTTTACTTTACAATACTGTATTGGTTTTTCCATACATCTACATGAATCCACCAAGGGTGTACATGCATTCCTAAACATGAACCCCCTCCCACCTCCCTCCCCATAACATCTCACTGGGTCATCCCCGCGCACCAGCCCCAAGCATCCTGTATCCTGCATCGGACATAGACTGGCGATTCGTTTCTTACATGATAGTATACATGTTTCAATGCCATTCTCCCAAATCATCCCACCCTCTCCCTCTCCCACAGAGTCCAAAAGTCCACTCTACACATCTGTGTCTCTTTTGCTATCTCGCATACAGGGTCATCATTGCCATCTTTCTAAATTCCATATATATGTGTTAGTATACCGTATTGGTGTTTTTCTTTCTGGCTTACTTCACTCTGTATAATCGGCTCCAGTTTCATCCACCTCATTAGAACTGATTCAAATGTATTCTTTTTAATGGCTGAGTAATACTCCGTTGTGTATTTATTGGAAGGACTGATGCTGAAGCTGACGGCCCAATACTTTGGCTACCCGATGTGAAGAGCCGACTCACTGGAAAAGATGCTAATGCTTTTAAAGACTGAAGGTAGGAGGATTAGGGGATGACAGAGGATGAATTGGTTGGATGGCATCACCGACTCAATGGACATGATTTGAGCAAGCTCTGGGTGTTGGTGATGGACAGGGAGGCCTGGCATGCTGCAGTCCATGGGTGGCTAAGAGTCAGACATGACTGAGTGACTGAACTGAAATGAACTGAAAATCTCAAAGTGTTAGTCACTCAGTTGTGTCCAACTCTTTGTGACCCCATGGACTGCAGCCTGCTAGGCTCCTCTGTCCATGGGATTTTCCAGGCAAGAACACTGGAGTGGGTTGCCATTTCTTTCTCCAGAGTATTTTCTAACTCAGAGATCAGATCTGGGTCTCCTGCTTGACAGGCAGATTCTTTACCGTCTGAGCCACCAGGCCTGCTCTAGGCATCTTTATATTTTATGTACATATTTAAAAATAATGTAACCATGCCATTTTAACAATGTGATATAATCCAGGCATTTTATCAGTTGGAACAAACATTCTGCCTTGTTAATCTAGTTGCACAGTGAATTGTTTTTTTTTTTTTTTTCTATTTCTTTCTGATGGAAAATCCAAGAACACATTTTCTGCTTCAGTAATCATCTCAAGCATCTCTCTAGTTTTTGCCTTTGTTCATGCTCAGTTGCTCAGTCGTGTATTACTCTTTGCAACCCCATAGACTGTAGCCTGCCAGGCTCCTCTGTCAAAGGGAGTTCCCAGGCAAGAATACTAGAATGAGTTTTCATTTCCTTCTCCAGGGTATCTTCTCGGCCCAGTGATCAGACCTGAGTCTCCTGCTTGGCAGGTAGGTTCTTACCACTGAGCCACTGTTTTTTACATTTACAGGGTCAAATTCATTGTGAATTGTCAGAGCTTCATGAGACACAGGACACATGGTATTCTGGTTGGTCATATGATGGTGACAAGGTTGATTATAGGGTGACAGAGGAACTCAGTCCAATAATGTATTTTAGAAGTGTATTATGTAGACAACACTTCTCTCAAGCATGGACAACATCAAACCTGAGACTGTCAATCATATATGTCTATCACATTATATACTGAATCCCCAATTTATCCACATGTTGCACAGGTGCTGTCTAAGGACCTACCACTTCTGCAAAACTTGCTGTATTTTTTGGTATTACAGTTATAGTATTAATTCATTAAATATAATCAGTGTACTGTCTGAGTTCAAGTAAACTCTGCCAAAGGCAATCTGGCATGAAAATATTTTCTTATTCACGACTCTCTCCACAGAATAAATCTAAGGGTCAACTGCACACATTATTCAGAGGCTATTAACTAATCAACTAAACTTCAATTAAAAAATAAATTAAAAAAGAAACTGATGTGAATGAATCCTTTGATAGAAACATGATGCTATTTCCCTGTCTAGAGCCTTCTCAACTTGGGTCTTCTCTGATGGCTGATCGTATTCTAAACATATACAGGCTCTGAACCGACTGTGGCACAAGAAAGTCTACTCAGTGCTCTGTGGTGACCTAAATGGGCAGGAAATCCAAAAAAGAGGGGATATATGTATATGTATAGCTGATTCACTTTGCTATGCAATTGAAACTAACAGAACATTGTAAAGCAGATAAACTCCAATAACAATTTCTTAAAAATACATAGTACTGGGAAAAAACAAAAACCAAAAATTGGGAATGTCCTGCCAATGCATAATTCACATGTACTTCAGAGAATGGCTGGATAAACAACCTGTGATACATTCATACTATGGACTATTACCTGACCACAAAAAGGACTGATCTATCTGTCTATCATCTATCTATCTATGTAAAAACTAGGATGGCTCTTAAGGACATTATGAAAAAAAATGAAACTGTTATCCACACAGCACATAGTAGTGTCTGACTCTTTACAACCCCATGGACTATAGCCCACCAGGCTCCTCTGTCCATGAAATTCTCCAGGCAAGAATACTGCAGTGAATAGTCATTCCCTTCTCCAGGGAATTTTCCTGACCCAGGGATTGAATCCAGGTCTCCTGCATTGCAGGCAGATTCTTTACCTTCTAAGCCACCAGGAAAGACCCAAGGGCCTTATGCTAAGTAAAAAAATAAAACCCAATCTCAAAGGAGTTAAAAAAAAAAAAAACCAACAAATTTCAATCTAATCTGAAATTCTAAGTCCAGGTCTCAGTGAAATTCAGGCAAATTCCCATGAACCAATTTGCTAAGGAGAATATATAAATATATTCCTGTCTCTACCTTGAAAATGTGGAAAAAGCAAACTTCACACACCATACTTTATAACCCTCTGGAAAAATTCCTGCCTGATTGCCTTTTTGGATGCCCAATACTGCACCTGTCAACTGCAATCTGATTTTTTTTCTTTTTATTTTTTTGCTGCCAAGCCTGTCTCTGTCTGAATCACTCTCCCTGAGAAATCAAAACCCCTGAGAATAAAGATTGAAGGGAATCATGAGATACGTCCAGTTATCTGAACATATCTTAAGTAATTTACCATGAGCCATCATATATAAGTGAAAGTTGTTTTTTTTTCTCTCAGAGAGGAGACAACCATGACTGGAATGTGGCTTGGTCATCATCTTGGGTCCTAAAATGAAAACACTCTCTGAAAATACATTAAGGACAAATAAGCAATTTTGTAGATGTGCAGATGGATGTGACATAGTCTTTCTATTAATAAATCACATTTCATTGCTTTCATTTAACCATTCCTTTTTTTGCCCTTCACTGACTCCAGAATGAAGGCAATCAATAAATAAGATTACACTCGGCACCTCATACAATTTTTCTTTACCAGTTGGGGGCATGGCCGTCCAGTTACAGTGTGATATTGGCTGAACATTTATTACCATTTTTCCCCCAAATTATTCAGATGAAATTTTTGGAAGTTCATTTGGTAAAAGCAATCAGCACTGTGTGGATGTAAATTGGTTTTGAGCTAGACAATGCAATGCAGTGCACGAGATACAGTGCCCAAAACTGAATAGCTATGTTTTAATTTTTGATTTAATGATAGACCAATGACCTAAGGGAGAAAAATTCATTCATTTCATGAGAATTCAGAGAACAATATAAAACAAGAATGATCTATGAAAAAAGTCCACAATTGCCACAATCATTTTCTAATAATTATTTTCATCCAGGTGACATAGAAATATTGGTAAGTATAAAGTGTTGTGGAAATTCCAATATTTCCTATCTGACTCTTTACTCTTATATCTGAAGCCAACAACAAAAATAACAAGAGTCTCAACATCAGGATTAATGTCCAGTAATGTAGATATCACTGATTTTAGTTCATTCTGTACATTTAGTGTATGCCAGGATCTTGGCCATGAAATTTAAAAGATGCTTGCTACTGGGAAGAAAAGTTATGACCAACATAGACAGCATATTAAAAAGCAGAGACATTACTTTTCCAACAAAGGTCCATCTAGTCAAAGCTATGGGTTTTCCAGTAGTCATGTGTGGATGTGAGAGTTGGACTATAAAGAAGGCTGAGCGCTGAAAAATTGATGCTTTTGAACTGTGGTGTTAGAGAAGACCCTTGAGAGTCCCTTGGACTGCAAGGAGATCCAACCAGTCCATCCTGAAGGAAATTGGTCCTGAATATTCTTTGGAAGGAATGATGCTGAAGCTGAAACTCCAGTATTTTGGCCACCTGATGCAAAGAACTGACTGATATGAGAAGACGCTGATGCTGGGAGGGATTGGGGGCAGGAGGAGAAGGGGACGACAGAGGATGAGATGGCTGGATGGCATCACTGACTTGATGGACATGAGTTTGAGTAAACTCTGGGAGTTGGTGATGGACAGGGAAGGCCGGCATGCTGCAGTCCATGGGATTGCAAAGAGTTGGACATGACTGAGCAACTGAACTGACCTAAAGGATCTTGGCATAAGGCAGATAATATCAAGGGCAAGTCTAGAAATACTGTCCTTGAAGAGCTTTTATTTTATTTTTATCATTATCATTATTGGCTACTTGGCATGTGAGATCTTTGTTCCCTGACCAGGGATCAAATCCACACCCCTTGCAGTGGAAGTGAAGGGTCTTAACCACTGGATCACCAGGGAAGTCCCAAAGAGCTTACATTTTAGTATACAAAAATAGTGGGGGTGGGGATAGAACCTACGACCTGATGAAATTGTGGAGTGCATTATACGCTATATCAAAAATGAAGCCTGAGATAGGAAACCAAGGGTTGAGGGCTATGGCTGCTGAGGCAGCTCCTAAATGCAGCAGGGCGGCCAGAGGAGACTTTGTTGAGTGAGTGAGATCTGAGTGATGGTTCCAGGAGTACGTGGGGAGAGGCAAGCAGATACCTGAGGAAAGAGCTGGAAGAGAGTATTGCAGATTTATTCAAAGACAGCTAGTAAGCCAGTGTGCAGGTGCAGAGCTCATGGAGGATGGAGGGGATGCAGGCAGATGAGCTCAGGAAGTATCTGCAGGCCATTGTGAGGATTCCAGCTTTTGCTCTGAGTCAAATGGAAACCACTGCACAGCTCTGTGCAGACCAGTGACATGGTCTTCCGACTTACACACAAGGATCAACCTGGCTGCTGCAAACAGACACTAGCAAAACAGCCATAGAAGCAGTTGCTGAATGGATCCAGAGTTCAGGAGAGAAGTTGAGAATAGATGTCTCTATCAGGGAGTCACCAGCATGATGAGAGATGCTGGATGTGCTCAGAAAGGGAGTCTTTCAAACAGAGGGGAGGAAAAGCCCAAGTTTAAGTCCTGAAGCACTTACCTCCACATGAAGAGCAAGGGGGAGAATAGGAAATAGCAAAAGACCAAGAAGCAACTAATGACATAAAAGGAAAACTAAGACTGTTGGATATTCTGGAAACTCTGTGAAGAAAGTACACCTTGGAGGAGAAACTTGTTGATTGCGTGCATCATGACTGTGAAAGTTGCTTGTGAAAGCTGCTTGTGAAAGTTGTTTGTGAAAGATGAGTAGCAAGAAGTGACCAAATTAAAGTTATGTTTTTCCAATAGGCACGCACGTGTATAGATGTGAGAGTTGGGCCATAAAGAAGGTTGAACACCAAAGGACTGATACTTTCGAATTGTGGTGCTGGAGAAGACTTTTGAAAGTCCCTTGGACTGCAAGGAGATCTAACCAGTTAATCTGAAAGGAAATAGTCCGGAATATTCCCTGGAAGGACTGATGCTCCAGTACTTTGGCCACCTGATGCAAAGAGCTGACTCATTGGAAAAGACCCTGATGCTGGGAAAGATTGAGGGCACGATTAGAAGGCGACAGCAGAAAATGAGACAGTTGGATAGCATCGCTGACTCAGTGGACATGAATCTGAGCAAACTCTGGGAGATAGTGAAGGACAGGGGAACTTGGCATGCTGCAGTCCAGGGGTCACAGAGACAGATGAGACTTAGTGACTGAACAATGACAACAAATTGGCTTGAGTACCGTGGAGGTCACTGGTGGTCTTGATGGAGAAGTTTCAGGGGGGTGGTGAGATAGCAGTACTTTGAAAAGTGTGAAATAAAATTAACATTTTATGGCAAGACAAGAAACATTTAAACAGAAAAAAATTCTTCTCTGCCTTTTGTTTTTCTCTCTCCCCTCTACTGTGCATCACGTATCTACATTATGCATCAACCAAACCTCCCCCATTGGCAGAAACACCTGCTCAGCCATAAAGAGCAGCCTTCTAGCATCAGCAAGACAGCTCCCTAAAGACAGCATTCCTTCCTGATCCCTTAAGGTGTCACGTGGTGCTTAGATCTGAATTATGTAAACTGTCAATAATACATCATTGAAAGTACAGCCCTGTGTCTCAAAAAGTTTATATAACTGTGCTTTGACTTCTAACAGGAGGCATAGTTCTTGGAGATTTCTGGTTTGCTGTTCTTGAGTTTTAATCCTCATATTTGGCTTGAGCAAATTTTCTATTTATTCCCCAAATGAACTATTGATAAGTTTTCATCAACAAGTGATATCAGTAGAAAAAGAATTAGTTGTAAAACCACAGAAATATATTATCTCTCAGTTCTGAAGTCTAGAAGTCTAAACCCAAGGTGTTGGACAGGAACCTTCCCAGCCTCTTCCAGCTCCTGGGAGCCACAGGCCTTCCTGGGATTATGGCAGCATGAATCTAACCTCCACCTCTGTCTGTGCATGGCCATCTTCCTTTGTCTGAGTCAAAGCTTCCTTTAACATATAAGGACACTAGTCATCTTATAATAAAGAAAAATGGTATAGTTGGACTTATTTGCAAAACAGACATAGAGACACAGATGTAGAGAACGAATGTATGGACACCAAGTGGGGGAAGTGGGAGTGGGGCGACTTGGGAGACTGGGATTGCCAGGTACACACTATTGATACTATGCATAAAATAGATCACCAGTGAAAACCTACTGTATAGCACAAGGAACTCTACTTAACTCTCTGTGGTGACCTAAATGGGAAGGAAATCCCAAAAAGAGGGGATGTATGTATAAATATGGCTGACTCACCTTGCTGTACAACAGAAACCAACACAATATTGTAAAGCAACTATGCCCCAATAAAAATTAATTTAAAAAAGATCAACCCTACACCAGTATCAGCTCATCTTGCTGTGCGTGTGCTAAGTTACTTCCGTCGTGTCTGACTGTTTGCAACCTCACAGACCACAGTGCACCAGGCTCCTCTGTCCATGGGATTTCCCAAGATTTCTAGGAATACTGGAGTGGGTTGCCATTTCCTTCTCCAGGGGATCTTCTTAACCCAGGGGTAGAACCCAGGTCTTCTGCATTGCAGGTGGATTATTTACCACTGAGCCACCTGGAAAGCCCAATCACTCACTAAAAATAAAGGATTATTATTATTATACTTCTGACTGCCTCCTTTTCTGTGGCTCTATGAATTTGTAATACCGCACAGAGCACAGAGATACATGATAACACTGTAATAGATCAACAGACTAAATTATGAATTATCATATACACAATCCTCTATCCCTCTCAACTTTCATGCAATTTGCTTACTTATAGTTTATGACTGATATTGTGATTTATAATAAGATATATGTATACTCTTTTTGAGGCTTCCCAGGTGGTTCAGTGGTATAGAATCCTCCTGCCAACAAAAAAGACAAGGGTTCGATCCATGGGTCAGGAAGACCCCCTGGAGTAGTAAATGGCAACCCACTCCATTATCCTTGCCTGGAGAAGCCCATGGACAGAGGAATCTGGTAAATAGCATCAGAACTGAATTTAATTGTAGGACACATAATTGGTGTGTAAACACTGCTTGACGTATAAACACTCCATGCCTTGTAATTGGAGGCAGAGTCTGAATAAGCAGTTGTAGACAAATCTACCAGATGCAGGTTTTAGACCAGGAGTCTTCATGACTTAGACTTCCAGTTGGTGCTACTGGTAGAGAACCCTCTGATCAATGCAGGAGACCTAAGAGATATGGGTTTGATCCCTGGGTTGAGAAGATTCACTGGAAAAGGTCATGGCAACCCACTCCAGTATTCTTTCCTGGAGAATCCCATGGACAGAAGAACCTGGCAGGCTACCGTCCATGGAGTTGCGAAGAGTCAGACGCATGCTTCATGACCTATACCTTTGAATATTTAAAGCCTACTAAAAAGTTAGATGGACCAGCCCTGAATTTTTTCACTTCTCCTTGTCCATGTCCCCAGGACTATGACTGTTATATTGTGGGGTATAAGGGAGATGGAAGAAGAAAAATTAGGGGTTTTGACTGAGTAAATGAATGATGTGGAAATTAAGTAAGCCAAGTGAAAATTAGGCAATTTTCATCACTTTTGAAATCAGCAGGAATCCACTTAAAGACGTACCATAATAAAACTCTTAAAAATACTTGGATTCTGAGCATGGTAAACAAAACTTCATCTTGATATATCAAGTTAATTCTTCTTGAATCACTGTTAGTTAAATTTCTAGCATTTCAACGCATATTTGAGATAATAGAGAAGAGAAATGGTTTAGACATCGGAGGCATTTAACTGTGACTCTAAGGTATAATTTGCAGATATTCACGTGGTTTTTAGATAAAGATCTGTCATAAAGAACAAAAAGGAAAAGAGAGAACCATTACTGAAAAGAACTGTAGAAACACACAAGGAGAGATAAAACATTTAAAGAGAAAGTCATGTGACATGGGGGAGCATTTTAATTACAGTGGCATCAATAAACTCTGCATAACCTTGCAGGGAAAATATTACAACAGGAACAGACAAGTAAGAAGAAATTAAATCTCTAGGAGAGAGCAGAAAGGTTATCTTTTCTAAGGCTACTGCTTTGCAGCACAGATGAAAACCTCCATTTGAATTTCAATAAAATAGTTCCCGGAACCCTATTTGGTGCTCTGTGGTGACCTAAATGGGAAGAAAATCCAAAAGGTGGGATGTATGAGTATGTATAGCGGATTCATGTTGCTTCACTGCAGAAACTAACACAAGATTGCAAACCAACCATGCTCCAATAAGGGCTTCCCTGGTGGCTGATGGGTAAAGACTCTGCCTGCCAATGCAGGAGATGCCGGTTTGACCCCGGGGTAGGAAATATCCTCTGGAGAAAGGCAAGGCAACCCACTCCAGTATTCTTGCTTAGGGAATTCCATGGAGAGAGGAGTCTGATGGACTACAGTCCGCGGGGTCTCAAATGGTCAGACATGAGTGAGCGACTACACACCAAGCGCACGCTAGCTCTGGGCGAGCTCTGGAGTCTGGTTTCGAGCACCTGTGTGTGTGCTATTGGGAGGATAACAGGCAGGAAGGCCAGGGGTCTCCAAACAGAGGAAATAGGCTGCAAGTGTCAGACATTTGTATCTCTCTCTTAAGTGGCAGGAGGAAACAAGTGTTAGATTTTTCCCCTTCTCTTAAAATTCTGTGTTGCCATGATGACACCTAGCTCCACCTAAACTTAACTTTTCTCAAACCTTGAGCTAACCATTGCATTTTTCTTATGGAAATGATTGTCTTAAGCAATGTTAATGAATTATGTATTTACGCTAGAGTATCTTCAAGTCAGTTCCACCTAAGACTCAGAACCACCTTGACAAACTGGTATGTTTTACTCATGCAAATATTCTCTTAAGCTGTGTTAGTGAGACTGTCTTTGCTTGGAAACATGCCTTCTTTCAAGATTCATGTCAGTCGTTTTATGGCCCAGGACAACTCACCTTGTGCCAATGTTATCTCAAAATGCATGTTGTGGGTGAAGGGCCTGGTGCCAGTCTGAGTTTTGAGACATTTCCTTTCTCCAATTAGCGGACTGCTAGTAGCTCTATAACATCCGGCTAAAGACTAGCAGGGGGCACTCTTTCTGCCCCCTTCTGATGCTTATGTCAGAGGCTTTCTCTATCTCTTTTATATTTTAATAAAGCTTTATTACACAAAAGTTCGGAGCAATCAAGCCTTGTCGTCTCCTCTGGAGGCCAAGAATCCCGGCGTCTTTCATGGTTCAGCAACAACCTTTCATGTTGGGGGCCTCATCCGGGATTCTTTAGGACAAGGCAAGGATGCTTGGAGCTCTAGTTCTTTGTTCTCCTAGCAAGCATATTTTCTGCTGTACTTTACTAACTCTACTGTGTGCTTCTGTGAATGAATGACATGACCTGCGTGAAACAAGTGAGAAGCCCTGCTCTGTGGTTCCATGGTGACCTCATATGGCTTATGGCAGAAACCTGTCAGGGAATTATGCTGACCTGCCAAGGCCAAGAGACACCCAACCTCCCTGCGAAGGGAGCAGCCAGAGATGGACAAAACGTGTGGAGTGATCTCTCCTTTCTTGGTCAAACTTTCCTGTCTCTTTGACCACTTCATAACTTCTTGGGAATTAGAACTACTAACCTAATCTGTTGGATTATAGACTTTCAAGGGATTTGTGATCTATGCTGTTACTGTGTACTGTTACTTAGGTCCCAAACTTGCATTGGTAGTCAGGAAATGCCTAACCTTGCTAGGAGTCAAAAGTTTGGAAGCTAGATGGAGCTCTAGAGCCAAGATCATCTCTCAGGTTAAAGGTTACTCAGATAGGAAGTACACTGGGCTTCTCCTTTTGGTAATTCTAGCTTTTAGTGGACCAGAGGAGGCTCTCCAATGGCTTTTGTCCCAACTCCTTAGATATTCTTTCTGTGGAATCTGTGAGAATGAACTGGAAGGACTGGCCCTAACAACTCGAGGACAAAAATCACTTTTTCCTCACTGGGCAGCCCTCCACCATCTCTTTTACTATCTCTGATACTGATGAGGTGATACTCGGAAGGAACATCTTAGTTTTATGTTTGTACTTGTCTTATTGTGGTCAGGAATATACTCAGGGTCACGCACAGGCACTTTGGAGATGAATGTTTCCTGCAGCAGTCTTAGCTTAGGAGGCATTCTGGAAGGTTACTCTGATTGCTTCCCATGTGGCATCAGAGGCAAGCAAGGTTTTAATGGTGAGGAACTGGACATCAGTCTGGGATGCCATCAGGCTTACCCTGGTGCATCTTCACCCTGCCTTGGTGGCAGAGCTGGGAGGGTTGAGTAAGGTGTCTGTCAGTAAGGGACAGACTAAGTCCAACCAGCGAAGGAAAGCTTTGGTGTAAAGTCTGTCTACACCCCCATCTAGAGCAGGGAGGGATGCCTCTGGTAGAAAGAGGGCACTGGTCACTTTTTTTTTCTCTCTTACAGCTGGGAGCTAACAATTTCAGCCTCACTCCTTTGAACTGTATCCTGAAAAACTGGGATAGATTTGATCCCCAGAGCTTAAAGAAGACATATCTGATCTTCCTCTGTGATCCTGAATGGCCATGGTATCCATTGGAGGATGGCAAAGTGTGGCCGGTTGGAGGGTCTTTTAATTATAATACTGTTTTACAATTAGACCGGTTCTGTAGAAAACAAGGGAAATGGGTAGAAGTATATATGTGTTGCCGTTTTTCTCTCTGGGAGACATGCTAGGCTTAATGTCCTAAGGGTATAGATTTGGGTGTGAAACCTTCAGCTCCCCCCGTCCTCCTACTTTGCCCCCGTACCTGGGGCTCCAAACTGAGCAAACTAAAAGTCAGGGAACTCCCCTAGGAAGGGTTGCCTCAGTCTCAGTAGAATTTCAAACAGTCCCAATTGTGGTCGAGATTATATACATATAGCAGCCTTTATGGGACTAACTTTACTTTATGACCTTTCTTGGAAAGATGTATGTCCTGGGACAAATGCTAACTCCTGACTGGAGAACTAGAGTTTTGGGGAAAGTGGTTGCCTATGGAGATGAATGGCTTGGTAATGAATCAGTAGGGAACAGAGAGGAGGAGATAACCACCTTCCCCACTGGGAATCAGGCGGTCCCAACTATAGAACCAGATTGGGACTATAACACAGCTAAAGGAAGATGGGATCACAATCATTCTGTCAGATGTATTCTTGAAGGACTCAGGCAAGCGTGTGCTAAGACTTTAAACTATGCCAAATTGATAAACATTGAACAGGAAAAGAAGGAAACTCCTGGTAAATTCCTAGATAGACTGAGAGAAGCCCTTTGCAGATTCACTGAGATTGATCCCGAAAGTGAAGAGGGAAGAGTGATCTTAAAAGATAGATTTCTCACTCAGTCGGCTCCAGACATCTGCTGTAAGCTATTAAAACAGGCGTATGGACCAAATCAGACTTTAGATAATCTGTTGCAACTGGCTCAAACAGTCTATTATGGAGACAATATGAGGGAAAGAAAGACAATGGAACAGGCAGAAGCCCTTGTAATGGCTGTCAGAACCATTCTTAAACAGCCTGAGAAAGATGCCCAGAGGGACCCAGGTGCAAAGGGATGGGCTTGCTATTGCTGTGGAAAGGAGGGGCACCTCAAGCGGGATTGCCCTCAGGCATCTAAGCCGCCCCAGGCTCCCTGTCTGGTCTGCAAGGGACCACACTGGAGGAGAGACTGCTCCCAGAGGCGTAGGTTTCAGGGGTTGGACTCTCAAGACAATCAGGACTGAAGGTGCCCAGGGCTCCCCACACAAGCTCCCATCCTAATTCATCTGAGGAACCCTGGGCATTAATGACTGTTGGGGGGGGGGGAATCCGTTGATTTCCTTTTGGACACTGGGGCAACTTACTCTGTGCTGACTGAAGCCCCTGGCCCACTTTCTTCCTGATCTGCTTCCTTAATGTGACTGTCTGGATGAGCCAAATGTTATTATTTCAGTCTTCCTCTAAGTTACAACTGGGACTCTGTGATATTTTCACACGAGCTTCTGATTGTGCCAGCGTCTCCCTCGCCACTTTTGGGGAGGAATATACTGAGCAAGGTCCATGCTTCTGTTTTCATGAATATGGAGTCCTTCTTTTATCTCCCTTTAATTGAACAAAATGTAAATCCTAGAGTGTGGGCTGATGGAAAATCTGTGGGTCGAGCACAACATGCTATTCCTGTAGTTGCTAAGCTCAAAGACCCACATGTATTTCCACGTGAAAAACAGTATCCTCTGAAACCTGAGATTAAGGAAGGGTTGAAACCCATCATTGTGAATTCAAAGGAGCAGGGGCTATTAATTCCCTGTAAGAGTCCATGCAACACTCCTATTTTGGGTATAAAGAAATCAAATGGTAAACAGAGACTAGTTGAAGATTTACATATAATAAATGAGGTGGCAGTTCCTAATCCTTGTACTCTACTGTCTGAAATTCCCGAACGAGCCAAATGTTTCTCAATTTGCCTTCTAGAATTAAACCTATATTAAATCATCCTCTACCTATGATTTGAAGACAATTGAGACGATGTTTTGGAATCACAGGCCGCATTTGGATTCTGGGTTATGGGGAACTTACCCAGCCTTTATATAAACTTATAACTGAGATTCAGCAGGCCTAAACTGACAAGCTGGTTTGATCTCCAGATACTCAAAAGGCTCTTCAGACTGTTCTCCTGCAAGCTCCTGCTTTGAGCTTGCCCACAGGGTCAGAATTTAATTTGTCACTGAAAGAAAAGGTATGGCCTTGGGAGTTTTGACACCACCCCGAGGGCCTCACCAGCAGCCTATAGGAGTGGAATCTTAAACTCTAAGGTTAGTATTCGGATGACAGACAGTAGGCTTCTTAAATATCAGTCATTGTTGTTAAAAGGACCAACAACCAAGCTTAAAGTTTGTGGAAACTTAAATCCTGCCACTTTCCTTCCTGAGAAGGAAAATGAAACGCCTGATCACAATTGTTCCCAATTTCAAACTTTAAACTATGTAGCTTGGGAAGATCTGATGGATACCCCATTAGACAATCCTGACATGGAAATATTTACAGATGGCAGTTCTTTCGTTCGAGATGGGAGGCATAAAGCAGGGTATGCTGTGGTGATGGTTGAACAGGTTTTAGAAGCAAAATCTCTCCCCCAGTGAACAAGTGCTCAACTAGCAAAGCTTGGGGCTCTGACCTGAGCTCTAGAATTAAGCAAAGGGCAGCGAGTAAATATCTACACTGATTCTAACTATGCTTATTTGACTTTACACGCTCGTGCTGCAATATGGAAAGAAAGACAGTTAAAAATGTCAACTGGAGAACCTATTTCAGAGAGACAGAGACTTTTAACTGCTATATATTGTCCTAAAGAAATAGCTATTATGCATTTCAAAGGGCACAGCAGGGATGGGAGTAAAGTAGCCGAAGGTAATCAGCTGGCTGACTGTCAAGCCAGAAAAGTGGCGCTTTAAGAAACCCCTTCACTGCAGACGCCTTTGGTCTGGACAGGTCCTATGGAATAGGAAAAACCACAATATAACTGAGGAAGAATTAGAAAAATATGAGAAAAGAGGAGCAAAGATGACTGAAAAAGGATGGTTACAGTCTGAGAATGGACGATTCCTGAAAATGCTCAACGGAAAATTCTTAAGTGTTTACACCAGAGTTTTCATTTAGGTGTTGAGAGTACTTACAGATGGCTTCTCACTTGTGTGAAGGTAAAAATGTAATGAAAACTTTAAAGAACATTATCACAAGATGTGAGGTTTGTCAGAAAAATAACCCAAAGACTGAAAACCCAGCAAAATCTCTATTACGATGAAGTGGAAAATATCCTGGAGAGGACTGGGAAATTGATTTTATTCATATGCCAAAAGCTAATGGGTATTCTTGTTTACAAGTTTGGGTGGATACTTTTACTGGATGGATTGAGGCTTTTCCCTGTCATAGTGAACAGGCTAAACGGTTTACAAGAATTTTAATCCATGAAATTATTCCCAGGTTTGGGCTGCTATGGAGCCTTCAGAGTGACAATGGGTCTGCCTTTAAAGCTGCTGTAACTCTGTGGGTTTCAAAAGCTCTAGGACCAGCGGAGCCTGGTGGGCTGCCGTCTCTGGGGTCGCACAGAGTCGGACACGACTGAAGCGACTTAGCAGCAGCGGCAGCAGGAATAGAATGTCACTTACACTGTTCCTGGAGACCCCAAGCTAATGACATTATCAAAAGACATCTGCACATATTAACTCAAGAGATGCAGGACAATTGGATTAAAGTTCAACCCGTAGCTTTAATGAGGGCTTGAACTGCTCCCAGAAAGGAGGGATTGTCCCCTTTTGAATGTTTTTATGGAAGGCCTTCCTTACACACAGACATTGTTATAGACCCTGAAGCCTTGGAATTAACTAATTAGGTAACTCAACTGTCAATTTTTCAAAAGGTACATTAATGCAACTCTGGGAGGTGACTCTTGACCCTGCCTCTGAGTCAAGCAAGCCTCTATTTGAGCCAGGAACTGAGGTCCTGATAAAAACCTTGGTATCTGGGGGCCAATCTCTCTAACGACCTTACCAGGTTATTCTTTCTTCTCCCACAGCTGTCAAAGTGCCAGGAATTGATTCATGGGTACATCACACTCGAGTTAAGAGGTGGCACCCTGACCAGGACTTACTGACATCATTTCACGTCTTTACTTTCTGTGCTCTGACTTTGTACTTTCAGCTGGGCCTGATAATCTCTGTGAGCCTGCTTGTGTTGACTCCAAAAATCCTGAGTCTGCCATTTGATCCTCAAGACAATGCCTTCCTGTCCTAGGATCACTCCTACATTGCATTCCACAATCTGTCTAACGGCTGGGTCTACTTGGGGCCCCTGGATCAGAGACCCTCAATATGACGGTTAGGAGAATATGTTGCCTGACCAATTCAATGCCCTGTATCAGCTTGGAAGCAGTTACAGAAAGAGAACGATGCCCCTTTCCCTAGGCAACATAATTCTCCTAAAAGAAAAGCAGGGAATGAGAGGGTAACTGGCAGGAAGGCCAGGGGTCTCCAAATGGAGGAAATAGGAGGCAAATGTCAGACATTTGTATCTCTCTCTTAAGTGGCAGGAGGAAACAAGTGTTAGATTTTCCCCCTTCTCTATATAAATTTAAAAGGAGGTATCTCTTAAAATTCTGTGTTGCCATGACGACACCTAGCTCTACCTAAACTTAACTTTTCTCAAACCTTGAGCTAACCTTTGCATTTTTCTTATGGAAATGATGTCTTAAGCGATGTTAATGAACGACGTATTTACCCTAGACTATGTCTTCAAGTCAGTTCCGCCTAAGACTCAGAACCAACTTGACAAGCCAGTATGTTTTACTCATGCAGATATTCTCTTAAGCTATATTAATGAGACTATGTCTTTGCCTGGAAACATGCCTTCTTTCAAGATTCATGTCAATCATTTTATGGCCCAGGACAATTCACCTTGTGCCTATGTTATCTCAAAATGCATGTTGTAGGTGAAGGGCCTGGTGCCAGTCTCTGAGTTTTGAGACATTTCCTTTCTTCAGTTAGCAGCCTGCTAGTAGCTCTATGGCACCCCACTCCAGTCATCTTGCCTGGAAAATCCCATGGACAGAGGAGCCTGGTGGGCTGCAGTCCCTGGGGCTGCGAAGAGTCGGACACGACTGAGCGGCTTCTCTTTCACTTTTCACTTTCATGCGTTGGAGAAGGAAATTGCAACTCACTTCAGTGTTCTTGCCTGGAGAATCCCAGGGACGGGGGAGCTTGGTGGGCTGCCATCTATGGGGTCACACAGAGTTGGTCACAACTGAAGCGGCTTAGCAGCAGCAGCAGCAGTAGCTCTATAACATCCGGCTAAAGACAAGCATGGGGGGCACTCTTTCTGCCCTCTTCTGATGCTTATGTCAGAAGCTTTCTCCATCTCTTTTGTATTTTAATAAAACTTTATTACACAAAAGTTCCGAGCGATCAAGCCTCGTCACTGGCCCTGGATTGAATTCCTCTCCTCTGGAGGCCAAGAATTTGAGCATCTTTCACAGATTAGCAACAACCTTTCACTATGTCACTTCAGTTGTGTCTGATTCTTTGTGAACTTATGTAGCCTTTCAGGCTCCCTCCATATACTGGATACTCCTCTGAGCACTTCTCTGAATATTGCATACTCTGAATGCTGTATCCTTCTCTGAATACTGGAGTGGGTTGCCCTGCCATCCTCCAGGGGATCTTCCTCACCCAGGGATTGAACCCACCTCCCTTAACTCTCCTGCACTGGCATGCAGATCCTGACCACCGAGCCACCTGGTTTTGAGTACAAGCATCACTGAATCTCTGGGCCTCATCTTCCTCTTCTGGGATATGAGGACAGTGATGCCCCCTCTCTTGCAAGGTTAGCAAGAGGATGGAATCAGGCATATTTAACATATTTCCATTTAAGGGGCTTCCCTGGTGGCTCATTAGTAAAGAATCTGCCTGCCAATGTAGGAGATGCAGGCTCCGTTTCTGCGTGGAGAATATTCCCTGGAGAAGGGGATGGCAACCCACTCCAGTATTCTTGCCTGAATAACTCCAAGGACAGAGGAGCCTGGCAGGCTACAGTTCATGGTGTTGCAAAGAGTCAGACACGACTGAGTGACTGTGCCCAGCATAGCATACTGCCCATCACCTAGTGAACGTTGAATAAATGGTAGCTCTTCTGTGTGTGTGCTGGGCACTGCGCCATGCCTGGACCTCTGTGGTGCTGCACGGCTTCACAGTGCTTTAAATAGAGAAGCAATCTTTCTTGTCCTCAAGACTGCCTGCCATTTTTGAAAAGCAGGCACCTTTCTCTAGCATTTTACAGCTGTGCTACATGTCTTGAAGGTGGGCTTTGAAAAGCCTGACAGTGATTGTCAAGCCAGCTCTTTTCATTCTCCAGCAGGTGCCCAGGTAGCTTGGGGTCAAACACCTGCCATTCATCGTCCTCCAGTGAAATTTAAAATCAAGGATTGCTTTTTCTTATTGTGAAAAAAGAAAATGGAGAAGAAAGAATGATAAGCGATTTAAACATTGACAAACATTAGAGAATCACCAATTATTTTCAATATGTGCTTTAAAATAGGAGCAACTTGTTTGTGACTGTCACTATTTCAGGGTGCATATGGGCTGAAATACAAATATCTCTTTACTCTAACACTGTGGCAGTGTTTGTTAAGGCAGCAAATCTCCCTGACTTCCAACATTGTCTACTTTTGGATCCAGGCATCTTTTCTATCTCTTTTCAACATGTGCCTCCCAATTAAATAAACCTAGTTTTTATAGTCCTTTCCTTTCATCTTCTCAAGACCACTCCCCTCCCATCTCCGAGAGGGTCCTTTGTCAGGAGAGGGTCAGAGGTGAACAGTACTGACCAGCAGAGTTTGCAGAATTTACAGGCTGCCCTATAAATTCTCTGCCATTCTGACGCTGAAGTCTCAGAGGAAGAAAGTCATTTCATAAGTACTTTCTAAAATGATGAGCAGCCTTGTCTTTGCCAGGAATGTCCAATGGGTCTTCTCCCATCAGCAGGAGACTAACATGGTGTTGCTTTTCTGCACACAGACGGCTTAATAAAACACAAGCCTGTGTCCCACAACAAGGGAAGCCAGCACAAGAAGTCTGCACGTAACTATAGAGAGGAGACCCCAATTGCCACGACTAAAAGAAAGCCCTTCAGCAGCAACAAAGACCTGACACAGTTAAATAATAGCATAAACTAAAAAAAAATTAATCAAAAATACTTTAAAAGATGATATAATAATACTATTCACAAAGTAAATGTTTGAAAAAATACTTAATACTTTCTGGTGTGAAAGTGAAAGTGTTAGTTGCTGAGTCATATCTGACTTATTGTGACCCCATGGACTATAGCCTGCCAAGCTCCTTTGTCTATAGAATTCTCAAGGCCAGAATACTGGAGTGGGTGGCCATTCCCTTCTGTAACCTTCTGCAATCTTCCCGACCTAGGGATTGAACCCAGGTCTCCCTCACTGCAGGCAGATTCTTTACCATCTGAGCCACCAGGGTAGACAAACAAAACATAGCCCCACTAGATGCCTCTTTATTTTATTTTCAATCACTCAGAATTCCCAGCAGTGTATAAAACATTAGAACTTTGGAAGGGTGTTTCACTGATAGTTGGTGAAAACACAGGAAAGTGGAGTTTAGCAATTTATCTTGGATCACAGTATTAGAAAATGTAAAAGACTGCTGTTTCTTAAAGAGTGTTCAGGAAGTATAATATGGTTGTGAAAGACTGGCTTCCAAGATGGCATCGATTCTTTTTCCAAATTTACATTTGAAAGCCGTGGATACAAGAGAGGGAAGGTTGGTTTCCCCACTCCCCTTTGGATGCGCTTTGGTCAACAGGACATGGTACAAGTGACACTGAGTCACTCGTAGGTCCCTAGGAGTACGCGCATACTTCTCCATGCTTTCTTCTGTTTTTTTTTTTTTTTAAGTTTTACTGGAGTGTAGTTGCTTTAGAATATTGTGTTAGGTTCTGCTGTACAGCAAAGTGAATCAGCTATACGTTTCCATATATCCCCACTTTTTTGGGATTTCCCTCCCATTTAGGTCACCACATAGCATTGAATAGATTCCCTTGTGCTATATTGTAGGTCCTTACTAATTATCTATTTTATGCATAGTATCAAAAATATGGGGATTATATGTGTCAGTCCCAATGTCCCAATTCATTCCACCCTGTCTTTTCCCCCTTGGTGTCCATAATCTCCAAAATATAAAAACAACTCATGCAATTCAATGTCAAAAAATAAACAACACAATAAAAAATGGGCAGAAGACCTAGAGAGACATTTCTCTGAAAAAGACACGCAGATGACCAAGAAGCATATGAAGAGGTGCTCAACATCACTCTTAGAGAAATGCAAGTCAATACTGCAGTGAGTTGTCTCCTCACACCCAGCATCAAAAAGTCTACAAGCAATAAATGCTGGAAAGGGTGTGGAGAAAAGGAAACTCTCCTACACAGTTGGTGGGAATGTGAATTGGTGCAGTGTTTATGGAGAATAGTATGGAGATGCGAAACTAAACTGAGATCAATTATACCGTTACTAAGGTACACCAGTGTAATCTGCAAAAGACATACGTGCAAATCTCACGGGATTCAAGACTTTCTGCAGGAGGTTTATAAAAACACACTGAGATGGGAAAAAGAAAAGGCACAAGATAAATCGATGCACAGTTAAAACACTGGCTATCTGAAGGCTCACAGGAAAATGTGAAAGGAACGTGGCCTTAGGTAATGCTCTATGCATATCCTACTGGTTTTGTGAACATAGTGAAAACAATGCATAGTCCAATCTGAGCTCCGAGTAGGTAAAAGAATCTTGACTTTTCTTCAGATGTACCAGCTGATGAATCAGTGATGTGTGTGCGCGCGCGCGTGCGCGGGCATGCACATGTGCACTGTCATGTCTGACTCTCTGTGACCCCATGAACTATAGCCCATCAGGCTCCTCTGTCCATGGAATTCTTCAGGCAAGTATATTGGAGTGGGTTGCCCTCTTCTTGTCCAGGGGATCTTCCTGACCCAGGGGTTGAACTCACGTCCTTTGTGTCTCCTGCATTGGCAGATGGATTTTTTTCCCACTGTGCCACCTGGGAAGTCCAATATTTATGTGTACAGCCTTAATTCAGTAGCTGTTTTTCAACTCTGAGGCAAATGTGAAATGGAAAACAAAAGGCAATGCTTTTATAAAGCACCTACATTTAATTCTAATCTCTGTATTCAATAAACCTCAGTTAACAGTGTACTATACTTATCAACTCCAGCCTAGCTGCAAATCATGAGATATAAGGCTACAAATAAAGAAAGTAAATAAAGATATTCCATTCATTAGGTATTGACTTTTCCAGAAATCACTTTACCACTAATATAACAGCTGTTTTTCAATAACTAGTGGAAGTTAATAGAATCATGTTGAAGTGAAGCGAAAGTCACTCAGTTTTGTCCGACTTTCTGTGACCCCATGGACTGTTATAGAATTCTACAGGCCAGGATACTGGGATGGGCAGCCTTTCCTTTCTCCAGGGGATCTTCTCCAGGAGACCTGAACCCAGGTCTCCCTCATTGCAGGCAGATTCTTACTAGCTAAGCCAAAAGGGAAGCCCAAGAATACTGGAGTGGGTTGCCTATCCCTTCTCCAGAGGATCTTCCTGACCCAGTAATTGAACCGGGGTCTCCTGCATGGCAGGTGGATTCTTTATCAACTGAACTATCAGGGAAGCTGGTACTTATGATACTTGAAAGAATCATGTTACTTTAATATATTTTCAAACATAAATTTTATATATATATATATATATATAAAGGCAATGGCACCCCACTCCAGTACTCTTGCCTGGAAAATCCCATGGATGGAGGCGCTTGGAACGCTGCAGTCCATGGGGTCGCTAAGAGCCGGACACGACTGAGCGACTTCACTTTCACTTTTCACTTTCCTGCACTGGAGAAGGAAATGGCAACCCACTCCAGTGTTCTTGCCTGGAGAATCCCAGGGACAGGGGAGCCTGATGGGCTGCCATCTATGGGGTCACACAGAGTCAGACACAACTGAAGCGACTTAGCGGCATATTTTTGACCTCAAAATAAGTGTCTATTGGTATGTTGTCTTCTGGTTTTGTTTCAGCTATAAAGTTAGTCTGTGGCATCTTTTGTGAGATTATCCTAACCTAGTAAAGGAAAAGTAGTAGTTTCATTGTTCATTCAAAATCTTACTAACAATTATGAAAGCTGTGTTTTTTGCTGTAATCTTGTGGTGAGAAAACATTCAATGATTTTATGCTTGTTGCAGAAGTATGTCAAGAAATGAAAAGGACACTAGGAATCCAGAACCACTTTGAAAAAGATTGATTTGTAAGATGGCAAACAAAACTGCACAAGATTAAAATGTATAATTTTGAGAAAAAACAGCAAAGTATTTACAAAATTATACTAAAAACTATGATATGTAACTAGCGCAATTTACTGGATATTTGTTTTTACTGAAGGTTGTTAATAAACTTTGTATTTATTATGGTTTCCTTAAACTAAGGATAAAAATGTATATACCACCCAGGTATATACACTAGAGGTAAAGAACACGCCTGCCAATGCAGGAGACATAAGAGGTTCAGGTTTGATCCCTGGGTCAGGAAGATCCCTTCGAGGAGGGCACTGCAACCCTCTCTGCTATTCTCATCTAGAGAATCCCATGGACAGACGAGCCTGGTAGGCTACAATCCATAGGTTTGCAGAATCGGACACGACTGAAGTGACTTAGCACACACAAGATTATTTTATATGTGAAATTTAAAGTTTTAATTAGAAATATATATTGGAACCTTGGAGGATGTTATTTAGTTGGTCAGTCCTGTCTGACTCTTTGTGACCCCATGGACTGTAGCCCACCAGGCTCCTCTGTGTATGGGACTCTCCAGGCAAGAATACTGGAGTGGTTTGCCATGCCCACCTCCAGGAGATCTTCCTTACACATAATAAATGCTGAGTGCTAACCACTACTATTGTTATTATTATTATATAAATAATAATAATAGGTAATGCTATGATGTGATATGATATATATATATATATCATAGGGGGTTTCCCTGGTGGCTCAGATAGTAAAGAATCTGTCTGTAATGCTGGAGACCTGGGTTTGAACCCTGGGTTGGGAAGATCCCCTGCAGGAGGGCATCAACCCACTCCAGTATTCTTGCCATGAACAGAGGAGCCTGGCGGGCTACAGTCCATGGGGTCGCAAAGAGTCAGACATGACTGAGCAACTAAGCACAGCACAGCATATATATCATATATCAAATATATATAATCTAGAAAAGTGGTACAAGTGAATCATCTCATTTGTAGGGCAGGGCAGGAATAGACATGAAGACATAGAGAAAGGACATACGGACATGCTGAGGGGAATGGAAGGGCCTGAGGACCTAGAGGGGTGGAATGGGGCGTGGGTGGGAGGGAGTTAAGGCGGGGGATATACACATACACATAGCAGATTCACTTCATTGTGAAGCAGAAACCAACACAACATCTTAAAGCAATTATGCTCCAATAAAAAATAAAATGTACTAACTGTACATGAACATGTAGCTTCAATGTGGTGTAAATTTGCTCTAAAACTAATATACTGTTGATAATGAACAGTAAACACTTAACTAAGAAAAAAGTAATATTTATACATCAGCGATGGTTGGGAGCTAATGTTATATTATAAATGTAAAAAATGAAAGAATATGACAGGATTTATCAGAGCATCATCATGTAACAGCTGTGAACTGATTATCCACAGATTGCTTATATATTAAAATGTCATCTCTTAGGGGAATCCTTTCCCACTATTGTTGACTAAATTTCTTCCAGTTGAAGATTCTAATAGCAGCCTTTAATTCTCCTCATAGCCCTTGTCACACTGTGATTAGATAGTCAGTCATAATGCTGTTGAGTGTGTGTGTGTGTATGTGTGTGTTAGTTGCTCAGTTGTGTCTGATTCTTTGTGACCCGTCTGTCCATGGGATTCTCCAGGCAGGAATATTGGAGTGGTTTGCCATGCCCTCCCTCCAGGGGATCTTCCTAACCCAGAGATCTAACCCAGGCCTCCTGTATTGCAGGCAGATTCTTTACCACTGAGCCACCAGAGGGAAAATGTTTGAGATCAGGGACACGTCTTCTGCTATGTCCCTACAATCTAGTACAATACATGTTTGAAGCAGGTGGACACATGAAAAGACCAGTAACATCGGACACTACATTTGCAAAGCACAACTGATTTCTTGCTTGTATTCAAAGTGTATATTTCACTTTTTTCTTATGCTACCTACATAGCAGCTTGTTGTCGTTGTATAGTCGCTAGCTGTGTCCAATTCTTTGTGACCCCATGGACTGTAGCCCACCAGGTTCCTCTGTCCCTGGGATTCTCCAGGCAAGAATACTGGAGTAGGTAGCCATTCCCTTCTTCAGGGGATCTTCCCAGAGTCAGCTCAGGAGTCACAATTATAACAATCCTGGCACCTTCTCTTTAAGATGCTGCCTACTAGTCTTCCTTCAGGTTTTCCCCAGGATTCAATGTTCATCTCTCTTTCTATGTAATGTTGATTTTTAGATGGTAGTCTCGTGCTATCTTGGGAAGACGCCCCCTCCCCCCATTTTATTTTTCTCCCTCCTGCTCTAGAAACAGCAAGAAAATGCATTTTACACTCTTTTCCCACTTCAATCAGTAATTGAAGTTACAGTCTTTTCAGCTCCTGTGTGTTTTGACACAGCTCCCACTATTGATCTCTCTGAACAGAAGGTACAAAACAAACTGTAAGGAAAATAATTGAAACGTAACTACATCAGAGTTCAGATGTCATAAGGTGATGTATTAGGGTAGTTAGTTAGCATAACAGAGGTGGTATGTATGGTTAGTTTTAATGTTTTGTAAACTTTGACAAAGACAAGATTACTCACTCTTCTCAAAGACGTCCTGTTACCCCCATCCCTCACCAGAACATGGTCCTTATTTAAGGTGCTTTCTTTTTCCGGCTTGCCCGGTGGCTCAGTCTGTGAAGAATCTGCTGCAATGTGGGAGACCCTGCAGTGTAGGAGACCCTGCAATGTGGGTTCGACCCCTGGGTTGGGAAGATCCCCTGGAGAAGGAAATGACAACCCACTCCAGTATTCTTGCCTGGAGAATCCCATGGACAGGGGAGCCTGACAGGCTACAGTCCAGGAGGTCACGAGTCAAATATGCCACACCTTTTCTGGAATAATCTCTCTCTAAATTTCTCCTTCCTGAAATCTCATCCACTATTTAAAGGTGAAAACAGTTATACACCACTTTCCCTTTTCTTTCCCCTTCACATTTTACATGCAATTCCACCCACTCAACTGGTCAACAAGGATTTCCTGAACAACTGGTTTTGGGCTACTGTGCACAGTTTTAGTGATAACATAATAGCAAGATAGAGTCCGGTACCCATGAAGCATGAGCCCTGAGGTTACATGATACGTTAAATGTTATATTATCTCCAATAAGCAGCTCTGTTGCTGGACCCACACAGATAAAATCATCTGTCTGGCACACTAGCTAAAGAGCAAAAGATATACTGAAGATGACAAAGCATCATAGCTAATTAAATCTGGAGAGCTTGGCTACTCAAGAGAGGAAAATGTCCCTGGAGAGAGCACCTTGCCCCAACTCGTGGACGGTGGTCTAGTACCAGTCCTTTGGGCTTGGAGTTAAGCTTCATCTGCTTCCCTTGGAACAGAGCCCCAGAGCCTGGCAAGTAAGCCAGGTAGTCAGTCTGACCTTCCTGGGGAAGAAAATGACAGCCCACTCCAGTGTTCCTGCCTGAGAAATCTCAGAGAGGGAGGAGCCTGGCGGGCCACAGTCCATGGGGACACAAAAGAGCCAGACACCAGAAGTGTTGAAACAAGCCAGCCTAAACAAGAAGTCAGGAAATCAGCTTTGCACCAAAATAGCTTCAAGGAGAGTCAGTTGCACATTTATAGTTAAAATAATCAAAAATAAATAAAATAATCACTATTTCAAGCACAGTTCTTCTTCAATGAAAGCTTTAGTCTTTCTCATACATTTTTGGAAAAAATTCTGTCTTATTTCTCCAGTAATTCTACATTCCTTTATTAGGTCAATTAGCATTCACAGGAAGTGGGAAGTGATAGTACTAACAGGTCCGTATTGCACACTTTACATTCCATAATCACCTAATTTCTTAGGAGAATCTAGCTGCCAACATATTTCTTAGTATTCTTTTTCTCCTAGAAATTTTGGACTTATTAGTAAAGACAATAGATTTTGTAAATTTACCTATAAAAAGCCTTAGAGGGGATATTTGTACTAACCCTTCAAGAATTATTACACATCAATAGCTACATTGTATGTAAGACAAATCATTTCCTTCATCAATTCACTTCAGTTCAGTTCATTTGCTCAGTTGTATCCGACTCTTTGCAACCCCAAGGACTGCAGCATGCCAGGCTTCCCCCATCCTCTGTCACCCTCTTCTCCTCCTACTCTCAATTTTTTCTAGCATCAGGGTCTTTTCCAGTGAGTCAGGCCTTTCCATCAGGTGGCCAAAGTATTGGAACTGAGCTTCAGCATCACAGTTCAGACTTACATCTTAGAGCCTGAAGCATGAGGTTCAGAGAGGGTAGAAGCAGCATGCTGGGACAGAGCTGGGAGGAGGACTCGAACATTCAGTTGGCTCCTGGTCTTTTCTATTTTCCTTTTACTGCTATTCTTTGTGTTTTAAAATGTGTTTCACCTTCACATTTGAAAAAATGCCTTTCCTTATGACCTGTATGTATAGGTGAGATGGTTGGATGGCGTCACTGACTCAATGGGCATGAGTCTGAACAAACTCCAGGAGACGGTGAAGGACGGGGACACTCGGTGTGCTGCAGTCCATGGGGTCTCAAAGACTTGGACACGACTGAGCGACTGAACAGCGACAGCATTACCTATATGCATAACTTTATCTTTCCTAAAGACAGGTTTTCACCACCCTCTCATAGTCTCCTCAGTGTAGCTGCTATGACAATGAATTTCAATTATATTTGTGGACCCATGGACAGTTCTGTCAGCAAAGTACACACTCATGGGTCACGTTTGCAGATTTTGTTCTGAAGGACTCAATCCAAAAGGCTTGAGCTTGTTTCCCTGCCCCGCCCCCGAGGGTTATTAAAATTTGTTGAACAAATTTTAACCCTTGAATGTCAAATGTTATAAGAACATAGATGTCTATCTTACTCTATAGCATTTTGCTTTAATTGTTTAAATTATGGTAAATACATATAAGATAAAATAAGGGATACCCATAGTCTAAAACTCAAGAAGTGTATGGATCACAAACTTAGAATCCTCTAAACCTTCTTTGAGCTCTGGTCCAGGCTTCCCTGGTGGCTCCATGGTAAAAACATCCACCTCCAATGCGAGAGAGCGGGGTCGAATCCCTGGGTTGGGAAGATCCCTGGAGGAGGAAACGGCAACACATTCCAGTATTCCTGCTGCGATAATCCCAAGGACAGAGGAGTCTGGCAGGCTATAGTCCATGGGGTAGCAAAGAGTTAGACATGACTGAGTGACTCAGGCAAGCACACACATGCATGTACTTTACATTTCCACTTGTGTGTCTGAAAAGCTCCTTAAACAGCAGCCGACTCATTATCTTACCTCCAAAGCTTCTCCTCTTCCAGTGTTTCCCATGTCAATGAACCGTGCAAGCATCCATCAGGTTGTTCAAATATTTCCCAACTCTGTTACCTTCTTCCTGTTTCTACCCTCCGCTCCCCTAGTCCAAGCTACCATCAATCATATCTTTCCTGGGTGACCAAGAACCCCTCCTAATTGCTCCTCCTTTATGTATGCATATGAGTTTTTAAGTTGATTGCTGGTGACTTTTTTCAAGGTAGATGATAACATTGTTAACATATAAATGATATACATATATCATGCATCTATGCCTTGATCTGTGATCCATATGTTATGATGCTCTGCTATCCTCCCTTTGACTGCTCCCCTCCCTCGTCCATACAATGCTGCCTGAGTCCCAATCCACCTGTACCTTACAGGCTCCTCCTCACTGCCCATCTCCTAGAGCCAGTCCTCCCCATATCTCCTCCATCTTTAGACGCTCTGCCCAGGACTCACACTATGTAACACTTTCTGTCCAATCAGATATCTAAGGGTCTTGCCTAAAAAGATTACATCAGTCCCTGTGGCCTGCTTATAAGAGCCAGGAACTAGGATAAATAATTTAATATATGACCATTTGTTTTGGATTAATAACTGCTCTGGGAAACCCTTAGTTCA
Organism: Ovis aries; assembly: GCF_016772045.2. Classification (NCBI taxonomy): domain Eukaryota; kingdom Metazoa; phylum Chordata; class Mammalia; order Artiodactyla; family Bovidae; genus Ovis; species Ovis aries. Next base: position 108,366,045 of record NC_056055.1, read on the forward strand.
ATTCTTCCCTTCATCTTCCAGGAACATTCAAAACCCCATTTGGAAGAAACAAGTGGAATTAGCAAATCTTGTCTATTGTATCAGTTTAAGAGCTCTATGTCTATTTCTCAGAAGATAATATTTAAATAATACATGATATGAAACATGCAAGCTGGCTAAATCACCATGATAAATCTTTCTAGAAATTACGCTTGATTGCCAATTTAATATTGCCATTATGAAAGTGTGATCTGACTCTAGAATCTGCAGCAGATTCGTTGGGTGCTTACTCTATGCCAAGCAGAGTGAAGGTGCTAGGAATTCTGTGGGAGACGGAGTCCCTAACATCAGAATGCACATTATCACAGGGAAAGCAAGACTATAAGTGCTAAATAAACATACAATACAATTTCAGGTACTAATAAGAGCTATATACAAGAGGAAAAAATACTAAGAGGAAAGAGAATAAGTAGAGTCTAGTATTCTAGTTAGGAAAAGCCTCTGAGAGAAGATAATATTTGATTGGGAGTGGTCCAATACTTTTGCATGGACATGACTGAGTGACTTCACTTTCATGCATTGGAGCAGGAAATGGCAACCCACTCCAGTGTTCTTGCCTGGAGAATCCCAGGGACAGGGGAGCCTGGTGGGCTTCCTTCTATGGGGTCACACAGAGTCAGACATGACTGAAGGGACTTAGCAGCAGCAGCAGCAGCAGCAGCAGAACCATAATAGGGTTTCCATGGTGGGTCAGTGGTAAGGAATCCACCTGCCAATGCAGAAGATGTGGGTTCAATCCTGGGTTGGGAAGATCACCCTGGAGAAGGAAATGGCAACCCGCTCTAGTATTCTTCTATAGGAGATGCCATGGACAGACTAACCTGGCAGGCTACAGTCCATGGAACTGCAAAAGAGTCAGACTCGACTAAGTAACTAAACGATAGCAACAGAACCACAAAAAGGAGGCAGTCTCGCAATATCTCAGGGAAGAATGTTCCAGGCAAAATGATTGGAAAATTTAAAGTCATAGTCAAGAATGAGCATTGTTCATCCAAAAGATGAAAAGATACCCACATGGCTGGCACTGTTTCCAATGACAGAGATATGGAAAGAGAGTACAGAGGAAGACAGGGAATGCAAAGCGACGGCCACTCGCCTGCACTTTAATATCATCACAATGGGAAGCCACGGGAGTCAAAAGTGGAAATAAAATGACCTTATATATGACGAGACACATCTCTCGGCTCCTATACGCAGGACTGAAATGGACAGAGCCTAAAGCAGAGGAAAGGAGTTAAAGTGCAATGTTCTTATAATAACTCATGAAAGATGGATCCTGTTAGGGGAGATGGTGCAAACTGTGGGAGTTAACTGATGGGCCACAAAAGATGGAAGGGAAAGAGTGAGACTGAGGATCATTGATCTCAGCAATCAATGGAGGTGGTTCTACCTAATACACGAAGGAAGACTTAGGGCTCAGGGGAGAGCATGTCGGGCTTCGACACCCAAGTGGAGAGGCTGATCAGGCAGACGGAGAGGGCTCTGGGCTGAAGACTTTAGTACAGGAGTCATCCGTGTATGCATAATATTTAAAAGACATGGGTAGGGATGATGGCTTCCCCAGTAGCTTGGTGGATAAAGAATCTGGCTGCAATGAAGGATACTCAGTTTTGATCCCTGGGTCAGCAAGATCTCCTGCAGGAGGGCATGGCAACCCACTCCAGTATTCTTGCCTAGAGGATCCTACGGGCAGAGGAGCCTGGCGGGCTACAGTCCAAAGGGTCGCAAAGAATCAGACACAACTGAACACAGCACACAGGGACGAGGTTTACCAAGAAGGAAGCTTAAGTCAAAAATAAAAGAGAATAGAGGGGAAAATATTTGCTTGTGGCAACATTTAGAAGTCAAGTAGGATGGAAGCAAGGAGAAAGGGTGAAGAATTGTCACTTAGGGAGAAGGAAAACCAAGAGATTAGAGAGTTATGAACCTAGTGGGGAGAATGTTTCCGACATTCAGTTGGTACTCAACCAGGTCAGTTAGTGTTGGAGTTCAAGGATGATGAAGATGGAAAAGTGCACGTTGACACTGGCGAAATGTGAGATGTAAGTAATCCTCAAGGAGGCACTCCACTGGGCTGGTGAGAACGGGAACTTGCTTGGAGGTAAAGAGATGTCAGTAGCTAGTACTGATGACTTTTTTAAAGGAAATTTTGCTGTGAAAATGAGCTCTACACGTTCAATACAGTGGTATTTGTAGCAGCATCAAAACAGTTTAAATTTAGATAGTATTAAGACATGTTTAGGATACAGATGCAATGACTGGGAGAGGAAGAGATATTGGTTGCAGAAGAGCAATACTACAGGACCTTCTTCCAAAAGGAACAAGAGGGAGCATCCTGAGAAGAACTGGGGGGATGGAGGCCAGGGCACTCTCCTGTCTCTATGAGAAAAAACCAGTATGCCCGCGAGGCTCAGGTTGTGGAACCAACAGTGGGAAGACGGCATGGTCCTCTCATGACTAGATTTTTTCTTTTTCTCTTTTTTTTATGATAAAGGTAGATTGATGGGTAGAGGACTCAGTGTGCAAGTACTAGAGATTTAAGGAAAGGAGAGAAAGTCTGAGATTATCTTCTCATTAAAAGGGTCTGGTGCAATAAAATTAGTATAGCCACTTTGAAAAACAGTAGGAAGTTTTCCTTAAAAATTAAACATAGAACTGCTGTATGATCCAGAAATTCCAGTCCTGGAAAAATGTATGGAGAAAAAAACCATAATTCAGAAATACACATGCACCTCAATGTTCATAGCAGCACTATTTACAATAGTCAAGACAAGTAAGCAACCTAAATGTTCACTGACACATAAATGGATAAAGATGATGTGGTGCATATATACAATGAAATACTACTCAACCATGGAAAAAAATGAAATAATGCAAATTTGTAGCAACAAGGATGGACCTAGAGGTTATCATACTAAGTGAAGTTAGACAAACACCGTATTATACCACTTACAAGTGGAATCTAAAAAATGATACAAATGAAATTATTTATGAAAGAGAAATAGACTTACAGACATAGAAAATGAACTCATGGTTACAAAAGTGAAAAGGTGGGGATGAGGGATATATTAGAAGTTTGGGATTAACATATACATAGTAGCAGTTGTAGTATTAGTCGCTCAGTCACATCAGACTCTTTGAGACCCCATACTGCTATATATAAAAGAGCTAAACAACAAGGTCCTACTGTGTAGCACAAGGAGCTATATTCAGTATCTTTAACAATAATGGGGAACAACCTGAAAATAATTTATATATGAATAATGTGTTAATTACAGGTATACAGAAATGTGATTCAGTTTTTATTGTTTAGTTGCTGAGTCATATCTGACTCTTTGCAACCCCTGTCCTTCACCGTCTCCCGGAGCTTGCTCAAACTCACGTCCATTGAGTTGTTGATGCCATCTAACCATCTCATCTTCTGTCGTCCAGTTCTTCTCCTGCCTTTAATCTTTCCCAGCATCAGGGTCTTTTCAAATGAGTCAGCTCTTCGCATCAGGTGGCCAAAGTATTGGAGCTTCAACTTTAGCATCAGTCCTTACAATAAATATTCAAGACTGACTTCCTTTAGGATTGACTGGTTGGATCTCTTTACATGCCAAGGGACTTTCAAGAGTCTTCTCCAACACCACAGTTCAAAAGCATCAATTCTTTGGCACTCAGCTTTCTTTCAGAGAAGGCAATGGCAACCCACTCCAGTACTCTTGCCTGGAAAATCCTATGGACAGAGGAGCCTGGTAGGCTGCAGTCCCTGGGGTTGTTGTGAGTCAGACAGGACTGAGCGGCTTCGTTTTCACTTTTCACTTTTCACTTTCATGGATTGGAGAAGGAAATGGCAACCCACCCAGTATTCTTGCCTGGAGAATCCCAGGGACTGGGGAGCCTGGTGGGTTGCTGTTACGGGGTCGCACAGAGTCAGACACGACGGAAGCGACCTAGCAGCAGCAGCAGCTTTCTTTATGGTCCAACTCTCACATCCATACATGACTATTGGAAAAAACATAGCTTTGACTAGATGGACCTTTGTTGGCAAAGTATTGTCTCTGCTTTTTAATATGCTGTCTAGGTTGGTTATACCTTTTCTTCCAAGAAGGAAGTGCCTTTTAATTTCATGGCTACAGTCATCATCTACAGTGATTTTGGAGCTCAAGAAAATAGAGTTTGTCACTGTTTCCATTGTTTCCCCATGCATTTGCCATGAAGTGATGGGACCCGATGCCATGATCTTAGTTTTCTGAATTTTAAGCCAGTTTTATGAATTTTAATTTGAGTTTTAAGCCAGGTTTCTCATTCTCCTCTTTCCTTTTCATGAAGAGACTCTTTAGTTCCTCTTCAATTTCTGCCAGAAGGGTGGTGTCATCTGCTTATATGAGGTTATCGATATTTCTCCCCACAATCTTGATTCCAGCTTGTGCTTCATCCAGCCCGGCATTTCGCCTGATGCATTCTGCATATAAGTTAAATAAGCATGGTGACAATATGCAGCCTTGATGTACTCCTTTCCCAATTTGGAACCAGTCTGTTGTTCCATGTCTGGTTCTAACTATTGCTTTTCGACCTGCATACAGATTTCTCAGGGGGCAGGTAAGGTGGTCTAGTTTCCTATCTCTTTAAGAATTTTCCACAGTTTGTTGTGATCCACACAGTCAAAGGCTTTGGTGTAGTCAATAAAGCAGATGTATATGTTTTTCTGGAACTCTGTTGCTTTCCAGAAAGTATATTCATATATTAAATTATATATGTATATATATATAGAGTTATATATTTATATGTTAAATTATACATGTTTGTGTATATTAATATACACATGTATATGAATCACTTTGCTAAACACCTGTAATTAACAACATTATCAATCAAGTATAAAAAGAAAGAGGGAAAGTGAATTTAAGTAAGTGAGGTCAGATTTCCTATCATTGATAAGTTAATATGATCATAACTAGATGATGTCATTCTTAATTATTTCTGAGCCAAGTAAGTAATAGAATTTGAACTTCTGGAAGACAACATATTCCTAAGTGGAAGCCTGTGTTTAAAAGAAATAAAATACATTCCTTTCTAAACATTTGAAGTATTTATTTAACCCTAGTTCTGATAATAAAATAATCTATGGACTTTACATGAAGTCTGGGCTCTGACTTACACCAACCAATATATAGTTTCCCTGGTCTTTATCAGGAAAAAAAAAAATCTATAAAATTATTGATAGCAAGACTTTTTGAACTCAAGACATCATACATCATACATCATGATGTATAGCCCATTTTCCTTGAACTCTTGACCCTGGCCATAAATGCATGAATATCTCCATTTACTTCATAAAGTGATCATATTACATCTTTGAAAGATATTTATTAAGATAAGTGGGCTTCCTCTCTGCTAGTTTTAAGCCAGGTACATCCACACTGAGTTTTTTATACAATTGACCCTTCACCCCTTCTGGCACTACAGCCAAATGTAAAATTTGGACCTACAAGAGATGCCCAATACACTGGCTACTTAAGAAAGTGAATTAGATGTAATTATGTATGCATCGCCTTTAAAATTGAAAAGCTACAGAGCTGAAGAGTGACACTTGATTCAGGTCTGCCTTTCAGGGCAGGATATGAGTGGATAATTGACACTTGAAAAGGTAATTCTGCAGAGGCAGAAGAGGGGCCACTGCCGGCAGGCAGGGCTGAAAGAACGTTTCTGTCCAATAGTGTCTCAAGTGTGGTGTCTTCTGGAAAGCCTGCTCCTGCTCTTTGACCACGTGTTTGACCTCTGTCCTAGCCTCCTTTCCAGCCCACTATTTACAGCACATTCAGCAGCATGTTGGCCACATCTAGGCATAATCCTTTCTCTTCCTTCAAACCATAAGATCCTTCACGGGTAAGACTTAGTCTCACTCTTTGTGTTTCCAAAACCTGATGCAGGCAACAACCCATAATCTGTATCCAGAAAGTGTGGTGGTGGATTAGTCACGAAGTCGTGTCTGACTCTTTGTGACCCCATAGACTGTAGCCTGCCAGCCTGCTCTGTCCATGGGATTTCCCAGGCAAGCATACTGGAGTGGGTTGCCATTCCCTTCTCCAGGGGATCTTTCTGATTCAGGGATTGGCCCTGGGTCTCCTGCATTGCATGTGGATTTTTTTTACCACTGAGTACCTGGGAAGCCCATATCCAGTAAGTGTGGGAGGAGTGAATTCAAAACTGCTTCTGTAGGCAACATGGTGTTGTTGAATAAAACAGCTGGAAAGCTGGAGACTGCTATCACCCAGGAGCCAGTTAGAATAATCCTGATCTGCACAGGGTACTGGGCACAGCTGTAAGACAGTAGACTTCTGGAAGAGAAAAGACTTCTCCCCAGGCTGGGTCTTGACACTTCCCAAATGGTTATGAGATGCCGGTCCTGTTGGCAAACAGCAAGACTACTGCGTGTGCGCATGCTCAGTCGCTCAGTTGTGTCCGACTCTTTGCGACCTCAGAGATTGCAGTCTCCTCTGCCCGTCAGATTTCCCCGGCAAGGATACTGGAGTGGGCTGACATTTCCTCTTTTAGGGGATCTTTAAGACTGCTGCACAGCCCGCAATTCTCCCCAGTCTGCAACAATGAAGCTCCACAGTTTTCATGATAAACTTAGCAGGGTCCACAAAGCCCGTTCCTCCATTTCCAGCTTGACATCCCCCCAGCCCTCTGTTACATGAAGTCCTCCACTAAGCACAACACTACTGCATTTGCCCAACTTACTAGAACATATAGAATAGTAATAATACACCAAGTATTACTAAAACACTAGTCACCCTCAAAGTTAGAGTTGCATGTCTCTTTCTAAGCAACTGTTGTTAACACTCACTTTATTAGTAACCAACATTCTAAAGGCATTCATCTGTGTTTAAATGGACCCTAAACTTTTTAATGAAGAGACAGGAAAGAACAGAGAGAGGTTCACAGCTTATGGGCTTTCTTGGTGGCTCAGTGCTTGTGACCCAAGTTCGATCCTTGATCCAGGAAGATCCCAGATGCCACAGAGCTCCTAAGCCTGTGTACAACAACTATCAAGGCTATGCTCTAGAGCCTGTAAGCCAGAGCTATGGAAGCCATGTGCCCTAGAGGCCCTGCTCTGCAACAGGGGAAACCACTGCAGTCTGAAGCCTGTGTGCCATAACTAGAGAGTAACCCCCGCTCTCTGCAACAAGAGAAAGCCCACGCACAGCAACAAAGACCCAATGCAAACAAAAATAACATTTTTTTTTAATGTGTAGCTTTCATCATGGTACGCCTTCATTTAATTAACTTTGTACAAAATTAAGGCCTATGCCTTTGGGATAATTTTGGAATAAAGTGAAATCATGTATGTCAAATGCACTTAAGTATGGATTGATTTCTGGTACACAAGAATTCAAAATTTTCATGTACCTTTACTCCTATTATTTTGGTTTTTATTATGATAGAATGTACCCTACTATGAATTGATGCTTTTGAACTGTGGTGTTGGAGAAGACTCTTGAGAGTCCCTTGGACTGCAAGGAGATCCAACCAACCCATTCTGAAGGAGATCAGCCCTGGGATTTCTTTGGAAGGAATGATGCTAAAGCTGAAACTGCAGTACTTTAGCCACCTCATGCAAAGAGTTGACTCATTGGAAAAGACTCTGATGCTGGGAGGGATTGGGGGCAGGAGGAGAAGGGGATGACAGAGGATGAGATGGCTGGATGGCATCACTGACTGGATGGACGTGAATCTGAGTGAACTCCGGGAGTTGGTGATGGACAGAGAGGCCTGGCATGCTGATTCATGGAGTTGCAAAGAGTCGGACACGACTGAGTGGCTGAACTGAACTGACGTTGAAGTTGAGTATGGGGATGCCATCTTATTCCCTTTTATATGCCAATGCTGAGTTTGCTTGACACGTGACAGACACTCTGCTTTTACAGATTTAATAAACACATTAAGACAGCAGCACTAAGCATGCATTTAGCCTTCTTCATCTCTTTTGCTAATATATGTTTTCATACCTTGAGTGGCAGAAAATCATTCACCATCTTCTCTATGTATAACAAAGGAGAAAGAAAATATACACTCGCTTTCAAATAACTTATAGTTCACTAAGAAAAGTATAAAATGCTAGATATCCTTAGCTCCTGATGAAATTATAAAAGCAGCAGAGAAGAAATCAGGAATATCTAAGGAAACTTCTGAATAACTGGTGTTTTAGGAAAGAAAAAGTACTTATTCCATAAGGTCATCTTTCCAGATAGACAGAATTCCCATGGAAGAATAAAACAAGCCAGATTTTAAGTTTGATCTATTAATTAATCTTTTTTTCCTAAAAAGATGGCTTATACTAATAATTGTGTGAATGTCTGTCTGTGGATGGTTTCTTAAGAAAATATTTTACTTATTTTGTCTGGCAAGAATGAAACATGAAATAGTTGAATGTATTTAGGTTTAGAACATACTATTTAGAATAAGGACTTCCTTGGTAGCTCAGCCGGTAGAGAATCTGCCTGCAATGCAGGAGACCCCGGTTCAGTTCCTGGGGGAAGATCCTCTGGAGAAGGGATAGGCTACCCACTCCAGTATTCTTGGGCCTCCCTGGTGGCTCAGCTGGTAAAGGCTCCACCTGCAATGTGGGAGACCTGGGTTAAGTCCCTGGGTTGGGAAGATCCCCTGGAGAAGGGAACGACTACCCACTCCTGTTTGAATAAATGATGTGATAAAATTTTGTTTTCATCTGCTATTTGTCCTTCTCTCTTTTTTTTTTTTTTTTTTCCAATTCTGGCATTGCTAAACTTAAAAGTCACGGCCAGATAAACACTCTTTAGAAACAGAAACTGTCTTTTCATGGGTATCTTTAGGCATCAATGAGTCAATTAAGTGAGGTTCAGCTATGGATGTTGCTGCTTCAGTGGAGAGGAACCAGTGAGCAGAAGGTCCTAGCTTTTCCTATCTCAGGCAAGACAAACATTTCCATGAGAGGATGAGGCTGAGGCTTCTCTGGTTTGTATCCAGCTCATTCGTATGATATTCTGACAGAATTGACTTGCTGACTTCTCCTCCAATTGGTAGCCTAATGGCAGGGTTATAGCCACGCCTCAGTTCTCAACCACATCTATCTTGTGGCCACACTTCAGGACAGGAAAAGCATCCTGGCTTTGGACCAAACATGAAGTTTAACAAGATGAATTTTTCGTACCCTTAGTTCATTTTCATTCTAAAACTCTTCTAATAAACATGTTCAGAATTTAAGTACATGGAAGCTATTAAAGATTCACTTTGCTGATGTGACTGAATTTGGGAGGATTAGGGTGAAGTGTTTTCTCTGCCTCATTTCTCTAACTAGCTGAAAAACTCCATGGAAAAATAGCTGCTCATATGACTATTTTCTTTCTCCCAACCTTTCAATAAGATTTTTCTAGAATGGTTTATTTTCTAGGACATAAAACTCATAGGACGGTACAGCAACTTTTCAAGAACTATTACAGCTCTAGTAACATTCTTGTATGTGTTAGTTGCTTAATCGTGTCTGAATCTTTGCAATTCCATGGACTGTAGCCTGCCAGGCTCCTCTGTCCATGGGATTCTCCAGGCAAGAATGATGGATTGGGTTACCATTCCCTTCTCCAGAGGCTCTTCTCAACCCAGGAATTGAATTTGGGTTTCCCACATTGCAGGCAGATTCTTTAGTGTCTGAGCTACCAGGGAAGGTCACCAGGGAAGTAATATTCTTAGTCTTTTCAAGAAATAGCAGGATCCCAGCCATAAATATATCTGTATTTTATACCATGTGAGTTCAAAGTTGCAAGCCAAATGGTGTTAAGGAGGTTTCTCAGTTTCAAAAAAAGGCTTTCCAGCTCAGAAACAACCAATTTACACCAAGTCCTTCGCACTTCTTCAAGCTTCTAGACAGTGTGTCAGGGTCATAGCCTGGTCTTACCATGGATAATTATTGGCAGTCACAGAGTTGGAAATGGCAACCCACTCTAGTATTCTCGCCTGGGAAATCCCATGGACAGAAGAGCCTGGTGGGCTACAGTCCATGGGGTCACAGAGTCGGACATGGCTGAGCACACACACACACACACACACACATACACACAGAGTGTTGAAAACGATGGAATCATGAAGTCATTAAACAACTACAGCACTTTTCATACTTGTGTCAGCATTTGAGTTGACAATAGTGTTTTTTCCATTTTGCCTTCTCAGCGAGGGTACACTTACAGAATAATACACGGTTTAAGCTGAGAAATCATAACCCCAAACAAACAATCATCCAGAATTTCACAAATACCATCCAAGAATTCAGATCTAGTGTGCTCATCTCAGACTTCGATGTACAGAAAATCATTCCTTCATGTCTCTCTTCCTTGCCATCTCCATGACCACTTCTTAACTTAGTGACTGTCTCTTACTCTTCCTCTCCTGGACTGGGCCAACCTTCTAACTGGTATTATCTCTCTAAAACCTGTGCTCTACAAAGCGATCCAAGTGATCTATCTATTCCAACTTTATTAAAGGCTTAAATTGAGGACCTGAAACTGTAAAACGTCTAGAATAAAACATGGAGGGTAGGTTCCTTGACATTAGTCTTTGCAATGATTTTTTGTTTAATTTGACACCAACAGCAAAGGCGGCAAAAGCAGAAACAAGTAGGAATACATCAAACTGAAAAAGCTACTGAAGAATTTATTTACAGGGCAGCAGTGGAGAAGCAGACACGGAAAGCAGACTTATGGACGTGGGGAGAGGGGAGGAGAGGGTAGAAAGAGCAACATGGAAACTTGCATTACCGTATGTAAAATAGATACCCAACAGGAATTTGCTACATGGCTCAGGAGACTCAAACAAGGGTTCTATATCAGCCTAGAGGGGTAGGATGGGGAGGGGGATGGGAGGGAGGTTCAGAAGGGAGGCGATATGTGTCTACCTATGGCAGATTCATGTTGAGGTTTGACAGAAAACAACACAATTCTGTAAAGCAATTATCCTTCAATAAAATAAATAAATAAAGCTACTGCATAGCAAGGAAACCATCAACAAAACAAAAAGGCAGTCTATGGAGTGGGAGAAATACTTATATATCTGACAAGGAGTTAATATCCAAAATATATATTAAAAATGAGGGCAGAACTGAATGGACATTTTTTTCAGAGAAGGCGTACAAATAGCCAATAGGTACATGCAAATGTGTCCGACATCACTAATCATCAGGGACATGCAAATCAAACCAGGGTGAGATAGCACCTCACACCTGTTAGAGCGGCCATCATCAAGGAGAGGAAAGTGCTGATGAACGCATGCACGCTGTTGGTGGGAGTGTAAATTGGTACAACCACAATGTAAAACAATATGGACGTTCCTCAAAAAATAGAACTACAGAATAATCCACCAATTCCATTTCTGGGTATATATATCCGAAGGAAATGAAGGCAGGACCTCAAAGAAATACCTGTACTCCCATGCTCACTGCAGTGTTCTTCACAATAGCCAAGATATGGAAAACAATGGAAGTGTCCATCAAAGGATGAATGGGTAAAGAAAACGTGGCATATATAAATATATAAATAGCCCCCTCTTTACACACACAGAGAAACTACAAAACTCACTGCCATTTGTGGAAACACGGACAGACCATGAGGGCATTATGCTACGTGAAATAAGCCAGACAGAGTAAGAGAATCACTCCACGGTATCACTTCTGCATTTAATTTACTAATATAGATGGATCATTCCTGGTGATTTCTTTCCTGTCTCGTATTTCACAATGTTAAAGTTTTCGACAATAGTTTGAATGCAGTACTACTTCACAATCAGGATAAGAAAGTCCAACACATATTATGTTTTAGAAGCACGTCAGAAACCTGCAGTCATCCATAAGGACTCAAACTTCACCTCAAACAGGAGCTAGCCCTTTCTGTGCTTATAGGAGGTGCCCTAAATCATGCGCTGTTAGGAAACAATATGTCAGCCTCTGCATTTCTTTAACATTATTGGTTGTTTTCACATTAAAAATCCCACGACTGGCATACACCTTGAGGAAACCATAATTTAAAAAAAAAAAAAAAACAACTCATGCCCTCCAAAGTTCACTGGAGCACTATTTATAATAGGACATAGAGACCACCTAAATGTCTATCAGCAGATATGAGTGGAGAAAAAAGATGTAGCACATATATATACACAGTGGAATATGACTCAGCCATAAAAAGAAATGAAATTGGGTCATTTGTAGAGATGCGGTTGGACCTAGAGTCTGTCATACAGAATGAAGAAAGAGAAAAACAGATATCATATATTAACACATATATATGGAATCTAGAAGAATGGTACAGATGAACTTATTTGCAAGGCAGCAGTAGAGACACAAACATAGAGAACATGCGGTCTCGGGGGAGGAGAGGGTGGGATGGACTGAGAGACTAGCAGTGACACGTATACCCTATCATGTGTGGAGGAGATAGCTAATGGGAACACGCTGTGTAGCACAGGGAGCTCAGCTCAGGGCTCGGGGTGACCTAGAGGGGTGGGATGGGAGGTCCAAGAGGGAGGGGACTTATGTCTATATACATATATCCAATTTATATTGTTGCACAGCAGAAACTAACACAAGATTGTAAAATAATTCGACTCCGATTAAAAAAAAAATAGGTTACTTCGAAATTCCCTGCCATCAATTGAAAGAACAATTTTGATGCTTCTTAATGGCAGAGACCATGTCATGTTGATATTTATATCACAAGCACCCAACATAATATTTAAATTATAAAAGAGTCCTGAAATCTATCTAGACTACATGAATGAGCTGATATTCTGGCTATGTTCTCACTCTAAAGACGGAGGGATATCTAATGAGGGGTGACACAACTAAATCATGGCATTAAATACTGAGATGGATTATTTTCAACTTTATGCTGAGTTTCTAAAGATCGCAGAGTACAGGAATCTTTTAAATAAATGCTTATTGAGCACTGTTGGGTTATTAAAATACAACAAGCTGATTCTAAACCCATTCAAAAATATGTACTAGCTAAAATACCCCCAATAAGTTTGGATGTAGAGGACAAGTCCATGCTAGCTGTGCAGGATATTAAAATATATTTTAAGTTTATATTAATTAAAACAATACACTATTTAGTGATAAGACAACAGACTCTGTATGATTTCAATACCTGTAGACCATGAAATTTTGCACCTTGTTTTATGTTCTTAGATCTGTTCCAGTGTCTCCTTGTTTATAATCTATGGGAACTTGAATGGAATTTGTATCCTACTGTTTTGTGAAAATTGTATAAATGTTAATTATGTTGAACTGGCTCATGGTGCTTTTCAGGTCTACTATCGTCTTCTTTTCTGTATATTCATTCTATTAGTTTTTGAGAGTTTGATATTGAAACTCCAACTCAAAATCAATCTATTTAAGTTTGGAGGGCATCAACAACTCAAAGGACATGAGTCTGAGTAAACTCCAGAAGATAGTGAAGGACAGGGAAGCTTGGCATGCTACAGTCTTTGGGGTCTCAAAGAGTCAGACATGACTCAGTGAACAATATTGACTTAATAAAAAATGACTGTAATATATAGTGGAACTATATGCTCTGTATTTTCCAAGTCACCTGTAATTGTGTTATCATACTTTCATAATTTAAAAAAGTCAAAGAGATATAAACAAGTGCTACTGATTCAAGGATGCAAACCAGTTCAGCCATTAACCTGCACGCATGGGGATTAGTGTATGGCAGTATTTACAATAAGTGAAGAAAAGATGAATACCTGATATTGCCCTAGCGCAGTAGCCATTGGAAGCAAAAATAAACTTGGATCCAAACATCACTCTATATAAATGTAAATTAGAAGATATTTTCATTGTTAACAAGCCATAAAATATGAGAAGAAAACTTGGAAAAAATTTTAGATATTAGGATGATAAGTCATTTCTATTTCTAAACAGGACTTGAGATAACCAAACTGTGACCTATACTGATATGTGAAACTAAAAATATAAAAATTCCTGCATTGACATCATTCAAATGACAAACTGATAAGGGAGTTTTTAATTTGTAGCATACAAAGGCCTAATTTTAATACAAAAGCCCATATAAATCAGTAGGAAAGAGATTAATAACAACATTTTAAAATGAATTCAGGATATGAATACCTGATGAGTCATGTAAAATTACTATAATTGGCTCCTAAACAACATGCTCATCAAGCTTAATATTAAGGGAAACATAAACCCAAACAACTTGGTACCTTTAAAAAATCTGTCTCGGTAAACATCTCATCTTGATAGCATATTTACTGAGGAGTTGTGAGATGCAGCACTAACTCTTCTTGTGCTGGGGGCTCCAAAGACTGATTTTCCTGATGCTAATGTGGATTAAAAAATTCCACAAAATCCTTATTTTTGGACTGTAACATCTAAAGGATCTGACAGACCACAAAAAGGTCAGTAAGTCTGATATACTGTATATTTGAGAGTCCTAAGTACAGAAGAGAAAAATAAAGTCAGAAAAGGGCATATTGATTGCTAAGAGGAGGCTGTTTCATTTTTAAACAGGTGATAAGATAGGTCTCAATGACTATTAACATTTAATAAAAGCCCTAAAGAGACAGGGAGAAAGCCACGTGGATAACAGAAGAGGGTTTAAGGCAGAGGAAACAGGAAGTGCAGGTGCTCTGAGAAGTTTATCTGACATATAAAGGGAGTATCAGGGAAGACGGTGCAGCTACTGTTGAGTAAATAAATACACAGTAGATCATTAGGAGATATGGTCATTGAGACACCAGGAGCAGATAATGTTGCAAATCATTTTAATGACTTTACAACTATGAAAAGACATATAGGGCATGGAGAAATGGCTTATTTTAAAAAGTATCACTTTGGCCCTAAAGGGTCTAAGACAAAGCAGTGAGGTCAGCTAGTGAGCTACAATAAAGATAATGTAAGAGAGGATACAGCTTAGTCCATGGAGATGGTGGCGGAGGTGGAGAGTCATGTTCCAATCGCAGATATTTGCTGTTGTTGTTCAGTTGCTATATGGTGTCCAACTCTTTGCGATCCCAGGGACTGCAGCACACCAGGCTCCTCTGTCCTCCACTGTCTCCTGGAGTTTATTCAAATTCATGTCCATTGAGTTGGTGATGCTATCTAACCATCTCATCCTCTGACTCTCCCTTCTCCTTTTGCCTTCAATCTTTCCCAGCATCAGGGTCTTTTCCAAAGAGTTGGCACTTCACATCAGGTGGTCAAAGTACTGGAGCTTCAGCGTGAGCATCAGTCCTTCCAGTGAATATTCAGGGTTGTTTTCCTTTAGGATGGACTGATTTGATCTTGCAGTTCAAAGGGCTCTTAAGAGTCTTCTCTAGCACCACTATTCAAAAGCATCAACTTCTTTGGCACCCAGCCTTTCTTATGGTCCAATTCTCACATACATACATGACTACTGGAGAAACCATAGCTTTGACTATATGGACCTTTGTTGGAAAAATT
This sequence comes from Ovis aries, assembly GCF_016772045.2. Lineage (NCBI taxonomy): Eukaryota > Metazoa > Chordata > Mammalia > Artiodactyla > Bovidae > Ovis > Ovis aries. Next base: position 108,381,559 of record NC_056055.1, read on the forward strand.
ATGTCCCTGCTTTTTAATACGCTGTGTAGTTTTTTCCATATCTTTCCTTCAAAGAAGAAAACTTTATTTTGCTTTTCTGTTTGTTCTAAATATTTTTTATTTTTGATGTGGACCATTTTTAAAGTTTTTATTGAATTCATTACAGTATTGCTTCTGTTTTATGCTTATTTACTTATCTATTTTGACCATGAGGCATGTGGGATCTTATCTCCCTGACCAAGGACTGAACGCACACCCCCTGCATTTGAAGGTAAAATCTCAACCACTGGCCCAAGAGGAAAGCCCCTCAGATATATTTTGATAATGAAGCTGGAAGAGTTCCTGAGAAATCAAAAGTGGAATTAAAAGTAATACAGACATCTCATCAAATAATATCTACAGAAGGCAAATATGTATACAAAAAGATGCTGCACATCATATGTCACTGGAAGACTTGCAAATTAAAACAAGATACAGCTATATTTCTATTTCTGCTTATTGACTATGCCAAAGACTTTGACTGTGTGGATCACAATAAACTACTGAAAATTCTTAAAGAGATGGGAATACTAGACCACCTGATCTGCCTCTTGAGAAACCTGTATGCAGGTCAAGAAGCAACAGTTAGAACTGGACATGGAACAACAGATTGGTTCCAAATAGGAAAAGGAGTACGTCAAGGCTGTATATTGTCACCCTGCTTATTTAACTTATATGCGGAGTTTATCATGAGAAACGCTGGGCTGGAAGAAGCACAAGCTAGAATCAAGATTTCCGGGAGCAATATCAATAACTTCAGATATGCAGATGACAACACCCTTATGGCAGAAAGTGAAGAGGAACTAAAGAGCCTCTTGATGATATTGAAAGAGGAGAGTGAAAAAGTTGGCTTAAAACTCAACATTCAGAAAACTAAGATCATGGCATCTGGTCCCATCTCTTCATGGCAAATAGATGGGGAAACAGTGGAAACAGTGGCTGACTTTATTTTTGGGGGCTCCAAAATCACAGCAGATGGTGATCACAGCCATGAAATTAAAAGACACTTACTCCTTGGAAGGAAAGTTATGACCAACATAGATAGCATATTAAAAAGCAGAGACATTACTTTGTCAACAAAGGTCTGTCTAGTCAAGGTTATGGTTTTTCCAGTGGTCGCATATGGATGTGAGAGTTGGACTATTAAGAAAGCTGAGCACCAAAGAATTGATGCTTTTGAACTGTGGTGTTGGAGAAGACTCTTGAGAGTCCCTTGGACTGCAAGGGGGTCCAACCAGTCCATCCTAAAGGAATTCAGTCCTGGGTGTTCATTGGAAGGACTGATGTTGAAGCTGAAACTCCAATACTTTGGGCACCTGATGCGAAGTGTTGACTCATTGGAAAAGACCCTGTTCCTGGGAAAGATTGAAGGTGGGATAAGAAGGGGACAACAGAGTATGAGATGGCTGGATGGCATCACTGACTCAATGGACATGAGTTTGGGTAAACTCCAGGAGTTGGTGATGGACAGGGAGGCCTGGTGTGCATGCAGCTCATGGGGTCTCAAAGAGTTGGACATGACTGAGTGATTGAACTGAACTGAACAGCTATATACTATTATTCAAATGGCCAAAATAGTGACAACACCGAATGCTGACAAAGAGATGGAGGAACAAGAACTTTCCTTCACTGCTGATGGGAACCAAAATGGAACAGCCAGCGTAGAAGACAGTTTCTTATAAAACTAAACATGGTTAAACCTTATGACCCAACAATCATGTTCCTTGGTATTTACCCAAAGGAATTAAAAACTTAAATCCACACAAAAACCTGCACATGGATATCTTTACCCCTTTTAAGTTGCCAAAGCATGGAAACAACCTAGATGCCCTTCAGTGGGATATACAATATGATACATCTAAACAATGGACTGTTATTCAGTGATAAAAAGAAATGAGCTGTCAAACCATGAGGACACATGGAGGAAATTCAAATGTGTTTTACTAAGTGAAAGATGCCAGCCTGAGAAGGTTCACTACTGTAATGATTTCAACTCCATGACATATGGAAAAGGTAAAACTATAGACACAGTAAAATGATCAGTGGTTGCTGAGGTTTATTGAGGAGGAAGGAATGAATTGGCGGAGCATGAGGATTTGGGGGGCACTTTAATATTTCTATATGATAGTATGATGATGAATGCATGTCATTATACATTTATCCAAACCCGCAGAATTCACAAGACTAAGGGCAAACCATAAAGTAAACCATGGACTTGGGGTGATAATGACACATCAGGGCAGGTTCATTGATTGAAAAATGATACCATCTTGTGCAAGATGCTGATAGTGGAGGAAACCATGGGTGTTTGGAGGCAGGGAGTATTATGAGACCTCTGTACTTCTCAATTCTTGTGTGAAATTACAACTGCTCTATAATTTAAAAAAGTATTTTAAAAGTGAAAGGGAGAAGTAAGAGATGAAATTACATTTTTCAACTCAGTATTCAACCACTGGACATATGGAGATTTACTAAAATAGACTTGGAGAAGGATGGGGCAACCCACTCTAGTATTCTTGCCTGGAAAGTCAAGAATACTAAATCAAGCAATGGACATAAAAGCCTGGCGGGCTACAGTCCATGGGGTTGCGAAGAGTCGTATATGACTTAGCAACTAAACAATAACAACGACTGAAGTAGACAAGGCTGTGGAAGAATGGAGATTTTTTTTTCCTGATCTGTGTATTTGTTTTGTTTGGATTGGTTTAATTTGGTTTGGAAAAGGGAAGAGCAGAACTCTGGAATTTGGGTCTATTAAACTTTAGATTCACATTAGAAATCCAAGTAGAGAGGTAGTCAATTGGAAATATAGTTCTGAAGTCCAAAAGACTGATCAGGACTGGATGTGAAAGCTTGAAATCCCTGAATATATATCTCATTTGAAGCCACAAACTGGATGTGATCAATAAGGAAATAAGTATAAATAAAAGGACAGCCAACAACTAAGCACTGGAAAACACTGAAAGGAAAAACCCAGAGAGGCAGAAGAACCAGAAAAAGGAGAGTGAGTGGTAAAGCCAGTGAATCACCAGGAATGCAAACACGGTATGTGTCTAGAGTCAACAGAAAATCATGTTTTCAGGATGATGGAATACTGTGTGCCCAGAGGTGCTGTGAGGTCAGACAAGACAACGATGAGAACAGGGTGGTGGGCACTGGATGAATCACATGGGGGTCACTGTCGACCTCGACAAGAACAATCCTTGTGGAGTGGAGCAAAAATCTGATGAGAGCAGGTTGAGAAATATGGAAGAGAAAATGTGACAAATTTTACTGTGAAGCACTGTGGCACTGAGCTCAGTCGTGTCCAACTTTCTGTGGCCCCATGAATTATAGCCCTCTAAGATTGCCAGGAGAAATATCAATAACCTCAGATATGCAGATGACACCACCCTTATGGCAGAAAGTGAAGAGGAACTAAAAAGCCTCTTGATGAAAGTAAAAGAGGAGAGTAAAAAAGTTGGCTTAAAGCTCAACTTTCAGAAAATGAAGATCATGGCATCCAGTCCCATCACTTCATGGGAAATAGATGGGGAAACAGTGGAAACAGTGTCAGACTTTATTTTTTGGGGCTCCAAAATCACCGCATATGGTGACTGCAGCCATGAAATTAAAAGATGCTTGCTCCTTGGAAGGAAAGTTATGACCAACCTAGATAGCATATTCAAAAGGAGAAACATTACTTTGCCGACTAAGGTCCATCTAGTCAAGGCTATGGTTTTTCCAGTGGTCATGTATGGATGTGAGAGTTGGACTGTGAAGAAGGCTGAGTGCCAAAGAATTGATGTTTTTGAACTGTGCTGTTGGAGAAGACTCTTGAGAGTCCCTTGGACTGCAAGGAGATCCAACCAGTCCATTCTGAAGGAGATCAACCCTGAGATTTATTTGGAAGGAATGATGCTAAAGCTGAAACTCCAGTACTTTGGCCACCTCATGTGAAGAGTTAACTCACTGGAAAAGACTCTGATTCTGGGAGAGATTGGGGACAGGAGGAGAAGGGGACGACCGAGGATGAGATGGCTGGATGGCATCACTGACTCGATGGACACTAGTCTGAGTGAACTCCAGGATTTGGTGATGGACAGGGAGGCCTGGTGTACTGCGATTCATGGGGTCACAAAGAGTCAGACACGACTGAGCGACTGAACTGAACTGAGGCTCCTCTGTCCATGGCATTCCCCAGGCAAGAAAACTGGACTGGGTTGCCATTTCCCACTCTAGGGGATCTCCCAACCCACATCTCTTGCATCTCCTGCATTGGCGGGCGGATTCTTTACCAATACCACTACATGGGAAATCTCTCACTGTTCAGGGGAGAGAGTACTTGATGGCAACTAGGTGGAGAAGGGTGATCAAGAGAGGGTTTTGTAAAATGGGGATTATAAAAGCATGGTGTCATAGCGATGGGGCAATTGGGTTGGGAGGGATTTATCATAAAAAGAATGAGGACAGTTCTGCAGATTCAATGTCCCTGAGAGGTCACAGGGAAGGGCTTGGCCTCAGTCAGGAGCAGGAATAACCAACAATAGTCATCGAGGAGAAGGTGGAGAATATGGGCAAAGATGTAGATGGGTGCATAGACAGGAGACCATGCAGAAATTGTTTTCTGGTTCCCTTAATTTTCTCAGCGAGTAAGAAGGAAAGATGTAGCCTGAGAGTGAGCTACTGGGGAAAGCAGAGCTGCAGGGGAGGAGAGGATGAGGGATAAAGTAGTGGCGCGAAGGAAATGAGAGAGTGATTGCTCTATGCCAGGGGTAACTTATGCTCCATTTGAACTCAGCGATCACGAATTTAAAATAAGACCTGTCAACAAGGTTGGGAGGTTTTCCTTGCCACTTTTAGCTGCACTGACAAAGAAGCAGAGTGAGCAAAAGCTGGATTTAAGAAGTCGTGGGGTTTTGTAAAGCGAATATATTATTAATTGAGAGAAGTGGTTAAGTCTGTATAGAAATGAAAATACACAATGATGGGCCAAAGAAATGAAGTAGGGGAACACAGTAGTGGTGATGTGACTGGGACCAGTGGTTACAAACATGTATTAGGAGCAATACACTCTTGGCTTTAATGGGGACCACATATTTTTGAAATTAGGGTATTACATGAGGTGAGCTGGAGAGTAGGGGCTAATGGTTGCAAGTGAGGTTTTTTGAGGTTTGCAGTTACAGATAATGATAAGGTGTATACCGAGAACATGGCCGGAAGAGTGTCTGAGTGGGAATGGAGGCCAAGGTTGCCTGGAGAACAGAAATTAGAAAAACTAGAGAACAGGACTTTTAAGGAAGTTTAAAAGATCATCCTTGCAGATATCAAAATTACTAGAAAATCGGGAAGACGTATTATTAAAGACACATCAGTGAATCACAAGCTAAAATGTCTCAGTAAAGAAACAAGTGATTTCAGGGCCAAAGAAGAGTACAGTAAGTAGGGATGGTAGGAGCGCCCCCTTGGAAATGCAACATTCAATGCTGAGGGCTTCCGTGGACCACGGAGAGAGAAGCATCCAGAAGCAGGGTCTTTTGAAGATGTTGGTTCAGTTGTTTTTTACACAAAGATTGGTGAGGTTGCTGGGAGGGAAGTGGAACAGTGAAAGAAGGAAGTCCTACAAGATATCTCAGAATCCTAAAGCCTGGAAATGACAAAATCCTGGAAAAATCCATACAAGGGTCTATGTGATTTAGTATGATGATCACATACTAGCTAGAGAAGGCAACCTTTTGAAGACTAGCTTTCAGTAGCAGAAAAATGTGATCTGACTACTGAAAATGAGAGGACTTCTGGTTCCCTGGGACTGAGGAAGTCAACTGAAGTCTTTGGCTAATGGGACAAGAAGACAGATTTTGTTCGGGAAGTACAGTAAAGATGATCCCTCCCCCCTTCCCCCTTTTCTTTACCTTTTGAATTGCCTTGGAATATCTCTTGGGCTGAGAGGGAAATCCTGCTGTAGGTCAGTCTTACAGCTTCCTGGGATCTTATACCACTGAATTACACAGTTTCACATATTCATATGACATTACTGCCAAGATTTGAGTGCTGCGTCCTCCTCAATTTAAAGAAAGTGAGGAACCATTGTGCATGTTTCAGAGCTCAGCTTGCCTTTCTTTGTTCAGTTGTAAGCACTGTGCTGTAATGGCCTCGAGCAAACTTAAAAGGCCTTATGTGAACAAGACCAGGCACAAATGAAGATAAACTGTGACATCACTGATATCAAAGGTTAGCACCGTTAGTAATGGTTACTCAGGGGAAGGAGATGCACATTGACTGGAACATCAAAAATGAAATATCTGGGCTGCTGGAATTGCTTTTTTAAATTTTGGTTGTGGTCTCACAAGGGTATGGATCTTCCCTGATGGCCCAGTGGGTGAAGAACCTGCCTAAAATTCAGGAGACACAGGAGAGGTGCGTTTGATGCCTGGGTCAAGAAGATCCTCTGGACTAGGTACTGGCAACCTGCTCTAGTATTCTTGCCTGGAGAATCCCACAGACAGAGGAGCCTGGTGGGCTGCAGTCCACGGAGATGCAAAGAGTCGGACATGACTGAGTGACTCACTTTTTTACCCACAAGCGTATACATATGTAAAGTCATAAATCTCTTGCAAATAGGATTAGTGTAGCTTTTTTGTATGTGTGTTTTTAGGCTGCACTGGGTCTTTTCGCTGTGGCATGTCACATCTTCAGTGTGACATGTGGGATGAACTCTTAGTTGGAGCATGTGGAATCTTAGTTCCCTGACCAGGGATTGAACCCAGGCCCCCTGGATTGGGAATGCAGAGTCTTAGCCACTGGATCACTAGGGAAGTCCCTAGATTGGTTGGGTTTATTGTTTAGAAATAAATTACTGAAAATAATTGAAGTAGGTGAAAAAGATACCTGGGAAGCAGTGCAGTAGGGCAGCTGAATGACAAATAGATCTCATAAAATGTACCCTCTTCTATCACTCCCACATGAGACACGTAAGTGCCAATGGAAAGAGAAGAGGAGGAGCCTGGGGACAACAAGCTAAATGTCGATTATTGGGCGGGGGACACACTAACGACTCTTCAAATACTTCAACAGCAGTACCAACATACCTGCCATGAGGAGGAGAGAGGAAGCCTGTTTTCCTTACAGTCTCTAGAATACAGAGAAACCAGTGTGAGGAGTCCAGAAGAAAACAATTTCACTTCTTATAAGGAAGACTGTCATAAAAAATATTAACTGTCCATGGATAAAGTGATTTCTCACTTGGGTATTGATATTTTTTACTTTAATTAAAAGTATTTATTTTTAATAGAAGGGTAATTGCTTTACCATATTATGTTGGTTTCTGACAATTATAACCAGGAATCAGCCATGGGTATTCATGTGTCCTCTCCCTCTTGAGCCTCCCTCTCACCTCCCTCTCCACTGTACCCCTCTAGGCTGCTACAGAGCCCCAGTTTGGGTTCCCTGAGTTACACAGCAAATTCCCATTGCCTATCCATTTTACATATGGTAGAGTATTTTTTTTTAACCAATTTTCTCCAAATAATCCTCAGAACTCAAAGTTGAGTTCGTGAGTGATGGGGATTTCTGTGACTGAAGTCGGGTCTGGAGATATATCAGCCCTCCCATCTCCAAATGAGTCCTGGAGGACCCCTTTGATCTGCTGGGCAACTCTTTACTATAAAGTTGCAAGAGCCATTCAAACATCTGATTATACTTGAACTAGATGGTTCTTAAGATCAATCTTATCTTCTATTCTACTGAGCATAAAGCTTGAAGATGAAAAACTTTTGATTGTGAAAACATGGTGATTGCAATGTTCCTCATTTTCTGGTGTGTATGTGTGTTCTCCATGGTATTAAAAGATACTATAGCATTCTAATTCAGGATGTTTGCCTTGAACGGAATGGGCAGTTTTGAATTATATATACAGCTTGAGATCTTCTAGTAACTGTAGAGGCATAACAGAAAGAGATGATCATGCACCTCCCTGGATAACTAAACTCCTGGCAGATTAATAAAATGTCTATGCAGAGGAAGACGGACAGGATCATAACCCCACTGCCACAGTTAAACAGCCTGGTACTATGGCATTGAACTCAAGGCTTTTTATTTTTCACACAAACCAAAAGGAGGCCTTCATGTCAAATGTGAAACGATGGAAAGATAATCCTCAAGTCAAATGTCAAGTTTAGATGAAAACTTTGATGCAACTACAATATACTTTTATAGACAGTTCTTCAGACTCTGAAAGCACTCTTTGAAAGCTCATACTACTTTCATTTATAGCTCTCTTGAAAAAAGAATGGAATGCGGTATTTGTCGGCTGTATCTTTAGATGATTTTCTGTCTAGATTAAAAGCCGCTAGTGACATCACATATAAAATATTTAATATAGTGCATGGCAATGCAAATACTAATTATGAATGTTATGCACTCTTGGGTCTATGCTAGGTTCTAGGGAAAATCTTTTCCTGAAACATATTATACTTCAGGAGTGAGGCAGACCCATTAGCATCACGATGGAAACTGATGGAGTTATAATGCCCTTGCTCAGTTTCATGGCTTCCATTACCTGCTTTTGGCTGATGGTCCTACTTTCTCTCTATTATAACTCTTGCTCATGAATGCCTCACAGATCGCACTGCAGAGCCACAAGTATTAAAAAATTCTATCTGGATTTTCAGCAGCATCTTCAATACAGCATTTCTGGCCCAAGTGCATGCTTTCTTTCCCCATTTGCTCTTCAGGAAATTTGCTGATTCACTGCTTGTATTATTTTTTAGTTGATGAATGATACTAGCGGACACCCAAGTCATTCTGTGGGCAATAGAGAACCACCCAAGAGTTTTGAGCAGGGTTTAAAATTTGGGCATAGATGGAATCTAAGGTTTTAGAGAGATATATTGGAGGTGGAGAACAATCGGGAACTTTTATAATAAATAATGCAATTTCAGTAAATGTCAGGGAACAAGAGGAATTCTCTGAGCAAGGATTGAAGTAGTTAATTAATTGTTACTCTCTTTGTATGAAGGAACAAATATACAAAATACATATTATATTTATAAAGGATATTTGTAAATAGGTGCTGTGCTATGCTAAGTTGCTTCAGTCTTGTTTGACTCTTTGTGATCCTATGGACTGTCGTCTACAGGCTCCTCTGTCCATGGGATTCTCGAGGCAAGAATACTGGAGTGGGTTGCCATTCCCTTCTCCAGGGAGTCTTCCTGACCCAGCAATTGAACCCTTGTCTCTTACATCTCCTACATAGGCAGACAGGCTCTTTACCTCTAAATCCCTTTGTAAAACTAGACCTTGCACATAGAGCTTTGTTATAACAACTAATGCTTAAAAGATGAACAGAACAAAAAATAATTTGGAAGAAAAATATAAATGTGAAAATAAAGATCAGGGGAGATGAGAACACAGAAATGAGATAAAATATACAGAGAACGGTGAAATTCAAGGCACTCAACCATTGGCTCAACTTGTCTGTAGTCGTAAGTTTGGTCTGTTATTTCAGAAAAATCTTCTTGCCAATAAATAATTCTTTTTTCTTTGTGATTGCAGCTACTATCACTTGTTTTTGTGTTTTTCTTTTCTCTCCTGCTACTTTAGGTATTTGCTGAAACAGGAAAGCAAATTGTTCTCAATGTAATTGAAATAGGCAGGGGAAAAGAAAGAATGAAATCTGTTGCCCACCAAAAAGATGTTAGGAAATCCTTAGATTTGTTTTATCTGTCATTTAGTCTTTTAAGAGTTCTCTTAATTTTTATTATTATTAATTATAATAAAGTATTTATTAATTATTATTTCCTTTATTTAATAATTCACATCTAAATGAAATGGTCAGTAACTTGACTCTTGTGCAGATACTTTCGGCTTGAAGGGAGAAGGGTAGTGTACCACTATCTTTCACTCTTAGAGACATCTTTTTGGTGGTAGATAATTATTGTGACCTTATCACTTTTTGACTAGATTCAAACATTTTTGAGAGTGTAAGTATTAGTCACTTAATCGTGTCCAACTCTTTGCAACCTTATGGACTGTAGCCTGCCAGGCTCTTCTGTCCTTGGGATTTGCCAGGCAAGAATACTGGAGTGGGTTGCCATTTCCTTCTCCTTGAGAGTAGAAAAACATGTATAATTATTCCAGACAACAAGCTAAACCAGATCTCTCTAGGCAAACAGGAACCTGTTACCTATAATTAATACACTCCCAGGCTACTATTAGTTTTATCACAAAATAATAAAGGATATGGAAGAGGGCAGCAGAGGATGAGATAGTTAGATAGCATCACTGACTCAATGGACATTAATTGTAGCAAATTCTGGGAGACAGTGAGGAATAGGGAAGCCTGTTATGCTAGAATCCATGGGGTCGCCAAGAGTTGGACACGATTAAGCGACTGAACAACAACAACAAATGGAAGAATATAAGAAAGTTTGATGAAATTTGTAGTCAGTTTGTTTGCATATATTATTATAAGCAATAACTATTGAGTTGAACGATAATATGATAAACCTGTCTGTTCTTAATTTCTGGTGACTCAAGGATTCATTTGGTAGAGGTAGACATGAGTGCCTGGTTCAGTTGTGCTGAGCTGGAAAATGAAAGTGAAAGTGTTCTCAGTCATGTCAGACTCTGCAACTCTGTGAGCTATAGCCCTCCAGGCTCCTCTGTCCATGCAGTTCTCCAGGCAAGAATACTGGAGTGGGTTGCTGTTCCCTCCTCCAGGGGATCTTCCCAACCCAGAAATCGAACCTGGGTCTTCTGCATTGCAGGTGGATTCTTTACTGGCTGAGCCACCAGGGAAGCCTCTCTGCAGCGTTTGAAAGAACTCACGTGCTGCCCTCACCCAAGGCACACTGCTGCCGGATAGGACAGCCAGGCTGCTGTCCTGTGGAGTCATCAACAGTGTCCTGTGCTCCTTACAAGAAAGGGCGCAGTGCCTGAACGTTCCCTCTGCTTCAACTGTACACAGAGTAATAGGACTTTAAACTCCCAAGGGAATAAACAGTAAACTGCCATATTAAATTGACTGTGCATAATATTGTTTTTTCCTTTTTAAAAACTTCATTAGGCATTTATGAGCATTTGCTAGTATTTTTACTTGTTTGCACTTTTACTATATATTTTTGCAATGTCAGTTACATGGTGAAATTATTCCTGAAACTAATAATAAAATCTGTTTAGTTGGAGAATTATTTTTTTAAAAGTAGTAGTCAAATTCTAAATACAAGCCAATGAATATTTTTTATCTGAATTTCTAAAGTAATCCTAACTCCCTTAGCACCAATATTATACACAGTACTTATACGTATTTATATATATGTATATATATTTACATGCTGATATAATTTTCCTAATTAGGAAATTTAAATACCCATTTTGTGATACCATCAAGAAAATTATTAAACATGGTATTATCAAAAGCAGAAAATAATTGCATAAATAAGTCAATTATTTTGATTTGATTGTCAGCATCTTCAATTAAAAATTCCAGAAAATTCTTCATGACACTATATCTAATATTAGTGACATTTCTGATTGGAATGCATCATAAATAGTGGTTCTGTTCATCAATCATTGGTATAATTAAGCTACATATATTCATTAAATGTGGATCCAATAGCAGTTGTGGTATACAGGAATATATAAAGTGGGGCTAAAAAGCATCCCAGCTTTTACTGATTTAATGGCAGGATTTTATTTTATTTTATTAACCCTGTGATCTAAACTTCAAAACACAGGCAAAAATAAAAGTAAAATGCAACAACTTCTTCTATAAATATATATATATATATATATATATATTTTTTTTTCATCATGGTACCAGAATGCTTCTCCATAATGTTATTTAATTAAGTCTGTTTTGTGGAAGAAGCATAAGATAACAGTAATTTAACGTTAATGAGGTAAATTGTAGTAACAGAAGTCTAGTTTTAATGCTATTCTCTGTTTCATCTCAAACATTAATCACTCTAATTTTAACTAGTTTTGGCATTATTAAATTAACGTTACCAGCAGCTTTAACATTACTAAAACTTAGAGATACTGGTGTGTGTTGACATTCACATGTCATAATATATAAAAGGTATGAACTGATTAACTTCCTCATTCGAGTCTGATCATTATGGTAACTCAGATTCCAGTTGAAATTACTATTTTTTTCTTCTTTGAAATTCAGAAATAAAACTTGGATGATTTGGTTTTGCAGTTTTGCCCCTTTGTCAGGTCACATTCTGTCAGGCCAGTTTTCACAGCTGACGCTTCATGTTAATAAACAGCACAGAGCACCTCTCTCTCCCTTCTGCCTTTCCTTTATCCCTCCCTTCTCTCCCACAGTTTCTCTCTCTCCCCCTCTATTCCCCCAGTGTCTTCCTACCAAACCCCTTCTCCATCTTACCATCGCATCTTTAATGCTTGGACATTTCCCATGTCACATCCATGAAATTCCTTTCTCATTTCCCATTTCTAAGAACTAGTTTCATAAAAGGCTAATTTTATGACCAGCTACCTTTAACACTTTTTCCCCTCTTACTCACAGCCCATTTTTTTCTCAAATTAATTATATTCCTAAATCTATAAAATAAAAGTCTCATGTCTATCAGGTTTTCCACCAGCATCTTGCTTATTTTTTAAAAAATGTTTCACGTAGTTAAGTGAATCACATGGGTTTCTATAATAGGCAAATGCATGATACCCTTCTCACACATCTGCAGTTATTTATGGAAAATATATTATTTAATCATACATTTTAAAATACAGTCTTTTCATCAAGGATACTTGCTCCTAATTTTCCTATATTACAGTATATTATGTAGATTATACTGTTACCAAATTTTACAAATCTCATAGAGAATGTCTTTGCTTTTCTTCATTTATCTTCATTCTGTCTCCTCCTTAAGTAAGCCCAGTTAAAAATTTATACCTTAGCTTGGGTTCTCAGGTGTGTGTGACTTCTTGTGAGCCCATGGGCTATAGCCCACCAGCCTCTTCTGTCCATGGGATTCTCCAGTCAAGAACATGTATACTATCATGTGAATTGAATCGCCAGTCTATGTCTGACGCAGGATGCAGCATGCTTGGGGCTGGTGCATGGGGATGACCCAGAAAGATGTTATGGGGAGGGAGGTGGGAGGGGGGTTCATGTTTGGGAATCCATGTAAGAATTAAAGATTTTAAAATTTAAAAAAAAAAAAAAAAGAATACTGATGTGGGTTGCCATTTCCTCCTCCAGGGGGTCTTCCCAACCTGGGGATCAAACCCAGGTCTCTTGCATTGGCAGTTGGATTCTTTACCGCTGAGCCACCTGGGAAGCCTTTATCATGGGTGCTGGGATAAAATTTTAAATTAAGCCGACTGAAAACCATGGAATTTCTCTAAGATGGCAAGTACTGGATCTGAGAGAGGATCTGTAACACACGTGCTTTAGATTTCAGTTACTGCTGAGTGTGTGGCTTGGGGGGATTTGAACTAAGTTCTAAGCCTTCAGCACCTTCCCTACATCTCTATTTCAGTCCTTCAAACCAAAACAAGACGTTTTTTGAAGAGCTTGCATCACAGAACACGTGTGGTAGGATACATGGAGGAAAAATGATACATGACAAATTTTAAAAAAGATAAAATGGCACATACATTTTTCAGGACTGGTGGAAAAATCCTCTCCTAAGAAAATAGGAGAATATGCTGTGTTAGCACTTACTTGCCTTTAAATGGGACATATTTGTGGACCAATTGCAGTGCACTTATATTTGGGTGCTATTTTATTAGGGAGTTTGTAATATTAATAAACTACATATTATTTTATTTCTATTCTGTATTTTAATCTCTCTCAAAGAAGAATGTATTTCCCTGTTTTTTCTAACTTTTTGTGTTTTTTATACACATCCATATATACCATATATAACACTCTGCTACTCGTTTTCACAAAGAGATCTATCCACTGTATACATATTCCGTCCTTCTTATTTTTTCCCTAAAAGCTGTTCAGGAAAGTTATTCTTACCAAGATGTGAAAACATAGATGTTTCATATTGCGACATTTCAAAAAGTACCTAATACCATTGACTTCAATGATCCATTGTAACCAAAATCAACATCATATCATAAATGATGATGTAATTCACCCTAAAGCCATTTTCTGAAGGAATTACTTGACTTAAAGAAGCCTTTGATAAATCTTGACAACAAATTGATAGCAAGGTGAGGTGGATTCTGGCTTCCACTTTCTTGATGAAGACATTCACTCTGCTCTTTTCCAAAGGACCAAACCTTATTGGTAGATAATAAATATATTTTTGACACAAAACATGCATAATAATCATGGCATATTATCTTTTTCCAAGAGTATCTGTTAAGGTGAAATTCTTCCCTTTAATTTCAAATACAGACATGATTCTTTAATACTAAGTAAAATGGACAGTGCTGTCAAAGGAGATGAGGAGAAAAACATATTCTGTTGTGTCCAACTCTTTGCCCACTATGGACTGTAGCCTGCAAAGCTCCTCTATCCATGGGATTCTCCAGGCAAGAATACTCCTCCAGTGGATCCTCCTGACCCAGGGATCGAATGCTTGCCTCATGTCTACTGGGTTGCAGGTGGATTCTTTACCACTAGGGTAAAATGGACAGTGGTGTCACAGCATACATGTAACGATAGAGATTGTGAAGTGTACTGTTATAATTCATTCTGAGACTTTAACCTAAGTAAATCTCTCTTTTAAAATAGGCCATTAACCCCTGTTCAGCATCAAGGCATGTGAAAGCTTAATTGTTTGTGCTTTAGATTCCATGACATCTTTTAAACATTGTTGAGCATCACTTATGTTTTTATTACAGAGAAGTCTGTTGTGAGCCTGTGTTTGACAAGTAAAAGTCTGTGTTTCTTCTTTAGTATGTTCCCCTTTTCTCTCTCTCTCGGAAAATTTGTATTTTATGAAGTTTAAAAAGAGAACTAGTTGAGAATGACTTATTTCAAACTATGAAATGGATTCATGTTGATGTATGGCAAAACCAATACAATATTGTAAAGTAATTAACCTCCAATTAAAATAAATAAATTCATAGTAAAAAAACTATGAAATGAGAATGTCATACAATTTTAGATTCAGTTAATTTAGGCATTGTTACATATAACTAGTTATACATAAAATACAGTATTTTGATACAAACATTATTTAGCCAACAGAATTCCCCAGTCTTCCATACTTAGGAACTGGCTAAAGAATATCTCTGTGCTGGCCCAATGTGACTTTCTCTTCTGTTGTCAGGTTCTGCTGATCTTCCTCTGGGTGCTCTAGCTTTCCTCTCTTCTGCCTACTTGCACTGGAAACTTGTTTCCATTTTCTGATGCTTCGCTACTGTTGGTAGCGAAACATTGTCTTTGTATCAGCAATAGATGAATGTTGACTATATAGTTGGATCCTAACTTCAGTTCAGTCACTCAGTCGAGTTCAGTCGTTCAGTCATGTCTGACGCTTCTCGACCCCATGAATCAAAGCACTCCTCCCTGTCCATCACCAACTACTGTAGTTCACTCAAATTCATATCCATTGAGTCGGTGATACCATCCAGCCATCTCATCCTCTGTCGTCCCCTTCTCCTCCTGCCCCCAATCCCTCCCAGCATCAAAGTCTTTTCCAATGAGTCAACTCTTCGCATGAGGTGGTCAAAGTACTGGAGTTTCAGCTTCAGCAAAAGTCCCTCCAAAGAACATCCAGGACTGATCTCCTTTAGAATGGACTGTTTGGATCTCCTTGCAGTCCAAGAGACTCTCAAGAGTTTTCTCCAGTACCACAGTTCAAAAGCATCAATTCTTCGGCACTCAGCTTTCTTTACAGTCCAACTCTCACAACCATACATGACTACTGGAAAAACCATAGCCTTGACTAGACAGACCTTTGTTGGCAAAGTAATGTCTCTGCTTTTCAACATGCTATCTAGGTTGGTCATAACTTTCCTTCCAAGGATTAAGCGTCTTTTAATTTCATGGCTGCAGTCAGATCCTACCTTAGCTATGTTCTTAAGGAAGCTTTTTTTTTTTTTTTCCCCATCTATACTTTGTACATGGTAGTCACTTGTTGTGACTATAAACTTATTTTTTCTATTTGCCTGGATCTGAAGTTCTGTTCCATGTCACTCTTGCTCGGATGCCTCTGTGTGTTCTGCCTCTCTAGATTTCATATTTTACTGTCCCTTCAAATCATGACACAGATGTGAAATTTTTAATTATTGTTTTCCTGGGGATACTCTTCAGAGTCTGAATGCAAGCTGGAAGCCAGTCTCCTTCGTGGCTGCCATGAGTCCTGTGTGACATGATGGGAAACACTTGGCCAAGGCAGTATAAGCATCAACTCTTTGGCATTTTTTGAAAATTGGGGTATAGTTGCTTTATGATGTTGTGTTGGTATCTGCTCTACAACACTGTGAATCAGCTATGTGTACACGTCTGTCCTCTCCCTCTTGTACCTCCATTCACCACTCCCCCAACCCTTCCTACCCCTCTCCTCTCTAGGTCACCACAGAGCACCAAGCTGAGCTCCCTGTGGGATACAGCAGGTTCCCACTAGCTCTCTCTTATACACATGGTTGTTTATACTTGTCAATCCGTCTCCCAGTTCATCCCATCTTCCCTTTCCCCACACCATGTCCACACACCTGTTCTCTCCCTCTGAGTTCCTATTTCTGTCCTGCAAATGGGCTCATCAGTACCATCTTTATAGATTCCACAAATATACGTTAACAAATGATATTTGTTTTTTCTCTTTCTGACTTAGCTCACTCTGTATGAGAGTCTCTAGGTCATACCACGTCTCTACATAGACACAATGGAATATTACTCAGCCATTAAAAGGAATGATGTTGGGTCATTTGTTTTAGCATCTTAAACATACTCTGCTCTGGACTACAGTTTCACTAATGTTATCTAATATTAATATTTTAACAATTAGCTGTGGTATTATTGTCCTCATTTAGTAGTTAAAGAAAGTATGTCTCAGAGAAGCTGTGTCACATTTCCAGCACAGTTACAAAGTCCTTGTGTACAAGATACTAAGACAGAGATGAGTAAGACAGGACCCCACCCCTCAGGGAATGGTCTTCAAGTTCAGTTCCTGCTTCTTTCTACTGTATTAGAATGCTATAAAAGGAAGAGACAAAGTAGTTTATTCTACAGTGTTTCTTTAAAACATTAAATACATATCACACCAGTCCATCCATCCTGGGTGTTCATTGGAAGGACTAATGCTGAGGCTGAAACTCCACTACTTTGGCCACTTCATGCGAAGAGTTGACTCATTGGAAAAGACCGTGATTCTGGGAGAGATGAGGGGGGAAAGATGGGGGGCGGGCAGGAGGAGAAGGGGACGACAGAGGATGAGATGGTTGGATGGCATCACTGACTTGATGCACCTGAGTTTGGGTGAACTCTGGGAGTTGATGATGGACAAGGAGGCCTGGCGTGCTGCGATTCATGGGGTCACAAAGAGTCGGACATGACTGAGTGACTGAACTGAACTGAACTGTGTGATAAACAAAATCCTTATGCATTCTTTAATGTCAGTTAAAATCCAAAATAAATCAATTAAAAGCCAATCAGAGTAAGAATAAGAAAAATATCACTTTTGTTTCAAATTATTACTTTGTTTTCAAATTACATACTTTTGGGAGTCTGCACAATCTTTTTTAATTGATTTTCTGCTTCAGAGTGTTTTCAGATTGTCATCTAACACATATAGAAAATCATTTTATGACCAAGATCACTTTTTTTAGTAGAATTGCATTATCTTCAATATTATTGACATTAAATATTCATAATTTAATGTTACTAGAAGGTACTTAACTGAGTGACTACTTAATGAGCTCTTTGATCGGAGCTGAAAATGAATCCCTATATTTATTTCCCATGGTAATTTCCATGTCTCTTCATCCCATGAACTTCAAAGGTATTTGCTCTTATTTTGACAAGGTATGTCCTGAGATAGAGCCTCAATTGTACTTATTCAAATTATATATAAAATCTGGAGTGTCCCAAAAGTCTTGTGACAGTTTTATTTGTGTGTGTGTGTATGTGTGTGTTCTCTATGTTTCTGAATGTGTACCATTAGGAAAAATGAACTCATTCAATAATTCAATGTAATTTTACTCCATTAATTACAAAATCTAATGATGATTCACCACCCATGTTATACTCAACCCATTTGGGCGGCTATAACAAAAATCCTGTGCACACTGAATAATTTATAAGCAAGATACATTTTTTTTTCTTACACTTCTGGAGACTGGGAAGTCCAAGATCAAGGCAGCACAGATTTGGTATCTGGTAGAACTGCTTCCTAGACCAGTTATCTTTTTCTCTATAACCCCACAGGACTGAAGGAGGAAAGGAGCTCTCTGGGTCACCTTAAGGGTACTAATACCATCCATGAGGGCTTGCCAGGTAGGGCTAGTGGTAAATAATCTGCCTGTCAATGTAGGAGACACAGGTTCAATCCCTGGGTCAGGAAGATCCCCTGGAGAAGGAAATGGTTAGCTACTCCAGTATTGTTGCCTGGACAATTCCATGGACAGAGGAGCCTGGTGGGCTATAGTCCATAGGGTTGCAAAAAGCTGGACATTACTGAATCTACTTAGCACACTTGGCACACTCAGAAAATATAGTTGATTTACATTGTTGCATTAATTTCTGATGTACACAAAGTGATTCATATATATATATGAATATATTGCTTTTTCATATTATTTTCATTATGGTTTATCACAGAGTATTGAATATAGTTCTCTGTGCTACACAGCAGAACCTTTTGAAGTTCTGACTACCTGTTTCTTGCTGCAAAAACTGCTATATATCCTGGCTCCTCCCTTACCTCTTTGGACCAGTCCCTCAGAGAGATATGAGAGTCTGCCTCCTGGGCTTAAGTTCCCAGGAAGCCCACCAAATAAAACATAAATCTCAACTTTCAGACTGTGCATTTTGTTTTTCAGTTGTCAGTACTAGGTAAGGTCCTAAGCACTCAGTACGCATGAGTGAATAAACCAGAGATGTCTACCTTTACAGAGCTGACATTTTAGTGGGGGAGAAAGGAGACAAAAATATAATAAACAACTAAATATCTGATACATAAGGCAGTGAAAATGCTATGAAAATAAACAGAGAGTGATGGTATAGTTCAGGATACAAATTTGAATGAATGGTCAGAATCAGTGGCTGAGAGGGGTAAACATTCATTACAGGGACATCCATGGGAAGAGTATTTCAGAGAGTAGAAATAGTCAGTTCTGGAAATCAAGAACACCCCTGCAAATTCAAGGAACAAGAAGGGACCCTATGTTACTGACAAGGCAGGGGTGTTGGGGGGAATTACAAGAGACAAGGTCAAAGAGTTAATGAGAAGAGGCTTTGTGGACCACCAAGGGACCTTTAGTTTTTGTTCTTTGAGAAATAGGGAGTCATTGTAGGGTTTGTAGTGAAAGAATGCTATGATGTAACATATCTCATGGATCTGTTTTGTCCACTAGAATGGACTGGAGCAACGAAAGCATTCAAGTTCCGAGACCAGATAAAATGATCTCCCATAATCCAGGGAGAGAATGATAGTGTGGACAACAGTTTTGGATTATGAAGGTAGAAACAAATGGATCTCTGGAAAACTTAGATATGGAATATACAAAAGAGAGGGGAGGAAGACAGGTTCAAGGATTTTTACATGACCTATGGGAAGAGGGAATAGCTGTGAACCAAGATGGGAAATGCTGTGGCTGAGTAGCTTCAGGGAGAAAAATCTGGAATTCTGCCTTGGGCATGTTGAGTTGAAAGTCCATTAAACATACAATGGAAGATGATACGCTAGTCATTAGAAACATAAGTTTGGATTTTGGGAGAGGTCGGAGCTAGAGATAAAAGTTAGGAATCTGTCACTCAGTTGGCACTTAAAGGCAACAGACTGAATAGGATCACCAAGGGCGTGCAGATGGAGATTAGAAGACCAAGAACAAAATCTAACGATCAAAAATCTCAGAGAGTAGGATAACCCAGAGAGGGAATGTAGAATGAAAAATTCAGGAACATGGGGCATTTTTGCAATCGGAAGTAAGTGTGTTAGTCAAAGGATGTTGACAGATCAACTAAACTGCAGACAGAGCATTATTTCAGGATTTAGCAAAATGAGGCCACTGATAGCCTTGTCGAGAGCAGATGAAACTGCAGTGACAGCGAAGAGGACAGAAGAGAGGTAATGGAGGCAGAGGATTAAGACAACTTGTTGCACAGAGATGTTGCAAAAGGTTGCAAAGAATTAGGCGGGAAAATTAATGATCATCCTATTAGTTTATCATGATAGCAGAGGAAGGGCTATTTTAGAAATACTTCAGAAGTACAAAGTATTTACACAGAATGCATAAACTACAAACATAGTATTTCACGAATTTAAATAGTGAATGACCTTTTGTTCTCAGTAGCCACTGGCGAACAGGAAGCTGTGAAAGGCGGGAGCATTTGAAGTCATCTAACTTTTTTGAATTAAAAACACACTTTTTTACAGCTAGAAAAGGTTCAGAAACAGCTTTTTTTTTTTTCTTTTTACTCTATTGTCTCTGCCTTTGAAATAACAACAAAGAATAGATTTACAGCATGACAATAGTTTTATACATGTCTAGGGGCAAAAAAAAAAAAAAAAAAAATCCAGGAACAGCAGGGGGCAATATAATTCTCTCCTTTTATTTGGAGATTAAATGTCAGGAACAGAGATCGGTACCTCATTATTTCAACAGATTTTTATTGCTAATCCTTCATGGAGAAACAGTGAAAACATCCTCAAGAATTTTTTTAAAAAAATTCCCTTATGGAGACCTAAAATTTTATAGGTGTATCATATACACAATTTAAAAAAGAAGTTATTTTAAACTATCCTCCAAAATATTTAAACTCATTCATGCTATATGTTTATATCTATATAACCTTATATTTGTAAATTACTTTTACCTATTTGGTAGCATTTTTCTACATCTCATTTTTTCTCTTTTAGCCATTAAGATATTTATATGATATTTCTAGAAATAATATAATTTTATCTATGTGATTAATTATCCATATATTGTAACATATACTGTAACACAAGTTAAAGGCCAGAGTTTATAGTTATTAATGACTGAGCAACTCCATGCCAGGAACCATTTTAATTTATATCAATTATCTATTAATTTCATTTATTCTTCATAAAATCTTCCTGAGTAGAAACTCATTATTTTTATTTTAGAAATGAGGAACCAAATTTAGAGGAATAAATAATTCACTCAGGATTATACAGCATCACTCATTCCTTCAACAAATAGGTTTAGAGATACCCTTGTCATTTTAAAGACCAACAAAACTTCATTACAATGCTTATATGATATTAAATTATATCATTGCCTGGGCTCATATACCCTAAGGAGTAGTTACATTTTAATCACAAATATTTACACATAAAATACTCATTGTATAACTGATCTATGCGATGGCTATCTTATACATTAATATCAATTAGTTCTTCCCATATAAAAATATTTCAAAACTCTTGCTAGAAAAGTTTACTATTCTCCTCTTCCAATCTGGGCCATTTGGGATATAGCATCTATGAAACATTTGAAGCCTCTGTGGTGCTAAGGCTCATGGCAAATGTCCCCAGAAAGGAGGCAAGGCTGGTTCAATTTCCTCCAACTTTGCTTTGCAACCTATTATTGCCTATATATCACTGTGTGGTTACATTCATAGTAAATAGCTTCAAACGTGCATGCCTATGTGGTGCTTCTGCAGAATACACTGTACTGTGAGCTGCAAGCAAACATTAGGAGTTACTGCTTCTATTACATTTTTTTTTTTAATGGAGTTGCACAGAATGTATGATGGTTCTGTACTGTGAACCATTTTTTCTCAGTTGTTCCCCAAAGTAGAAGGTGAATTTTCTTGTCAACCTAGGCTTAAATGACCCTCCTATTACAACATTCATGAATCTGGGTTTTTTGTTGCCCCCCCCCCCACAAACCCCCGAAAAACACTTCACTCATCACAAAGTGCCTGGACAGTGAAAACCCAATAAAGACAGAAAAATACACAGTCGTAGCCTACTGCCTAGTATAACAGAGTACCCACTTGTAACAGGTTATTGTAGAGAGCTAGAGACAGTATGAAAGTGGAAGAGGAGAGTGAAAGAGTTGGCTTAAAGCTCAACATTCAGAAAACGAAGATCACGGCATCCAGTCCCATCACTTCATGGGAAATAGATGGCGAAACAGTGGAAACAGTGTCAGAGTTTATTTTGTTGGGCTCCAAAATCACTGCAGATGGTGATTGCAGCCATGAAATTAAAAGACGCTTACTCCTTGGAAGAAAAGTTATGACCAACCTAAGTAAACTGTTCAAAAGCAGAGACATTACATTGCCGACTAAGGTCCGTCTAGTCAAGGCTATGGTTTTTCCTGTGGTCATGTATGGATGTGAGAGTTGGACTGTGAAGAAGACAGAGCACCGAAGAATTGATGCTTTTGAACTGTGGTGTTGGAGAAGACTCTTGAGAGTCCCTTGGACTGCAAGGAGATCCAACCAGTCCATTCTAAAGGAGGTCAGCCCTGGGATTTCTTTGGAGGGACTTTTGCTGGAGCTGAAGCTCCAGTACTTTGGCCACCTCATGTGAAGAGTTGACTCACTGGAAAAGACTCTGATGGTGGGAGGGAGTGGGGGCAGGAGGAGAAGGGGACGACCGAGGATGAGATGGCTGGATGGCTTCACTGACTCGATGGACATGGGTCTGAGTGACCTCCGGGAGGTGGTGATGGACAGGGAGGCCTGGCGTGCTGCAATTCATGGGGTCGCAAAGAGTCGGACACGACTGAGCAACTGAACTTAACTGAGAGCCGTGTGGCACTAGTGGAGCCTGCGTGCTAATGCGGGAGAAGTAAGAGAAGCGGGTTTGATTCCTGAGTCAGGAGGATACTCTAGAAGAGGGCGCTGCAATCCACTCCAGGATTCTTGCCTGGAGAATCCCATGGACTGAGAGGCCCGGAGGGCTATGGTCCATGGGGTTGCAAAGAGTCAGACATGACTGAAGCAACTTAGCATAGAGACGTGTAAATTAACATATAAAGGAAAAATATCTAGAGTTTGGTCCTTAATCAAGGACATATTACAATCCACGTCTCTTTATTTTTCACACAAAATTATAAATTTCTTAAGAGCAAAGCCATTGTCTTATTGTTAGCAATGGCTGGAATCAAATAGAAGCAGAATAAAAGTTTTCTTAAGGACATTTTTGACTTTTTCTGCAGTGAGTGAGGACATAAAATCCAGAGGTAACAAAACATGCACAACAAGCAAGCAAATAAACCTTGACTGCAGAAACAGATATCTCAGTCTGCGGTCTCAGTCTAGATAACCATTTGCCATTTAGCCATAAGGCTAAGACATCACCTATGAGAAAGAGCTAGAAACACAAAACCTCCTTCATGCCCTTTGTATTATGCAGTATAATGATGTCTGTTAGAATATATCTAGTTCTCACACCTGAATGCAATTTCAGCTATATTCTGAATTCTTTTTTGTGGGCTTCATAACATCTCAAGAGTCACTTCAAAAATTTTATACACAGTGACTTAAACGTATGAAACTTTTTCATTATTATATTGAATGTTGCAAAGACATTATCAAATACACATTGTTGGGATTTCCCTGGTCAACTAGTGGCTAAGACTCTGTGCTCCCAATGCAGGGGACCCAGGTTTAATCCCTGATCAGCCAACTAGATCCCCCAAGCCACAACTCAGAGTCTGCACGCCACAACTGAAGGTGCCGTATGCCACAATGAAGATCAAAGATTCCATATAAGACAACCAAGGCCTGGCACAGTCAAATGAAAATACATATTGTCTTACCTAGAGGGGGGGAACGGGGAGTTTTAAGAAGGAGGGGGCATATACATACCTATAGCTGATCCATGTTGATATATGGCAGAAACCAACACAATACTGTAAAATGATTACCCTCCCATTAAAAATAAATATGTTTTAAAAAGAAAAAATACATATTATCTTTAAAAAATCTTGGCTCTTGAGTCTCCAATAAATCATAAGTAAGTAACATAACCATATTTAATTGAACAATTCCTATGTGCCATGCACTTCAGCTCATCGACTCCCACACATGATCACATTTCATTCTCAAGAAAAAATTATTACCTAAATGCTATTGTCAAGTTAGGCAGTTAGAAAGAGTTGGGGCCAGGAATGAGGCCCGAGCTTGTCTGACCTCAAAGTCTGGTCCTCAGTCATTGGATATCAGATAAAATATTAGGGTGACATTTTGGAAGAAATGTTCACTGTACAGGAAATTCATGTCCTTGAATAACCACAAGTTATAAGATACACACACAGATGCAAAAGTACACATTTACATGTATATACACACCACCCGCAACATCCCTCCAACATTAGCAACAAAATCCTCAAGGCAGAAAAGGACAGTTGATTTCACAGTAAAACCCATGATATGAGAACACCCATGATATGGGAACAAACCGAATAACAACAAAAATTTCCCACTGATGATTCATCTTGTAAAAAATTGCTACTTGTCTATTTTGATTATCTTTTCGATAATTAGACTGGATCCTATTATAGACAGGTCACCCTAAATTCAAAATGAGCATGATTCTAGACAATGATGTTGAGAATTAGAAATCTTTGTCTTATACAATTCTAATGTTGACATAGTTTTCCTCTTTTGTCAGTTCAGTTCAGTTGCTCAGTTGTGTCTGACTCTATGACCCCATGGACCGCAGCACGCCAGGCTTCCCTGTCCATCGCCAACTCCTGGAGCTCCTTTGTCACATAGATGTATTTCTCTAGTCCATATATCAAGGTCTAATGAAGATATAATATTCATGGATTATTGTATTAGATGTTACGCCAGTCAGCTATTGCCACAATCACAGAAACCACTCCAAAGTGCTGAGAATACAACAGCAAGAGTTTATCCTCCTGGTCACAGTCCGCAAGTTGACTGAAGTTTGAATGATCCAGGCTGGACTGGGCATTATTTGCCTTAGGCTGCGAGTTGCCTGGGCTGGGCTCCCGGGTGGAGGATGAATTCTAATCTGCTCCATCTGTGAGTGTTTTGGAGTCCAGACCAAAGGGCAGGGGCTACCTGGGGCATGCAATTCTTTGAAAATGAGGGTATGTAGTACCCTGCAAATAAGCAGGGTGAAGAAGCCAAGTCAAACAGTGCAAGTGCACTCAAGGTCTCGTCTTGTCTTCTGCTAATATTCGGACAAACGAGCAAGTCACATGGCCAAGCCCAGCACCAACATGGGAGAACGTGTTCTTTTGACACTGAGAATGCTAAGATAATGACTATTCTCTAAAAAGGAAAAACTGTTTACCAACCATATTAAGTACCATAGACTCACCTGAATGCAATCCCTTGAAAGTAACCCTTCCCTGAGAAAAATGGAAAATTTTATAGCTTTTCATTCTTAAAGAGTAATAGACAAGAATCAGCATATGAAATGCGTGTGTGTTCATTCAGTTATATCTGACTCTTTGGACTGCCTCAGCCAGGTCCCTCTGTCCATGGGATTCTCCAGGCAAGAACACTGGAGTGAGTTCCCTTGGTCACAGTCTGCAAGTTGACTGCAGTTTGAATGATCCAGGCTGGATAGGGCATTCTTTGCCTTGGGCTGTGAGTTGCCTGGGCTGTGCTCCCTGGTGTAGGATAGATTCTGATCTGCTCTATCTGTGGAGCATTTTCCACTCCAGGGCATAATCCTGACCCAGAGACTGAACCTGCGTTTCTTGTGTCTCCTGCATTGGCAGGCAAATTCTTTAACACTAGCACCACCTGGGAAGCTCCAAAATATGAAATACAATATTTATTTCAATTCAAGACGGTGGAAACTTTGTGGTAGGGTCATAGCTATTGTTGTCTGTTTGCCTCTGGCCGCTAAACTGATTAAGATGATTGTAAGTTCAGTTCAGTTCAGTTCAGTCGCTCAGTCCTGTCCGACTCTTTGCGACCCCATGAATTGCAGCACACCAGGCCTCCCTGTTCATCACCAACTCCCAGAGTTCACTCAGACTCACATCCATAGAGTCAGTGATGCCATCCAGCCATCTCATCCTCGGTCATCCCCTTACCCCCGGCCCCCAGTACCTCCCAGCATCAGAGTCTTTTCCAATGAGTCAACTCTTCGCATGAGGTGGCCAAAGTACTGGAGTTTCAGCTTTAGCATCATTCCTTCCAAAGAAATCCCAGGGCTGATCTCCTTCAGAATGTGTTGGTTGGATCTCCTTGCAGTCCAGGGGACTCTCAAGAGTCTTCTCCAGCACCACAGTTCAAAAGCATCAAGATGATTGTAAACTATACAACTATTGGGCAGAGGGAGATTAACAATGCTCATTCAACTTCAAACTGCTTGCTGCATCTGAAATTGCAGAGCTATTTATAAAGTAGCAACAATAGCAACTAAAATAAGGCAGCTGCCAAAACTCAAATAATTTCTTACTCCAGCCTCAGTTGTCCCTACAGCATCAGTGAAAAACTTTCTCTTCAAGGGTCAAATGCATAGGCATTGTTTTTTTATCACTGCTGTAGCATTATATAGAACAAGAAAAGGAATGGATAACAACCAATAGGAAAAAACTGTAAGTTTCCATTTGGTGTTTTCTTCCCAAGGATGGCAAACTGCATACAGAAATTCAGGGACAAGTGCCAAGTGCCAGACAAACACCTTAAGATTAAATAAGTATGGTTCAAAGTCTGTGTGGGGAGGGATGGATTGGGAGATTGGGAATGATGTATACATACTACTGATACGAGGTATAAAAAAGATAACTAATGAGAATGAATGGCTCAGGGAACTCTACTCAGTGCTCTGTGGTGACCTAAATGGGAAGGGAATCCAAAAAGAGGGAATATATGTATACATATAGCTGATTCACTTTCCTGTACAGCAGAAACTTACACAACATTGTAAACAAGTATACGCCAATAAAAATTAAAAAGCACATACACACACACACACACAGAACATGGTTGAGCTGTATAAAGTGAACTCAAATATCTCTGACAGCACGTCTCTGATATGATGTTATTGTAATATGTGGAATGGTCCTCTGGCTATATTTTCTCCCTGACAGGCAGCACAGTCACGGCATCATCCTCAGTGATGACCATTCTCTAAGGAAGTCACATTGGCCGCATAGGTGAAGAGAGGAATGTGTAAGCCCCTAAGTAAAATGGGTAAGAGACACTCACACATAATTTATGGGGCATCCTTGCAGGCTCAGATGGTAAAGAATCTGCCTGCAATACACAAGACCCAGGTTTGATCCCTGGGTTGGGAAGATCCCCTGAAGAAGGGAATGACAACCCACTCCAGTATTCTTGCCTGGAGAATTTCATAAACAGAGGAGCCTGGAGGGCAGCAGAGCATGGGGTCACAGAGAGTCGGACATGACCGAGCAGCTAACACTATGCATTCATTATTCTAGTCGAGTACAAAACAATCCAGATGGCTATCTTTGGTTTACTCTCAAGCTTGCTTCCTACCCCGTGTCTTTTCCCGTGAGCTTGTAAATGGTTCTTGTCTGGATTCAACTTTCAGTTTGAGGGCTACCAATGACAGTTAATAGAAAAATACAACTATTTTCAAAAATAAGGAACTGGGCTTTGAAAATATTTTCAGCTAATGTTATGACTAAAATATCTATAAATTATTTTTTTCAAATGAATTTTTAGGAGAACACAGCTTTTTAGGAAATCATAGCCTCCACTGTGAGCCTAAAGTTTACAAATATTATTAAAATGAAACTAAGCTTAATAAAAATTCTCTTGGGGCTTTAAAAATGTAACGCTTTTTTATGCCTTGGTATGGGATATAATTATTTCTAATTTGATTTATCAAGATCTTTTTATATCTCTGCTCAATTGTGTATAAAAAAAAGTGATGCTACAATTATTGATTGCCGTTTTATTACTTGCAGTTGTTCAGTCGTTAAGTCCTGTCTGACTCTTTGCGACCCCATGGACCGCAGCACACCAGTCTCCTCTGTTCTCCACTATCTCCCAGAGTTCGCTCAAATTAACATTCACTGAGTTGGTGATGCCATCTAACCATCTCATCCTCTGCCACTCCCTTCTCTTAATTGACTTCAGTCTTCCCCATCATTGGGGTCTTTTCCAATGAGTCAGCTCTTTCCATCATGTGGCCAAAGTATTGGAGCTTTACGTTCAGCTTCAGTCCTTTCAGTGAATATTCAGGGTTGATTTTCTTTAGGATTGATTGGCTTGTTCTCCTTGGTGTCCAGGGGACTCTCAAAAGTCTTCTCCAGCACCACAACTTGCAAGCATCAATTCTTTAACACTCATTCTTCTTTATGGTCCAACTCTCATAAATAAAGCTTGTATTTTAATTAATTCTGTCTTTTTATATGGATCTTTACAGGTGATTTGCCTCATTTTCTGGAGCAAAGCAAACATCCATTCAATACTGACTAATCTAGAATCCTGGCTAGTAATTGTGAAAACACATATTTGGGGGATCATTTAGCCCAGAATATCAATTTACAGATGAGGAAACTGAGACCTAAAACAGTAATCAACCTACCTAAGGAGCAGATACATGTTAGAAAAATCCAACACACAAACCCAGATTTTCAGACTTTAAATTTGCCAGTTTTTAACCTTAGCAAAATAATTAACTGTCAGTTTCTGCTTCACAGAAATTTTGCAAAATGTAATTTCTATTATATAATGGAAATATACTATCATTATTCAAAACATAACCTTGAAACTTGAATTATATGTAAACATTAAAGTTAAATGCAAAGAGCCGACTCATTGGAAAAGACCCTGATGCTGCGAAAGATTGAAGGCAGGAGGAGAAGGGGACGATAGAGGGTGAGGTCGTTGGATGGCATCACTGACTCAATGCACGTGAGTTTGAGTAAATTCCAGGAGATGATGAAGGACAGGGAGGCCTGGCGTGCTACAGACCATGGGGGTCACAAAGAGTTGAACATGTCTTAGTGGCTGTACAACTTTAAATGACATCATTTAAACATTTATTCAGGTAGAACTAAAGCACCATGGTTTAGAAGATTCCCAGAAATCTCTTTTGATTGACATCTTGATTCTACTGTTTGAATTAAAAAAGGTATACAAATGGACTTTCTTATTTCATTGGAGTAACAGCTACTTATGGAAGAAGACTGAATATCTAGGGCTGGGGAATGAACGCAAAATTAACAGCAGAAAAACAGATATCGCTAGCAACATGATCTAAATGGTCAAAGCAATTCTAGGTCTTAGAAACGGTAATGCAGGATAAAAATGGGGGGAGATAATACAGAGAAGGTGTAAGAGCCAGTCATATTTTGAAAGTCTAGGCAGTTTTTGAAGTCCATATGAGCAGTATGTCTATAATCCAAAAAGGCTGTCTGAGTGACAGAGATTAGTCATATGGACAGAGACCATAGACCTCCAAAGAAGAAGCATCATCTATCTTAACAAGGATAATAGATTGGAATCAAGAAAATTTCTTTATATTTGGGAAAAAAAGCTTTGTATCAAGGGACCTGGCAACAAACTGAAATCTTATGTCTAATTTTGTGTATATTTTTTCTTAGGAAATGAAGGCCTCGGAAATCTTTCATTGAATAGTCAAGTGGGTCTTTGAAACAGACAAACAGAACTGCTATATTAGAAAAGTATTATTTGATTAAGAAAGGAGATTATTTCATAGAAATGTAACAGAAGAAAAATCACATATGATCAGAAATGACCAAGATTTTAGGTAATATTTCCTAATTTTCTCATTGTGTTCTATACTTCACATAGAAAGCCAATTATGATAAAAGATTTACACAATGTTTTCCTATTGATTGATTGCCTGGGGCTATTTTTATCCATGAAATTACAATCAATGGCTCTAAACAATTCTAGGCTTATAAACCATGGACTGACACCTTTCTAAGAAAACACACAACAGAAGCTTATGAATTTTATGAAACAATTATCCAGTTACCACTGAAGCCTTTAGCCTCAGTGAAATAAGACAATAAGAAAAAGAAATTAAATGTGAAAGGAGACTCCTTTCTAAATTAAATGTTTCACATCTCCGGAGGCATCAGCTGCTCTCAGACCACATTTACATGAATATAATGATCCCTGCTTTTAAAGGTTTACTTCCTTAATCAAAATATTCATTAGAGGGAAGATGTTCATTCACAGTTAAATCTCGTTATGTGATTTTTTACATATTTTTAAGTCCAGCATAAACTAACATTCTCTTCATTCAGACCTGGACTTTCCAGGTGACTCAGTGGTAAAGAATCCATCTGCAGTAGAGAAGACACCTGTTCGATCCTTGGGTCTGGAAGAGCCCCTGGAGGAGGAAATGGCAACCCACTCTGGTATTCCTGCCTGGGAAATCCCATGGACAGTGGAGCTAATGGACTACAGTCCATGGAGTTGCAAAAGAGTCAGACACAATATACGGAGTAAACAATAGCAGCAATCATTTAGACCAATAAAAATTATCAGTTAAAAAAAAACTGAACTGTGGTTGGCACATATATATCTCCTAGATTTCAGTTATTATTATAAAAAACTGAATACTTTCACTTAATTTACAAATATGTATTCTTAGTTAGGGGCTTCCCCAATAGCTCAGTTGGTAAAGAATCTGCCTGCAATGCAGGGGACCCCAGTTTGATTCTTCAGTTGAGAAGATTCGCTGGAGAAGGGATAAGCTACCCAATCTAATATTCTTGGGTTTCCTTTGTGGATCAGCTGGTAAAGAATCCACCTGCAATGCAGGAGACCTGGGTCTGATCCCTGGGTCAGGAAGATCCTGTGGAGAAGGGAAAGGCTACCCACTCCAGTATTCTGGCCTGGAGAATTCCATGGACTGTGTGATCCATGGGGTTGCAAAGAGTCGGACACGACTGAGCGAACGTCATATTCTTAGTTCATGAGGCGTGTAAAACTGACTACAATAAGGATCACTGTGTTGGTTTAGCTCTCCCAAAATACCCTCTTAACTGAAAAAATACCTTACTACACGATTTTTTTCTTTTTTCTTTTTTTATTATTGTTTAGTCAACTGTGACCCTGTGGACTGTAGCCTTCCAGGCTCCTCTGTCCATGGTATTTTCCAGGATTTTGTATATACATAGATGAAAAAGAGATACATATATCTAGATGTCAACCAGAATTTTTTGAATAGTTAGACCCCATGTGAATCTATTTTGAGGACTGCTACTACTTTTGGACAGTTCTGAAATGCAATTGTCTTTTCCTCACCTCCGACTGAAGCTAGAGGTGTTAGAAGAATCCCCGTTAGTTAAGTCATTTCTCCTCTTTTCCCTGATGTTTTGTTATCCTAGACTCAAAACATCTGACAATCTTCTAAAGCAAATATTGTTCCATCTTTTACAGAATTTTTTCCTGTACTTTTGCAGAGTCTCTTACAGATGATGACGTAGAGGAATGTGGCAAGGACAAAAATGCTTACAAAATATTGCATGAGGGTCCTTTCTTTAGAACAATACTTTGGCTTAGATTTGGGCCCCATAGTCAGTTCTGGGCAATGAGCAGGAGCATTTAATCCAGGACTCATAGGGTAGCAGGAGCTGATGACACCACCATCAGACTGGCTCTCTGAGAATTACATGGAATAGAACACGCCACTGGGCTGTGCTGGGCAGGCCCCATTAGAGGAAATAAAATTTCTGTTGTGATACACTACTGAGACTTTGGTTCTAAAATTAGAGCTTTTATTATTTTTTATTTTTTTTTGAACCTAATAAATTTCCTCAAAAGGGTTGCATGGCTTTAGTAATTGGACCATGGGGTGTGAATAAATTGCTTTTGGATTCTAGAAAACTGGTGAGCCATGTGATCCCGTGGCAACATATTTGGTCCAAGTGTTGTCTGTAATAATTCTGAAGGTGGAATCTTCAATTCTGGGGGAAGAGGATGAAAAGAGAACTTCAGTCGTGTATATGTATATAGAAGGTATAACTGAAAGTGTTTGGCAAGGTATTATGAGAAAGAATTGGATAGTCAGCAAGCCTCAAAGAAAGGAAACTGAGACATCAGAAGTTTGGGACCTTTCAAAATTAGAAATGGGGTAGGTTTTAAAAAACAGAAAAACATCTATTTCTGCTTTATTGACTATGCCAAAGCCTTTGACTGTGTGGATCCCAATAAACTGTGGAAAATTCTGAAAGAGACGGGACTACTACATCACCTGACCTGCCTCTTGAGAAATTTGTATGCAGGTCAGGAAACAACAGTTAGAACTGAACATGGAACAACAGACTGGTTCCAAATAGGAAAAGGAGTACGTCAAGGCTGTATATTGTCACCCTGCTTATTTAACTTCTATGCAGAGTACATCATGGGAAACGCTGGGCTGGAGGAAGCACAAGCTGGAATCGAAATCGCCAGGAGAAATATCAATAATCTCAGATATGCATATGACACCACCCTTATGGCAGAGAGTGAAGAGGAACTAAAGAGCCTCTTGATGAAAATGAAAGAGGAGAGTGAAAATGTTGGCTTAAAGCTCAACATTCAGAAAACTGAGATCATGGCATCTGGTCCCGTCACTTCATGGCAAATAGATGGGGAAATAGTGACCAACTTTATTTTTGGGGGATCCAAAATCACTGCAGATGGTGATTGCAGCTATGAAATTAAAAGACACTTACTACTTGTGAGAAAAGTTATGACCAACCTAGATAGTATATTATAAAGCACAGATGTTACTTTCCCAACAAAGGTCTGTCTAGTCAAGGCTATGGTTTTCCAGTAGTCATGTATGGATGTGAGAGTTGGACTATAAAGAAAGCTGAGTACCGAAGAATTGATGCTTTTGAACTGTGGTGTTGGAGAAGACTCTTGAGAGTCCCTTGGACTGCAAGGAGATCCAACCAGTCAATCGTAAAGGAAATCAGTCCTGAATATTCATTGGAAGGACTGATGTTGAAGTTGAAATTCCAATTCTTTGGCCACTGATGTGAATACTGACTCATTGGAAAAGACTCTGATGCTGGGAAAGCTTGAAGGCGGGAGGAGAAGGGGACAACAGAGGATAAGATGGTTGGATAGCATCACTAACTCAATGGACATGAGTTAAACTCCGGGAGTTGGTGATGGACAGGAAGGCCTGGTGTGCTGCAGTCCATGGGGTTGGAAAGAATCGGACACAACTGAGCAACTGAACTGACTGAAGTTTTAAAAGGCTTCAATCAGCAAAGGTCCAATAATACCTTTACATTGATGAAAACATCTCAAGCTAAAGGTTGGTTTTAATGCTATGGCACACAATTAAAGAAAAAATTCTCTATTGATTAAAGTACCTCAGGGTGAAATCAGATTATGGCTAATGTATTCCTACCTAATAGCATAAGTGAGAAAGTTAGATACGGAGTAAAAGAGAAATCTGACCACTTTTAGGCAACTTTTAGATCGGGGTGTGGTTATTGACAATTGGATGTGTCTGAATTAAAATGAACCCAAAGTCTACTGAGTATGTGATCAACTTGTTTTCAAATAAGCCAAAAAAGCATGTCAAGAAAGACTCAGATTACCCATAACCTCCCATGGGCCAAGTCAGTGCTGAGAATTCCACCAACTTCCTCTGTGATCAAGCAGCATCTGAAATACGATGACCCATATGAAGGCAGAGGCCAGGGAGAATAATGGGCATCAAACTTCATCTGAGAGCGTGAAGTCAATGATCAGAAATCCAAATTTCTTGTCACTACAAGGTAGTGGATCTTCACTATATCTAGTCAGAATTCCAATGTTTTCACAGACCAGGGACTAATATTTCTCATTATTCCCCACTCTTTTTTTATTGCAGCATAGATGGTTCTTAATATTGCAGTTTCTGATGCACAGCAAAGATATTTAGTTTTATATATGCATGCATATAAAACTTATAAATATTGCACTTAAATACACACATAAATATTAATATATATTATGTATAATATATACATTTTTCTTATTCTTTTCTTCATAATTTATTCTAAGATATTGAATATAGTTTCCAGAGCTATAGGGTCTAATTTATCCTCACCTCCACTTTTCCCCTTTGGTTACCATAAGGTTTTTCTCTATGTCTGTGAGTCTATGTTCATTTTATAAATAAGTTCATTTGTATCAGATATTAGATTCAACCTGTAAGTGATAACATGATAGTTGTCTTGCTCTCTCTGCCTTACCTCACTTGAGGATGATAATCTCTAAGTCTATCCATGTTGTGGTAATGGCATTAATTGATTTTATGGCTAGGTAATATACCTTTGTGTGTATGTACCATGTCTTTATCTACTCATCTGTTGATGAACATTTGTTTTCTCAAAATGAGTTTCATATAAGTTAAAATTAGAGAATTATAGTAAAAAAAAAAGACATAAAGGTGAACTTTACTGAACAAATATCTATAGACATATGAGCCTCTGACCATGGAAGAGCATTCATTTGACCCTGACATTTGAGATTTTTAATTGAATAGCTGCTCTAACACATACAGAAAATCTACACACTACCAATATTTTCACATATATTTACTTTTGAACAGCATAACATTAATGCCCACTTAATCTGTATGTTGGAGAAGGCAATGGCAACCCACTCCAGTACTCTTGCCTGGAAAATCCCATGGATGGAGGCGCCTGGAAGGCTGCACTCCATGGGGTCGCTAAGAGTCAGACACAACTAACCGACTTCACTTTCACTTTTCACTTTCATGCATTGGAGAAGGAAATGGCAACCCCCTCCAGTGTTCTTGCCTGGAGAATCCCAGGGACAGGGGAACCTAGTAGGTTGAAATCTATGGGGTCGCACAGAATTGGACACAACTGAAGCGACTTAGCAGCAGCAGCATCAATCTGTATCTATCCCACATAAATGCATACACACACACACACACACACACACACACACACACACACACACGGTGTGGCATGTGTGGGCATGCCGTGGCAACCAACTCCAGTATTCCTTCTGAGAGAATTTCGCGGACAGAGGAGCCTGGTCGGCCTCAGCAGTTCATGGGATTGCAAAGAGTTGGATACGACTGAGTGACTGATATACACACACACATATGTGCAATGTGTGTATTATTTACAATTTGTTAATTATATTATCAAAACTGCCCTGCCATGCAATTGCTTGTAGTTCACATTTATCGTTTTCATGATTATAAAGCTTGGAAAGGATATTGTCCATTTCCATTAATCCTTCTTTTTCTCTCTTAGAGTACTAAGAATTGGAAAAGATATAGTGACTTCTTCACTGAAAAACAAACACACTCACACAAACACACACTATTCAGTGGTGGAAATGAAATAGGGTAACTGAATGAATCTTAACTAGGAAGGAGAATAATGACCAAGACATGGAAGTAACCCAAATGTCTAAACAAAAGGAGATATTAAAGTCATTACAAGGTGATTGTAAGCTGAGCTAGGTGTGTGCAGGACCTTCTTTGGGGAGATACTACATGCTTTCCCTGTGTGAGCGAACAGGAGCAAGTGGGCATGAAATATACAATAGGTAGCCTAGGGCAGAAATACAAGTTCTCACCAAATATTCGGTAGGTTTTCCTACAGTTTCCAGTTTAACATGAGGGTAGGTTTGGGCTTCCCAGGTGGTACTAGTGGTAAAGAACCTGCCTGCCAATGCAAGAGATATAAGAGACATGGCTTCAATCCCTGGGTCATGAAGATCCTTTGGAGTAGGAAATGGCAACCCACTCCAGTATTCTTGCCTGGAAAATCCCATGGATAGAAGAGCCTGGTGGGCTATAGTCCATGGGGTGGCAAAGAGTCAGACATGACTGAAGCAACTTAGCACACAGGGCAGAAATACAAGTGCTCACAAGCTATTCTATGGGTTTTCCTTCAGTTTTCAGTTTAACATGAGAGTAGGTTTGCCCAATGGGTTGTGGGTACAGACAAAACTTTTATCAATTTCAGACCCCAGTAAGTATAATGTAAGAGAAAACATCCTCTCTATTCATCGCTTCTGAATTCTTACTTCATGGAGACACTCTGTGGTGTCTTGGAATACAAATTTGGTGATGGGGGTGTGTATTCTTTCTATTCCATGCTCCCTTTCTGCAATTATATGTCAGCCCCTCTTTCAGTGCTGGCAAAGAAGATGGATCTCAGGGTATGTTTGAGGAAGTCACATATGAAAACCTTCATGGAGTTAAGCAAATGAAGCAATGTTTTCCTCCTTTTTGGTTATGGGATTCAATTTTCTGTATTTTCCAATTTTCATAAAGCTATCCCATTTTCCAATAGTTTAGCATCTTTCTTACCTTTGACAACAAACCTACAAATCGATCTTGCAGATGAAACACAATAGAAACCTAAACCAAATTACACTTCCTTCTATATCAAAAGAAAATCTATGTTGAATATTTAACACCCCTATGGCAAAGTCTTTCATTATATGAAATATATTATGTTTTGGGCTTCCCTGGTGGTCCAGTGGTTAAGAATCCACCTTGCAATGCCGGGGACACATGTTTGATCCCTGGTCCAGGAAGATTCCACATGCCACAGAGCAACTAAGCCTGTACACCACTACCGAGCTTGTGCTCTGGAGCCTGCAAGCCTCCACTACTGCAGTCTGTGCACCTAGAGCCCATGTTCCACAATAAGAGAAGCTGGGCAATGAGAAGTGTGTGCAGCTAGAGGGTAGTCCCCAGTCTCTGCAACTAGAGAAAGCCTGGGCAGCACTGAAGAGCTAGCACAATCAAAGAATAAACATATTTTTTTTAAAGAAACATATTAGGTTTAGAGGTATAATTGTTTTATACTTATTTCAAATATGCATTTATACGCACTTATAAATTAGAAATATATGCAATATAGAACATACTGGAATGTGTTGTCATTTCCTACTCCAGGGGATCTTCCTAATCCAGGGATCAAACCTGGGTCTCCTGCATTGCAGGCAGATTCTTCACCATCTGAGCCATCAAGGAAGCCCAGAAAATACACTGACACATTTTAGATTATGGCAATTCTGAGTGCAAAGTAGGAAAGATAGCATCACTCCTATTTTTATAAATGAGAAAGTTAAAGTCAAGAGCCAAGGAAAGGCAAAGGCATTAAGTATTCTATGTATTAGGATCACTAGTTTGGGGACTTCAATCTCAGTGGGTTAAAACATCTGCCTGCAATGCGGGAGGCCTGGGTTCGATCCCTGATTTGGGAAGATCCCCTGGAGAAGGGCATGGCAATCCCCTCCAGTACTCTTGCCTGGAGAATCCCATGGACAGAGGAGCCTGGAGGGCTACAATCCATGGGGTCACAAGGAGTCAGACATGACTGAGTGACTAAGCAGAGCGCAGAATTCTATCACTCTGGTTTACTTTAACAAAATTTTACTTAGCAGAAATTTAGATGCATTTTGAGAAAAAAAGGGAATGAGAAATAATAAATACTTTAAAAGAGCTTGTAAGTGAACTAATATGTTTGGAATATACAGGACTTTCCTGTGATTCAGTGTCTAAATAAACAGGTTCATTAGGTTCCTTCACAGCTCAGGAAATTTATGGAGATGAAGCCTCCATCTTTTGCGCAGGAGGTGAAAAAAAGCCCTACTTTTTATGTTGTTAGACACTTGGGGAAACATTAGAAAATAAAGATAAATGGCTAAGGGGTCTTAAAAAAATGCCTGTGAAATTTTTCTGATATGTCAGGCAAACCAAATGCAATTGAATGTGTGTAATTTATCGAGCACTTTGGAAATACAGAGCAGTTTTCCTTTTGGAGTAATCTATATAATCTCTATAAGGCATAGAAATGTAATTCCAGCTTCATAGATAGAAAGAGAAACTAATGCAAAGAAGATAAATTACTCCCTTTAATGTCAGGGAGAGTTACTGGCGTGCACATTTTTGGTCAGAGTAAAAGCCCTAATTCCTACCCCTAATCTCAATTCATGCAGCCGCACAGAAATACACTTGGCTTTAAAACAGCTCCATTTGCATCTCTCTCCATTTTTTTCTGAAAACCTACAGGGGAATATCTGTTATCACGGCATATACTTATGAACAATTGCTTTCAAGTATTACACATTCCTAGACCCAATTTTTATGTTAAGTTAGAATTGCCTCCAGGGAAATGTTATCATATTGGTTGCCAGGGTGTAAATGCAATTCAAAAGCAAAATTATGCCATCCAAGGTGCTGCTCCATATGTTCTGGAGAATCTATACATGGTAGCCTAGCCTGTATCTTTTTCCACCCTTTTTTTTCACCAGAACAGCCTGTTCTTTGGGGCAGCATCAACCTTGACCCAGGCGATGAACTCTGTGGAAGGCAGTTGGGATTTCCCACTCTCTGCTCTGCCAGCCCGTGGGTGTGTTTGTTAGTTGCTCAGTCGTTTCTGACTCTTTGTGACCCCATGGACTATAGCCCCCCAGGCTCCTCTGTCCATGGGATCCTCCAAGCAAGAGTACTGGACTGGTAGCCATTCCCTTCTCTAGGGTATTTTCCTGATCCGGAGTGATCTTCCTGACCCATGTCTCCTGCACTACAGGCAGATTCTTTACCATTTGAGCTACCAGGGAAGCCCCGTAAAGTTATAGAATAGTTGATTTAGAGAGTTCACAAGCAAAAGAGAATTTTCTGCCAAATAAGGAAGAACTAGATTGGTGTAATATGGACTTGTATTATTATTATTCACTTTATATTGTGTCCCATATATGACTTCATTTAGGAAAAGGAAAATTTAGGTACTGTTTTCAAACTATGCTGTAGAAAACTACCACAAAGCTCCCTAACCAAGGATATATGAATGTCTAGAATTGTATAATCATATTCTTAGATTTTACTATATCATATTTCATAATATTGTTATTCTTACAGTAATCTAAGATATAGCACATTCTGAATCATTTTAGTGATGTCTTTACAACAGACTATACTACAGAGCCTGTGTTTGCATTATATTTCTTTATATAATTAAAGGGTATCTAGTAATGCTTTAGAATGATATCATTTAACTATTGATGTGTTAGCAAACATGTCTGGTTACCTTCATCAACGTGTCTTAATGACAAAATGGCTCATTTCACAGCTTTGCTCACATATAATTTAACTTCTTATAATGAAAAAGCTCTTTTTGGAAACTGTTTCTTCAATTAAAAGATAATTTCATGAAGCGAGGTACACAGCCTATGGAATGTGACCCTGAGGAAATGATAAAATCTGTTTGTGACATGTTTCAGATTGCTCAGATGCTGTCTTGGTATATATATATATATATATATATATATAGATAGATAGATAGATAGATAGATAGATAGATAGATAGATAGACAGGCAGGCAGACAGATCCTTCCCTTCTGCTGAACTGATGCAAGTAAATGAAACTCTAGCAAGGTAAACAAGGCAAAGGTCAGTAACTACAGAGAGCGCCACTTTATCCTGCATCCTTGTTCTCCTACATCCTTGTTTCCTGACAGGCTTTTCCTCTGCTTGTTTTCACCTCTGTGCACAGCACAAAAGTCAGCCCACTCTTTCTCATTTGTTCTGGGGTCAAAATACATATTGGGAAATCAGTGGCCTCCTATGACCCTACATCTCAGTTGGGATTGCTAGGGCTATACACAGGTGGGATTTTGTGGGTGAGACTGAGGCTTCCCAGGCCTGAAACTCCTGTACATATATGACTTCCAGAAAACAGATTCAGTGCTGTCTACCTCCTGTAAGTACATGACTTTTGGAAAACAGATTCAGTGCTGTCTACCCATCTGAGAAGAGGGGAAGAGAAGGCTATTTTCTAGGTCACATGTTACAAAAACGTAAAGCTCTCCTTTCTTCCTTTGCTCCAGCACATATAGTTGTCTTCTATTGTTATTTAGCTGCTAAGTTGCTTTGGACTCTTTGCAACCCTAATGATTGTACTCTGTCCATGGGATTCTCCAGGCAAGAATACTAGTGTGGGTTTCCATTTGCTCCTCCAGGGAATCTCGTCAACCCAGGGATCAAACTCACATCTCCTGTGTCTCCTGCACTGGCAGGTGGGTCCTTTGCCACTGAGCCACCTGGGAAGCCCATCTGCCCTGATCTTGTAATGTAAAATATATTTCAAGTTCTCCATTCTCTGGTTGCTTATTCTTTTTGTTAGTATCAGGATGCCAAATGCTATATTTTCCTTATTGAACTTGTTTACCTTTCTCTTCCTCCTTCGAATAGAAGCTGCAGGAGGGTGGGTTTGGGATCACTTTTTCACAACTGTATTTCTAGAAAGCAGCTGGCACACAGGAGGCCTTGAATAAGTACATGCTGAGTGAACAGATGACACTGTTTGTTTCTCCAAGCTTCTCAGTTTGGGTCTCCTAGAACCTGCTATGTCCCAGGTAGGATGAAGGTGAGATGAGCTTTTGACCCTCCAGTCCTCAGGGCAATCAGAGTCTTTACCAAGGAGATCAAACCATTCAATCCTAAAGGAAATCAGTCCTGAATATTAATTGGAAGGAATGATGCTGAACCTCCAGTACTTTGGTCACCTGATGTGAAGAGCCGATTCATTGGTAAACACCTTGATGCTGGGAAAGACTGAAGGCAGGAGGAGAAAGGGGTGGCAGAGGATGAGATAGTTGGATGGCATTACTGACTCAAAAGACATGAATCTAAGCAAACTCTGGGAAATGGTGAAGGACAAGGAAGCCTGGTGTGCTGCAGTTCATGGGGTCACAAAAAGTTGGATGCGACTTAGCGACTGAACAACTCTGTATTTCAATGTGGAGAACATTTTTCTTTCAATATGTGCTATAATGTGAAAAACATTAGAAAGGATAGATAAACTCCACCAACATCTCATTTTAAACTTCTGTTCTTATTCAGAACATATAAAAGAATTTCACTGAAAACCTTTTTTAGGTGGGGGAATATATCACAATTATTAATACCCAAAGGAAAACAAATACTCATTTGGAGTTTATTCTGAAAGCCCCAACCGGATTCCAAATGAATACTAATGTGGTAATTGTATTACCAGCTTCCGCTGGTGTTCATAAACTACTCCAGGTCTGCATTAGTGGTTTATGACATCAGCAGAAGCAGCTGATTTAATCATGCTTTTTTCCCTCCAGTAAAGAGGCATGTATCATGCTCCATAATAAGAGCATTTCCCATCGGGCCTGCATAAATCGTCACCAATTTCTTACAACGTTAAAATTCTTACAATCCTAATGTAATGACTTCATCTGCGGATACTCATCACATTTGCTAACTAAACATATTCATAGACACTTATGAAAGATGAGTCGCTAAAATTCAGAAAATAATTAAAACAGGCTTTCTTTTAATTTTAGTATGGGAGAATTCATTTAATCAGGAGTTACTTTGTATTTGTGCACAGTCTGTGACCTTTCAACCCCCAGGGTCTCTTCTGATGCAGTTCTTTGCTCTTTTCACTCATTTCTGTTGTTAAGTGGCTAAGTCGTTTCGAACTCTTTGCAACCCCATGAACTGCAGTACAGTCAGGCTTCCCTGTCCTTCACTATCTCCTGGAATTTTCTCAAACTCATGTCCATTGAGTTGGTAATGCCACTCAACCATCTCATCCTCTGCTGCCCACTTCTCCTTCTGCCCTCAATCCTTCCCAGAATCGGGGTCTTTTCCATCATGTGGCCAAAGTATTGGAGCTTCAGCATCAGTCCTTCCAATGAATATTTAGGGTTGATTTCTTTTAGGATCGACTGGTTTGATCTCTTTGCTGTCTAAGGAACTCTCCAGAGTCTTCTCGAGTACCACAGTTCAAAAGCATCAATTCTTCACCATTCAGGGATGGCTGCTGTGATGTTATATTGTGATAAAGATATTTTATTTCCTATAGACTTTGTCGGTTTGAGAGTGGGAAGGAAAATCAGTGTGTCACAACAGCATTAAGGCATCCAAAAAATAAAGTGAGACATAAAAGGGTCAATAAAAAAATACAGTAAACTGATGACACTTGAATTTCCATACATTCAAAAGTAAACTTAACAAAGCAGTGGATGCATTGGTACATGTTTTTTTGCTGCTGCTGTTGTCGGTAGTGGTGTCATTTTTGAGATCGCCAAAGTTAAATTTCTAATAACTTCTGATTGGAAAACTATTTCATTTGGGCTTCCCAGGCGGCTCAGTGATAAAAAAAAAAAATTCACCTGCCAATCCAGAAGACACGGGTTCAGTTCCTGATTCAGGAAGATCTCATATGCTGCGGAGCAATGAAGCCCGTGTGCCACGACTGCTGAGCCTGTGCTCCAGAGCCTGGGAGCCGCAACAACCGAAGGCTGTGTGCCCCAGAGCCCATGCTCTGCAGCAGGAGAGCCCCCTTCAATGAGAAGCCTGCACACTGCAACCAGAGGAAAGCCCACACGGCAGTGAAGAGCCAGCACAGACAACAACTGAAGAAATGCAATTAAAGAAAACGATTTTTTTTTAAAACTGGAGACAATAGGAGTTGATTCATTTAGACTTGAAACAACTTAGGTAATTAGTAAGTCATTTCCTGTGCAACACTGACATCACAATCTAGATCTCTATGCCATAAAATGCTATTGTGTAGCCTTCTTTACCTAGAGAGTTGTAATATTTTGAGAGTTTTTTTTTTAACAGCAATAGCCAAGATAATATACCTGCTCTTATTCCTAAATTTATTTCTATTCAGGTGTTGCATTAAAGAGATTGATTATAAAACAATGTAAATGTATTTAACCCTAAGAACTTTACTATTAAAAAGAGTTAAGATGGTAAATGTTATACTTTACCACAGTTGAAAAAATAAAATTATTTTTTATAGTAAAAATATAAACATTGTATTATATATTAGTTCTCTCCATGTGTGCATGCAAAGTTGCTTCAGTTGCGTCTGACTCTGTGTGACCCCATGGACTGTAGCTGGCCAGGCTCCTCTATCTATGGGAATGCTCAGGCAAGAATACTGAAGTGGCTTGCCAATCCCTTCTCCAGGGAATCGTCCCAACTCAGGGATCCTACACTGAAGGTGGATTTTTTACCAATGAGCCACCAGGGAAGCCCATCAAACAATTTACCTATATTCAAAAAGTTAATATCATCTTAAAAAATTTACAAATTCCAACACATTCAGAAAATGTGTATTGGAATATGGAACACACCCTCAAATAAAATATTTCTCCTTTGTATTTTACAGTAAATTTTCCTTGCTAAAGCATTGTCAATAGTAGGACATAATCAGAGAACTTCTCAATTTTGATATTCAAAGAGTCAGAGTTATCTAAATTCAGAATTGCGTGCTTGCAACTGTAGGTACATTAAAGCAATATTGGCTACCAACTCATATGTATTAATAATACTAAGCAAAACAGGATAAAAGATAAATAATCTATAAAATGCTAATATTGTTTAGTGTAAATTGCATGCAAGTGTGTCCAGAAAACGCAATTAGACATTTGACAATCAAGTCTAAAAGTTATTACTATTTATTCTAAGTTCTTTGAGGCATAAATTGATAACGATGACAGTAAATCTGTTACTAAACTTTGTGTAACTGTTGACACTTGTAGCTAGTAGAAGCATGCATAGTAACCATATGTTAATCAGTGTATCTCACTAGTATCTAAACTGCCAGGCTACAACAAACATTGGCTTAGTCTTCAACTGAAAGGCTCTCTGGGAAAAATTATTGAGAATTTTAGCTGATCATCACATGTATTAAAAGTATTTATGACCACTGTTATTTTCAAGTATTATTTTCAACTAGAAATATCAGGATTTAGAAGCTCCATCTTGTAGAAAACTATTTTAGAACTGAAAATGTGCAACGTCTTTTAATCATACTAGCCAAAAGAGTACAGTGCATGGTAACTGATGTCTAATGTTTGCTATGACACCACCCTTAGGGCAGAAAGTGAAGAGGAACTAAACAGCCTCTGGATGAAAGTGAAAGAGGAGAGTGAAAAAGTTGGCTTAAAGCTCAACATTCAGAAAACGAAGATCATGGCATCTGGTCCCATCACTTCATGGGAAATAGATGGGGAAACAGTGGAAACAGTGTCATACTTTATTTTTTTGGGCTCCAAAATCACTGCAGATGGTGATTAGAGCCATGAAATTAAAAGAATCTTACTCCTTGGAAGAAAAGTTATGACCAACCTAGATAGTATATCCAAAAGCAGAGACATTACTTTGCCAACAAAGGTCCGTCAAGTCAAGGCTATGGTCATGTATGGATGTGAGAGTTGGACTGTGAAGAAGACAGAGCACCGAAGAATTGATGCTTTTGAACTGTGGTGTTGGAGAAGACTCTTGAGAGTCCCTTGGACTGCAAGGAGATCCAACCAGTCCATTCTGAAGGAGATCAGCCCTGGGATTTCCTTGGAAGAAATGATGCTAAAGCTGAAACTCCAGTACTTTGGCCACCTCATGCGAAGAGTTGACTCACTGGAAAAGACTCTGATAGTGGGAGGGATTGGGGGCAGGAGGAGAAGGGGACAACAGAGGGTGAGATGGCTGGATGGCATCACTGACTCGAAGGATGTGAGTCTGAGTGAACTCTGGGAGTTGGTGAGGGACAGGGAGGCCTGACGTGCTGTGATTCATGGAGTTGCAAAGAGT
Source organism: Ovis aries (assembly GCF_016772045.2). Taxonomy (NCBI): domain Eukaryota; kingdom Metazoa; phylum Chordata; class Mammalia; order Artiodactyla; family Bovidae; genus Ovis; species Ovis aries. The sequence continues at coordinate 108,426,195 of NC_056055.1, forward strand.
CGGACACGACTGAGCGACTGAACTGAACTGAATGTTTGCTGTTATAAATGCAATGGATGGTCCCTAAAGACTGTCACTGGTAAAGATGAACTTCTGGATTAGAGAAATTATTGGTGTGGACCTTTAAATAAAAAATAACCTAACAGTGCTGAGACAACAAAGTGGTAGCTATGAACAAGAGGACCACCTGAACAAAGGTTTCCACAACGCCATTCTATCCAAGGTTTCCACTAAAGTAGTATAGAGAAATATATCCTCATCTATGCTACTAATAGCACCCATTTAATTCACACAAGATTAATCAGTCAGTCAGTTAGTTCAGTCGCTCAGTCGTGTCCCACTCGTTGTGATCCCATGAACTGTGGCACGCCAGGCCTCCCTGTCCATCACCAACCCTGGAGTCCAACCAAACCCATGTCCATCGAGTTGGTAATGCCATCCAGTCATCTCATCCTCTGTTGTCCCCTTCTCCTCCTGCCTTCAATCCTTCCCAGCATCAGGGTCTGTTCCAATGAGTTAGCTCTTCGCATCAGGTGGCCAAAGTATTGGAGTTTCAGTTTTAGCATCAGTCCTTCCAACGAACACCCAGGACTGATCTCCTTTAGAATGGACTGGTTGGATCTCCTTGCAGTCCAAGGGACTCTCAAGAGTCTTCTCCAACACTGTAGCTCAAAAGCATCATTTCTTTGGTGCTCAGCTTCCTTTGTAGTCCAACTCTCACAGCCATACATGACTACTGGAAAAACCATAGCCTTGACTAGATGGACCTTTGTTGGCAAATTAATGTCTCTGCTTTTAATATGCTCTCTAGGTTGGTCATAACTTTCCTTCCAAAGAGTAGGCGTCTTTTAATTTCATGGCTGCAGTCACCATCTGCAGTGATTTTGGAACCCAGAAAAATAAAGTCAGACACTGTTTCCACTGTTTCCCATCTATTTGCCATGAAGTGATGAGACCAGATGCCATGGTCTTCATTTTCTGAATGTTGAGCTTTAAGCCAACTTTTTCACTCTCCTCTTTCACTTTCATCAAGAGGCTCTGTAGTTCTTCACTTTCTGCCATAAGGGTGGTGTCATCTGCATAACTGAGGTTATTGATATTTCTCCCAGCAATCTTGATTCCCAGCTTGTGCTTCTTCCAGTCCAGCATTTCTCATGATGTACTCTGCATAGAAGTTAAATAAGCAGGGGGACAGTATATAGCCTTGACGTACTCCTTTTCCTATTTGGAACCAGTCTGTTGTTCCATGTCCAGTTCTAACTGTTGCTTCCTGACCTTCATACAGGTTTCTCAAGAGGCAGGTCAGGTGGTATGGTATTCCCACCTCTTTCAGAATTTTCCACAGTTTATTGTGATCCACACAGTCAAAGGCTTTGGCATAGTCAATAAAGCAGAAATAGATGTTTTATGGAACTCTCTTGCTTTTTCGAAGATCTAGCGGATATTGCCAATTTGATCTCTGGTACTTCTGCCTTTTCTAAAACCAGCTTGAAAATCTAGAAGTTCATGGTTAATGTATTGCTGAAGACTGGCTTGGAGAATTTTGAGAATTACTTTACTAGCATGTGAGATGAGTGCAATTGTGTGGTAGTTTGAGCATTCTTTGGCATTGCCTTTCTTTGGGATTGGAATGAAAACTGACCTTTTCCAGTCCTGTGGCCACTGCTGAGTTTTCCAAATTTGCTGGCATATTGAGTGCAGCACTTTCTCAGAATCATTTTTCAGAATTTGAGATAGTTCAACTGGAATTCCATCACCTCTACTAGCCTTGTTCACAGTGATTCTTCCTAAGGCCCACTTGATTTCACCTTCCAGGATGTCTGGTTCTAGGTGAGTGATCACACCATCATGATTATGTGGGTCATGAAGATCTTTTTTGTACAGTTCTTCTGTGTATTCTTGCCACCTCTTCTTAATATCTTGTGCTCCTGTTAGGTCCATATAATTTCTGTCCTTTATTGATCCCATCTTTGCCTGAAGTGTTCCCTTGGTATCTCTAATTTTCTTGAAGAGATCTCTAGTCTTTCCCATTCTATTGTTTTGCTCTCTTTCTTTGCATTGATTGTTGAGGAAGGCTTTCTTATCTCTCCTTGCTATTCTTTAGAACTCTACATTCAAATGGGTATACCTTTCTTTTTCTGCTTTGCTTTTCCCTTCCCTTCTTTTCATAGCTATTTGTAAGGCCTCCTCAGACAGCCATTTTGCTTTTTTGTGTTTCTTTTTCTTGGGATGGTCTTGATTCCTGTCTCCTGTACAATGTCACAAGATTAGTGTTTGACTCAAATATTTTAGGGACTTCCCTGGTGTCTCAGTGGTAAAGATTCCACCTGGCAATGGAGGAGGCATGGATTCCATTTCTGGGTTGGGAATATCTTCTGGAGAATGAAATGCAACCCACTCCAATATTCTTGCCTGGGAAATTCCATGGACAGAGGAGCCTGGAGGGGCTACAGTCCATGGAATCACAAAGAATCAGAAGACTGACTTAGCAACTAAACAACAACAAATATTTATGGTGTCATGGTAGACCGTATAGACGCAATCTGTTAAAGTTAGAAGAAAATCAGAGGCTAAATAATATGTGCATGGAAAATAATATGGGTGTATGCACATTTGTGCATATATGAATGGAGACACTTTGTCTTGAATATATAATGTATATATTCTATGCAATTAATATATATCAATCACACACCTATAAAATATAGTAAAATGTATCTATTTGCATACACACATGCATATATTTTAAATTTATTTGGCTTATATACTTGTTCTGACTGTAGTGTAGTATAACATATGCTCCATTGTGTCCGGCTCTTGCAACCCCTTGGACTGTAGCCCACCAGGCTCCTTTGTCTATGAGATTCTCCAAGCAAGAATACTTGAGTGGGCTGCCATTTCCTCCTCCAGAGGATCTTCCTGACCCAGGGATCAAACTTGAGTCTCCTGCATTGACAGGCAAATTCTTTACCACTGAGCCACCAGGGAAGCCCCTTGTGACTAGGACGCCTTCAAATCTCAAACACAGTCCTTTTTCATTTTCTCACATCTGTACTATGTCATTTGCCTTATCTCTGTGTGGGAATAAATCCCATGGACAGAGCAGCCTGGAGGGCTACAATCCATGGGGTCACAAACAGTCAGACACGACTGATGACTGAGCACGCATGCCTCAGTGTAGAGAGGACAAGTGTAACATCATTCTTATTTTTTTTCAAATATTAAAAAATTTTTTTGACATGGACCATTTTTAAAGTATTGAATTTGTCGCAATATTGCTTCTGTTTTATGTTTTGGCTTTTTGGCCACAAGGCATATGGGATCTTGTCTTCCTGACCAGGGATCAAACCTGCATCCCTTGTACTGGAAGGCAAAGTCTTAATTAACCACTGGATCACTAGGACAGTTGCCCATTCCTATTATAGACAGACAGTTCATATAGGAGACAAATGGTAGCATTCAAGTGGATTCTAAATAACACAGTTTTTGTCCTAATGGAATACATTTTCACTATTCACACATAATAATATATGTTCAAGATTCAATAAAAATAAGAGATGCCAAAAAACATTTTCAAGGTGGCATTTTACCTAAATTTCCAAATGCTGCAAAAAACAGGAGGAAAACTGGCTATAATTTATATATTAGCAGCAAGGAAAAGAATTTCCTAAATTGGTTTCCTATATATTTTCCACAATTTCATTAAGCCTTTAAAAACCTCCAGCAAAATAATACACTGAAAAATCACTGTTCATAGAATAAAGGCTTGAGTTCTACATAGTAATCTTGAAAAAAATCACATTTTAGTCTACCTGCTGCTTATAAATTATAGGGTAGCAGAGTTATCATGTAGAGTTTGGCTAAACAGGCCTGTTTCTCTTTTTGAAGCTAATTCTACAAATAACAAAATGCAGCATGTGTTTTAATGATGGAGTGGTTACTTTAGACTCTTAATAAAGTCAAATATAATTATTCAACACGCAATGTCAATGAACGTTGTGTCTGAATCACAGAGTACATATTCATTTTATGTTTTGTTGTATACATATAATTCCAAAATGAATTCATAAAACATAATATGACCTATCCTTTTCCCCAGTACAAGGCTCAATGTCTTACAAAGTGAAAGTGAAAGTGAAGTCACTCAGTCCTGTCCGACTCTTTGCAACCCCGTGGACTGTAGCCTATCAGGCTTTTTCAGGCAAGAGTGCTGGAGTGGATTGTCATTTCCTTCTCCAGGGGATCTTCTTGACCCAGGAATCGAACATGTGTCTCCCACATTGCAGGCAGACGCTTTACCATCTGAGCCACCAGGGAAGCCCAATATCTTACAAAGAGCTATTCAAATAGACACGGAAAATTCAAAACTGTGAAGTGTTGTTACATATGAAATGACAGAAATGCCCATGCAAGAAATGCTACATTTATACAGAGTCAACATTAATATGTCTGTGGCACTTGTACCATAGAATGTCCCATGTGCCTGAAGAATTTTTCCATCTTCATGATTTTTTTTATCACGTACTTCAACTTACTTCACTGTCATGACTTTCAAATAAATCTTGCTATCCATGTGGACCAAAACACTCATCACTGGTCTACCGTCACTCACTTGGTTTACCTACTCATACCCTACATCTTACTTTATAAGATGAATTATTTTATCTTATAAAGTTCATATTCAATAATATGATAAAGTCATGCCCATGAAAATTAAAAGGTTGATTAGAAGCACGAGGACAGTTTCATCAGTACCATCCTTCTAGATTCCATATATGTGTGTTAATATACGATATTTGTTTTTCTCTTTCTGACTTACTTCACTCTATGTAACAGGCTCTAGGCTCATCCACCTCACTAGGACTCACTCAAATGCATTCTTTTTAATGGCTGAGTGGGGTTCCAGACATAGAGAACAGATTTATGGACAAGGGTGTGGGAGAAGAGGGAGAGGGTGAAATGAATATAGTACCATGGAAGGATATGCACTGACCTATAAAAACAGATCGCAGTAGGAATTAGCTGTATGACTCAGGGGACTCAGACTGGGGCTATAATACTCTAGAGGGGTGGGAATGAGCTTGAGGTGGGAAGAAGATTCAGAGGGAGGGGGCATATGTATACCTATGGTTAATTCATGTTGATATATGACAGAAATCATGCCAATACTGTAAAGCAATCATCAATCAATTAAAATTAATATTAAAAAAGAAGCACAAGGACAGAGTAAAGTGTGATTATAAGTAGAATCGGGCCTGTGCTATGCTGTGCTGTACTTAGTTGCATCTGACTCTTTAAGACCCCATGGACTGTAGCCTGCCAGGCTCCTCTGTCCATGGGGATTCTCCAGGCAAGAATACTAGAGTCGGTATCCAGGCCCTCCTCCAAGGGGTCTTACCAAGCCAGGAATAGAATTAGGGTCTCCTTCATTGCAGGTGGATTTTTCAGCAGCTGAACTACCAGGGAAGCTCAGAATAGGGCCTCAGTTCAGTTCAGTTGAGTTGCTCAATCATGTTCAATTCTTTGCAACCCCATGGACAGCAGCATGCCAGGCCTCCCTGTCAATCACCAACACCCGGAGTTTACTCAAACTCATGTCCACTAAGTTGGGGATGCCATCCAACCATCTCATCCTCTGTCATTCGCTTCTCCTCCCACCTTCAATCTTTCCCAGCATAAGGGTCTTTTCAAATGAGTCAACTATTCACATCATGTTTCAGAGTCAGCATCAGTCCTTCCAATGATTATTCAGGACTGATCTCCTTTAGGATGCACTGGTTGGGTCTCCTGGAAGTCCAAGGTACTCTCAAGAGTCTTCTCTAACACCGCAGTTCAAAAGCATCAATTCTTTGGCGCTCAGCTTTCTTTATAGTCCAACTCTCACATCCACACACAACCACTGGAAAAACCATAGCTTTGACTAGATGGACCTTTGTTGGTAAAGTAATGTCTTTGCTTTTTAATATGCTTTCTAGGTTTGTCATAACTTTCCTTCCAAGGAGTAAGCGTCCTTTAATTTCATGGCTGCAGTCACTATCTGTAGTGATTTTGTAGCCCTAAAAAAGAGTGTCAACCACTGTTTCCACTGTTTTCCCATTTATTTCCCATGAAGTGATGAGATCGGATGCCATGATCCTAGTTTTCTGAATGTTGAGCTTTAAGTCAACTTTTTCACTTTCTGCTTTCACTTTCATCAAGAGGCTCATTAGGTTTTCTTCACTTTCTGCCATAAGGGTGGTATCTATCATCTGCATATCTGAGGTTATTGGTATTTCTCCCGGCAATCTTGATTCCAGCTTGTGTTTCTTCCAGCCCAGCGTTTCTATGATGTACTCTGCATATAAGTTAAATAAGCAGGGTGACAATATACAGCCTTGACATACTCCTTTTCCTATTTGGAACCAGTCTGTTGTTCCATGTTCAGTTCTGACTGCTGATTCCTGATCTGCATACAAGTTTCTCAAGAGGCAGGTCAGGTGGTATGGTATTCCCATTCAGAATTTTCCACAATCTATTGGCAGTCAAAGGCTTTGGCATAGTCACTAAAGCAGAAATAGATGTTTTTCTGGAACTCTCTTGCTTTTTTGATGATCCAGCAGATGTTGGCAATTTGATCTCTGGTTCCTCTGCCTTTTCTAAAACCAGCTTGAACATCTTGAAGTTTACGGTTCATATATTGTTGAAGCCTGGCTTGGAGAATTTGGAGAATTACTTTACTACCATGTGAGATGAGGGCAAGTGTGCAATAGTTTGATCATCCTTTAGCATTGCCTTTCTTAAGGACTGGAATGAAAATTGACCTTTTCCAGTCCTGTGACCACTGCCGAGTTTTCCAAGTTTGCTGGCATATTGAGTGCAGCACTTTCACAGCATCATCTTTTAGGATTTGAAATAGCTCAACTGGAATCCCATCACCTCCGCTAGCTTTGTTTGTAGTGATGCTTTCTAAGGCCCACTCGACTTCACATTCAGGGACATCTGGCTCTAGGTCAGTGATCAAACCATTGTGATTATCTGGGTCATGAAGATTTTTTTTTGTACAGTTCTTCTGTGTATTCTTGCCAGCTCTTCTTAATATCTTCTGCTTCTGTTAGGTCCATACCATTTCTGTCCTTTATTGAATGGAATACTGAATGGCAAACCACTTCAGTATTCTTGCCTTGAGAACCCCATGAACAGTATGAAAGGCAAAAAGATAAGACATTGAAAGATGAACTCCCTAGTTCAGTAGGTGCCAAATATGCTACTGGAGATCAGTGGCAAAATAAGAAAAAAGGAAGAGAAGAAGTCCAAGCAAAAACAATACCCAGTTTTGGATGTGACTGGTGATGGAAGCAAGGTCCATTGCTGTAAAGAGCAATATTGCATAGCAACCTGGAATCTTAGGTCCATGAATCAAGGCAAATTGGAAGTGGTCAATCAGGAAATGGCAAGAGTGAATGTCGACATTTTAGGAATCAGCAAACTAAAATGGACTGGAATGGGTAAATTAAACTCAGATGACAATTATATCTACTACTGTGGGCAAGAATCCCTTGAAAGGAATGGAGTAGTCATCACAGTCAACAAAAGAGTCCGAAATGCATCACTTGGATGTAGTCTCAAAAATGACAGAATGATCTCTGTTCGTTTCCATGGCGAACCATTCAATATCATGATAATCCCGGTTATGCCCTGACCAGTAATGCTGAAGAAGCTGAAGTTGAATGGTTCTATGAATACCTACAGTCAGCAAAGCAACACCGGGAATTGACTGTGGCTCAGATCATGAACTCCTTAATGCCAAATTCAGACTTAAATTGAAGAAAGTAGGGAAATCCACTGGACCATTCAGGTATGACCAGAATCAAACCCCTTACGATTATAGAGTGGAAGTGAAAAATAGATTTCAGGGACTAAATTGATATAGAGAGTGCCTGAAGAAGTATTGACAGAGGTTTAGGACATTGTACAGGAAGCAGTGAACAAGACCATCCCCAAGAAAAATAAATGCAAAAAAGCAAAATGGCTGTCTGAGGATGCCTTACAAATAGTTGTGAAAAGAAGAGAAGCAAAAAGCAAAGGAGAATAGGAAAGATAAATCCATAATGCAGAGTTCCAAAGAATATCAAGGAGAGATATGAAAGACTTCCTCAGCGATCATTGCAAAGAAAGAGAGGAAAACAATAGAATGCGAAAGTCTCTTCAAGAAAATTAGAGATACAAAGGGAATATTTCATGCAAAGAATAGAGCCTACAACTGTATAACTAAATTATGTGCATTTCAGAAGACCCTGAAGGAGATCAAACCAGTCAGTCTTAAAGGAAGTGAACCCTGAATATTCACTGGACGGACTGATGCTGAAACTGAATGTGAAGAGACAACTCATTGGAAAAGAGTTGGGAAAAATTGAGGTTAGGAAGAGAAGAGGGCAACAACAGAGAATGAGATGGTTTGATGGCATCACCCACTCAATGCACATGAGATTGAGCAAGCTCTGGGAGACAGTGAAAGGGAAGCCAGGGGTGCTGCAGTCCAAGGGGTCACAAAGAGTCAGACACGACTTAGTAACTGAACAACAACAGAAGACCCTGAGAAATCTTGAAAACGCCACACACTTTGCTGTAATGGCCATGTAATGCTAAAAATGCAAACAGTAAATCTTAAGTAGAATTGACCTGTTTAAAGAGTCTTTCCAGAAAGATAGTGATAAATATCAGAGTATTCCATAATTACCATTGGGAGGGGATAGAGGACAAAATGAATTGGGGAGTTTACCTAATCTAATAGACATGTGTGTACAGGCTAGGTCACTTCATTCGTGTCCAACTCTTGGCAACCCCATGGACTTTAGCCTACCAGTCTCCCTTGTTCATAGGGTCTCTCACGCAAGAATACTGGAGTGGGTTGCCATGCCCTCCACCAGGGGTCTTCCAGACCCAGAGGTCAGGGATTGAACCCATGTCTCTTACGGCTCCTACACTGAGGGCAGATTTTTTTTTTATAGCTGGGCCACCAGGGAAGCCTGCCATAGACACAAAAAGTACTAATATTTGGATCTCACAAACTCTGGGAAAAGAAGGAATTTTTACAGTTCAAATGATCTATTTTTTTAAATACTGTTTTTTATATGCAATTTGAAAAGTATTGATCTTTAAGGTAGCCACAAAGTAAGGTGTAAAATTGGATAAAGGCCATACTATTGGGCAATCTGACATTAGTTTTAATGAAGAGCAGTGAACCAGCCATAATATCCTCCGTTCTGCTCTGCTGTTAAAGAGTGACAAGTACCTGAATATCTTGTTTTTCCTACTTGTACCTCAGTTTCTTCATCTATAAACCTTTCTGAGGTTTCTAAGCTATACATTTCAAATCAAATGATAAAGTTTCTATGCTTTGGACTTTAGGAATTGGGAATAAGTATCAGATTTTACTCCATTTTTTATGTTTTCTCTTGAAGACAATGTGTTTTGTTATGCTAATGAAATAAAGCAGTTAGTTCCCAGGTGGGAAATTGTGTATGACTTATTTGTATATATAACGACCACTTGTGAATATGTTTTACTTAAATTTTCCAGTTAGTATGCATACACATTTTTGAAAACAGTTTATCTTCTAAAATCTATTTCTGACTTGATTGTTTTAGTTCTTTAAAAATATGTATTCTTTTTAAGGTACTGATATCCCTGAGCCTACAATTAAACTTCTCATTTACTTCTGATAGGAAAGAGAATAGGGGTGTTTGGAGATCAGAGATTAGATCTAGATTTATTGTGTGTGTATAAGTTGCTCAATTATGTTCTACTCTTTGAGACCCCATGGATGTAGCTTACCAGGCTCCTCTGTCTATGGAATTCTCCAGGCAAAAATACTAGCATCAGTTGCCATGCCATCCTCCAGGGGATCTTCCTGACCTAAGGATCAAACCAGCATCTCTGGCAACTCCTACACTGGTAGGCAGATTCTTTCCCAACTGTACCACCTGGGAAGCCCCAGATTAATTGAAGACACAGCAACTAAAAATCCAGGAACACCAATTTAGAAAGTGAAATATGTGATATTTGAAAGTGCTTAAATTAATGAGTGTAACTTGTTAGCTGTAGACACAATACTACCAATATCTCTAGGAGAGGCCTTTCTCCATCAGACTAAAAATTTATGAAGCAAAGTACTAAACTTTTAGCAATTCTAGAAAATTCTGCACCTTTAAGCTCTATTTTAGGACAAGCACAGAAAAGTAAAACTCTGTGATAATCAGTGAAATCAATAATATGAAATGATAAGGGGATAAAGGTGTTCTGGACTATAGAAAAGACATGATGGCCGCCACATGACCAACTCATACTCAACTGGGCACGTTAACTTAATAAAATCCAGCTGCATGGGGTAGGGGCTATTTCAAAACACAAGGGTTGGGTATTGCTGTCTGAAATAGAAGGAAAAACCCTGTCCAGACACGAGGATTCAAGGCAATACCAAGCTTCTCCATAGTTACTGACCTTTGCTTTGTTAACCTTGCAAGAGTTTAATTTACTTGCATCACTTCAACATAAGGGAAGGATATAAATGCTTCTCAAGTGGTAAAGAATCCACTTGCCAGTGCAGGAGATACGGGTTCAATCCCTGGGCCACGAAGATCCTCTGGAGGAGGAAATGGTAACCCACTCCAGTTTTCTTGCCTAGGAAATCCCCATGGACAGAGGAGCCTGGTGAGCTACAGTCCATGGAGCCGCAAAACAGTCAGACACGACTGAGTGACTGAGCACATGCGTGAGTGTGCTTAGCTGGTCAGTTGTATCTGACTCTGTGACCCCATGGACTGCATCCTGCCAGGCTCCTCTGTCCATGGCGATTCTCCAGGTAAGAATACTGGAATGGGTTGCCATGCCCACCTCCTGTGTGTGTGTGTGTGTGTGTGTGTGTGCGTGTGTGTGTGTATTTATACACATATACATATATTTCCCCCCCTCTCTCATTCTATATATTGCTAAAGTCAGAGATTCCATTTGGATGCTGAATGTCAGACTTCAGTTGTCCTGTAAGGCTTAGCGTCTAACAGAGGCCCTTGTCAAATGAGGCTTCCAGGGCACACCTGGTATAATGAAGCCTAACAAGGCTTTCCAAACCATTCTGCTTTGCTCTAAAAATGTCTTTGAGTTCTTTTTAAAAATTTGCCCAAATCGAAATCAAACACCATTTTCTTAGTAATTACACACCAAAGGATGTAATCACTGCAGTCTTCTGAAACAGAGCGACGAGAAGCCTGGTTTCGGGCACTTTTCCACAGTTGCTTTTGTTAATGTCCTAATGAGCCATTGTGACAATGGCGCCAACCCAGCATTTGCACTTACAATAAATTTACTGCAAGAACACTGCTGTTTGTAATTAGCTCTTCATTACACAATCAGGCTGATTTAGATAAATTCTCATATGATTTGCTCAGCAAATGAAGCAATATAATTACACCTCACTTCAAATCAACAAATTAGACTGCTATTTGCAATTGGCTATATTATGTACTATTAGTGCCTGGGCAATTGTAGGCCTGTTGCTTCTCTTAACACTTGAAAGTAAGCCTAATTAGAGCCCTGGTTATTTCTGTAAATGTGAGGTTGGCTACATAATGGTCACAATTTTTATAATTAAAGAGGAAACCCAAGATTGATGTTCAGAATATTTCAGATTAAGTTCAAGCCTTGGACATTGAAGGCTCTTATGATAGAAATCAGAAACTGAAAATATAACAGGATGGAATGAAACTTTTTTTTTTTGAAACCAAATTATTTCCTATAGAGAGTATATGAGAAGTGAGTAAGATTTAAACTGGGTGAAAGCAGAGTAAGTATTATCCATCCAGTTGTGTAGTTCTTAACTGTAGATATTTATTGCTCATGTGCTCAGTCCCTCAGTTGTGTCCGGCTATTTGCAACCCCATGCACTGTAGCCTGGAAGGCTTCTCTGTCCATGGGATTTTCCAGTCAAGAACAGAGGAGTGGGTGGCAAATTCCGTCTCCAAGTGTTGATACAAGTCAGCTATTATAATGGCTCTAGTTAGTACCGTTTCTTCATTGGGTTTCTACTGTACTCAGTTGTCGTAACCAGTGAAGAGGGAAGTAGTCAGAGTTTTAGAGAAGGTTAACAGATTTAGTAAATAAAAACACAGTGGAGTAGGGTGGGAGGGAGGCTCAAAAGGGAGGGGATATATATATTCATATAGCTGATTCATGTGCCTATTTCATGCAAAGACGGGCTCAATAAAGGACAGAAATGGTACAGACTTAACAGAAGCAGAAGATATTAAGAAGAGGTGGCAAGAATACAGAGAAGAACTGTACAAAAAATATCTTCATGACTCAAATAACCACAATGGTATGATCACTCACTTAGAGCCAGATATCCTGGAATGGGAAGTTAAGGGGGCCTTAGGAAGCAATGTTGGGCTGGAAGAAGCACAGCTGGAATCAAGATTGCCAGGAGAAATATCAATAACCTCAGATATGCAGATGACACCACCCTTCTGGCAGAAAGTGAAGAGGAACTAAAGAGCCTCTTGATGAAAGTGAAAGAGGAGAGCCAAAAAGTTGGCTTAAAGCTCAACATTCAGAAAATGAAGATCATGGCATCCGGTCCCATCACTTCATGGGAAATAGATGGGGAAACAGTGGAAACAGTGTCAGACTTTATTTCTTTGGGCTCCAAAATCACTGCAGATGGTGATTGCAGCCATGAAATTAAAAGATGCTTACTCCTTGGGAGGAAAGTTATGACCAACCTAGACAGCATTAAAAGCAGAGACATTACTTTGTCAACAAAGGTCCATCTAGTCAAGGCTATGGTTTTTCCAGTGGTCATGTATGGATGTGAGAGTTGGACTGTGAAGAAAGCTGAGCACCGAAGAATTGATACTTTTGAATTGTAGTGCTGGAGAAGACTCTTGAGAGTCCCTTGGACTGCAAGGAGATCCAACCAGTCCCTTCTAAAGGAGATCAACCCTGGGTGTTCTTTGGAAGGAATAATGCTAAAGCTGAAACTCCAGTACTTTGGCCACCTCATGAGAAGAGTTGACTCATTGGAAAAGACTCCGATGCTGGGAGGGATTGGGGGCAGGAGAAGGGGACGACAGAGGATGAGATGGCTGGATGGCATCACCGACTCGATGGACATGAGTTTGAGTGACCTCTGGGAGTTGGTGATGGACAGGGAGGCCTGGTGTGCTGTGATTTATGGGGTCTCAAAGAGTCAGACACGCAACTCAACTGAATAGGAAGCATCAGTATGAACAAAGCTAGTGGAGGTGATGGAATTCCCAGTTGAGCTATTTCAAATCCCGAAAGATGATGCTGTGAAAGTGCTGCACTCAATATTCCAACAAATTTGGAAAATTCAGCAATGGCCACAGGACTGGAAAAGGTCAGTTTTCATTTCAATCTCAAAGAAAGGTAATGCCAAAGAACGTTCAAACTATTGCACAAAATTGCACTCATCTCACCTGCTAGCAATGAAATGTTCAAAATTCCCCAGGCAAGGCTTCAACAGTACGTGAACCGTGAACTTCCAGATGTTTAAGCTGGATTTAGAAAAGGCAGAGGAACCAGAGATTAAATTGCCAACACCTGTTGGATTATTGAAACTGCAAGAGAGTTCAAGAGAAACATCTACTTCTGCTTTACTGACTACGCCAAAGCCTTTGAGTTTATGGATGACAGCAAACTGTGGAAAATTCTTCAAGAGATGGGACTACCATCCCATCTTACCTACCTCCTGAGAAATCTGTATGTAGGTCAAGAAGAAACAGTTTGAACCAGACATGACACAATGGACAGATTCCAAATTGCTAAAGGAGTATGTGAAGGCTTTATATTGTCACCCTGCTTATTTAACTTCTATGCAAAGTACATCAGGTGAAATGCCGGGCTGGATAAAGTAAAGCTGGAATAAAGATCACAGGGAGAAATATCAATAACCTCAGATATGCAGATGATACCACCCTATGGCAGAAATTGAAGAGGAACTAAAGAGCCTCTTGATGAAAGTGATAGAAGAGAGTAAAAAGCTGGCTTAAAATTCAACATTCACAAAATGGAGATTATGGAATCTGTTCCCACCACTTCATGGCAAATAGATGAGGAAACAATGGAAACTGTGACAGACTTTATTTTCTTAGGCTACAAAATCACTGCAGATGGTGACTGCAGCCATGAAAATTTTGTTTTTGGCTTTGTATATTTATTTATTTATATTTAAATAATTTATTTTAATTGGTGGCTAATTATTTTACAGTATTGTAGTGGTTTTTGTCATACGTTCACATGAATCAGCCGTGAGTGTACATACGTTTCCCATTCTGAAACCCCCTCCCACCTCCTTCCCCATTCCACCCCTCAGGATCATCCCAGTGCACCAGCCATGAGCACCCTGTCTCATGCATTGAACCTGGACTGGTGGTGATCTTTTTCACATATGATAATATACATGTTTCAATGCTATTCTCTCAAATCATCCCACCCTCGCCTTCTCCCACAGAGTCCAAAAGACTGTTCTATATATTTGTGTCTCTTTTGCTGTCTTACATATAGGGGCATCGTTACCATCTTTCTAAATTCCATATATATGTGTCAGTACAGTGTATTAGTTTTTTGCAGCGATGAAATTAAAAGATGCTTTCTCCTTAGTAAAAAAGCTATGACCAACCTAGATAGCATATTAAACAGCATAGACATTGCTCTGCTGACGAAGGTCTGTTTCTTCCAGCAGTCATGTATGGATGTGAGAGTTGGACCATGAAGAAAGCTGAGTGCTGATGAATTGATGCTTTTGAACTGTAGTGTTGAAGACTCTTGAGTCTCTTGGACTGCAAGGGGATCAAACCAGCCAATTGTAAAGGAAATCAGTCCTGAATATTCATTGGAAGGACTGATGCTGAAGCTGAAACTCCAATATCTTGGCCACCTGATGCGAATAACTTACTCATTGAAAAGACCCTGATGCTGGGAAAGGTTGAAGGCAGGAGGAGAAGGGGACAACAGAGGATGAGATGGTTGGGTGGCCTCACCGACTCAATGGACATTGGTTTGAGCAAGCTCTGTGAGTTGGTGATGGGCAGGGAATCCTGGCATGTTGCAGTCCATTGGGTTGCAAAGAGTCCGGCATGACTGAGTGATTGAATTGAAACGAAGTGATAGCTGTTTCACTTTGTTGTATGGCAGAAATTGAAGCAACATTGTAATGAAACTATACTTCATTAAAAATTAATATCCTACAATAAGTGATAATGGAAAAGAATATTTAAAAAGAATGTATCTGTGTGTTACACTTAGTCATGTCTGACTCTTTGTGACCTCATGAACTGTTGCCCGCCAGGCTCTTCTGTCATGGGATTTCACCAGGCAAGAACACTGGAGTGGTTTCCCATGCCCACAGAACCCCAAGAATACTGAACCTATCCCTTCTCCAGGGGACCTTCCCAACCCAGTACTCGAACCAGGGTCTCCTGCATTGCAGGTGGATTCTTTACCAGCTGAGCTACCAGGGAAGCCCAAAAGAATGTACGTATGTATGTTGTATACATGTATGTGTATATACATATATATATGTATAATTTAATCACTTTGCTGTATAATAGGAATTAATAACACGGTAAGTGAACCATACAATAAAAATATATGAGGAAAAAATATAACTATACAGAACTATAAACAATAACTATCCAAAATATTTAATCCTCCAAAAGATAATTATTGTCAATGAGTCAATAAGGTTTGGTGAGTACCTCTCCACAGTTTATACTTTTTGAAATGAAAGACATCACTTTGTTTCTACTTTCCCAATATTTGCCATTTAAAGAAGAGTTTCAGCAACAGTTAATGAATAAATCAATAAATGAAAGAAGATTTCTTGATTAAACTTTTTTTTCAATAGAGTCTTCTACAGTATAGTTAATTCCCATTCCAAGGGCCATTGCCTCAGAAATCCAATGTAGAGTCCTCTTTCTATCAATGTATGTAACTCTTCAAAGTGTGTGTGTGTGCACGCACATGTGTGTGCCCTTTAATTATGTTTTTATCATGATTAATTGAAAGACATCACTTCATTTATATTTCCCCAATATTTGCCATTTAAAGAAGAGTATCAGCAACAGTTAATGAAGAAATCAATAAATGAAATTTGGGCCATTGCCTTAGAAATCCAACGTAGAGTATGTATTCTATCAAGGTATGCATCTCGTCAAGGAGTGTGTGCGTGTGTGTGTGTGTGTACACCCTTAAATTACTTAATTATGTTTTTATCTACTTTAAGGGATGGTGTGGTATGTATTATACACCTTCATAATATTTAGTTTTGTTGTAGTTTCATGAAATCTAGCAGTTTTATGATACTTTTGGTGAAAGTTAGGAAAAGAGATCTATATCTTTGTTAAGTCTGAAACTATGCTATTTGCTGAAGCAGTTCATGAAAGATTTAAAACTCCTTAAACGTATTCACTAAGTTTTGTTTATGATACAAACGACCAAATACATCTGTGTTCTCTTCTGCCCACTGCCTGGATGGTTCCTCATGCCCAAAGGGAGTAATTGTAGATAAAATTAATGGTTGACATGGCCCCCCGCCAAAGTTTCAGAACCAGAGGGTAGTTGAGCTGGGATGGGAGGCCCCATTCTGTGGGTTTCTGATGCCCTCAGCTTTGAGGTGAGGAGGAAATTTGGAGGTCCAATCTGATCATAAGCCCACCGCTAGGTTGACTCTGAGATGGTTCTCTGATTGGACGCTGTGAAATGAACAATGCCGTGCCTGTGAACCCTACAGACACAAGCTTTATCCTCTTCATTTTGAGGAGTGTTGCAGTGTCTCATTCCTTTTTACAAATTATTGTATGACAATGACTAGTGAAGATCCTTTTGGCTTCCCTGGTGGCTCATTCTTTCAGTGCTAAAGAAAGAATCTCCTGCCATGCCGGAGACCTGGGTCTGATCCCTGGGTTGGGAAGATTCCCTGGAGAAGGAAATGGTGACCCACTCTAGCATTCCTGCCTGGAGAATCCCAGGGACAGAGGAGCCTGGCAGGTTACAGTTCATGAAGTCCCAAAGGAGTCGGAAGTGATTTGGCAACTAAAAAACAACAATGAAGATCCTTTATACCATTAGACCCTAGACAGTTAATTCCAAAAGAGCAGTTGTCTAAGCTTTAATGTTGTAGAATTCGGATAAAATTTGAATTATAATGACCTGACATATTTTCTAAGATCTGCTAACTTGAGGTTATTCATTTTTGTACCCACTAAAAATCACATCTTTAAATGTATTCCTCTCTTCCCTCAACTTCTGCGTTTAAGAAGAGGATCAACAACAATGATTAGTCAACATCTAATAATTTGTAAAAAAGGGATGAAATTGTGCAATACTCTTCAAAATAAAAATTACAAAGTTAAAGCTGTTTATTGAAATATCATCAGAGCAAATCGAATGGCCAAGTAGCTCCGTGTTAGTAAATGTGCTCCTCCTGCTTTGTGAAAGATTTTTTGTTAATTTGTGTTTTTACAATGCCATGGAGGAGTGATTTTTCTTTTCATCAAGTTAGTCAAGAAATCTCTTTTATATAATTAAAGAACTCTCTTGTTGAAATCCTTCTTATCTCTGTTTTACTGAAGAAGTTCAGTAATATTTGGACAAATAGGATATTTGTCTTTAAAAATTGTATTCTCTACTTCCCAACAAAGGCAGCTTTGGATTTTAAATTATGCTTTGATTGCATTTTGATAGTGGAAATTATATTACTGAAAGGTAGCCTTGCCGTTGACCTCATGGAGAGATTTTCCATGTTATCTTTTAAAATGACAGGTTTATAAATCATTCTTTAGTGAGCAAGGAGACTACCCATTGGACATAGATGCAATTTCTAGAATGTAAGGGGAAATCATTTTAGTAATCACAGGGGTAACATCACAGAATTAAGTTCATTGTATAAGCCAGGCAAACATCGCAGAACAAAACCTGAGACTCCTTAAATAGAGGAGAGGCTCTGCAGTCCACGGATGGCAATGAAATGGCATATTTTATGAAAAAAAAAATCATGTGAAGTAAAAGTATCATGGATAAGATTTTTATTAATCCAGATTAAGAAGTATGGTGAACAGAGATTTTGATGTTTGGAAATTCTCTCTTTGGGGAAGGTGGTTCCCTGCCTATAATAAGAATTAATCTCTTTTCCATTTCCCTAGATGACAGGGAGTCAACTGCTAATATTCAATAGCTTAAAAGTGCTTCACCATAATTTACCTTCACAACTACATAAAAATTCTAACTATATATCATCATGTCGATTTCCGTGGGTCTGTTTCTATGGCTATGCTTCATACCCACACTATAATTTAGTCCAGCCATAAACGTAGTAAAACTACTTGCATGAAGCACAGTTTATATGTCAAACTGTGTTAAAAGAGTGTATATACTTCATTAAACAGGTCATAATTTTATAAAGAGACAAGGAAAAATAAAACTGACTTCAAAGTTATTTTCAAAAAGGACAGAAAGTACAAAAGAGAAATTAGCTCTCTTTTTCTAGCTCAGAAGCATTTGCACTGCAATTTTATATACTGAGAAACATGCTTCAGGAGAATGAAACATGCTTCAGGTTTGCTCAGACTCATGTCCATTGACTTGGTGATGCCATCTAAACATCTTGTCTTCTGCTGTCCCCTTCTCCTCCTGCCTTCAATCTTGCCAGCATCAGGGTCTTTCCTAGTGAGTCAGTTCTTCACAATAGGTGGTCAAAGTACTGGAGCTTCAGTCCTTCCAATGAATATTCAGAACTGATTTCCTTTATGATTGACTGGTTTGATCTCCTTGCAGTCCAAGGGACTCTCAAGAGTCTTCTCCAACACCCCAGATCAAAAGCATCAATTCTATAGTACTCAGCTTTCTTTATGGTTCAACTCTCACATCCATTCATGACTACTGGAAGAACTATAGCTTTGACTAGATGGAAGCAAAAGTCTTCATCTCATGGCTGCAGTCACCATCTGCAGTGATTTTGAAGCCCAAGAAAATGAACTGCACTTTATTTCCCCTTTCTGCCATAAGGGCAGTGTCATCTGCATATCTGAGGTTATTGATATTTCTTCCGGCAATCTTGATTCCAGCCTGTGCTTCATCCAGCCCAGTGTTTCTCATGATGTACTCTGCACATAAGTTAAATAAGCAGGGTGACAATATACAGCCTGGACGTACTCCTTTTCCTATTTGGAACCAGTCTGTTGTTCCATGTCCAGTTCTAACTGCTGATTCCTGACCTGCATACAAATTTCTCAAGAGGCAGGTCAGGTGGTCTGTATTCCCATCTCTTGAAGAATTTTCCCCAGTTTATTGTGATCCACACAGTCAAAGGCATTGGCATAATCAATAAAGCAGAAATAGATGTTTTTCTGGAACTCTCTTGCTTTTTCAATAATTCATCAGATGTTGGCAATTTGATCTCAGGTTCCTCTGCCTTTTCTAAAACCAGCTTGAACATCTGGAAGTTCATGGTTCACGTATTGCTGGAGCAGTGATTTTAGAGCCCCCCAAAACAAAGTCTGCCACTGTTTCCACTGTTTCCCCATTTATTTGCCATGAAGTGATGGGACTGGATGCTGTGATCTTAGCTTACTGAAGGTTGAGCTTTAAGCCAGATTTTTTACTCTCCTCTTTCACTTTCATCAAGAGGCTTTTTAGTTCTTCTTCACTTTCTGCCATAAGTGTGGTATCATCTGCATATGTGAGGTTATTGACATTTTCCCCATCAGTCTTAATTCTAGCTTGTGCTTCATCCAGCCCAGCATTTCTCAGGATGTACTCTGCATATAAGTTAAATAAGCAGGGTGACAATATACAGCCTTGACATATTCCTTTTCCTATTTGGAACCAGTCTGTTGTTCCATGTCCAGTTCTAACTGTTGCTTCCTGACCTGCATACAGATTTCTCAAGAGGCAAGTCAGGTGGTCTGGTATTCCCTTCTCTTTCAGAATTTTCCACAGTTGATTGTGATCCACACAGACAAAGGCTTTGGCATAGTCAAGAAAGCAGAAATAGATGTTTTTCTGGGACTTTCTTGCCTTTTTGATGATCCATCAGATCTTGGCAATTTGATCTCTGGTTCCTCTGCCTTTTTAAAACCAACTTGAACATATGGAAGTTTAAATTAATGTATTGTTGAATCCTGGCTTGGAGATTTTTATTTTTATTTTTTTTTAATTTTAAAATCTTTAATTCTTACATGCGTTCCCAAACATGACCCCCCCTCCCACCTCCCTCCCCACAACATCTCTGTGGGTCATCCCCATGCACCAGCCCCAAGCATGCTGCACCCTACGTCAGACATGGACTGGCGATTCAATTCTTACATGATAGTATACATGTTAGAATTCCCATTCTCCCAAATCATCCCACCCTCTCCCTCTCCCTCTGAGTCCAAAAGTCCATTATACACATCTGTGTCTTTTTTCCTGTCTTGCATACAGGGTCGTCATTGCCATCTTCCTAAATTCCATATATATGTGTTAGTATACTGTATTGGTGTTTTTCTTTCTGGCTTACTTCACTCTGTATAATCTGCTCCAGTTTCATCCATCTCATCAGAACTGATTCAAATGAATTCTTTTTAATGGCTGAGTAATACTCCATTGTGTATATGTACCACAGCTTTCTTATCCATTCATCTGCTGATGGACATCTAGGTTGTTTCCATGTCCTGGCTATTATAAACAGTGCTGCGATGAACTTTGGGGTACATGTGTCTCTTTCAATTCTGGTTTCCTTGGTGTGTATGCCCAGCAGTGGGATTGCTGGGTCATAAGGTAGCTCTATTTGCAATTTTTTAAGGAATCTCCACACTGTTCTCCATAGTGGCTGTACTAGTTTGCATTCCCACCAACAGTGTAGGAGGGTTCCCTTTTCTCCACACCCTCTCCAGCATTTATTGCTTGCAGATTTGTATGGAAATACAAAAAACCTCGAATAGCCAAAGCAATCTTGAGAAAGAAGAATGGAACGGGAGGAATCAACTTGCCTGACTTCAGGCTCTACTACAAAGCCACAGTCATCAAGATAGTATGGTACTGGCACAAAGACAGACATATAGATCAATGGAACAAAATAGAAAGCCCAGAGATAAATCCACACACATATGGACACCTTATCTTTGACAAAGGAGGCAAGAATATACAATGGAGTAAAGACAATCTCTTTAACAAGTGGTGCTGGGAAAACTGGTCAACCACTTGTAAAAGAATGAAACTAGATCACTTTCTAACACCGTACACAAAAATAAACTCAAAATGGATTAAAGATCTAAATGTAAGACCAGAAACTATAAAACTCCTAGAGGAGAACATAGGCAAAACACACTCAGACATAAATCACAGCAGGATCCTCTATGATCCACCTCCCAGAATTCTGGAAATAAAAGCAAAAATAAACAAATGGGATCTAATTAAAATTAAAAGCTTCTGCACAACAAAGGAAAATATAAGCAAGGTGAAAAGACAGCCTTCTGAATGGGAGAAAATCATAGCAAATGAAGCAACTGACAAACAACTAATCTCAAAAATATACAAGCAACTTCTGCAGCTCAACTCCAGAAAAATAAACGACCCAATCAAAAAATGGGCCAAAGAACTAAATAGACATTTCTCCAAAGAAGACATACGGATGGCTAACAAACACATGAAAAGATGCTCAACATCACTCATTATTAGAGAAATGCAAATCAAAACCACAATGAGGTACCACTTCACACCAGTCAGAATGGCTGTGATCCAAAAATCTGGCTTGGAGAATTTTGAGTATTACTTTACTAGTGTGTGAGATGAGTGTAATTGTATGGTAGTTTGAGCATTCTTTGGCATTGCCTTTCTTAGGGACTGGAATGAAAACTGACCTTTTCCAGTCCTGTGGCCACTGCTGAGTTTTCCAAATTTGCTGGCATATTGAGTGCAGCACTTTCACAGCATCATCTTTCAGGATTTGAAATAGCTCTTTTGGAATTCCATCACCTCCACTAGCTTTGTTCGTAGTGATGCTTTCTAAGGCCCACTTGACTTCACATTCCAGGACGTCTGGCTCTAGGTGAGTGATCAAACCATTGTGATTATCTGGGTGATGAGGATTATTTTGTACAGTTCTTCTGTGTATTCTTGCTAGCTCTTCTTAATATCTTCTGCTTCTGTTAGGTCCATACCATTTCTTTCCTTTATTGAGCTCATCTTTGCATGAAATGTTCTCTTGGTATGTCTAATTTTCTTGAAGAGATCTCTAGTCTTTCCCATCCTGTTGTTTTTCTTTATTTCTTTGCACTGATCACTGAGGAAGGCTTTCTTATCTGTCCTTGCTATTCTTTGGAACTCTGGATTCAAATGGGTATATCTTTGCTTTTCTCCTTTGCTTTTCACTTCTCTTCTTTTCACAACTATTTGTATGGCCTCCTCAGACATCATTTTGCTTTTTAGCATCTCTTTTTCTTTGTGGTGGTCTTGATTCCTATCTCCTGTACAATGTCACAAACCTCTGTTCATAGTTCATAAGACACTCTCTTTATCGATTTAGTCCCTTAAATCAATTCTCACTTCCAGTGTAGAATCATAAGGGATTTGATTTAGGTCATACCTGAATGGTTCTGTGGTTTTCCCTACTTTCTTCAATTTAAGTCTGCATTTGGCAATAAAGAGTTCATGATTTGAGCCACAGTCAGCTCCCATCTTGTTTTTGCTGACTGTATAGAGCTTTTCTATCTTTGGCTGCAAAGAAAATAATCAATCTGATTTCAGTGTTGACCATCTGGTGATGTCCACCTGTAGAGTTTTCTCTTGTGTTGTTGGAAGAGGGTGTTTGCTCTGACCAGTGTTTGTATGGGTCAGCAGTGGGCTGCCATGGGGACAGGGGCTCTGAGTGCAGCAGACCTGGGTAAGGCATCAGCCCTCTTGGAGGAGGTCGCCATTAACCCCAGCATAGAGCTGCCAGAACTCACCCAGGACTGGGGAATAGACTCTTGGAGAGAAGAAACAGGACCTTGTGCACTAGGACCCAGGAGAAAGGAGCTGTGACCCCACAAGTGACTGACCAGACTTGCCTGCGAGTGTCCAGGATTCTCCAGGGGAGGTGTGGGTCAGTGGTGGCCTGCTGCAGGGTTGAGGGCACTGAGTGTAGCAGTGCAGGCATGGGATCTTTTGAAGGAGGTCATCATTATATTCATTATTTCCACCATAGTTTGGCCCCAGGTAAATAGCAGGGAGGGAACACAGCTCCACCCATCAACAGAAAATTGCTTTAAAGATTTACTGAGCATATCCCTGCCCAGCAGAACAAGACCCACTTCCCCCTCAGTCAGTCTCTCCCATCAGGAATCTTCCATAAGCCTCTTATCCTTCTCCATCAGAGGGCAGACAGACTGAAAACCACAATCACAGAACACTAACCAATCTAATCACATGGACCACAGCCTTGTCTAACTCAGTGAAACTATGAGCCATGCTTGTAGGGCCACCCAAGACGGACAGGTCATGGTGGAGAGTTCTGACAAACTGTGGTACACTGGAGAAGGGAATGGCAAACCAGTATTTTTGCCTTGAGAACCCCATGAACAGTATGAAAAGGCAAAAAGATGGGACACTGAAAGATGAACTCCCCAGGTCAATAAGTGCCCAATATGCTACTGGAGATCAGTGGAGAAATAACTCCAGAAAGAATGATGGGATGGAGTCAAAGCAAAACAACACCCAGTTGTGGATGAGACTAGTGATGGAAGCAAGGTCCAGTGCTGTAAAGAGCAATATTACATAGGAACCTGGAATGTTAGGTCCATGAATCAAGGCAAACTGGAAGTGATCAAACAGGAGACAGAGGGAGTGAACAGTGACATTCTAGGAATCAGCGAACTAAAATGGACCAGGTTGGGTGAATTTAACTTAGATGACCATTATATCTACTACTGTGGGCAAGAATCCCTTAGAAGAAAGGAGTATCCATCATAGTCAACAAAAGAGTCTGAAATGCAGTACTTGGATGTAATCTCAAAAACGACAGAATGATCTCGGTTCATTTCCAAGGTAAACCATTCAATATCACGGTAATCCAAGTGTATGCCCTGACCAGTAATGCTGAAGAAGCTGAAGTTAAATGGTTCTATGACCTACAAGACCTTTTAAAATTAACAACCAAAAAATTACCAGGGAAGCCCTTAAATATCTATGTGAAGATTTAATGCATTCTTGGTCAAGGCGAATAAAATTTACTATAAATAGTAGATTTAGAATAAGAATTCTTTTCAAAATCAAGTTGAATAAAATATGCCTTCATTTAAGTACCAAGCCTTGATTTTTCAACTACTGTCTAGGCTATTTTACTAGTGCTGAGAAATTCATTGATTTAGTTAAAAGTTTTACTTTTCTCCATCAGTTCAGTTCATTTCAGTTGCTCAGTTGTGTCCAAGTCTTTGCAGCCCCATGAATTGCAGCACACCAGGCCTCCCTGTCCATCGCTAACTCCCGGAGTTTACTCAAACTCATGTCCATTGAATCGGTGATGCCATCCAGCCATCTCATCCTCTGTTGTCCCCTTCTCCTCCTGCCCCCAATCCCTCCCAGCATTGGAGTCTTTGCCAAATGAGTCAACTCTTCGCTTGAGGTGGCCAAAGTACTGGAGTTTCAGCTTTAGCATCAAAGAACAAGTCTTTCCAAAGAACACCCAGAACTGATCTCCTTTAGAAGGGACTGGTTGGATCTCCTTGCAGTCCAAGGAACTCTCAGGAGTCTTCTCCAGCATCACAGTTCAAAAGCATCAATTCTTCGGCACTCAGCTTTCTTCACAGTCCAACTGTCACATCCATACGTGACCACTGGAAAAACCATAGCCTTGACTAGACAGACCTTTGTTGGCAAAGTAATGTCTCTGCTTTTCAATATGCTACCTAGGTTGGTGATAACTTTTCTTCCAAGGAGTAAGCATCTTTTAATTTCATGGCTGCAGTCACCATCTGCAGTGACTTTTCTCCATAGTAAGTAGCAATAGCATTTGGCTACAGTAGGGAGACATACCTGGGACCACTTCTATTTGAAGTAGAAACAGATCACAGATAATATTTAATAATTTTTAAGAAAGATGCATGTATTTAAATACGTATATTTATTTATTTAATTAGATACATTTTTGGATGTAGTATGGGGTTCTGAAATTGATTTATTGGGTCTCTAAGTTGCACACTACTCACTGGCTTCTGGAAAATTTATGAAATTGAGAGAAGAAAATAAAATCTCAGATGATTAATGAAGATTCAACTTGTACTAAAAGCACAGATCACACAAATCAAGATGTTTCTCTTTTCTCTGTGCACTTGCAATTTTTTCTCACTAAAAATGTATGGATTAAAACAGAAATTTGGGGAAAATAGTGAGAAATAAAAACCCATGTAATCCTTTGACAGAATTAAGAACTATTAACTTTTTTGCAATATATATACTTGTATACTTTATCAGAGAAGGCAATGGCACCCCACTCCAGTATTCTTGCCTGGAAAATCCCATGGACAGAGGAGCCTGGTGGGCTGCAGTCTATGGGGTTGCTAAGAGTGGGACATGACTGAGTGACTTCACTTTCACTTTTCACTTTCATGCATTGGAGAAGGAAGTGGCAACCCACTCCAGTGTTCTTGCCTGGAGAATCCCAGGGATGGGGGACCCTGGTGGGCTGCCGTCTATGGGGTCGCACATGACTGAAGTGACTTAGCAGCAGCAGCATACTTCTTTATATGTATGTGTGAATTATATTTATGAATTATATTAATGAAATACCTATACATGTATATATACATGAACAATAATTTATTTTGTATATATACAATCTATACATGTATATGTATATATATATTATGTATGCATAATATGTACATATACATAATATGCATGCATATCTATATATGCATATATATGCCTGTATGCATATACATAAACAATAAATATTTATTATTTATGTATGGTAGTGTTGGTGATGGTTTAGTCGCTAAGTCGTGTCTGACTCCTATGACTCCATGGATTGTAGCCTGCCAGGCTCCTCTGTCCATGGGGATTCTCTAGGCAAGAATATTGGAGTGGGTTGCCATTTCCTTCTCCAGGGGATCTTCCCAACCCAGGAATCGAACCCAGGTCTCCTGCATTGTCAGGCAGATTCTTTACCAACTGAGCTATAAGGAAAGCCCCTTGTTTATGTATATATAGATATAAATTCATGTAAAATAAATATGTATTGATATTTCTACACATGCGTTTGCATATAAACACATCTACAATAAATAATTAAACATACATGTGTTGCTGCTGCTAAGTCGCTTCAGTCATGTCCGACTCTGTGTGACCCCATAGATGGCAGCCCACCAGGCTCCTCCATCCCTGGGATTCTCCAGTCAAGAACACTGGAGTGGGGTGCCATTTCCTTCTCCAATGCATAAAAGTGAAAAGTTAAAGTGAAGTCGGTCAGTCGTGTCCGACTCTTTGTGACCCCATGGACTATAGCCTATCAGGCTCTTCCGTCCACAGGAATTTCCAGGCAAGAGTACTGGAGTGGGTTGCCATTGCCTTCTCTAGGGGATCTACCCTACCCAGGGATTGAACCCGGGTCTTTGGCATTGTGGGCAGACGCTTTATCCTCTAAGCCACCAGGGAAGCCCTCAAAAGGCAGCAATTATATATATATGTGTATGTTTTATATGTAAATACATATACATACGTATGTAACACATTTTATATATTTCTTAATTTGTATATGATTTTTCAAAAAAGCATGGAAAAAAGCATCACAAGACAATTAAAAAACTGGATTTTCTTTTGCTAATTTTAGAACTGATTACTTTGAATAGATGGACTATTACCATTTTTTCAGTATTTGCGTGCTGTGTTCAAAGTTGCCTCAGTCATGTCTGACTCTTTGTGAGCCTAAGCACTCTATGCCATGTGTATGGACCCATATGGACTGCATGTCAGGCTCCTCTTCCATGGGATTTTCTAGGTAAGAGTACTGGAGTGGGTTGCCATGCCCTCCTCCAGGGGATCTTCCTGATCCAGGGATTGAAACCGTGTCTCTTATGTCTCCTGTATTGGCAGGTGGGTTCTTTACCATCAGCAACACCTGGGAGGCCCCATAAATGCCACAACTCTCACATTATCCTATGTGAATAAAAAACCAACAATTTTCATAGTTATAATTCACTTTCATTAAACTGCTTAAAAATAATTTTCAACATAAAGAAAAAAGCACAGGATATTTTTTAGTGGTAACTAAATTATGGAGCTAATATAAAATTGTGGCAAGGAGAAGCACCAAGAAGACATCTTTATAGACTTCTGAAAATCAGATAACCTGTATATTGATTTTTATTGTAGTAACCATGACCAGTCAACAAACTTCACCTCCTAAATCTGACTATTTTTCACTGAATTTTTATGTGTAGTTTCTCTACTGAAAAGATTTCATAATGAAAAAAACTAGAATAAAGTATACCTCCTTATCAATTTTTTTATACCTACCATGTGGGACACTGAATTTACAACTATAGTAGCAATTGAAGTGTAAAGATAATATAAAATTCTCTTAATTTTCTGAGTTCTCAGCAGAGACCTGAATAAATTGGCATTAGTCTATAAACAGAATAACTAAGGATATGCCAGGAGTGAAAATCAAATACCCTCTGAAAGTAAATACAATCAAATCAGTCAGGCCATCATCACACTTCATTGAGTACAGCAGGGTCACTGATGGGGTTATCATGGAGAAATCTTATATACCTATTAATCTATTAATCCATAGATCACCTTTGTACCACCCAAATATTTTGGCCTTCCATATAGCTATATAAGGACTTTTGCCTATCAAACATTGTCAGTTAAGTTAAAGTAGGGTTTCTTTTCAGAAGACACTATATTCATCATCCAATGTATCTTTAATGAACAATGATGCTCCTTGAAAGTAGAAGTGAGGTTATTCATCTGCTGCTCAGGTTGTTAGGAGCTCACATGTACCTATTTTGTTTAAGGGAAAACTTGTCCTGGCAATAACATGCCTGGGTCCCAGGGAAGCCTGACAGGTCAGCCAGAAGGATGAGGATGAGCTGTCTCTGAGAACTGAGGGATTGATACTTGGAGGAATGATGTCATCCAGCTCTTAGAAGCGCTTCTCCTGTTATTCTTCTCAAGTTTTTTCTCTTAGGAACCAGATACTTTACATGTTCTATGACAAAATCATTTTGCCTCTTCTGAGATGGTGGCACAAATACTTATCCTCATTTGATACAAGGGTAAACAGAAGTAGAGAGAACGGTATGTGTTTTCCTAAAGCCAATAAGCCAGCAGCAGAGATTCAAATCCACACGGTCTAGCACTAGAGCCAGAGAACTTTTCAGCATATAATTTTATTCCTATAAGACCTGGAGACACAGGTGTTTCACAGAAATCCCTTCATTATCCAGGTAAGTTTCTGTTCCCCAAAAGCCTTTCAGCTGGAGCAATATTTTCCTCCTTTAATAACTGAGTATTTCTAAGGACATTTGTTTCTACCTCTTCCCTAAGAGAAATTGAGGATCTGAAGTTCTGGATATTTTAAATTATTGAATTGTCTTCATAGCATTACTGAAATAGCCAGTGAAGTTCTGATACAAAATTCTTTATGAAAAAAAGTATTTTACTTCTTTAAGATAAAATATCTGTTGATTACTGTTAGTCAAAGGTATGCTTTTATTTTTTTTCAGTAGTCATGTATGGATGTGAGAGTTGGATCATAAAGAAAGCTGACTGCCAAAGAATTGATGCTTTTGAACTGTGGTGCTGGAGAAGACTCTTGAGAGTCTCTTGGACAGCAAGCAAATCAAACCAGTCAATCCTAAAAAAAAATCCGTCCTGAATACTCATGGGAAGGACTGATACTGAAGCTGAAGCTTCAAATCTTCAGCCACCTATGTGAAAAGCTGACTCACTGGAAAAGATGCCGATACTGGGAAAGACTGAGGGCAAGAGGAGAAGGGGGCGGCAGAGGATGAAAAAGTTAGACAACATCACCAACTCAAAGAATATGAGTTTGAGCAAACTCCAGGAGATAGTGAAGGACAAGGAAGCCTGGCTTGCTGCAGTGCATGGGGTGGCAAAGAGTCAGACATGACTAAATGACAGAACAGTAACAACAGTGTTAGTTTTTGCCATTAGTATGGTCTTTTGATCAACATTGAAAATCAATTGGCAAGGTTCCTTTGAGACTTTGCTGGTAAGGTTCTGGAAACATTGCATATTTCATCTACCTAGTAATGTATGCACCACTTAATGACTCAGGATTAACTTTTTCTGACATTTCCTTTGGGTTGGCAATGCAGAACTAACACATCAAGGGTAGTTTGAGAGTAAGTATTTGCAAATTACATTTGTCAGAAATTATTCCCATCATGTGTCAGCAGTTCCATAGTGGTCCAAAGCTACATCAACATTGAATGTATTAAAATTTGAGGACTGTGATGGTTCTTTTTAACCTAGTCTATAAGTCACATATTTTAAAATAACATGCATAATATTTTAATGGGTTTAAGATGTTTAAGAAATATTGACTTGTTGTGATACAGTTAACCACTCTTCCTCTCTATTTTGCTAGTAAAATATTTTACCTTATTCTGTGTATTTTAGGTTTTAATTTATACTTGTTTAAGATGGCCAAGATTTCTGGTTGGCATACCTACCCTGTTTATAATCAGAGCTCTTAGGAGTCGCAAAGTAAAACCTTTTGTATTTCCCACTTCTCTGTAATAATTCAACACGGCTAATTACCCTTTCTGCTTTATGCCTCCCACTTGAACAAAGTATTACATTTGAAGTCTTCAAGTCATAATTAGTTATATTTATTCGTTTCCCTAAATAATACTGCTTTGTTCTGGTTACTAGCATCTAAAAAGTCTACAGTGGCACTGCATTTCACTTGAACATCTGAGAGTATGTTAAAACCATTATTTGGAAATCAGGATATTACAAAGTTGGCAAAACAAACTTTCAATATATTAGACTGCAGTCCCTAAAAATATTTCATGCTATTTCCTCCTGGTTAAAGCACATAGTAACCTTTATTTTGCTAAAGTAAATTTAACTAGCAAGGGATAATAAAATATAGACAACAAAGAATGTTTTGATCAGCCATTTCTAGAATTCAGCCACAGTACATGTGTTAGGAAGTACATGATTAGCTTGTTCTAAGCAGTCAGTCATACACTGTGAATCTGTCACTAAATTGAACTTCAGTGGTGAAATAGGAGCATGCTACTGCTAAGTCACTTCAGTCATGTTCGATTCTGCATGACCCCATAGACGGCAGCCCACCAAGCTCCCCCGTCCCTGAGATTCTCCAGGCAAGAACCCTGGAGTGGGTTGCCATTTCCTTCTCCAATGCGTGAAAGTGAAGTCATTCAGTCATGTCCGACCCTCAGCGACCCATGGACTGCAGCATTGCAGGCTCCTCCATCTGTGGGATTTTATAGGCAAGAGTACCGGAGTGGGGTGCCATTGCCTTCTCTGAAATAGGAGCATAAGAAGCAGTAATTGTTTAAGAAAAACAAAACTATAAAGTGGTATTTTTTAAAATGTGTAAATTAAAGGGATATTCTTTCCTTTCTTCTTTTGGTAATACCTTAGTTTCTATTGGCCCCCCAAATATTCCACTCAATTAAATTGATATATTATTATGATAAACTATTAGGTATATAAATAATCATAGAGCTACAGTTTCGCTTTGTTAAATACTATTATTCAAGCCAACAGTCATTTTAACCCTTTTGCTACTTTTTAATAAGTATACCTTTTGAAACAAAGTTGCAGACTGCCATATGCTGCTGCTAAGTCGCTTCAGTGGTGTCGGACTCTATGCGACCCCATAGATGCCAGCCCACCAGGCTCCCCCATCCGGGGGATTCTCCAGGCAAGAACACTGGAGTGGGTTGCCATTTCCTTCTCCAATGCATGAAAGTGAAAAGTGAAGGTGAAGTCGCTCAGTCGTGTCCGACTCTTAGCGACCCCATGGACTGCAGCCTACCAGCCTCCTCTGCCCATGGGATTTTTCAGGCAAGAGTACTGGAGTGGGTTGCCATTGCTTTCTCCGTATAGGATTCAGTAATTTCAGCTATCCACTCCCTACCTCAGAAGTAGCCAATAGGCTGAGTCCAGATGTCAACATTAACTTATATCCTATATATATCTATTCATTTTAATTGTGGCCGTTACAGAAGCAAAAGATTATTGGTCTTTGACTTTGATTATAGCTAATATTCAATCTGTAATGTTTTAATAGATATGCATACTCTTCATTTTTATAATACAGCTTGAGAGAATCTACCTATTAGTTATTTTAAAATAGATTGCTTTGGTAAAATGCATCATGGCAATACATTTTTTTTCCATTTTAGTGATTTATATTATTATTTTAATAATATCTTTTTCATCTCTTTTGTTCTGTTGCCATTTTTAAACATTTTGAGTTGGACATGGATCATTTGATCCAAATTGAGAAAGTTTAAACATTTTTTCTTAGCAATTTTTATTATTAATAGAGTCATGAGGATATTTAAACAGACATTAAACTATCAATAAATGAGGTAGAAATATTTTACTCAATATGACCCTAAAGGACTTTATATGAACACAAAATAAGTTATAAGTCATGGATCCTCATATTGCCTAAGTATAATCATACATTTCTGAAATTTGAATTTGGAGGATGATTAACCACAATCTTTGAATCATTAGAGATTAGGATAATCAACAAAATAGCATCCACACAAAAACACTGCAAATGTTCACAAGCTTTCTGGTTGCTTACCTTTCAATAGCTAATAATAGAGGTAATGATGTATTTTTTGCGTGATGTGCCACTTAAGTGTGATACAACTGATTTTTCCCTCTTAAGCAAGAAAGTAAAACTAGTGTTTGCAAAATTAATTAGATGTTCCATATGAGATGCTGTGATTTCTTTGTAGATTATTTTAGTCAAAATAATGGTCTTATTACTAGCACAAAGCACTTCTTCTAATAGGCTGAACAAGAGTTTCATAAAGCACTCTAATGGGGACAGTATACACTAATAAAGCAAACTGGAGTTAGGCTGAAGCAGATAAAATGCTAACACCAAACCTCAGTAAAATAAACTAGTTTCTATTTGCCTTCTGCATATTTAATGACTTTTACAGGGTGAAATAAATACATCATAGAGAAGTCATGCTTATTTAATATTTTCCATACAACTTTCCTACCAGTTTTCTTTATTCTTTCACAAAAAGTTTTCTGTAGCTCATGTAAAATTCTGTGGAAAATTCTGAAAGAGATGGTATTACCAGACCACCTGACCTGCCTTTTGAGAAACCTATATGCGGGTCAGGAAGCAACAGTTAGACCTGCACGTGGAAAAACAGACTGGTTCCAAATAGGAAAAGGAGTACGTCAAGGCTGTGTATTGTCACCCTGCTTATTTAACTTATATGCAGAGTACATCATGAGAAACGCTGGACTGAAAGAAGTACAGGCTGGAATGAAGATTGCCGGGAGAAATATCAATAACCTCAGATGTGCAGATGACACCACCCTTATGGCAGAAAGTGAGGAGGAACTAAAAGCCTCTTGATGAAAGTGAAAGAGGAGAGTGAAAAAGTTGGCTTAAAGCTCAACTTTAAGAAAACGAAGATCATGGCATCTGGTCCCATCACTTCATGGCAAATAGATGGGGAAACAGTGGAAAAAGTGTCAGACTTTATTTCTGGGGGCTCCAAAATCACTGCAGTTGGTGATTGCAGCCGTGAAATTAAAAGACCCTTACTCCTTGGAAGGAAAGTTATGACCAACCTAGGTAGCATGTTGAAAGGCAGAGACATTACTTTGCCAACAAAGGTCTGTCTAGTCAAGGCTATGATTTTTCCAGTGGTCATGTGTGGATGTGAGAATTGTACTGTGAAGAAAGCTGAGTGCTGAAGAATTGATGCTTTTGAACTGTGGTGTTGGAGAAGACTCTTGCGAGTCCCTTGGACTGCAAGGAGATCCAACCAGTCCATTCTAAAGGAGATCAGTCCTGGGTGTTCATTGGAAGGACTGATGCTAAAGCTGAAACTCTGATACTCTGGCCACCTCATGTGAAGAGTTGACTCACTGGTAAACATCTTGATGCTGGGAGGGATTGGGGGCAGGAGGAGAAGGGGATGACCGAGGATGAGATGGCTGGATGGCATCACTGACTCGATGGACATGAGTTTGGGTGGACTCCAGGAGTTGGTGTTGGACAGGGAGGCCTGGCATGCTGCAATTCATGGGGTCACAAAGAGTCGGACATGACTGAACGACTGAACTGAACTGATATATATATATGTTAATGTACTCCTCTAGTTTATATTCTAAATAATTGCCAAAATGGTGCTCTAGTAACTCTGAAATGAAAACAAGAAATGAGTCGAATATTCACGGATCCAACACAATATATCCTGTTACTTCAAACTGACTAATGTGGGTGTGTTTCTAAAACAAATGAACTATTAGCAACAATGGCAGAGCAATACAACACTCCATCTTCATAAAACTCTTCCACCGCGATCAAGAACCTTAGAATCAAGTGGCTGAAGTCATGAGGTCTAGAGCAAGCAAAACTGAGGTTTAATACTAATCTGTAATGTTAAAGTAGATAGGATTCCTTTACGTGTTGAATGGTGTTGGCAGACGGACACTCGAGAGTTGTTGGGAGCAGTAAAATGGAAGCACATTAACATGGTAGTTACTGTGGTTTTGTTTGACATGTGAATGGATGACTACACTCCATGATAGGTGGTGTGACTGCTTTAAAGCAGGTACTATTGTATTAGAGCCTTCAAATCTAATGAAAGTGTGTTTGGGAGGACAAGAAGAATGTTTGCGCTAAAAATAAAAGTTTGAGAAACAAACAGAAATAGAAGATGGGGGGAAATGTTGGAGGATGACTAAACAGTATGAAAAAGGAACGGGGTTGATTGTTTAGCCCCTAAGTCCTGGCTGAGCCTTTTGCAACCCCATGGACTGCAGCTCAGCAGGCTCCCCTGTCCATGGGGTTTTGCAGGCAAGAATACTGGAGTGGGATGCCATTTCCTTCTTCAGGGGATCTTTCTGACCCAGGGATTGAACCTGAGTCTCCTGCACTGGCAGGTGGATTCTTTATCATCGAGCTACAGGGAAAGCCCTCAAAGGAAAAGGGTAAGAAAGTGAAGAAAGGAGCAATAACGAGGAGAGCATTTTAGTTTACATCAGCAAATGAAATGTAAACTTGGGAGAGGCGGGGGAGAGGAAGAGTTATGGTCTCAGAATATTGAAGAAACAATGATCAAGATGTTCCAAATGGATGAAAAACATCAATCTACATATACAAGAAGTTAAGTAAACTAAATGAGATAAACTCAAAGAGAGCCACGGGTAGACGCATCACAGTCAAACTACTGAAAGACAAAAGGAGGATACTGGACACAGCAAGAAAAAAAAAATGACTCATTGGATACAGGCGTCTTCAATAAGCTGGTGACTTTTCAGAAAACATGGAATTCAGAAGATGGAGGGGTGCCATATTCAAAATGCTGAAAGAAAACTTCAGTTAGGAAGTTTATAATCAGAAAATCTACTTTTCGAAAATGAAGGAGGGGAATTCCCTGGTGGTCCAATGGTTGAGAATCCACCTGCCAATGCAGGGGATATGGGTTTGGTCCCTGATCTGGAAAGATTCCACATGCTTCCCTGGTGGCTCAGATGGTAACGCATCTGCCTGCAATGTGGGAGACCCGGCTTCGATTCCTGGGTCGGGAAGATCCCCTGGAGGAGGAAATGGCAATCCACTCCAGCACTCTTGCCTGGAAAATCCCATGGCCAGAGGAGCCTGATAGGCTACCGTCCATGGGGTCGCAAAGAATCAGACACGACTGAGTGACTTCACTTTCTTTCTTTCACAGGGAAACTAAGCCATGTGTTACTACTACTTCGTCCGCGTGCTGCAGCTTCCGAAGCCTGTGTACCTAGAGCCTGTGTGACAAGGGAAGCCGCTGTACTGAGAAGCCTGCAAACCACATTGGAGAGGTGCTCTGCTTGCTGCAACTAGAGAAAGTCCACATGCAGCAATGAAGACCCAGCAGAGTCAAAAATAAATACACTCTTAATAAATGGAGCAGTTGAGATATTCTCAGAGTAACAAAATCAGAGAATTCATTGCTGGCACACCTGCCCTCTCAGAAAGTCTAAATGAAATAGTTCAGTTGAAAGGAAAGGACAATACACATAAAACATAGATTCAGATGAAGAAATAAGGCCTACTATTAAAGATAATTGCATAGGCAAAAGCAAAAATAACATAAAGTTTTGTAACTCTTTTATTTTTCTATCTGACTTAAAAGACATTGAATTGTAATTGTCTATAATTGTAAAACAGTGCTGATCAACTTACAACTTATAAAAACTATAATTTGTGTGAAACAATAATGCAAAGCCGAGGTAGCAAGAACAAAGATATATTATAGCAAATTTTTTGTTTACTATTGAAATTAACTTGATGTGAAAGTAAATGAGATTGGAAATTGCTTTCAGTTCACTGTAACTGTGAGGATAACCACTAGGAAAAAAATACATTTGTATGTGTGTATAAACAGACAATGAAAGTATTCAATTAGTACACTGAAAATTATATATATTGATATAACTCAAAAGAAGGCAATAATGGAAGAAAAGAGAGGCAAAAAAGCAAAACATTTTTGATAAAATACTAATACAAATTCCAGCTTATCACAAAGACATTAAATGTACACTGACTGGATCCTCCAAACTAATGCCAGAAATAAGAATGGCTTTAAAAAACAGCCAACAATATGCTAAAATTACACACTGAAAATCCAAAGGCACAGTAAGTTCAAAGTATAAGGATGGAAAAAGGTATACTGTTTAATCAGTGAGCAAAAGAGAGCCAGCCAGTAGTATTTTAATACCAAAACCAAAGGCATCGTAAGAAAACTATGGACTGACATCTCTTACAGACGCAAAATTCTCAACAAAGTACTAACAAACCAAATCCAGCAATATAAGTTGGACTGTATAACTGTCAAAAATCAATTAGTTTCATGCATATATCAATAAAGGACAAAAGCCACATGACCTTTTTAACAGATGTAGAGAAAGCATTTGATAAATACATCGTCCTTTCATAGCAAAGGCTTTCTAGAAATAAGGATTAAAAGGAAATTTCCTCGATTTGATGAAGGGCATCTACCACAGCTTAAGAAACTTAGATATGTAAGGAAGAAAGACTAGATTCTTTCCATCTTAGATGACGACAAGGCAAGGATGTATATGTTACCTTTTTATTGAACTTTGTACTGGAGACAATCAGGTAAGGAAAGCAAGTAAAAGGTATTCAGATTGGCAAGGAAGATTAAAATAATCTTTAATTGTAGATGACATATTCCTATATATAGAAAATCTTATGAAACTCACATAAAATTAGAACTAATAATCAATTTCATATTTTCACCCCCACTTCTGGCAACCACCAATCTGTTCTCTGTAGTTACAGGCTTGGTTAGTTTGTCGGCTTATCTGTTCATCTATCTATATATGATTATACAAATATGAAAAATCATATAACATTTTCCCTTTATTATCATACTATTTTACTTATCATGATGCATTGTGGTACATCTATATTGTGGCAAATGGCAAAGTTTCATTCTTCCTAATGGATAAATCCTATTTCATTGTGTGTGTGTGTGTATACGATAATATGTTTATCTGTTTATTTATTGATGTGCAATGTAGGTTGTTCCCATATCTTGGCTAATGCTACAGTGAACATGGGTGCATATCATTTTTTCAAATTGCTGCAATTTTTTTCTGATAAATACCCAAAAGAAAATAGAAGCACTAGTGCTGGATGACATAGAAATTCTATTTGTAGTTTTTTGAGGAACCTCCATATTGTTTTCCATAGTGGCTGCACCAATTTACACTCCCACCAACAGTGTACACGTGCTCCCTTTCCTCCACATCCTTGTCAACATTTGCTATTTGTAGACCTTTTGACGATAGTCAGTCTAATAGATATGAGGTGATATCTCACTGTGGTTTTGATTTTCATTTTCCTGATGACTAATGAAATAGAACATCTTTTCATGTACCTGTTAGCCATCTGTATGGTCTACTTTGTAGAAATGCCTATTCAGTTCCTCTCCTCTGTTTTAAGTGGATTATTTTTTTTTTTGCCATTAATTTGTATGAGTTCTTTGCTTGTCTTGGATATATATGCTTAATCAGTTTCAGCAAGGTTGAAGAATACAAAATCAACATATAATATCAATTGTACTTTTATATATTAGCAATAAACTATGAAAATGAAATTAAGACAACTCCATTTATAATAGCATCAAAAATAAAACTACTAGAAATAAATTTAATAATACTTCAAGGTTTGTACACTGAAAACTATACAACATTAGTGAATAAACTAAAGATAGCGTAAATAAACAAAGATATTCATGTTTATGGAGTAGAACACTAACTGCTTTTCAGATGGTAATATCCTCTAAATTTGACCTACGGATTCAAGAATCTCCATAAAAACACTCAGCTGCATTTTTTCTAGAAATGGAGAAGCTGATCCTAAAAGACATATGAGAATGTTACAGACCCAGAAGAGCAAAAATATTTAAAAAGAAAATCAAAGCTGGAAGACACATTTCCTGATTTCAGAATTTACTACAAAAGTACATTAATCAATATGCTGTCTATTGCATGCTGCTGCTGCTGCTAAGTCGCTTCAGTCGTGTCTGACTCTGTGTGACCCCACAGATGGCAGCCCACCAGGCTCTTCTGTCCCTGGGATTCTCCAGGCAAGAATAATGGAGTGGGGTGCCATTTCCTCCTCCAATGCATGCATGCATGCTAAGTCACTTCAGTCGTGTCCAACTCTGTGTGACCCCATGGATAGCAGCCTACCAGGCTCCTATGTCCACAGGATTCTCCAGGCAAGAATACTGGAGTGGGTTGCCATAACAATGAATAAATAGATAAATGGAATAGAACTGGGAGTCTGGAAATGCTCTTATAATTTTTGGTTATTTGATTTCAGATATGGATACCTAAAATCATCTGTATGGCCGGCTAGTGGTAAAGAACCCACTTGCCAATTCAGGAAACACCAGTTTGCTCCCTGGGTTGGGAAGATCCCCTAAAGGATGAAACAGTAACCCACTCTAGTATTCTTGCCTGGAGGGTCCCATGGACAGAGGAGCCTGGAGGGCTAAAGTCCATTGGGGTCACAGAATCGGACACGACTGAAGCCACTTAGCACACACACATATGGATGCTTAGATAACGGAATGAGGAAAAAAATACTCTTCTTAACAGCTTGTTCTGGGACAAGTGGGATATTCATTTGGAAAGAGTAAATCTGGACCTCTTCCTTACACAGTATGCAACAATTAGCACAAAAGGGATCAAAACAAAGGTAAAAGCTAAAAATATAAAACATTTAGAGGAGAGAAGCTTTGAGGAATTTTCTAATCTTCCATTAGGCAATATAGTTTGATGTGACACCAAAAGCACTAGAGACGATTTGACTCCATTAAAATTAGAAACTTCTGTGTTTCAAAGGAATATCAAGAAAATGAAAAGGTAGTCCATACAAAGGGAGAATATACATGTAAATTAAATATTTGATATCATACTTGTATTCAGAATATGCTAAAATCATAATATTTCAACAATGCAAAGATCAAACTAAAAAAAAAGCTAGCATAGGATTTAAGTTTATATTTATCCAAAAGGATAGACAAAATGCAAACAAACACATGAAAAAAATATTCAACCTCACTATTCACTGTGAAAGTCGCTCAGTCATGTCTGATTCTGTGATCCCAGGGGCTATAGCGCACAAGGCTATGTCCATGGAATTCTCTAGGCAAGAATATTGGAGTGGGTTCTCATGCCCTCCTACAGGGGATCTTCCCAACCCAGGGACTGAACCCAGGTCTCCCTCATTGCAGGTGAATTCTTTACCATCTGAGCCACAAGGGAAGCCCCATTATTTACTAGGGAAATGCAAATCAAAACCTCAATAAGATACCACTTCTTATGCAATAGAATGACTAAAATGTAAAAAAAAAAAAAAAAAAGGAAAAAAAAGACAGTAACAAGTGAGGGTAAGAATGTGGAGAAATGAGAATCCTCAAAGATTACTGATACATTATAAAATTATGCAGCCATTTTGCAGAGTAGTTTGGCAATTCCTCCAAATGTTAAACACATACATGGCCCAGCAACTGGACTCCTAGATACATACCCAACAGTAGTGAAAACAGGCTGATCCTGATAATAACTTTTACATGAATGTGCATAGCTGCTTTATTGATAAGAACTGATCAACTGATGAATATACTGTGATATATTCCTAATGTGAAATGTTATTAATTATAAAAAATACATGCTATGACATGAATGAAACTATAAATGTTATGAAAAGGAAAGAAGTCAGTCATAAAACCCATGTATTATTATCTCATTTTATTTATATAAAATGTCCAGATTAAGCAAATCTAGAGACAGAAGGCTCTGATAAGCTAAGATTTATCTAGTCAATGGGATTTATCAGTGGTGTGATTACTGCAAATTAAAAGCTTTTCCCAAAGAGACAAAAGGTAGATTAATGGTTACCAGGAGTTGGGAGGGAGGAGTGGAGAATGACTGTTAATGGATACAGGGTTTGGGAGAGTGTTGATGAAGATACTCTGAAAGTTGAATAGTGATGATGGTTATACAACTTTGAATATTGTAAAAAAATAAAGAAACACTAACATATATTTTAGTATGGTCAATTTTATGGGATGTGATTTATGTATCAATAAAGCATTCATTAAAAAAGGAAATAAATTTAAAGGGAAGAAATTATTTTTTCCAAAGAGCACATCTTTGTCCAAATTTCTTAGAAAATGTGAAAAAAAAATGATAAAAATAAGGAATAATATCCATGGGGAACTTTGATGTTTATTCAAATTCCATTACATTAATGTTTACACTAGAATGTCTTCAGCAAATTATTTGAATTCATAAAGTTTGCTTAACAGAGGGTTCAGCTCAGTTCAGTCACTCAGATGTGTCTGACTCTTTGTGACCCCATGAATTGCAGCATGCCAGGCCTCCCTGTCCATCACCAACTCCTGGAGTTCACTCAAACTCACGTCCATCGAGTCTGTGATGTCATTCAGCCATCTCATCCTCTGTCATCCCCTTTTCCGCCTGCCCCCAATCCTTCCCAGCATCAGAGTCTTTTGCAATGAGTCAACTCTTCGCATGAGGTGGCCAAAGTACTGGAGTTTCAGCTTTAGCATCATTCCTTCCAAAGAACACCCAGGACTGATCTCCTTTAGAATGGACTGGTTGCATCTCCTTGCAGTCTTCCCCAATAGCATAGCTCAAAAGCAGCAGTTCATCAGTGCTCAGCTTTCTTCAGAATCCAGCTCTCACATCCATACAAGACCACAGGAAAAACCATAGCCTTGACTAAAAGGACCTTTGTTGGCAAAGTAATGTCTCTGCTTTTAATATACTATCTAGGTTGGTCATAACTTTCCTTCCAAGGAGTAAGCGTCTTTTAAATTCACGGCTGCAATCACCATCTGCAGTGATTTTGGAGCCCAAAGAAATAAATTCTGACACTGTTTCCATTGTTTCTCCAACTATTTCCCATGAAGCGATGGGACCAGATGCCAGGATCTTCGTTTTCTTAAAGTTGAGCTTTAAGCCAACTTTTTCACTCTCCTCTTTCACTTTCTTCAAGAGGCTTTTTAGTTCCTCTTCACTTTCTGCCATAAGGGTGGTGTCATCTGCATATCTTAGGTTATTGATATTTCTCCCAGCAATCTTGATTTCAGCTTGTGCTTCTTCCAGCCCAGCGTTTCGCAGTATGTACTCTGCATATAAGTTAAATAAGCAGGGTGACAATATACAGCCTTGAGGTACTCCTTTTCCTATTTGGAACCAGTCTGTTGTTCCATGTCCAGTTCTAACTGTTGCTTCCTGACCTGCATATAGGTTTCTCAAGAGGCAGATCAGGTGGTGTGGTATCCCATCTCTTTCTGAATTTTCCATAGTTTATTGTGCTCCACACAGTCAAAGGCTTTGGCATTGTCAATAAGCAGAAATAGATGTTTTATGGAACTCTCTTGCTTTTTCCATGATCCAGTGGATGTTGGAAATTTGATCTCTGGTTCCTCTGCCTTTTCTAAAACCAGCTTGAACATCTGGAAGTTCATGGTTCATGTATTGCCGAAGCCTGGCTTGAAGAATTTTGAGCATTACTTTACTAGCGTGTGAGATGAGTGCAACTGTGTGGTAGTTTGAGCATTCTTTGGCATTGCCTTTCTATGGGATTGGAATGAAAACTGACCTTTTCCAGTCCTGTGGCCACTGCTGAGTTTTCCAAATTTGCTGGCATATTGAGGGCAGCACTTTCACAGCATCATCTTTCAGGATTTGAAATAGCTCTTTTGGAATTCCATCACCTCCACTAGCTTTATTCGTAGTGATACTTTCTAAGGCCTACTTGACTTCCCATTCCAGGACGTCTGGCTCTAGGTGAGTGATCACATCATTGTGATTATCTTGGTTGTGAAGATCTTTCTTGTACAGTTCTTTTGTGTATTCTTGCCACCTCTTCTTAATATCTTCTGTTTCTGTTAGGTCCATACCATTTCTGTTCTTTATCGAGCCAATCTTTACATGAAATGTTCCCTTGGTATCTCTAATTTTGTTGAAGTGATCTCTAATCTCTTCCATTCTTTTGTTTTCCTCTATTTCTTTGCACTGATCGCTGAGGAAGGCTTTCTTATCTCTTCTTGCTATTCTTTGGAACTCTGCATTCAGACACTTATATCTTTCCTCTTCTCCCTTGCTTTTCATTTCTCTTCTTTTCACAGCTATTTGTAATGCC
Source organism: Ovis aries (assembly GCF_016772045.2). NCBI lineage: Eukaryota > Metazoa > Chordata > Mammalia > Artiodactyla > Bovidae > Ovis > Ovis aries. The sequence continues at coordinate 108,468,172 of NC_056055.1, forward strand.
TCCCGGACAGCCATTTTGCTTTTTTGCATTGCTTTTCCATGGGGATGGTCTTGATCCCTGTCTTCTGTACAATGTCATGAACCTCAGTCCATAGTTCATCAGGCACTCTATCTATCAGATCTAGTCCTTAAATCTATTTCTCACTTCCACTGTATAATCATAAGGGATTTGATTTAGGTCATACCTGAATGGTCTAGTGGTTTTCCCTACTTTCTTCAGTTTGAGTCTGAATTTGGCAATAAGGAGCTCATGATCTGAGCCACCGTCAGCTCGCAGTCTTGTTTTTGCTGACTGTATAGAGCTTCTCCATCTTTGGTTGCAAAGAATATAATCAATCTGATTACGGTGTTGACCATCTGGTGATGTCCTTTTGTAGAGTCTTCTCTAGTGTTGTTGGAAGAGGGTGTTTGCTATGACCAGTGCATTTTCTTGGCAAAACTCTATTAGCCTTTGCCCTCCTTCATTCCGTATTCCAAGGCCAAATTTGCCTGTTACTCCAGGTGTTTCTTGAGTTCCTACTTTTGCATTCCAGTCCCCTATAATGAAAAGGACATCTTTTTTGGGTGTTAGTTCTAAAACATCTTATAGATCTTCATAGAACCATTCAACTTCAGCTTCTTCAGCTTTACTGCTTGGGGCATAGACTTGGATTACTGTGATATTGAATGGCTTGCCTTGGAAATGAACAGAGATCATTCTGTCATTTTGGAGATTGCATCTAAGTACTGCCTTTTGGACTCTTGTTGACCATGATGGCTACTCCATTTCTTCTAAGGGATTCCTGCCTGCAGTAGTAGATATGATGGTCATCTGAGTTAAATTCACCCATTGCAGTCCATTTTAGTTCACTGAATCCTAGAATGTCGACGTTCACTTTTGCCATCTCCTGTTTAACCACTTCCAATTTGCCTTGATTAACAGAGGGTAGTTATGTTAAATCTACAGTTCAAAGTATGACAGGAACATAAACTATTAATATTCAGATTTGTTAGATTACCTCTTCACTTTAACTATTACAAAGGTGAATTTGTTTTCATTTACATAAAAACTTTATTCTCATTAACATCTACTGCAAAAAAGAAAACGAATAAACAATTTGACAAGTTGAAAATCAACCAAAAAAAAAAAAACTCACAAAATTGCTTTAGGATGAGATGTACTAAATGTCTTCATTGTAGGCAAAAACACAAAACAAAACAAAAAACAACCAAAACACTGGAATGTAACCATTTTAGACTGTCAGTTACTTCTCTTTCATTGTAAATTACATGGAATATATTTTACAGATTCCAGTTACATTTTTAAAGCTTTAAGGGAATAGCTTTACTTTGTTCTGAAATCCCATTAAAATTACTTATGTTAATGGATGCATATTAAGTTCATTTCAGTTCAGTCACTCAGTTGTTGTCCAGCTCTTTGCGACCCCATGAATTGCAGCATGCCAGGCCTCCCTGTCCATCACCAACTCCCGGAGTTCACTCAAACTCATGTCCATCGAGTCTGCGATGCCATTCAGCCATCTCATCCTCTGTCATCCCCTTTTCCGCCTGCCCCCAATCCTTCCCAGCATCAGAGTCTTTTGCAATGAGTCAACTCTTCGCATGAGGTGGCCAAAGTACTGGAGTTTCAGCTTTAGCATCATTCCTTCCAAAGAACACCCTGGACTGATCTCCTTTAGAATGGACTGGTTGCATCTCCTTGCAGTCTTCCCCAACACCATAGTTCAAAAGCAGCAGTTCTTCAGTGCTCAGCTTTCTTCAGAATCCAGCTCTCACATCCATACATGACCACAGGAAAAACCATAGCCTTGACTAAAAGGACCTTTGTTGGCAAAGTAATGTCTCTGCATTTAATATGCTATCTAGGTTGGTCATAAGTTTTCTTCCAAGGAGTAAGCATCTTTTAATTCCATGGCTGCAGTCATCATCTGCAGTGATTTTGGAGCCCAAAGAAATAAAGTCTGACACTGTTTCCATTGTTTCCTCATCTATTTCCCATGAAGTGATGGGACTGGATGCCATGATCTTCGTTTTCTGAATGCTGAGCTTTAAGCCAACTTTTTCACTCTCCTCTTCCACTTTCATCAAGAGGCTTTTTAGTTCCTCTTCACTTTTTGCCATAAGAGTGGTGTCATCTGCATATCTGAGGTTATTGATATTTCTCCCAGCAATCTTAATTCCAGCTTGTACATAGTAGCATGCATATTAGAGAGCGTCAATGTTCCTATTTTTTCCCTATTAAACTAAGTGCACATCTTTGTGCACTAAAAAGGAAAAAAGAATGTATAAACTACAAGTAAAATTCTAACCAAATAATATCCATCTTATACTAACCTGTTCCATTGCTGAACACTGAAATGGTTTAGAAAAAATCATCAAAAAGACCAACATAAAATATTTAATAAATGATATTTTATGATTGACTTGATGCAAATAAAGGAAAAACATCAACTTTATCTAGTTTATAAATGCAGTCTCCAAGGAGATACATTTTTTAAAATGTCATGGAAAATACATATGCTTTAGAAACCAGTGTGTAGGTAGTGTGAGTTTTTCAATTATTACATTAATTATCATCAATATATCACAATTATTATTGAGTTCTTCAATAATTATATTAATTACTAATAATTCAATAATTTATGTTATTACCAAGCATTAGCTCCCTATAACAAAAGACAAACTTCTAGAGTAGAAATTATAAATTATGAGAGTTTTTCATTTGAATATAAAGTTACAAAAAGCAAAACAAACAAATATTCTTGTAATTTATTTCAAAGAGATTTTATTTAATTTCAACAAGTCACTGGTATTTCAGTTCAATTTGGTCATTCAGTTGTGTCCAACTCTTTGTGACCCCATGGACCCCAACCATGCCAGGCTTCCCTGTCCATCACCAAGTCACAGAGCTTACTCAAACTCATGTCCATCGAGTCGGTGATGCCATCCAACCATCTTATTCCCTGTCATCCCCTTCTCTTCCTGCCTTCAATCTTACCCAGCATCAGGGTCTTTTCAAATGAGTCAGTTCTTCACATCAGGTGGCCAAAGCATTGGAGTTTCAGCTTCAGCAGTCCTTCCAATGAATATTCGGACTGATTTCCTCTATGATTGACTGGTTTGATCTTCTTGCTATCCAAGGGACTCTCAAGAGTCGTCTCCAACACCATAGTTCAAAAGCATCAATTCTTTGCCACTCAGTTTTCTTTATGGTCCAACTCTCACATCCATACATGACTGCTAGAAAAACTATAGCTTTAACTAGACAAATGTCTTTGCTTTTTAGTATGCTGTCTACATTGGTCATAACATTTCTTCCAAGGAGCAAGTGTCTTTTAATATCATGGCTGCAGTCACCATCTGCACTGATTTTAGAGCCCCTCAGAATAAAGTCTGTCATTGTTTCCATTGTTTCTCCATCTATTTGCCATGAAGTAATGGAACTGGATGCCATGATTTTAGTTTTTTGAATGTTGAGTTTTAAGCCAGCTATTTCACTCTCTTCTTTCACTTTTATCAAGAGGTTTTTTTAGTTCTTCTTTGCTTTCTGCCATAAGGGTATTTCAATTACTGCCTGTTTATATGTATATAATATATTTAATATAAATGCATGATCAATGTTATTTCATTAACTGACATTAATCTTGTGTCAAATATTTGCAAATAAAACAGACCATCTTTTATCATCTCCGCACCCTGGAGTGCTGGCTGCATTCTTATACTCATTTGTGAGGAAAGTAAAATAGGGGCTCAGTCCAATTCTCTTTTTGACTCTAGTCTGCAGCTTCTAAACATTAGTATCTACTCCCTGGAAATGTGCTCCAGCTCTGGAACTGCCAAGTGTTTCTTTCTTGCAACAAGAGTTATTTAAGGACCATAACTTCAGTATTAGAACTTTACATCAGGGTATATAGCACCATATAGAGTTGGGAACCTCCCCTGGAGAAAGAAATGGAAACCACTCCAGTATTCTTGCCTGGAGAATCCCATGGACAGAGGAGCCTGGTCGGCTCCTCTGTCCATGGGGTCACAAAGAGTCAGGCACACTGAAGCACTGAGCACGCACACACGTGCACGCGTGCGCACACACACACATGCACACATACATGCATTGCTGTGTTATTGAGTAATGAATTCATGTCTGACTATTTGTGACCTCATGGACTGCAGCTCTCCAGGCCTCCCTGTCCCTTACTACTGCCCAAAGTTTGCTCAAACTCATGTCTGTTGAGTGGCTGATGCCATCCAACAATCTCATCCTCTGTCATTCCCCTTCTCCTCCTGCCCTCAATCTTTCCTAAAATCAGAGTCTTTTCCAATGGGATGGCTCTTTGCATCAGGTGGCCAAAGTATTGGAGCTTCAGTATTAGTCCTTCTAGTGACTATTCAGGGTTGATATCCTTTAGGATGGATTGATTTGCTCTTGCTTGGCACACACTTATGTGGCCCTTTTGGTGAAGGGTGATTGAAAAAGTATTTCACAGCACTTACAACATCTCTGCTGTTCTATAAGAGTCTAGTTATCACCATTATAAACCTTTTTGTAGACCTATTTTTAAAAAATTTTTATTGCAAGATATTTGCTTTACAATATTGTAAAGTAGTACTTTCACACAATATAAGACATTTAATAATTCCTGATATAGTACATAACCAATGCAAGCCTTCCTGATAAGTTTATGCCCCTCCTATTTACAGACATTATTTTGCTGGTATTCTCCCTGCAAAAAATTTTTACAATAAAAATAAAACAATTTTCTTCAGATATATTTTTGCTATCATTTTATATCCTCAGCTAATATGAAAAAATAAACTAGAACCTTTATTAATTAATGGAACAGTGATGGTGTTGACAAAAAGGGTTAAAAGCCTGAAGTTTTATAAATATAAACTTTAACCTTCTCATGTATTCATGAGACATATACATATTCATGTCTTAGAAGGTAAAATTAAATTTCTTTGGAAGAAAACATGTATAACTATACTATTTACATAGCATAAGTATATTATATAAGGTTTACATAGTATATCTATACTATTCATTCAGGAGATTTTGTTCTGTCCATTTGTAGAAGTACAAAATGAGAAACCTATCTGCATTAACATGTCCATTAAAATTAAAGATTTAGCACAGCCCTTACTCTCATTTCTTGCATATGAGTCAGTACATTGAAATAACTTCTTAAAAACTATCAGTGAATGAGATGAAAAAGTTTTATTCTCGTAAGAGCACTATTCTTTCACACAGTTTAACACAGTTTTCCCACTGGAGATCTTATGCAAATATACAAAGGAGAACAAGCTTACACTGATATCAATATCATCTCAAGAAAACTTGCTCTTATGGGGGAGATTCATTATCTGGTAACTGGATCAGGGTCTAACCAATGACTGAAGTGTACAACTTCTACTTTGTTCTGACTCAATAAATCATCAGGTGAACCCACACAGATGAAAATACTCCCCCACCAGGAGACCTTTTCAAGCTTGTAGTCTGGCCAGCCTGGTGAGAAAATTGCCAGCATATCTGTTGGCCAACAAAGAGAAAGCAATCGCAGAGCTGTCCACACGAACAGAACTGTGCTCCCTGCCTCTGTCCTCTCTCTCCCAATGAAATCGATCCGTAAAAATGGCACACTGCAACTCTCGGGGTGTTAATGTTAAAGCCTAAACCTCAGAAACTCATGGGGTGTTAGTTTTAAAGCCTAAACCTCAGAAAGTTCTAATTCCTCAGTTGAGACTACTTCCTGTACCAAATGGATACCTGAAAACTTTATGTCTCTTCTATTCATCAATCAGCTAACATCTGAAGCTGGTGAGGAGATAATATATTTTTTTAATCCTAAGGAAAGAAGAAAAAGGGCATCCCAAGTGCCGCTGGTGGTAAAGAACCTACGTTCCAATGCAGGGGACTTAAGCAGGGCATGGCAACTCACTCCAGGATTCTTGCCTGGAGAATCCCATGGACAGAAGAGCCTAGCGGGATATAGCTGATAGGGCCACAAAGGGTCGGGCACGGCTGACTGAAGCACAGCACAACACAGTGAGCAAAACAGCAAGACACCAATTAGATTTGAGATTTTTAACTGAAATTCAAATTTAAACAGCAAACAGTTTTTATTTTGTCAGCCGAAGTAAAAACACTACCTAAAAACGCTACCTAAAAACACTTATTAGAAAACAATATGTATATACTTTCTATATGAACTTTAGTAATAGAGACAATAAAAAGCGGATGACAAATTAGAAAAGTTTCCATAAACCACAGCCATCGTCAAAACACATGCTATCAAATTATCTGTCTCCTATCCTCCACCAGCCAGTGTCAAGTTGAAACAAATACAGATGAATTGCTGCTTTTTCTACAATGACATAAGGCTTATTCTAGATTTTTGACAGGGCCTGCACATAACAGAACTCTTAATGGAAGCTGAAATTGTCTTCAATTATACCCAGTGTCTAAAGGTGGGTCAGCCTGGCTTTTTAAGCTCTTAAAATATCTCTGATTTCTGTCAGGGTTACCAAATTAATAGGACTCCATGAACTTTTATCCTTACTTAAACGTTAAAACTTAGAAGAAAGTGCTATATACTGGTATGACTTTTTTTGTTTGTTTTGCCAAACAAACTTTGTTTGTTTTATTTTTTAATATAAATTTATTTAAATTGGAGGTTAATTACAATATTCTATTGGTTCTGCCATACATCAACATGAATCCGCCACAGGTATACACGTGCTCCCCATCCTGAACCCCCCTCCCTCCCCCTTCCCCGCACCATCCCTCTGGGTCGTCCCAGTGCACCAGCCCCAAGCATCCAGTATCATGCATCGAACCTGGACTGGGGATTCATTTCACATATGATATTACACATGTTTCAGTGTCGTTCTCCCAAATCATCCCACCCTCGCCCTCTCCCACAAAAAGATTTCACATGTTAGGTTTCCAGATGAATTCTGAAGTTTATGCCTAAGAAGGAATTTGAAGAAAATCAAGACGAGGGTTGAAATTGAAGCTCACTGTAACCATGAGGGCTGAGGATGTTATGGTTTTACTTTTGAAATGAAGGGGGACTTTTCATCCATGATGTTTTCATTTATTTAGCAAATGCTAATTAAGAATCCCCTCTTCTGTATTTCAGCCATTGGGGATGTAGTGCGACGAACCTGAATCTGCCCTCAGAGATGTCTGTCCAATGTGAGGACAGAGACCATAAGCATTCTAATTGTTTTTCACAACTTTAAAATGTTATATAGGACACGTTATAACTTGGAGCACCATGTCCATGGGATTTTCCGGATAAGAATACCAGAATGGGTTGCGTTTCCTTCTCCAGGGAATCTTCCCAACCCAGGGATTGAACCTGAGTCTCCTGCGTGACAGGCAGATTCTTTACCACTGAGCCACCAGGGAAGCCCAAAATAATTAATACCATATCTTAAATTATTTACAAACTCTCTAAAATGAGAGTAACTTCGTAAGTCATGAGCTTGTTACTCTTGGAGTAACTGTTGCAAAGAAGTATTTTGTTGCTAGAAGCTCCATTATCTTTAACAAATGTTGCTATATGAATTGGCAAAGTTTTCTATTTTGTGGAATCTCTCAATCATTTAATTAGCTAAAGGGGGTGAAGACATAAATTCTACTAATAGCTGAACCTATTTTTCATATGTTTACTTTTGAAGAAAAGAATGGTTTCTTTTCCCAGGGATAAGCGTATGAATGAATACAAAGGCTGGTCCAATCCATAATACTTTTATGACTGCGACCTAGACTCAGACATAAAAAAATAAACATGATAATCCCCTTCTTCAAGGAGCTCACCAATTTGTAGTGGGGATAGACAGAGATGCACATCCAAATAATATGGAAATTGAAGTGATATTAATGGAGAAAATTACAACAGTAAAGAGGGATATTCCTTAAAGGGAGGTGCCAACATGGTTATGGGCTTCTCTGTGCCATGCATTAAGCATTTTAGATATATTCGCTTTAATTCCTAAGACCTCTCAATGAGATGGCTACTATTATCTTCATTTTACTGCTGGGAAAATTGAGTCACAGGATTTTGAATTTGTTGATTATTTTAAAGTAATCCTTTCTAGGCCTCTCAAAGAGTAATGTTACAGTGAAAAGGAAAAAGAGGAAGGAATTTTATTTCCCTTTCCTGAGAACAAAGAAGATAGAACAGCGAGCAGGCCTGAACATTCATAGTTTTTACTTTAACACTTCCTAATTTGTAATCTGTAACTAACTTTGCTTTTCTGCCTCCTAACTCTGCATGAGCTACATTTTGCACTTATTATCCTTTGAAAGTGTTAGTTACATTTGACTCTTTGTGACCCCATGGACTGTAGCCCAGCAGGCTTCTCTGTCCACGGGATTCTCTAGGCAAGAATGGTGGAGTGGGTTGCCATTTCCTCCTCCAGGGGATCTTCCTAACCCAGGAATAAGACCCTGGCCTCCTGCGTTGCAGGCAGATTCTTTACTGTTTGAGTCACCTGGGAAGCCTAGGTGACTTCAACTCTATGCTAATTACATCCTGGATCCAGTGCTCACCTTTATAGCACTCTCTCTGCAAACCATCTCTTGTATTTTTCTCTTTTTATATATCAGAAAGAAAGGGAAGGGCCACTGGGCTGTTGGACTCAATTCCTGGGTTACTGACATCAGCCTATGACTGTTCTTGAAACAACGCAAGAGAAAGAAGAATCCAAGATTCTTACACCTTTGTTCCTCATCACCTACTCCTGACTGGGAGCCCTCATCTTATATAAGCCCCTAGGCTCCTCATGGAGTAGGGGACAGTTCTTGAAGCATGAGCAGACTATGTTCCCCTCTCCACCAGCTGGAATTAAAGCCACCTTTCTGTTTCCTCCAAATTCTTCTCCATCTGTTTTATTCAGCTTCGGTGGGTGGAGAAAGCCAAGATTTTGGCCAGCAACAGTAAGTTCAAGGCAAGTGGGCTGAAGGTGTCATGTTAGTCTTAAAGGATTAGGCAAAATAGGGATACAGAAGCAAGAGACGTTTTATGGAGATCCATTTCAGGTCAAGAAAGTAGGACTGAAAACATATCAAAGGTGACTAATACACACTGTGTGGAGGGAAAACCTGTCATTTTGGGTTTTCAATGGCAACAACTGGAAGACAGAATTCAGAGAAGGTGAGTAGAGAAGTCAAGAACTCAGAGTCTCCTGAGGAAGAGTGGACTCCAAGGGGCAGGCTAGGGTGGGGCTCCCAGAAAGCAAAGGAGAGTTTTTTAAAAAAGTGATTGGCAAAGTTTTGGTGGTAATAAAAGTCATTTTGATAATGAGTAATGGATTTCAGAGGGACAAACCTGGAGACAGAACAAGTCAGAAGGTGCATTTCAGTAAGTTAATCAGAGCTACTTTGACTGTTTTTTTTTTCTTTTCTGGTTGTGCATGAGGTTTGAGGGATCTCAGTTTTCCAGTCAGGGATTGAATCCAGACCATGACAGTGAACGCTCAGAATCCTAACTACAATGCAACCAAGAGTCCCTAGGAGTATTAGGAGATCAAACTAGTCCATCCTAAAGGAAATCAACCCTGAGTATTCATTGGAAGGACTGATTCTGAAGCTGAAGCTCCAATACTTTGGCCACCTGATGTGAAGAGCTGACTCACTGGAAAAGATCCTGATGCTGAGAAAGATTGAGGGTGGGAGGAGAAGCGGGCAACAAAGGATGAGATGGTTGGATGGCATCACTGACTTGGTGGGCATGAGTCTGTGCAAACTCCAGGAGATAGTGAAGGACAGGGAAGCCTGCTGTGCTGCAGTTCATGGGTTGCAAAGAGTCGGACACAACTATATAGCAACAAAAAATTGAATTAAACTGCTCCATTTCCTAGATTTATTTAATCAGAATAAATAATTAAATTCTAAAATAACTAATTTACTTTAATCATCCAAACCTCATATGAGGAGCTCCTTGGACTCTGTATCACTCAGAGTTACAATTTTCAATGGTATTATACAGCTTCAGAGTCATCCTGATGAAAACACAGTGAGCCCAGAAACCCCTAAATATAATGTGTTTGTCCCTTGTTGAGGTTTAGGTAATTTTTCCACCAACGTGTTGCAACTATTCTAAGTTTATTGCTTTAAAGGAAAGAAAGAATTACTTGTTTAAACATGTTTTAATCATCTCTGAAGCAAAGATATTAATTCTGTGCCCAAAACTGTTGGAGATAGAATCAGTAGCCATCTAGTTCAATTTCAACATTTATAGAAAAGACAATAACAGCCTAAATGATTAAGTGCCTAGTTTATACACACCAAAGTTCTAATTGCTTAAATGCAGAAACTCTACCTCCCAATGAGTACATGGCAAGTGCGATAAATAGCTTGTTCATGGTGACAACATCAGTAAAAGTAAAGCCACGATTCACACCTACAACCATGCCCAGAGCACACACTTAACCACCCCTCTCATGACAGAGAAGGGAAGGAGGAGACGCTGGCTGACATGACTAGTTTGTTATTGGGGTGGAGCACAGCCCAGAGCCCTTCCTTAGACACGGTGGCCCATTTTCTGCCCCTTCTGACCCACTGTCAATAAAATAAGAGAATTAACCTCATTTTCTGACACTGAAAATGAATAGAAGATGTTGATATTATTCACCCTGCAATGTCTTGGCAAGAGCTTAACCTAGGGTCCATTTTTAGACCAAGTGTAGGACCATAATCTGTAAGCATCTCCCTAACACCAGAAGGAATGAAGCTCAGTACTGATGTGAGAGCATGGATAACTTTCTTACTGGGCACGTTGGATTTCAGCTCCCTTACAGCTCTTCTCTGATCCTAAAAGGGACAGGGGCTTAAAGTACTTGAACAGATCAATCACTGTAGCTGTTCCCAGTGATGTCCTGTAATTAACATCTCTCACCAGGAAAGAGCCTTCACCAGGCCAAATCATCTCAGAAGCTCAACCTACCTTGCTAACGGATTTGAATTTACTATAAAATATTAACTATTCTGTAGTACAGACTCAGAGTTTCCCCTAAAATTAGCAACATAACCCTTTTCTAATGCTGAAAGTGGTAAAAACAAATTTTAGAGATGGTACGTAAAGAGTCCAAAATTGTGGCTAAAAATCTGCAGCTAAAAGGGAGACAAAGAAATTAAAAAGCCTGCAAAAAACAGAACAAAAGGAAAATCTACAGCCTGGAGCTTTGTAGGGGGAAAAACATGCCCAACAAACCACTTTCCCTAATTGGTCTTGCATACACATGCTCTTTGACATGGGGCAAAACAAACTGGACTCCTAGGCCTGCTTGGGGGAGGGAACAAGGATATAAAAAGAAAAACCTTAAAGGGGTGGGACCACTCTTATGGGGTTAGTCTGCTCTCACATCTGGGGAGTATATTTTTTCATGTCACTTGTTTAATAAATGCTGCCTGAGTGAGATTTCTGCTCTGTCATTTTTTTAATATTTATTTTTAATTGATTGATGATTGGTTTACAATATTGGTTTGATTTCTGTCCTACATCAACATGAATTGACCATAGGTGTACATATGTCCCCTCCCTCTTAAATCCCCCTTGTTTTAATTTTTTATTATGACAAGACAAAGACAGAGGAAGAGGACCATGCCCGACATAGAAATTAAGTAGCCAGCGTTCCTAAAACTTGAAACATATGTTTGGCATGCTATATTCATTTGCTGAATTATGTTACACACTATCCTTAATGATCAGGTGTCTAAACATGAAACCGTGGAGTAGGTTCATTCCTTTCAAAGATAAGGAGAGACAGAGAAAGACAGTTAGGGAACAAGCTGAAAATACTGAATGCAGCCTTCTATTCAGGGCTTGAAAGAAATTGCCTCTGGCCTACAGAAGAGTTCACTCTGTGACACCTGGGTTTGATCTGAATAATTACATACAGCAGATGTGCCTTTGGGTCGACAGTCTGATGCGAGGGAATCACATCTTCATTGGAAGTATTCATGGCTATTCTCTTTCAAGTTCTACCAATGAGTAATATTTTACAGTTTTTACCATGAGCAGTGCAATCACAGACAGTTCCGAAGTAGGTTATAAAGTCAAGTGCAATAGTCTTGATTTCAGACCCCAAGTTTTCCTAAGTGGAGTTTCCTTTATGGTTCCTCCATGCTGGATGATACAATTTTTGGAATCGTTCATCAGTTCCCTGATCCCTAGTCAATGTGGCCTTATTTGATTAACTATACTTTCTGTTCAGTTTAGTTCAGTAGCTCAGTTGTGTCCAACTCTTTGCAACCCCATGGACTGCAGCACCCCAGGCTTCCCTGTCCATCACCAACTCCCAGAGCTTGCTCAAACTCATGTCCATTGAGTCAGTGATGCCATCCAACCATCTCATCCTCTGTCGTCCCCTTCTCCTCCCGCCTTCATACACTATTGAAATTGTCATGTCATTGCAGATGAGCATGTAGTTTCCCGATTATCAGATGGTTAAACTCAAGGTTGTCATCATTGCTGCTACTGCTGAGTCACTTCAGTCGTGTCCGACTCTGCGTGACCCCATAGACAGCAGCCCACCAGGCTCCCCCATCCCTGGGATTCATTTTAAGGGCACCTTATTTTTTAGTCCTACTTGCCAGTTACAAGAAAGCGTTTCTGCTGAGAGAAAGCGTGTGGCTAAGAAAACATCACTGATGAGCTTTCAGTGTTTCCCATTAGGCTGACTGGTCGCTACTAGCAAGCTACAGATATTGAAATGAAGGAAGGTCTGGTTTACACCTCCCTGAATCTTTTCCCATCAGAATGATTTCTCCTTTTGATTCATAATTCTAATGCAATGAGGGACCTATGGTGATTTACAAGATGATCATGTCACCTATGGTCTTAGGTAGGATGTCAGGACTGCCAAGCTGTCTGGGTCTCTTTAGGGCTTCATGTTGAGGTATAGAGACCTCAAGTAAAGGAAAACAAAGACTATGGCCAGCAAAAATGACAGTTTCAGGGATTCCAGGGAGCTTAGCATACCACCAAGGCTTATCTTATTAGGCCATCTCCTATTCAGCCTGGCTTCTATTTCCATGGAGACACCATTACTCATGTCTGTCTCGCCTTTCCTAGAGAAGCATGTGACAAAGAGGGTTTAGCAGGTGAGCACACCTACAGGCTGCTCAATGCCATGCAATTGAGGTAACCTCAGATGTTGAAAAGAGTGGCCTATGAAAGCCATCTCCTGTACGAGGGAGGGGGCCAAGGGGGCGAGGCAATTTGGTCTCCTGAGGGCATATTAAATTATGGTCACTCCTCGGCATAGTGAGAAAGTCCCAGGTCTAAGAGAATCTGAGCTTGGAAGTCATCCCCTTCCCCCATCCAGGGATGATGTTTGACTGACATATAACAGACTTGTGTTGACCTCTAGTGCTGCCTGCTACCAGGAGCATTACTATTGCAATGTTGCTCAGTCTCCAAGTCGCGTCTGACTCTTTGTAACCACATGGACTGCAGCTGGCTTCTGTCTTCACTATCTCCCAGAGTTTGTTCAAACTCATGTCCATTGAGCCAGTAGTGTCATTCAACCATCTCATACTCTGTTGCCCCTTTCTCCTCCTGCCTTCAATCTTTTCCAGCATCAGGGTCTTTTCCAGTGAGTCAGTTCTTTGCATCAGGTGGCCAAAGTATTGGAGCTTCAGCTTCAGTATTAGTCCTTCCAATGAACATTCAGGACTGATTCCCTTTAGAATGGACTGCAGTGATCTCCTTACAGTTCAAGGGACTCTCAAGAGTCTTCTCCAGCTTTTAAGTAACACTACTGCTGAGTAGTGTTACTTAAAAGCATGGATGCAATTTCTTAAAAAAAAAAAATCTTTTCCAAAATATCATAAGTAAGTGCACTGAACTTTGGAACCTGAAATGTGCCTTTTTACAGATAGAAACTCTACATTTATCAGACTCCAGTCTTGGGAAGTTATTTCCTTCATCATTTCATGAAGATTATTCATGGGTTAAAAGATAAATTTTGTAATTTCTCCAAGCTCATGGCAATCATTTAGACCTTCAAGCTTGAGCTTATTTGAAGTGGTCATGGATTTTCCTGCTATCTTCCTTTCTATAGCAAGTGACTTATTTTTCCAAACCTTTCAGTTTAGAGATAATTTTTTTGAAAGGGAAAAAATAGTGAAATCACAGCTTGATGTTTCTATAATCTAGGGGTACATCAATCCTTTCTAAGCTCCCTAGACCTGAAGTGGCAGAGCTGAGACTTGGATTCAAGACTCTTCACACATAGGCTGTTAACTGCTTGCAATACTTCTATCTGTCCCAATGACTCCATGCTTTTATAATCCTCAATACTGTAAAATAACTAGATAGCTTTTCTCCACAGAACCTTTCATTTCTTTTCTTTTCTTTAAAAACTTTTAAAAATTATTTATTTTAATTGGAGGCTAATTATTTTACAGTATTGTAGTGGTTTTTGCCATACATTGACCTGAATCAGCCATGGGTGTACATGTGTTCCCCATCCTGAGCCCCCACCCACGTCCCTTCCCATCCCGTCCCTCAGGGTCATCACAGTGCACCAGCCCTGAGCTCCCTGTCTCATCCATGGAACCTGGACTGGCGATCTATTTCACATGCGGTAATACACATGTTTCAATATTATTCTTTCAAACCATTCCACCTTCAAATCATCCCACCTTCTCCTGCAGAGTCCAAAAGTCTGTTCTTTATCTCTGTGTCTCTTTGTGCTTTTATTTTTTTATTTTATTTTATTTTTTAAATTTTATTTTTACTTTATTTTAGTTTGCAATACTGTATTGGTTTTGCCATACATTGACATGAATCCGCCACGGGTGTATACGAGCTCCCAATCCTGACGCCCCCATCACACCTCCCACCCCGTATCATCTCTCTGGATCATCCCCGTGCACCAGCCCCAAGCATCCTGTATCTTGTATCAAACATAGACTGGCGCTTCATTTCTTACATGATAGTATACATGTTTCAATGCCATTCTCCCAAATCATCCCACCCTCTCCCTCTCCCCCACAGTCCAAAAGTCCGTTCTATACATCTGTGTCTCTAAGTATTTCAAGTGAACAAGACTAAAAGAGAAAAAAGTACCCAACCTGAAAGAAATCAACTGCTTAAATGTTATTTCAAACCTGTGGTATATCTCCATTAGGTTGGCAGTAGCCTTAATTTATCCTGCATGCTTGTGCTCAGTGGCTTCAGTCGTGTCTGACTCTTTGTGACCCTATGGACTGTAGCCTGCCAGGCTCCTATGTCCATGGGATTTTCCAGGCAAGAACACTGCTGTGGGTTGCGATGCCCTCCTCCAAGGGGATCTTCCCAATCCAGAGATCTAACCCCTGTCTCTTACGTCTCCTGAACTGGCAAGAAAATTCTTTACCACTAATGCCACCTGGGAAGCCCAATTTACCCTGTAGAAATATGCAAAGTCAAAATGATAAGTTACAGAGTTCAAGTTTATTCAAGGTGTAAAGTTAAGCTTCCTTGGGTCACTGTCCCACTACAATGTAGGGGTCAGTGTTTTCTGGGCTATGAGGCAGCCACTAGGTTTTTAAGTGGCTTGTGGATACATATTCCACATAGAGTTTTAGGAGATAAAACAGAAAACATGAAAAAAATAAGGATGTTTTCATTAGTATTCAATCCGATACTAGATATTTGCCAGGCATCTCCACCCCACCTCCAACAGCTTCTCAGTCCCAGAAAGAGTCTCCCTTTCTGGAATGTTTTACACCAATGTGTCCCTCCCTCCCCTGCAGCAATCTCAAGAGTGTCCTAGTTTCTGTGAAGTGAGGCAGAAGTGTGTTGTGAAATTCGCAACAATACATCCAGAGTGAAGGCAGACTTAGACGCTTTACAAGGGGTCAGCCTAGAACCCATTCACTTGCCTCAATAAATTCCACTATGAATCAGCCTGAGAAGCAAAATTAAGCATATCTATGTTTTAAGACGTATGTTATCACTTTTTGACCCTCTCAGTGTTAGAAACACTCTTTTCTTCAGGAGGAAAGACCTGATTGGCACCCCTGCAAGGGTATAAGGCCTTTTGGACACTGGGATTTGTGCATTCGAGTCATTATTTTTCTCACAAATTCTCCATTCTACTATGTGTGTGTACACAGTGAAATGGTTTTTATCATGATCCTGAACCTAAGGCGAAAATGAGTAATAAATTAGATTCAATTATCTAGAGGGTCTATGTAACTGTAGCACAGCTTTATCAAATTACAGGGACTTATCAGAATGATTCTAGTTTCTCAGAATTAGACATATGAGATAACTGCAGAGGAGAGGAATCCAGGCTCCCTAAGCAGAAACGGTATCCATTTGAGGTTAATGTAGCATTTATGTCTGCATATAAAGTTGCCCTCACGTGTCACCTAGGATGTCACGTCCCTGAGTCTCCACTTACTCGTCTATAAAACTTAGATGTATAAAAATTCATAAAGTCTTAGACAAAAGTACAAAGATCCCCTGCCATTTCTTTCATCTCAAAGATCCTACCTGCAGTCTGAAATTAAAAGACACTTGCTCCTTGGAAGAAAAGCTATGACAAACCTAGACAGTGTATTAAAAACCAGAGACATCACTTTCCCAACAACCATCTAGTCAGAGCTATGGTTTCTCCAGTAGTCATGTATGGATGAGAGAGCTGGACCATAAAGAAGGCTGAGGACTGAAGAATTGATGCTTTCAAAATGTGGTGCTGGAGAGGACTCTCAAGCAGATCAAATCAGTCAATCCTAAAGAAACAAACTGAATAGTCATTGGAAGGACTGCGGCTGAAGCTGAAGCACCAATATTTCGGCCACCTGATTCAAAGACTGACTCACTGTAAGAGACTCTTCCATAAAAGACTCACCAACTTACTATAAAAGATTCTTGAGGGCAGGAGGAGAAGGGGGCGACAGAGGTTGAGATGGTTGGATAGCATCACCGACTCAATGGAGATGAATTTGAGCAAATTCTGGGAGATGGTGAAGGACAGGGAAGCCTGGTGTGCTGCAGTCCATTGGGTGGCAAACAGTCAGACACGACCGAGTGAATGGACAATAACAACACTGTGGAATTGTTCCTTAGTGGACATAAATGATTTAATTTTTATTAGGGAATTTTGATAACATGTGTTTCGTATATATTGATGCATTTGATGTCTAAAACTTGCCACCTCATCAAAAACCTTGAGTGATGAGAGACTGATAATTTTCTAAGGAACTGTTGTAAGTCAAGATAGAGAAGGCATTATTTTCAGGTTTTTTTGCACTGTGTCAATGCATTGAGCTTTTCTTTTTTTTAATTAAGAGCAGAGGGATATTGAGATATCAAAAAAGAACTGTTTGAAATATCAATTTTTTTTTTAATTAAAGCTCACTAGCTGAGGTTTGCTGACAAGGGGAATAATCATACAATATAAGCTTTTATTTCATCAGAGAAAGTCATGCCTACCCAAGACCTGAAGCCTAGGATCCAGAAAATGGTTTCAAATGAGTGACAATCCTACTCAAAACAGCTGTCTGTGAGGAAAATAAATGGGATTTAATCGGCCATAAAATGGATTGTGCAATTTATTTTTTCCTGAGGAAGTCATGCCTTGTGACATCAGTGAGCTGTAACAGTTTTGCTTTGAAAAGAAGCATCCTATTCTTTGCCAAACCTATATTAATTCACCCAAGTGGAGTTTTCATCCAGAAAAAGCAACTGGAAAGCCAGAGGGGCTTACCCACATCCACCATCTCAGGGTGGGAATTGCCCTTCCCTGTCTTTAAAAGGCCTGATTTAAAACATGAGCCCTAAATAATTATTCAGTTCAGAGAGAAGTTTTAAGAAGGTTTCCTATGAAGGTTGAAATACATTAAATTATACATTAATGTTCTACAAAAAATGACAATGTTCAATTAATTGACAATGATTTACAAAATTATATATTAATGTTCTAGAAAAGATGACATTAATGTTCTACAATGACAATCTCATACACCTTAAACTAACATTAAGAAGAGAATGAAACTGTAAAAGAGCAAAATACCAGTTAGAAAAATGACAATTAGATGAGATGTATCATTATTTTAAATGAAAATAATTTTAAATGCTTAACGCCAAACAATAGAGGAAATACAAAACTTATTTATCCCCAATGGACTAAATTTTCTGTATGGCATTTTTAAAGATCTCACAGGGGTTACATTA
This sequence comes from Ovis aries, assembly GCF_016772045.2. NCBI lineage: Eukaryota > Metazoa > Chordata > Mammalia > Artiodactyla > Bovidae > Ovis > Ovis aries. The sequence continues at coordinate 108,486,350 of NC_056055.1, forward strand.
TTTTTAATCTATTTCATTTAATTAAATACACAGAATATTTTAAGTGATAAAGAAAAAGAAAGCAATAATAAAAGTTTTCAACTGTGAAATATACTTTAATATTTGGTACCTAACTACAGCCCAACTAGCCAATCAAACTTAAATATGCCTCTTCATTCTATTACACGTTTTCCAAGATACTTATTTTTGGTGCTCAAAATTCATCTAGAACTGGTCCATTCTAAAACTTTAGTCTCAAATTCTACATTAAAACATTTTAAAAACAGTTTTTAATTAACACTACATAAAATGCCTATTAGTATGAACGTCTCAGCAAATTTATTTTTATTCAGCTAAATATAAGTTTTACTCAAAGTGAACTGAAATAAATTTCATCAAATTTGATATATTATATTTATTTAGAAGACAGACAAATGTAATCCCCAAAGTTCTGAACCTTCTCAGTACAGTTCAGTTGCTCAGTTGAGTCTGACTGTCTGTGACCACAGGAACCGCAGCACACCAGGCCTCCCTGTCCATCACCAGCTCCCAGATGACCCATGTCCATTGAGTCAGTGATGCTATCCAACCATCTCATCCTCTGTCATCCCCTTCTCCTCCTGCCCTCAATCTTTCCCAGAATCAGGGTCTTTTTAAATGAGTCAGCTCTTTGCATCAGGTGGCCAAAGTACTGGAGTTTCAGCTTCAACTTCAGTCCTTGCAATGAACACCTAGGACTAATCTCCTTTAGGATGACTGGTCGGATCTTCTTGTAGTCCAAGGGCCTCTCAAGAGTCTTCTCCAACACCACGTTCAGAAGCATCAATCATTTGGTGCTCAGCTTTCTTTGTAGTCCAATTCACACATCCATACATGACCACTGGAAAAACCATAGCCTTGACTAGATGGACCTTTGTTGGCAAATAATGTCTCTGCTTTTGAATATGCTATCTAGGTTGGCCATAACTTTCCTTCCAAGGAGTAAGCGTCTTTTAATTTCATGGCTGCAATCACCATCTGCAGTGATTTTGGAGCCCAGAAAAATTAAGTCTGTCACTGTTTCCACTGTTTCCCCATCTATTTGCCATGAAATGATGGGACTGGATGCCATGATCTTAGTGAACGCTGAGCTTTAAGCCAACTTTTTCACTCTCCTCTTTCACTTTTATCAAGAGGCTTTTTAGTTCTTCTTCACTTTCTGCCATAAGGGTGGTGTCATCTGCATATGTGAGGTTATTGATATTTCTCCTGGCACTCTTGATTCCAGCTTGTGCTTCATCCAGCCCAGTGTTTCTCATGATGTACTCTGCATATAAGTTAAATAAGCAGGGTAACAATATACAGCCTTGACATACTCCTTTTCCTATTTGGACCCAGGCTGTTGTTCCCTGTTCAGTTCTAACTGTTGCTTCCTGACCTGCGTACAGGTTTCTCAAGAGGCAGGTCAGGTGGTGTGATATTCCCATCTCTTTCAGAATTCATAGTTTGTTGTGATCCACAGTCAAAGGCTTTAGTATAGTCAATAAAGCAGAAATAGATGTTTTTTCTGGAACTCTCTTGCTTTTTTGATGATCCAGCAGATGTTGGCAATTTGATCTCTGGTTCCTCTGGGTTTTCTAAAACCAGGTTGAATCTTCTAGGGCCGGTCAAATAAAGACTAATTCATGAAACAATTCATCAAGAATAACACATGCCTTTATAGTATGTCAAGAACTTTTATCCTGATCTGCAAAATAAGAACCTACTTAAAATAACTTGTCTCTTCTTGAATAAAGAAAGCATTCCCATGGTCATCATGAGGGTCGTGATCCTCATGAGCATTTGTAACACTCAGGGAAAAATCCCCAGAGCTGGAGGGGTTATTTACTTGCTCTACTGAAGAAAAGAGAGCAACAAGATGCTAGTTTGAATTCTACAATAAAGATGGGGCTCAGCAAGGACACATACCTCTCATTAATGTGTCAGATATGTCCTTAGTTTACATAGACATTTACATCATGTGAGACTGTATTTTAATTTAACGGAAGGAGAAAGAGAGAGACTTGCTCCTTGGAAGGAAAGCTATGACAAACCTAGATATCATATTAAAAAGCAGAGACATCACTTGGCCATTCTTGTAGTCAAAGCTATGATTTCTCCAGTAGTCATGTATGGATGTGAGAGTTGGATCATAAAGAAGGCTGTGTGCCAAAGAATTGATGTTTTTGAATTGTGGTGTCGGAGAAGACTCTCAAGAGTCTCTTGGACTGCAAGGAGATAAAAACCAGTCAGTCCTAAAGGAAATCAACTCTGAATATTCATTGGAAGAACGGATGCTGAAGCTTTAAATACTCTGGTCACCTGATGTGAAGAGCTGACTCATTGGAAAAGACCCGGATACTGGGAAAGACTGAGAGCAGGAAGAGAAGGGGATGACAGAGGATGAGATGTTTGGATGGCATCACCCACTCAATGTACATGAGTTTGAGCAAGCTCTGGGAGATACTGAAGGACAGGGAAGCCTGGCATGCTGCAGTCCATGTAGTCGCAGAGAGGCAGATGACTCAACAATGAACAACAAAGAGGATGAGAAATCCTAGGAGTGCTTTGTCTTCCAAGACAGATTATATTAAAGCATATTTTGCCATCGATGAGTAGGACTCTTATTTTATGAATACAAATAGACTCGCTTATGACTTGATTTTGTGTTTTATAATTTCCAAAATATACTCTTTAGACCCTGATGCTGGGAAACTTTGAAGGCAGGAGGAGAAGGGTATGACAGAGGGTAAGATGGTTGGATGACATTATGGACTCAATGAATATTAGTTTGAGCAAATTCCAGGAGATAGAGAAGGACAGAGGAGCCTGGCATGCTGTATCCAGGGGGTCACAAAGAGTTGGACACAACTTAGTGAATAAGGGACAACTCTTTAGAAATTGCCTTGCTGGTTTTCCTCTGATACTGATAACGTGCAACTGTTCTACATTCATATTCATGCTCCAGAAAACAGTACCCCTCTATTCTCTGGACACACTTTCAGTGATAAATGCTAAATAATCACTAAAACAGAACTGTCATTATATGGCATGATATGCAAATATCAGAAATCAATATTCTTTCTTTCAATTCTATAGCAAATGATAACAAATTTCTAAATAGAAAAGAATGCAATAAAATTTTATAACATTTTCTCAGTTCCTGCTACTTATTAGCTTTTAATATTATATTTTGACTTTAAAATGCAATTATCTTTTAACTTAAAATCTGAATAATAAATCTAAACAATTTCAAGATTCATTTACCGTGACCAGCACTCAATAAATCTGAGACATAAAAATGGCTTGTCTTGCAGTCTCGTAGACTATCTGACAGAAAACCAGTACACATGCATTTTTGCTGACTGTCATCTCTGAATGTTTATATGCACTTAATGGTAGTGTCTTATTATGTAAAATAGAAGTGCATTACCATTTTTCATCTATTTTACAATCTTTTCATGCTGATGATATCTTTCAACTTTGAATAGTTGTAAAACTTGTGCCTACTGATTTGTCTGATTATGGCAACTTTCCTTAATAGTATAAAAGGAGAGTATTTGAGTAAAATAGAATCTGAAATTCAAGAATTCAAGACTTGCCAATACCATTTGTATAATGACTTAAACATTTTCAGTATTTTAAAGATTTATAGACACTTTTAACTGTGCGAAGAGTCTAAGATTCTGATGGTAATAGGGACCTTAAAGAAACTGCATGTGTGTGTATGTGTGGCTATACACATACATATGGTATCTGAATTTGACAAGAACATTTTAAAATGGTTTCAAAGCAAAATAGACCTGCAAAATATTGGAAGGCACACCTGAATAACAAAGAATGAAGTTTGGCTGGGGAGGAGTAACAGCAGTAACCTGAAATTCAATATAAAATTGTTGTAAAATGAGTCCATAAGAAGGCAAAATAAATGTCTACAGATCTGTGACAATTTCAATATTTTTTCAAATAAATGTACTCACAAATGTTCCATAAAATAATGTAGAGGTAATACTATAGAATTCCCATCCAAATGTCCCCTTATAAATTTATAAATCCACCATCAATTAAATGCTAAATAATAAGAACAAATTGAAAAATGTATGTCATATTAGTATGGGTAAGAAACAGAAGGTTTTTGAAGTTAAGCTACTAATGCAGCTATATTACTCACTGAAGCGTCAGTCCCAGTTCTGAGACACATGACCATTATTCTGAAACCTTGATTTTCATAACAGTGACACCTAGATTTTGTTGAAATGAAGACGCTGGTATGGCTGGGTAGAGCCTTGGGGTCTGCCAGCCTGACAAGTCTCAGTGTGATCCTGATGTTGTGGGTCCAAGGACCACACTTTTTGAGGAGTGAGGACCTATGCTTTCTGGGGAAGAGTAAACTGGATTTCATTAAGGTTGCTGATTTTGCTAAGATAGCAAGGATGGTTTCAAGCTTCTGCTTTTCTTTCTAACTAGAATATGGAGAATAATAGGTGTTTGTGAATCTCAAACACTCAGCTCCCTTCTTTTTCTGTCCAGGAAGTTTGAAACAAGCAGGCATCAGAGTGTGTGTGTGTGTGTGTGTGTGTGTGTGTGTGTGTGTGTGTGTGTGTGTGTACACACGTGCACGTGAACACATGCGTGTAACTATGGGTGTGTGTCTGTGCACAATGTCCAGGGCACAGTAGCGGCCCACCCCCACCCCACCTGTGTTAAGGGAAGTGTGTCAGCAACTCTCCTGCGAGTTCCCTTGGTTTGAACTTGAATTCATCTAAGCGCACCAAGTTTAGAGAATTGTCAGGTTCAAATATGCCCCGTCTCTGAGGCTAAGCTGCAGCTTAGTTCACACATTTCAACATTTTCCATGTGGATGCCGCAAAGGTTGCCTGGAATTTGGAGATAAGCCTAGGATTAGTCCTGCTTTAAAGTCATCATGAAGCCTTGTTAGAGGCCTCAAGTTAAGTTGTTAAATGTATTTCTGAGAGCTTACTAGGAAAAAAAAACGCTAACTTTGGTGAGCTTCAGACAGCAAAAACTGTGTTGGCTTTGAAATTTTACCTGCAGGCCTACACCTTCCTGTTTTTATAGACAGTAGGCTTACATTTTGAGGCTAAAACAACACTCTGTTTACCAAGCTCTCTGCAGAAAATATCTAAACCAAGAAGTGCTCACATGTTCCTCTTTTTAAAAAAATGCATTTTGATAACTAGGTCAAGTGGATAAATCCAAGCTGATTTTTAAAATTCATTTTGCAATATTTATAACAATGCTATAATTTGAAAATACTTTATCATTTTTCTCTATTGATATGAAACCAGTTTTAAAGAATTCACAATCAGAATGATTCTGGAACTATGAATTCCAAGGGATATTACGGTCATGCTATTAACACGGCTACCATGTTGGCTCTGTTTTTCAGATGTAGCTGTTCTATTGACCTGGAGGACATAAAATAGAAAGCAGTAATGTCTGATTAAGTCTTACCAAAATATTATCACCTGTAGATAAAGGACATTAGAGAATCAGAGAGCTGTAGGGCAAAGGTGTTAAAATGCATAGTGAACAGACCTGGAGCTAGAATGTATTTCTGGAAATAAACATGAAGGGTAATTTTTCAGAAATAATTTCCTGAAGGAGAACAAAACATCCCCTATATTTTCTTGTACTTTATAATTTGTCTAGAATATTTGATTTTTAAAGAATTGGTGGGGAAAAAACCTGATTTCTGAGTTATACCCCAAAAATTATAAAGTATAATAGCCTTTAAAAATATGGATATAAATCATATCTAACTAATAAGCAGAGAAAACTTCTTTGTCTTTGAGGCCCTGTAAATATGAGATGGCTGGGGATATCTTCCTCCTCTTCTAATAGTAAAAACAGTCCTGAATGAGTTTTGATGAACATTAAAGTCACAGACATAATTTAGGAAGATAATATGCTCTATTTATCCTCTTTGTGTTGAAATTCTACAATTTATATTTTTTTCTTCAATATCTGTAGCTTACCTACTTATTGGTAAAACTTTTTTTTTTTAGTGTTAATGCAGTCCTAATTTTTCTACCATGTTATAAATGACTACAATTTGCCTTCATATGCCTTCTATGAAGGTAGGACTCTGATTGCACCTGGGGGTGGTGAGGGGACAGATAGATGTGTGGGTGGATGGATGGACAGATAGACAGAATGATTGATTGATTTAATCTTGTAAAAATGATTTGATTAAATTGAAAAGATCTCCTCACAAAAGTATGGAGAATATTGATGCTGTTTTTCAGGACAGTATTTGGTGAGGCGACTGAAGTGACTTAGCAGCAGCAGCAGCAGGCAGAAACTGAGAACAGTTGTTCTCCTACAGAGCACAGTTTCTTTATCAGCCAGAGAGGTCTCCATCACAACCTCCCTGGATAGCTTAGATAACTAAGAGTCACTTATTCGCATTTTTTAAAGAAATTTGAGACACCAAGAGGTTCATTTACCCAAAGTCATACAGTTCATTGTCAGTATGAGGATTCTAACCTGTGTGTATTATGTTGATTTTCTAGATTTCCCACAATTCAGAAAGTGATAGTGATGCTTTTAAACACCAATAATATTTTATCAGATGAGACTCTGTAATGGGAAACAAGACTTTGAAAGGAACGTTTCTCCTATTCCATACACCAGGGATGCCCACGAACCCTAACATTCTATCAGACGGAATTTTGTAATCTGAAACAACAATTTGAAAGGAATGTCTCTCCTATTTCATAACCTTTAGAATCGTGATGTAATATAAAATATTATTAAGGTATTTTTATCATGTCGTTCAAAGTTTACTCCTACACATGTCATCAGACTTGTGAAATGAAAAGCAATATTCCCTAAAACTTCCCCTTTTGAAAGTTTAATGATTTTAAAATAATACTTTCCACTTGATCACTCCCAGGAATAGAATATTTAAAGGAAAGATTTACAAAAGCATTAAAATAACTGTTAGGGGAAGCACACTGACTGAAACCGCCAGGCACCACAGCAACTATTTACATGAGTTATTTTACGGCAGGAGGTCTTGGTAAGGAACATGGAACTAATAAGCCACCACCAACCACAAGAGTTAAGGAAAGGTCAAAAGCAGATACCATGTGTCTGACCACCTCCCAGAATCCTTCTTGCTGGCATTCATCTTGGCTGAACAAGGTGTGCACCACTGGGAAAGACTCTGAGTCAGAATGATTGGCTAAAGACAACCTGGAAACTAATCCCATCACCATAAAACCTGAGACTGCAAGCCATGTGGCAGAGCAGTTCCCCTTACCCTACTGCTTCCCCTCACACATCCCCTAGCCCCTGGGCACCCTTTCCCAATAAAATCCCTTGCTTTATCAGCACATGTGTTCCTTGGACAATTTATCTCCGAGTGTTAGACAAGAGCCCAGCTTCAGACCCTGGAAGGGGTCCCCCTTTCTGCAACATAATGATTCTCCTTAAAAATGTCCTCTAGGAAAGTCAAAATCACCACCACACTCCCAGCTAATACTATTTGTGTTCTTTCACTTCATGAAAAGCAATGACATTGACCACCCTGAACACACTTCTTTTCCACGAACATGCTATGTGAAGGGATTGTCCATCAGAGTCGCTACTACACAGAGATTCAAAAATCAAGACCACTCTTTTCTCCCTTTTCAAGAACTTTCCATTGGAAAGCACCTTTGAGAAATATTCAACAAAAAAGTTCTCTACAAACCACGATTTACTGCTAGCAAGTGTTTCCTCTCTATTATCCTCAGGTCAAAATTCTGTCATTGGACATACTTTACCAAGACAAAGCTAATTATGTAGAAAATTCTCTACAGGTATCTCTTATTTCTCTTGGTACCAGTCAACCAAAAAAATCATTTATTTGGTGATGTACCTACCATCCCACATCTTTACTCCCTTTTTCATTCTTTTATTTAAAAGCAAAATTTTAGCTTTAACACATGAAATGTGCATTTTTAGCCTGAGGTAATAATGACCACTTTGAAACAAGTAGCCTCAATTAAAATAAAAAAAAAGTTTCTGTGTTATTTAAATTAATTTAATGAGTACATTTAATTTTAACTACTTTTTAGATACTTATTTAACACATATTTACCTAAGAAATGCAAAGCAAAAGGTACTTTGAAATCAACCTGAATTAAACAGAACAACAGACAACTTTCTTTTGCCACATAAATGTCAACACTACAAATAAACCACGAATCCTGAATCAGTATTTGAAGTGAATCATTGCAGACAATAACATTTCAGAAACCTCAAAGCTAACACACGAAGTGGTTTTACTTTTATAGAATTTTTAAGTACGATGAAGGAATAGTTTTCTGTGTGCAAATGAAAACTTCCAAACTTCAATTAATTCATAGAAACTCAAGATGCATTCTCTTGTAAGACAGAGGAAAAACAGACAAACTTGTTTACTGCCATTCTTAAACACACACAGTTTACAGTTAAACCAAACTCCTTCATGCAAAGAAACAGAAGGTAGATGAATATCTTTAGAAAAAGTTTCCGCCTGTCCACCAGCCAAGATAGAAAGATTTTACTTATCCTGTAATATTAACTTATCCTGTAATATCCTGTATTTAAAGCAAATATGATTTATCAAATCCTAAACTCATACAACTTTCTATAATCGTATTCCCCTGACTTACAAACCAAATTGTGTTCATCAGAATAGTAAGAAACAGTAAAACAATGCTGAATTTTCCAATACTCTGCACTCCAGGCCTTTTTGCTATTATTGTTCAGATACAATAAAATAGCTAAAATTGCCAGGTCAAAATATTTCTTTGTGTTACTTACCATTTCCAGTATTTATGAAATAACAGAAGCCCAGCCTGGAGAAACCATCTTGCTAGTAAACAACAGATCTTTTTCAGAAATGGGAACAGGTTTTACAGTTCTACTGGAATATATCACTATTCATATGTACTCACCATATTTCACAGTGGTTTTTTTTCTAAAGCTGAAGATAGAACTTAAGGCATTCTGCCAACACCTGTCTAATTCACAACAGAAATGCAATGCAAATTTCTTACAGATACCCCAAATGATGCCAATAACTTATCCATTTCATTTTGCATTTGGCCAGCATTTTACAAAATCACATCACCACAGCATAGACAAAACTTCATAATCACCTTTCAGATAGAATCAGCAAGAAGCCATTGTAATAATCCTCTGCCTTATTTTAAAAGCCTGTAACAATTATGCAGGTGATAATAGAATCACATAAAATGGTATCAACAGTGACTTACCTCTATCACTGAAGTCATCAACCAGGATGATTTCTGCGATCAGACTCTCCGGGGTTCGGTTGATGATGCTGTGTATGGTCCGGAGGAGGGAAGTCCAGCCTTCGTTATGGAATGGGATAATGATGCTGGTGTTCGGCAGCCTTTCCAGGTACATCTTGTGCTTACAGCTGGATTTGAAAGAGGAGGGCAAGGCTATGTTAGATGCAAAACGGTAGTACATTTTATATTGCCATTGACTCACTGTGTTATCAGACAACTGTGAAAATTAGACTTTGCCTAATGGTTTCCCAGCCAGAGCTTCTACACTGTTATAGCTACTCTACCCATTCTTGGGATTTATTAATGATTCCCTTTCACATCCACTCTCTTTTTTGTTTTTTGGATGTGTCAATTTCACATTTATTCAGGTACAGATAATGTGTCTCGACTCAACAAGGTTAAATAAGAAGAAGCTCTGTTGTACTATAAAACCAGATGAATAGTTTATTCCAGTGATTCTGAGTTGATTTTGCCATAATTTCCTCAGCTATGCCCTCCTTTGTATACTGACTTTATCTATGCTTTTCTATACCAGTGGCTCAAAAAGAAGGTAAGAACCACACTGAAATGTCATGCTCTCCTTAGTATATATTTTCTCTATTGCGATCTAATAGTAATGGGGACAAATTTTATGTATTAACATCATTTCCATTGAGCACATGGTTAATGTTTGGGTGGATTTCTGGGAAGTTTTGGAAGTTTAACTTCTGAATATTTATGCCAAAATAATCAGTTAAAGTTGGTTATTGCCTCCATGGCTGGGCAGTGTTTAAGGCTCTAGGGGAGAAAAGAGACTTAAAGTGAAAGAAGTGAAAATTTAATCTTAAATAATCACATACTGATGTAACCTCATGGTTGAGACTACAGTGAAATTCAAATCATGACACTATGACATTCGTTATGAGAACTATACAGATCTCATATTTCTGTTATCACTGTGAAGTAATCTGAGATGTCAAATAGGAAGTAGGTCTTAACTCTGGGCATAGTTACAAGCAATTTAGTATATGTCATGGCTATGCTTTCAATAGTCTTGATTTATTTAAGTGATTTATAAATAGGGCAGAAAACTGGGTCTCAGATCTCATTTAATTTTTAGTTCGGCATTGGTCATATTTGCCCAAGCTTTATGAAGGATAATGAATTCACTTGTTGGTGAAACATTTGAGTTACTTTAAAAATAATACAGAATGAAATTTTAATCAATTATCAAAATTCAGTGATTTTCCTGACATGGACAACCTGAAGACAAAAGAGAGAGCAAAAATCTGGAAACAGACACAGTCTCTGCTTAAAAGCAAGAACATTGAATAATTTGTCTTTTGCCAGAAATGGCTACTGTTTAATTTAGATAAGAAAACAAAACAAAGTATAAATTTTGAAGCATGCATAGATTCTACCAGTTTGCATAGAAACATACCAGAATATGCAAGACAGTACCTACAATATGTTTTCAGTCAATTGCTTCAATACTTTATTTTACTATGATCTCAATAGGATAACTTAAATATCACTGTGGATATAAAATAGATCTTGTCTTACAGCTTCAGATGATAGAATATTAGTATAATGCAATTAAAGAAAAAAATTAACTATCCTGGAAGTTACAGTAAAATGACATATTTTTAGACAAATAATTTAAATATAAAAATAGACATTTCTTTCCATCTTGTCACTTTATTATCACTCTGTTTGATCTCAGATTTTAAAAATTGTAAAAATATTTATAAAAATGGTAGATTTCAATGTTTTCAAACACAATTGAGAGAACTAGGAAAAAACCATCAAAATGATACCATGAAGTGGGCATAAAAGCCCTATAAAAGACATGCTCCTTAAAGAACCAGGGCTTCCCTGGTGGTTCAGTGGTAAAGAATCCGCTTGCAATGCAGGAGACCCATGTTTGATCCCTGGGTCAGGAAGATCCCCTGGAGGAGGGAATGGTAATCCATTCCAGTATTCTGACCTGGAGAACTTCATGGATAGAGAAGCCTGGCAGGTTAAAGATCATGGGGTCGCAGTCAAACACGACTGAGTGACTTTCACAAGGAACATATTCCTTTAGGGATAACATAAAATGATTTTAAAGAGCAATATAGGAAACATACATGTCAGTGATTCCCAAGAATATAGTGAGATGGGTGCTTTCACATATAATGAACAAAGATGGAAAAGAGTGCTAAAGGAATTCAGTGCATCTTATCATAATTACAGAGTTATTCATTCAACAAACGCAAAGAACTGAGACAAAGGTATTTTCCTATATCAACATTCAGTTCAGTTCAGCTCAGTCACTCAGTCATGTCCGACTCTTTGTGACCCCATGGACTGCAGCACGCCAGGCTCCCCTGTCCATCACCCAACTCTGGGAGCTCACTCAAAATCATGCCCATTGAGTCAGTGATGCCATCTAACCATCTCATCCTCTGTCGTCCCCTTCTCCTCCTGCCTTCAGTCTTGCCTAGCATCAGGGTCTTTTCCAGTGAGTCAGTTCTTCACACCAGGTGGCCAAAGCATTGGAGCTCCATTTGAATGCAGAGTTCCAAAGAATAGCAAGGAGAGATAAGAAAGCCTTTCCCTGCAATCAATGCAAAGAAATAGAAGAAAAAAATAGAAAGGGGAAGACTAGAGATCTCAAGAAAATTAGAGATACCAAGGGAACATTTCATGCAAAGATGGGCTCGATAAAGGACAGAAATGGTAGGGACCTAACAGAAACAGAAGATATTAAGAAGAGGTGGCAAGAATACACCAAAGAACTGTACAAAAAATATCTTCACAACCCATATAATCATGACGGTGTGATCACTCACACTTACCTAGAGCTAGACATCCTGAACTGTGAAGTCAAGTGGGCCTTAGGAAACATCACTATGAACAAAGCTGGTGGAGGTGATGAAATTCCAGTTGAGCTATTTCAAATCCTAAAAGATGATGCGGTGAAAGTGCTGCACTCAATATGCCAGCAAATTTGGAAAACTCAGCAGTGGCCACAGGACTGGAAAAGGTCAGTTTTCATTCCAATCCCATAGAAAGGCAATGCCAAAGAATGCTCAAACTACTGCACAATTGCCCTCATCTCACACACTAGTAAAGTAATGCTCAAAGTTCTCCAAGCCAGGCTTCAGCAATATGTGAACCGTGAAGTTCCAGATGTTCAAGCTGGTTTTAGAAAAGGCAGAGGAACCAGAGATCAAGTTGCCACCATCCTCTGGATCATGGAAAAAGAATGAGAGTTCCCTAAAACATCTATTTCTGCTTTATTGACTATGCCAAAGCCTTTGACTGTGTGGATCACAATAAACTGGGGAAAATTCTTCAAGAGATGGAAATACCAGACCACCTAACTTGCCTCTTCAGAAACCTGTATGCAGGTCAGGAAGCAACAGTTAGAACTGGACATGGAACAACAGACTGGTTCCAAATAGGAAAAGGAGTACGTCAAGGCTGTGTACTGTCACCCTGCTTATTTAACTTATATGTAGAAACGCTGGACTGGAAGAAACACAAGCTGGAATCAAGATTGCCGGGAGAAATATTAGTAACATCAGATATGCAGATGACACCACCCTTATGGCAGAAAGTGAAGAGGAACTAAAAAGCCTCTTGATGAAAGTGAAAGAGGAGAGTGAAAAAGTTGGGTTAAAGCTCAACATTCAGAAAACGAAGATCATGGCATCCAATCCCATCACTTCATGGGAAATAGATGGGGAAACAGTGGCTGACCTTATATTTCTGGCCTCCCAAATCACTGCGGATGGTCATTGCAGCCATGAAATTAAAAGACGCTTACTCCTTGGAAGGAAATTTATGACCAACTTAGACAGCATGTTAAAAAGCAGAGACATTACTTTGCCAACAAAGGTCCATGTAGTCAAGGCTATGGTTTTTCCAGTGGTCATGTATGGATGTGAGAGTTGGACTGTGAAGAAAGCTGAGCACAAAAGAATTGATGCTTTTGAATTGTGGTGTTGGAGAAGACTCTTAAGAGTCTCTTGGACTGCAAGGAGATCCAACCAGTCCATCCTAAAGGAGATCAGTCCTGGGTGTTCATTGGAAGGACTGACGTTGAAGCTGAAACTCCAATACTTTGGCCACCTCATGAGAAGAGCTGACTCATTTGAAAAGACCCTGATGCCGGGATAGATTGAGGGCAGGAGGAGAAGGGCACGACAGAGGATGAGATGGTTGGATGGTATCACCAACTCAATGGGCATGGGTTTGGGTGGACTCCAGGAGTTGGTGATAAACAGGGAGGCCTGGCTTGTTGCAGTTCATTGGGTTACAACGAGTCAGACACGACTGAGCAACTGAACTGAACTGAACTGAACTTCAGCATCAGTCCTTCCAATGAATTTTCAGGATGGATTTTCTTTACGATTGATTGGTTGGATCTCCTTGCAGTCCGAGGGACTCTCCAGAGTCTTATCCAACACCACAGTTCAAGAGCATCAACTCTTTCCCGCTCACCTTTTTTTATGTTCCAACTCTCATATGCATATGTGACTACTGGAAAAACCATAGCTTTAACTATACAGGGCTTTGTTGGTAAATTAATGTCTGTTTTTAAAAATATGGTGTCTATGTTGGTCATAGCTTTTCTTCCAAAGCGCAAATGTTGTTAATTTCATGGCTCCAATCACCACCTGCTGTGATGTTGGAGCCCCAGAGAATAAAATCCGTCACTGTTTCCATTGTTTCCCCATTTATTTGCCATGAAGTAATAGGGCCGGATGCCATGATCTTAGTTTTTTTAATGTTGAGTTTTGTATTATCCTGAATATTGATATTCAGGGTATCAGTATATCAAAACATCAAACATTAATATATCAAAACATCCAATATTAACATATCAAAATATCAAAGCATCATACCTAACAATGATCTGGGAATGTAACTGATATTCCCAGGTGTAAAATTATTCTTTTAACATTTAGAGGAGATACTGTATACATTTCTGGCTTGTTTTTTAAATAAGAGCTGTATTCAGACTAATACACTATAGCAGGGTTTCCAACCCCTGGGCCATGGACCAGTTCATGTTAGGAACCTGGCTGTATAGCAGGAGACGAGCAGTGGGCAAATGCTTGTATTTATAGCTGCTCCCCATTGTTTGCATAACCTTCTAAGCTCTACCTCCTCTCAGATCAGAAGTGGCATTAGATTTTCACAGGAGCATGGACCCTACTGTTCCTGAATCATTCCAAAACAATCTCCCTCATCTCATCCATGGAAAAATTGTCTTCTGTGAGACCAATCTCTGGTGCCAAAAAGGCTGGGGACTGCAAAGCAATCAATAGGGATTTAAAGATATGTTTAACAGCTATATATAATCCGTTCAGAAAAAATAGGCAGACTTGTGAGGATGGAAGACTGATCATGGGCAAAAAAGCCTTTGCTCATAAAAATATTTTAAGTAATTTCTATATAAGGGATGTGAAAGTATCTTTCTGTTCATTCGTGTGTTCAGTTCACAATGATTTGCCATTGGCTTACTCTTAGCCAACTCTGGTAGAGCTGAGTTCCAGTCCTCCCTTCTCTGGAGGCCCAGGGAAAAGTCCCACAATGCCTGGGTATCTGTAGGTGGCAGGAGTCATCTGTAAGGCCACCCCTTTCGCACACCCCCCCACCCGCCTCCTCCCCCTTCTTTCAACCTGGCTTCCTTTCCTCCCTTGAAATCTTTGATGTTAGTACTTGGATCTGAAGTTCTGTGTCTCTATAGGAGGTTTTCTGAGAGACTGTATTCTTGTATTTAAGGGCCTCCCTGGTGGTGCAGAGGTTAAAGCGTCTGCCTGCAATGCAGGAGACCTGGGTTCAATCTCTGGGTCGGAAGATCCCCTGGAGAAGGAAATGGCAACCCACTCCAGTATTCTTGCCTGGAGAATCCCATGGACGAAGGAGCTTAGTGGGCTACAGTCCACGGGTCGCAAAGAGTCGGACATGACTGAGCGACTTCACTTCACTTTACTCTTAGCCAGGAGGCAAAGTGGAGATAAAACAGGGAATGAACCCCAGTTTCTGACTTTAAGATATTTATGTTATAATAGGAGATACAGACTGGTAAAAGGCAAAGATTTAAAGAGGAATTGATATGTAGATGTGTACAAGCATTTGAGAGTGAGGCCCCTGAATCAATTCATAAAGTACTGCAGAAATGCAAGTGAGAGTTAAAAGGGGCCTGCAAAAGACCAGCTTGAGATATATTTAGGAAAATAATTGACATGACTTAGTAACTGTCTAGGAGAAACAGTTATGGAGGACCCCCACGTTTTGGACATGAGCAGCTGATGTATGAAATACAGATGGAGGTAAGAACACAGTGTGTGAGGGACTTTTGAGGGCTCTAAGACTTAAGGGTAAAGATGAATTCAATCTTGACCACATTAAGTCTGAAGTGCCTAAATGATATTGAGTTGAACATGAAAACAGATCCTCTGCTCCCTGTCCTGCTTGCTCATTTCTGTTCTCTTCCAGCCTTAAAAGACCCTAATTCTTTCAATTCTAGTATATGAGAGACAGCAGAAGAGACACAGATGTAAAGAACAGACGTTGGACTCTGTGGGAGAAGGCGAGGGTGCGATGATTTGAGAGAATAGCATAGAAACATGTATATTATCATATGTGAAATAGAACATTAGTCCAGGTTCGATGCATGAGACAGGGTGCTCAGGGCTGGTGCACTGGGACGACCCTGAGGGATGGGATGGGGAGGGAGGTGGGAAGGAGGGTCAGGATGGGGAACACATGTACACTCAGTGCTGATTCATGTCAATGTATGGCAAAATCACCACAATAGTATAAAGTAACTAGCCTCCAATTAAAATAATATAAAAAAGACCCTAATTCTAGGAACGAGATTCACTCAGCAACTCAACCTAACTCCTGACTTATGCTCTCCTGAACGCACACTATGCCTTGTCTAATCTGCTGATTCTTTTCCTAGATAAAAAGAAGTAAGGATGGAGAATAAAGTAGCTAAAAAATGACCAGCTCTCTACCCCAGCAGCCCCTTTAGTAACCCTGCAGGCAGATCATGCAGGCAAGATAACATCAGAAGAGATGTTCACGCAATGGAGAATGATCAGAACCCAACATCCTGCTCTGATAGATTCACTGAGATTCTTCCCCATCTCCCCCTTTAAAACTGGTCATGGCCAAGCAGAATCTTCAGAGTTGATCTCTGGACAAATCCACCTTCTCCTCAGAGTGTTGGTTTTTTTGATTAAAGCACCCTTCCTGTTTATTCACACTTGCCTCTCAAATGATTGGCTTTTGAGCAACTGAATCTGAGTTCAGTAACAAATACAGCAGCGGTATGTGACATACACAGTTAGCTGTCTATGTATGTACGTGTGTGTGTGTGTGTGTGTGTGTGTGTGTACCTATCTATCATCTGTGTGTCTGCTACCTATCATCTACCTATCATCTAAGTATTTATCATCTATCATCCATGCAGCTATCCATCTATCCATTCATCCATTTATCCATCCATCCATCCATTCATCTATCATCCCTCTATCTATCCTTTTATCTAACATCCATCCATCCATCTATCTATCCATCTATTTATCATCTATCTATCTATAGCTCAAATAAAGATCTGATTTACTGGAAGCACAAGTTGATGAGTAACAGCTCCAGCACTGATGCCAGAGCATCACCACCGTCTCTACAGCATCACCATACTAGTACTTGCCAAGTTGGTCTTATCATAAGTACCAGCAGACAGTCAACTGAGTGCTTTCTCTCATCTCTGATAAAAGGCAGATTAAAAGTTCAGAGGCAAATGAATGCCATAGAGCAAGTATCAGGCAATGAAGCTGGGGAAAAAGCAATTCTATAGTGAAGCATCTCTAGGTGTTTTCTGTATCATCACTATGGTTTTCCAGCAAGATGGTGCCTCAGGTGCCCACAGGGACAAGCATCAGGATGGGGATCTTTGGCTGGCTGATTTCCCTTCCCTGTTGTATCTCTTCACCCTCCTTGCCAAAGTATACTCTGTGATGATCTCTTTAAAACTACTGCAGTCAAATCGTGTCTGAGAGTCTACTTTAGGGGAAACCAATCTGAAACCATCAGCCTGCCAATGCAGGAGACACAGAAGGCTTGGGGTTGATCCCTGGGTCAGGAACATACCCTGGAGGAGGAAATGGAAACTCACCCCAGCATTCTTGTCTGGAGAGTTCCATGGACAGAGGAGCCTGGCAGGCTACAGTCCATGGGGTCACAAAGAGTTGGACGTGACTGAGCATGTACCCGCATTACATTAAATATAGCCTTAATCTAATAAGCAGACTATTAGTAATACAGTTACCTTCTTTACATAGATGCCTGTAATTTTTTTCAATGAGACTACACTGAAAACTCACTCATTATAATTATTCCTCAAATACTGAAAAATCACTTTTTATACATTAGACTATTGAGGTTTAAATGTGGCTTTGCCACTTGTGTGAAAATGGGTCAGTTATTTAACTTCTATAAGACTAGTTTTCTCATGTGTAACAATATAAAAGCAAAATATTATAATTTATTCATAATTTGTGAAAGAGAATTAAATTAGATAATCCATACAAAGCATTCAGTACAGTATTATATTTGATAATAGTTTTTTAAAATTATATGTTGCTGTTATTATTGCTTTTTAAAAACATTTTTTTTTGATGTGGAGTTGAATTTGTCCTCATATTACTTCTTTTTCGTGTTTTGGTTGCTTGGTCATGAGGAATGTGGGATCTTAGTTCCCGGCCAGATTTTGAACCCACATCCCCCACATTGGAAGGTGAAGTCTTAACCACTGTATCATCAGGGAAGTCCGCGGTTGTTTTAACAGCTATTATTTTATCTGTCAAGTCCTCTGTGAAAGACGCTAGGAAACAAGGAGAGACACGAGCTGCGTGAGAGAAAGTGAGAGACACACGATAAAAAGATGAATAAATTACAGTTTCCTCCCTTAAGGATTCACAGACCAGCAGACAGATGCATCAAATGAGACAAGGGACATAATAGATGGCACAGAGGCACTGAAGAGCCCACAGGAGGTATGACCAACTTTGTCTGAAAGAACTAGGGGTGTCTTTATAGATGAGTCTGTATGTGGAAAACAGATCGTGAAGGATCTTGAAAGTGATTCTGAGAAATCTGGACATCAGCCTGCAGTCAATGGGAAGTATTTCTCATACTGTTAATGATGGGGAAGACAGGACACTGTTTATAATTCCTCTGACATCTGGGTAAGTGATGCACTGAGACAGCAAAGATGAAAGGAAGAAAGTTGGAGGTTGTAAGAGCTTGGGCAAAAATAATGAGGGTGCTGATCTGAGTTTTACTCTAAGGAAAGCCAGCCTGTTTGTGGTGGTGCCTGAACTGACTAAATTATATGTAGTCATCCCAGCATTTAAGCTGCTCCAAAGGAAATTGAATTCACGCTCAAAGTCAGCCATTGCATTGGCCAAGCTATTGTACAGATGACTCCTTCTCATTATTACTAGAAATGTTGCAGCATATCCAGAATTTTGTTAAGAATCTGCAACCTGTGTATTTTAGATTTAACTTCAAGTCAAGCTGGGAATGGGAAATTTGTGAAATTAGAAGACAATGTGGCAACATGGAACTGTGTTGAAGAAATAAGTAAAATGAAGTCAGACACAATTTATACGTTTATGTATAGGTAGCAAATTTATGAAAAGAGAATAGGGATAATTTAAAACTGTTGTATTAAGTTTATAGCACTACAGGTGAAAATGCCTGTTATCATTGCATTTCATATTGTGTATTATTTTAAAATAAGCCTTTTAATAAAATTAACTTGGAGAGTAATAATGGCTCAGAAATGAGGACATCTCTTTAAGTAATACTTTACCTAAGTGAATGGAAAAACAAATCTTTAAATTTAAATGTACCAAAGAGACAAAAGAAATAAATTCTTAGGCTACTTGCGAGAAACGACATATCTTAAAGGCATTTTTAAAAGTTGGTTAAAAACCAGTCGGTAAACGTTCTGCTAAACCATTCACAATAATGAAAATAAAACTGAATAGAATATTTCTCACACTCTTCTGTTTCCACAAACAGAGCATATATGTTTTCTGATATTCACTATTGACATTTAATAACACGGGCGATTTAAAGATATATTTAGTTTAACAATAGTCTTTATTATAAACATACTTAACCACCATTCTTTTATAATTACATTAATTTATCTTTGCATTTTTACTGGTTTCACAAAAAGAGTTTCATTTATCTTTGCAGTTTCACTGGTTTCACAAAAAGTGGTTCTTTCACAAATAGGAATAAGCCAACTTAAAAAAAAATAGAGATATGTGATTTAAGTACCTGACTTATTTGTGATTTTTTTTGTCTGAAAGAGATATCTTACTGTTCATGCAACAATATCAACCTTTATACTGTGTTTAGGTAAACTTGCATTTAAGATTCTCAAAGCCTTCATATTTTCTTTATCATCATTTAAACACACTTTCTCATGCCCAAGGCTGAATATTTAGTTTTGGACACAACGTCAAAACCTGCATTTTAAAGATTCAAACACTCAGACTGCAAGATTTGGGTAGAACGTTTGAATGAAAGCATTTGAACATTTTACTCCTTAGATCATTCCATTAGCTTATCTAAAGTTATTATTTTATTTTTTGTTTTAATGGATTTTTTTCTATTTATATAAGTAGATCAGTCCGGATGTTATATTCTGGTAATAAATAATTTCCAATCCCAACAGCTCACAAAAATGAATATACTCTTTCTGTGTCTTCCGCTTATTTATCACTGGTTGGCTAGAGAGTCTCTGCCTGAGGTCACTAGCACCAGTCAACATTCTGACCATTGTCAAACACTGTGTCAGACGTTAGAGCAGTGGTGGGTCTCAGGCTAGAAGTTAAATGGTCTGTCTCTAAAATGACAGTTCCTTCTGCTTAGAAATCACCGGTCAGCACTAGTCACGTGGCAGGAGGGCCCGGTAAGTGCAGTCTTATATACAGTGAAGCATTACAGCCGGAAGTAGTTGGGATGAACATGACCATCTTAGTCTTCTATGTTCTTTCAATAAAAGAGGAAATAGGAAAATGGAACCTGCCTGTCGTATTACATTACATGGAAACATTGAAGAGGTTCAGCTTCTTCACAGACCAAAAAAGGAAAAAATGATTGCTCATATTTAGGGCTTCTCACCTACAGAAGCATAGTTGAGATCTCATTTTTAGAACTGCAGCCACACTTAAGGTATCATCAAGTTTAGTCCTTCGTTTAATTGAAATTTGAGACATTTAAAGTTTTAGAGAGTTTAACAAAAATAATTTTAACAATCAAACAGGTAAAACAGTGTACTGGGTGAAGAGTGATAGAATTATGGGGCATTTGACCCAAAGAGTTTAAAATGTTTTGAAAGATATTTATAACTCACATAGCTGGGGAGTAGAGAGCAAAGAAATGGAATCCAACACTCTTCACTTCTGATTACATAATATTTTGGAAATGCCATTCTATCACTGGCTTTTTAAGACATCTTTATATCAATCCAATCCATTAAATTATATAAATACTATAATATTTTAAAGGGAGGTAGGCAATTACTCCATTAGATCAAACATTTTTCTGAAATATGTAATCTATTATCCACAAATACTTCTGGAAGTGAGCCATTTAATAATATGTATAAAGAAATACCTATGACAAAATTTATGACCAATTATCATTTGAATGCAGACTCTAAGAAGGCCTGGGCGACTGAACCCTGGGCTGTCTGAACCACTAGATTATACTGGTACGGGAAGGAAAGAAGTAGACATTGTGCCCCCTATATCTAATATTTCTTTATTAGTTTTTTACATTTTAATAAAAACAGAGAGCTTTGCAACTTCCAGCTAATAGTATTTCCGGCTAAGATTATCACGGGATTTCTCCTTTTAACCAAGATGGAGTAACATGGCAGGGGGTAGGGGGCTTCCCAGATGGCTCAGTGGTAAAGAATCCACCTGACGATGCAAGAGACACAGGAGACCAGGGCTTCATCCATGAGTCTGGAAGATCCCCTGGAACAGGAAATGGCAAGCCACTCCAGTATTCCTGCTTAGGAAATTCCACATCCAAAGGAAACCTGGTGGGCTGCAGTGCATGCGGTCGCAAGCACAATGGAGTAACATAGATATACTTATTCTTCCACTTGACCACTTAAACAACTATATTAAAACTATGAATGGTTTTCAAGACACTGGCAAATATATATATATATATATATATATATATATATATATAGAGAGAGAGAGAGAGAGAGAGAGAGAGAGAGAGAGAGAGAAATTCTTCAGAAAGAGGAAGCAAACATTTCCCTCTGCTTATATGCCAGAGTGAAATTCTAGGCAATGCTGAAGTTAGGAGAAACTCAGGTCTACCTAGGTGATCTCCCTAAATGGTAGAGATGAAGCCAACATCCTAGAGTTATCAAAGTTTGTAAGAGTTTGCAGGAAGGAACAGTATAGAAAGAAAACCTAGGCAATCTACAGTGTCCCCTTAACTCTTCAGCAGAGCATAGATCAACACATGTGTGTAAAGACATAACCTTGAACTGAGGAATGAAGCACCAGAAAAGATTAAAGGGATCAGTAACTCATATAGGCCATGAAATAATTCTTGTTCTCAGCAGGCATGACGAAAAAACTTGTATCTTAAGAATTGCATAGAGTATTCGAAAAGGGGTTAGAAAGGATGGAGAATTAGTCCTAAAAACAGTTCCAGTTCAAAGAAAGCTTCAGTGCAATACTTAGCAGTATCAAACTGTTTCTAAGTAGCTACACTGTAACACAGGGAAAAGGCTCAGTTACACTTATAGGAAATCAAAGTATTTTATACCCTAAAAAATAAAATTCAAACATCTGACAACCAGTAAAAACTACAAACCATTCGAAGAAGCAAGAAAACAGGAACCCAAAATGAAAAAGAAAAACACTAAGCGAAACTGGCACAAATATCAAGGATGATAGAATAGGCAATGATATTAAAGTAGTTATTATAGCTGTTTTCAAACATTCAAGAAGACAGAGGAATACTTGAACATACTGAAAGACACAGAAGATGTTAAAAATAACCAAATATAACTTCTAGAGATTAAAACTACAGTCTCTGAGATGAAAAATACACTGGATAAAATTTAAGGCAGATTAGATATTGTGGATGAAAAGATCCATCAACTTGAAGACATGGAAAGAGGACTCTCCAAAATTAACAAAAAAGGATAAAAGAAATTCTTAACATAAAATGAATAGAGCATCAGCAGTGTGGAAAACTTCAAAAGGCCTAATATGTGTGTAATTAAAGTGTCCACAAGCGAAGGTAAAGGAGACATAGGAAGTATCTGAAGACAGATTTGAAAGTTTTTGAGATTTAATGAAAACGTGAAGCACCAAATAGGTGCTTCAAATAGGCCTGTGTGTAATCTGGGCACAAGAAACATGAAGAAAGCCACATTAGCATCTCTCATAACTCAGTTTTTAAAAGCAATGATAAAGACACAATTTTGAAAGCAACCAGAGAGACAAAGAAATAGAGAACAAACTCAGAACAAACAAAATAGAGAAGGGAAAGGGGGGATGAATTAAGAGATTGAAATTGATACACACACACACACACACACACACACACACTACTGATACCACACATAAAATAGATAACCAATGAAACCTACTGTGTAGCATAGTGAACTCTACTCAGTGCTCTGAGATGACTTGAATGGGAAGGAAATCCAAAAAAGCAGGGGATATATGTCTACATACAGCTGATTCAGTTTGCTATACAGTAGAAACTAACACAATATTGGAAAGCAACTATAGCCCAATAGAAATTACATTAAAAAAAATAAATAAAAGCAACCAGAGGGGGTAAAAAAAAGATACCTAAGTGTGGAGGGAAACCGGTAAGTGTGGAGCTACCACTGATAAGAGTGACAGCAAGCTTCTCATTAAAAATAATTCAAGATACAAAGACAGTGGGGGAGCACTTTAAGTACAGAAAAGACAATTTAAAAGAAGAGGAAAAAAAGCAATCTACTTTTCTTTAGTTAATGAAAATACGTTTAAAAAACAAAGGTAAAATAAAAATTTTTCAAACATACAAATATTGAATTAGGCTTGGGTTTCTCTTGTGGCTTAGCTGGTAAAGAATCTGCCTGCAATGTGGGAGACCTGGGTTGGAAAGGTCCTGTGGAGAAAAGGCTACCCACTCTAGTAATCTGGCCTGGAGAATTCCATGGACTGTATAGTCCATGGGGTTGCAAAGAGTCAGATAGGACTGAGTGACTTTCATTTTCACTACATACATTAGGAGACCTCCACAAAAGTAAACATTGCAGGAAACTCTTTAGAACAATTATATTCAGTGGAAATCTATATGTAGACAAAACTAAAAGAATTAAAAGCAACATAAACAAATTTTGTGGGCACCCTTAGAGGGGCCACCACACAGCAGAAACTCTTACACTAAGCAGCTCTGCTGCACAAGTTCTATGTCAGCAAATGCAGCTAAGAGAGCCAGGACTCACTTCCCAACAACGCCCACAACAATAAGGCAGGTCAACAAAGCTGGACTCCAGTCACCCTGATATAACTCAAGTTTATGGCAGAGATTCCAAGACAGACTAGTTTCCTCCTAAGGAACAAGATAAGTAAGTTACCACTTTTATTTCACATCATTCCACTACTTCTCCTCAGAGAGATTAGGCCAGATAATGAAACAAAAGGGATTCAAACAGGAAAGAAAGAATTAAAACTATTTCTACATGCATACGACTTGACATTATATATTCTACACTTGATATTAGCCAAAAGGCTGAGAAGCGATGACATTATATATTCTAAACAATATACACATGCAAACATACACTCGCATAAACATACATGCAAACAAATTAAAATAATCTCAGTAAAGTTATAGAATACAAGCTCAAAATACAACATCAAATCTACTTCTTCAGATCAGCAATAAACAGGTTAAAATAAAATTAAGACAACTGTGTTACTTACAATACCATGAAGAAGAATAAATTACTTAGAAAAACATTTAACAAAACAAATTCAAACATATGCTGAAAACTGCAAATATTTATTGAAAGAAATTTTCAGTTCAGTTCAATTCAGTCACTCAGTCGTGTCCGACTCTTTGCAACCCTATGAATCGCAGCACACCAGGCCTCCCTGTCCATCACCAACTCCCGGAGTTCACTCAGATTCACGTCCATCGAGTCCGTGATGCCATCCAGCCATCTCATCCTCTGTCGTCCCCTTCTCCTCCTGCCCCAAATCCCTCCCAGCATCAGAGTCTTTTCCAATGAGTCAACACTTCGCATGAGGTGACCAAAGTACTGGAGTTTCAGCTTTAGCCTCATTCCTTCCAAAGAAATCCCAGGGCTGATCTCCTTCAGAATGGACTGGTTGGATCTCCTTGCAGTCCAAGGGACTCTCAAGAGTCTTTTCCAACACCACAGTCCAAAAGCATCAATTCTTCGGCACTCAGCCTTCTTCACAGTCCAAATCTCACATCCATACATGACCACTGGAAAAACCATAGCCTTGACTACATGGATCTTTCTTGGCAAAGTAATGTCTCTGCTTTTGAATATGCTATCTAGGTTGGTCATAACTTTTCTTCCACGGAGTAAGCGTCTTTTAATTTCATGGCTGCAGTCACCATCTACAGTGATTTTGGAGCCCCCAAAAAATAAAGTCTGCCACTGATTCCACTGTTTCCCATCTATTTCCCATGAAGTGATGGGACCAAATGCCATGATCTTCGTTTTCTGAATGCTGAGCTTTAAGCCAACATTTTCACTCTTCTCTTTCACTTTCATCGAGGGGTTTTTAGTTCCTCTTCACTTTCTGCCATAAGGGTGGTATCATCTGCATATTTGAGGTTATTGATATTTCTTCCGGCAATCTTAATTCCAGCTGTTCTTCTTCCAGCCCAGCGTTTCTCATGATGTACTCTGCATATAAGCTAAATAAGCAGGGTGACAATATACAGCCTTGACATACTCCTTTTCCTATTTGGAACCAGTCTGTTTTTCCATGTCCAGTTCTAACTGTTGCTTCCTGACCTGCATATAGGGCCATCTAAATAAATGGAAACACATCCCAGGCTTTGGATCAGAAAACAATATCAAGATGGCAATATTCCTCAATGTACAGATTCAACGCAATTCACATAAAAATCCCAGGTGTCTTTTTTTTTGGTGACAAATGGGTTTTAAAATTCATTTGGTTATACTTTAGTTATACTTGCTTATTCAACTTATATGCAAAGTATGTCATCTGAAATGGTGGGCTTGTTGAATCACAAGCTGAAATAAAGATTGCTGGGGTAAATATCAACAACCCCAGATATGCAGATGATTCCACTATAATGGCAGAAAGTGAAGAGGAACTAAAGTCTCTTGATGAGAGTGATAGAGGAGGGCAAAAAAACTGATTTAAAACTCAACTTTAAAAAAACTAAGATTATGGTATCTAGCCCCATCATTTCATGGCAAATAGATGGGGGAAGCAATGGAAACAGCGACAGACTTTATTTTCTTGGGCTACAAAATGACTTCAGATGGTGACTGCAGCCATGAAATTAATAAAAGACACTTGCTCCTTGGAAGAAAAGCTATGACCAACTTAGACAGCACATTAAGCAGAAACATTACTGACAAAGCTACGGTTTTTCCAGTGGTCACGTATGGATGTGAGAGTTGGATAATAAAGAAAGCTGAGTGCCGAAGAATTGATGCTCTTGAACTGTGGTGCTGGAGAAAACTCTTGAGTCCCTTGGACAGCAAGGAGATCAAGCCAATCAGTCCTAAAGGAATCAACCCTGAATATTCATTGGAAGGACTGACACTGAAGCTCCAACACTTTGGTCACCCTGATGTGAAGAGTCAACTCATTGGAAAAGACCCTGATGCTGGGAAAGATTGAAGACAAAAGGAGAAGGGGCGGTAGAGGATGAGATGGTTAGATAGCACCACCAACTCAGTGGACATGAATTGTGGCAAACTCTAGGAGACGGTGAAGTGCAGGGGTCTGGCATGCGGCAGTCTACAGGTCATGAAGAGTCGGACAGGACTTGTGACTGAACAACACCCAAAAATGTGTTACGAAACCCATTGCATTATCCTTAAATTCGTATGCTAATGTCTTACTCAGTATTTCAGAATGTTTGCTGTATTTAGAGGCAGGGGCTTTAAAGAGCTAGTTAAGTTATAGTGAAGTCATTAGGGTGAGCACTAAAGCAACAGGAATGGTATTTTTAGGAGACAAAAAATCTGGACACAGACATGGATAGAAGAGCAGGTGAAGACGCAGAGAGACGTGCATTAGGTCTCGGAAGAAACCGAACCTGCTGACATCCTGACCGCAGACTCCAGTATCCAGAATCATGAGAAGATAATTTTCTGCTGTTTAACTTACACAAGAAAATAATTTTGTGGTCAAATGATATAATTACTATTTTATTTTAGTTAAATCATTTTAAAAGATATTTGATCAGTCTATAGCAAAAATAAAAGCAACATATTTTGACATTTATAACATAAGTCAAAACAAAATATATGGCAATAATAGCAGTAAGGTCTGAAGTAGAAAAATGTTGCATAGACTGTTGCATAGAAAAATGCATACTGTTACATAGTTCTTATACTACAAATGAAGTCATATAATATTACTTAAGGGAAGACCATGATTCGTTATGCTATATTCCATCAACATAAAAGCAACCACTAAAATAACAGAGCATAAATAAAGTGAATGGTTTCCAATTATGTGTCTTATAGAGAGTAAGAATGTAATCAACATTTGCTAGATTGAAATGAATTGATTTGGAAACCGATAAAAATAATCACACATATACACACAATGCATAGTTATATCTGCGACGCCGTCACAAAAAATAGATTACATAGAATGAAAACATTTGAAATTAATTCAAAAGAAGTTAGAGGAGAGAGAAAAGTCTTAAAAGTCTTTAAGAACTCAGCATTACTTCAGTGATATTTTGAAGTGCAAAGCAGTGTTGTATATTTCAGCAAACCGTATCAGTAACTATATTGAATGTAAAGGGTTCTGAACAAGCACATAAAAGGCAGTGTCAGATTGCTCTCTGCTGCCTCCTACAGACTCATTCATAATACAAAGATGCAAAAAAATATAAAAGTAAAGGCACAGAAGATATACTACGCTAACACTAACAAAAAGAAAGCTAAAGTGGCTTTCATAATAGCCAACAAAACAGATTTCAAAGCAAAGAATATTACCAAGATATAAAGTTTATTTCTTGATAAAAGGTCAGTGTATCAAGAGGATGTAACAATTCAAATATTTATGTACCTAGAAATAGAAATATATGAAACAAAAGTTAAGAGAACTGCAAGGAAATACAGATAATTCTAAAGTTACAAGAAACTAACTCTTTGGATTTATCTTGCTCTTCTTTTCCAATTCTCATGGTGAAATCTTAGCTTATCGATTCACTGCCCTTTTTATTTCTGTTTTAAAACATTGAATGATAGATTAGAATTATTTCACTTTAAGAACTACTTTAAGTATAAAAATTTTAAAAATATTTAATTTTTATTTAAAATATTTTCTAATTTCACTTGAAACTTCTTTTAGGACATATTGATCTCTTAGAATTGTTTTCAATTTCCAATTGTATGAATATTATCCTATCTTCCTGCTGCTAATTTTTAATTTAATTTTATTATCAGAGAACATGCTCTGTAAATCTACAGTCTTTTAAAACTTGTAGTCTTAGTTTTATGACCCAGGATATGGTTTGACTTGAACAGTGTTTTCTGCACAATTGAGAAAAATATATATTCTGCTATTTCTGGGTTGGGTATTTGGGTTTCTTTTCATGTGTCTCCTTTTCTGAATTCTTTGGATTATTTTTACACCTTTTACTACTTGACTTTAATGCATCCACTGTGATTCTGATGTTATATTGGGCTTTCCCAGTGGGGTGGCTCAGCTGTAAAAGTATTCCCTTGCAATGCAGAAGATGCTTGAAATAGGGGTTCTATCCCTGGGCCAAGAAGATCCCCTGCAGGAGGGCATGGCATTCCATTGCAGGATTCTTGCCTCCAGAATCCCATGGGCAGATGAGGCTGGCAGGCTACAGTCCATGGGGTCACAAAGAGTAGGACATGACTGAAGTGACTGAGCACTCAGGTACATATTGTATAATATTTTAATGGGAGTTTTGGGGATTCAAATACTTGTCATGCTTCAAGTCCGTTTAGAATTAATATTGCACCTACTTCATTTTAAGATGGAAATCTTATTACCATATAGGTTTCTCTACACTCTTACGCTATAGTTGTCTTATTTCTATGTACACTGAAAACCACCAGAAACTAGTGTGTTTTCGTTTTCAGCTGTCAGACATGTTTTAAGGAATTCAAAAACTCAGTGCTATTTTGAATTCTCATGTCCTTTCCTAACCCCACTATTGTTATTTTTTTCCCAACAATGTCAATTAGGTGGGCCATACATTTTTCTAGGCCTTATAGTTGAGTTCTGTGGCATGACAATAGCAAGTGTTTTTTTCCTATCTTCTTCAGAAACCAGAATGATATTGGCAGGCTTTTAATTACAAACATCATATATTTTATAGCTCTATTGATAGTCAGATATTCTGCTTAATTTTGTGACATTTTCACTTGAATTTTCAAGGAAATTTTATATTTCCTCTAAGAGTCAAACTTTCAGCATAGTGATGTTTATAAATCTCCTTTATTATAGTTTAAATGTCTGTTGGAAGTTTAATGATACCATTCTTTCATGATTGACAGTAATACCTGGGAATTTCCTTCTTGGTGGCTTTTGTTCTTCCTTAGAGATATTTTCCTGGGATTTAGAAATTTTATGAATCCACTCAAAATACTAAATTTTGAATTTATAAATTTTTGACAATGTAATTGATTTCTTTTTTTATACTTATTTTCCCAGATGATTGATTTGAAAAATTTTCTTACCTAATTTATACATTTAAAGCTATGATTGCTTATAAACACTACTTTAATTGTAAAGAACATAAGTTTTGGTCTTTCATTATCAAATATATTTTCATTATTAATAAGTTCAAATATATTCTCTATACTAATAAGTTTCATTATCATTCCATTTTAAACACTTTTTAATTTCTATGATTCCACATTTGACCTGTGGGTTATTCATAAATGTATTATTTGATTTCTAAATATTTGCAACTTTTCTGCATATATTATTTTTTATTGATTTTTAATTTAAGTTTGATGAGAGAACATATTCAGGATTAATTCAATCTATTGAAATTTATTGAGTTGTTTATGCATAGATGTAGATCTAGTTGGATAAACATTCCATGTGCAACTGAAAAAAATGATTATAAAATTATTGAATATTAGATTCAAAAAATGTAAGTAAATTAAGTCAGTTTATTGATTTTATACAAACATACATATCTCTCAAGTGAAACATGTAACACTTGGGACATTTTTCATGTAATGCTAAAGTGCTATTAGTAATGATAGTAATAAAGAGGCAAGGAGTTATACTTTGGGTTTCCTTTAGGGCCCACATTCTAAATGGTTAAGATTCTATTCTGTTTTGTAATGATCATGAAAATTCTCTGAAATGGAAATAAACAGTGTGTCTACCCAGTTGTAGTCAGTTTCACTAGGATCAGTCGATTTCACTAGTTTGCATATGAGAGGGAAACCACGCATAGTGCTGCAGATTGTTTGACCTCATGCATCGATGCGCACATGCTCAGTCATGTCCCACTCTTTGCTAACGCATGGACTGTAGCCCATCAGGCTCCTCTGCCCATGGGCTTCTCCAGGCAAGAATACTGGAGAGGGTAGCTATTTCAAATACAACTTCGTTGTGTTGTGGGTTTTTTGTACCATTAGACCACCTTTGGATATATATATATATATATATATATATATATATATATATACACACACACACATACATATACATATACATGTATATATATACACACATACATATACATATATATATACACATACATACAAGTGCCAGTTTTCAGCACCTTGGACACATCCTGAATTAAAAAATTCATTACCTCACTCTTTCAAAAGCCTGTAAAATGTCTTTACTAATAGATGACAATTCAGACAATTCTGTGAAGTCTGTTTTAAACAGATATCCTAAACAAGATTACCAAAATAGCTAGGGGTATTATTGCTGCTGCTGCTGCTGCATCACGCGTCAGTCGTGTCTGACTCTGTGTGACCCCACAGACGGCAGCCCACCAGGCTCCCCCGTCTCTGGGATTCTCCAGGCAAGAACACTGGAGTGGGCTGCCATTTCCTTCTCCAATGCACGAAAGTGAAAAGTGAAAGTGAAGTCGCTCAGTTGTGTCCGACTCTTAGCGACCCCATGGACTGCAGCCCACCAGGCTCCTCTGCCCATGGGATTCTCCAGGCAAGAGTACTGGAGTGGTTGGCATTGCCTTCACTGGTATTATTACTAGTAAACTACAATTTTAAAAACGTTTTATCAAAGGAACCATTCATGTTTAGAAAGGAGAGAAAGCCTATTTATTTTCTTTGAGCTTTTTGCCACTGTATAATTTCTTGCAAAGCCATTTTGGTTCTGCTAAATTTCTCTCATCCTCATTCTCAATCGCCACAGAATAAAATGTCAGCTGGCACCTGGCTACTGACAAGCAGACCGTATAACATATCTGTATGTCATTTTCAAGCAACCAATTTACATAGTAATTGTTTTAATGTCAGCTTATTCAATTTTCAATGGCTGCTTTAGTCACAGTGTTTTTCTTTTCTAATCTTGCCATGCCAGTTGGGTTTGATAAAGCAGTGATAACTGGTAATTTATTTGCCTTTGACAGGCCTGGAAAATTAGATTGGATTGTTGAATATATGTGTATTTATTTGGGAACTTTCAAAAAATGTGTTTATTTTTAATTGAAGGATAATTGCATTACAGAATTTTGTTGTTTTCTGTCAAACATCAACATGAATCAGACATAGGGAACTTATTTTGCAAATTAATAATTTATATGGTACTGTGAGTACTACTTTAATATAACATGATGTCTTATGTCTGTCCTAGGAATAAAAAGAGCTTGTTTATGCAGCTGTATGTTTACCATAGCTCTGAGGCAGGAACATAGTGACCACAGAAGGGAGAGCGAAAGTGGAGGCCAGAGAGGGGCAGAAACCGACAGGAAGTCTGGCAAGTATTTTAGACAGAAGGGAGGGTTAATGACCAGCCCTGGTTTTCAAGGCTCACTCTAGCTCACTCTGTTGGATATATTGGACAGAACAATAGAGGGTGTGTGAGGTCCAGTAATGAGGTCATCCTAGGATTTCACTTCTGAGATGAGCGGCTTCCCTGGTGGTCCAGCGGTCAAGACGTCGCCAATGCAGGGAGAGAAGGTTTGATCCCTGGTCGGGGAACTAAGATCCCACATTCCTCACAGCGAAAAACCAGAACATAAAACACAAGTAATATTGAAACAAATTCAATCAAGACTTTAAAAATGGTTTCCACTTTTAAAAAAAGAGAGAGAGATGATGGTGGATGTAGCTGAGTCCCAGGGAAGGGATACCTTCTAGACTTTGGCTCTGAATTTTAGAGATGGAATTAACAGACCTTGGTGGTCGAGGTTGGCCAAGAGAATAAATAAAGTGATGAAACTGAGGGCCAGTACAGAGCATCACCGGGCTACAGCATCCAGTCATCGTGGAGCACCAGTGAACTGTAACACCTAGTCACCAGATAACCAGGATTTGTTTGCAGAGGAGACTGAAAGGCACTGGGAGGAAATGTCAGCACATTTCCTTTCTGATAAACAGACACAAAAACGCTGAAAAATGGGAGGAGGGCCCAAGTGTCAAACTGCGCTGGAATGCTTCACAAGACAAAGTGTTCAAATATTGGGTTTTGGCAACATGGAAGGCAATAGTGACTTTTGGAAGAAAAATGTGGATGGCATTCTAGTGTCTGGAGTCAAATTAAGAGTCTGAAGAGTGGGTGGAAGCTGAGGAAATCAATAGCTATTAGAAGCTGGGGTGGACTGCTGGAGGGAAATACTAGTTAAGGTGGCGATTTTATAGATATGGAAGTAGGGATGTTTTTAATCATATGATTAAACTTAAGCCAGAATAATGAACAAAGTATTTTTAAACATTAAAAGCTAAATTCTCCCCTTCTGTATAGAATAAAAGCAATTCTTTCCACAGTAGGGGTTCCAGATTTTTAATGGAATTTTATCAGAAAACAAATGTTTATATTACTGAAAGAGTTAAACTTCACACACACATACATCCAATTGGTACTTATCACAACACACCGGTTAGAGAACACTAGGGATAAATACTTATTACACTGATTCAGATGATAAGATCTAATGGAGTAATCAGTTGCTTGATCTGGTAAAAACTAGGAGTAAAGTACATTATTTGACTAGGAGAAAACTGAAGTGATTTATCTTTTTTTTTCAAAGAGCTTTACTAAGATATAATTCACATAATATCCAATTCATTTATTGCATCAGGTAAAGTGTACAACTCATGGATTTTTACTTTATTCACAGATGTGTATAACCATTAGCACAACAGATTTTAGAATATATTCATCAACTTGAAAAGAAATCTCATGGAAGTTCCTTAAAAATCTAAAAACAAAACTAGTGTTTAATTCAGTGATTCTACTACTGGGCACGTACCCTGAGAAAACCATAATTCGAAAGGACACATGTAGCCCATGGTTCACAGCTGCATTATTTACAATAGCCAGGACACAGAAGCAACCTAAGTGGCCAACCACAGATGAATAGATAAAGAAGATTTGATACATGCATACAATGGAATGTTAGCCATGAAAGGAATAAAATTAGGTCATTTGTAGAGATGCGAATGGACCTAGAATCTGTCATGCATAGTGAAGTAAGTAAAAAAATAAAAGAGAGAAAGATCATTAATACATATATATAGAACCTGGAAAAATGGAACAGATAAACCTATTTCTAGGACAGGAATGGAGATGCAAAGGTAGAAAATGTATCTAATGGACTTGTGGACACTGTGGCAGAAGGGGAGGGTGGAATGAATTGGGAGAGTAGGATTGTCATACAGACACTACGGTGCGTAAAACAGATGGCCACTGGGAAGCTTCTGGAGAGCACAGGGAGCTCAGCTCAGTGCTCTGTGATGACAGAGGGGCCGGATGGCGGGTGGGCACAGGGGAGGTCCAAGAGGGAGGGGACACGTGTATACATAAAGCCGATTCACTTCATTGTACAGCAGAAACTCACACAGCATTGCAAAGCAATCATACTCCAATTAAAAAAAAAAATCTCATAGCCTTAGTTATAACTATCCTGATCTTTGTCCACTCATAGCCCTAGAGAACCACTGTTCACACATTCCATTTCTCAGAGTTTCCTACTGTGGACATTCATGCAGACAGAAGCATATATTATATGGAATTTTTTTCACTTAGCATAATGTTTTCAAGGTTAACCAAGTGAAGTGAAGTTGCTCAGTCGCGTCCGACTCTTTGTGACCCCATGGACTGTAGTCTCCCAGGCTCCTCTGTCCATGGGATTCTCCAGGCAAGAATATTGGAGTGGGTTGCCATTTCCTTCTCCAGGAGATCTTCCCGTCCCAGGGATTGAACCCATGTCTCCTGCATTGTAGGCAGACACTTTACCTTCTGAGCCACCAGAGAAGTCCAAAGATGTAGCATTTATAAGTATTCTGGTCATTTTTATTACTGAATCATCTTCCCTGATATCACTTCAGTTCAGTTCAGTTCAATTCAGTTGCTCAGTCATGTCCAGCTCTTTGTGACCCCATAGCCTGCAGCACTGTCCAGCTTCCCTGTCCAGTACCAACTCCTGGAACTTGTTTAAACTCATGTCCATCGAGTCAGTGATGCCATCCAACCATCTCATCCTCGGTTGTCCCCTTTTCCTCCTGCCTTCAATCTTTCCCAACATCAGGGTCTTTTCCAATGATTCATTTCTTCCCATCAGATGGTCAAGAACTGGAGCTTCAGCTTCAGTATCAGTCCTTTCAATGAATATTCAGGACTGATTTCATTTAGGATGGACTGGTTGATCTCCTTGGAATCCAAGGGACTCTCAAAAGTCTTCTCCAGCACCACAGTTCAAAAGCATCAATTCTTCGGTGCTCAGCTTTCTTTATAGTCCAACTCTCTCATCCATACATGACTACTGGAAAAATCATAGCTTTGGCTAGACAGACTTTTGTTGGCAAAGTAACTGCTTTTTAGTATGCTGTCTAGATTGGTCATAGTTTTTCATCCAGGAGCAAGTGTCTTTTAATTTCATGGCTGTAGTCACCACCTGCAGTGATTTTGGAGCCCCCCAAAATAAAGTCTGTCAGTGTTTCCATTTTTTTCCCCATCTATTTGCCATGAAGTGATGGGACCGGATAGCTTCCCTGAAAGCTCAGTTTGTAAAGAATCTGCCTGTGATGCAGGAGACCCCAGTTCAATTTTTGGGTTAAGAAGATCTCCTGGAGAAGGGATAGGCTACCCACTCCAGTATTCTTGGGCTTCCCTTGTGACTCAGCTGGTAACGAATCTGCCTGCAATGTGGGAGACCTGGGTTTGATCCCTGGGTTGGGAAGATCCCCTGGAGAAGGGGAAGGCTACCCACTCCAGTATTCTGGCCTGGAGAATTCCATGGACTATATAGTCCATAGGGTCCCAAAGAGTCGTACATGACTGAGATGCCATGATCTTAGTTTTTCTGAATGTTAAGTTTTAAGCCAACCTTTTCACTCTCCTCTTTTACTTTCCTCAAGAGGCTCTTTAGTTATTCTTCACTTTCTGCCATAAGGGTTACTGATAGTCTCTCCTTTCTCCAAAGAATCTTCATAACCCAGGAATCAAAATCAGGTCTCCTCCATTATAGGCAGATTCTTTACCAGCTGAGCCACAAGGAAAGCCCATGGTATGACTTACTGTGTTTTATTTAACTAATGACTTACTGATAAACAGCTGGGTTGTTGCCACCTTTTGACTATTATGAATAATGCTCCTATAAACATTCATATGTAACTTCTGTGTAGACATGTTTTCATTTCCCTTTGGTGTATTCTTGGTGGTAGAATTTCTGGGTCATATGGTGACTGTGTTTAATTGTTAGAGGAACTGCAAGCGTATTTTCTAATGCACTGACACTACTTTACACTCCCACTGTCAGTGTATGAGGGTTCTACTTTCCCCACATCATCACCAACATTTTATTATTCGACTTCTTAGGTGGCGCTAGTGGTCAAGAATCTGCCTGCCATTGCAGGAGACACAAGAGACTTGGGTTTGACCCCTGGGTCAAGAAGATTCTCTGGAGGAGGAAATGGCAACCCATACCACTCTTCTTGCCTGGAGAATCCCATGGACAGAGAGTCTGGTAGGCTAGTCTATGTGGTCACAGTGTGTTGTGCATGACACTGAGCAACCAAACACACACGCAGTGGCTGTGAAGTAGTAACTCATTTTTGTTTTGATATGTGTTTCCCAGATGACTGGGCTTCCCTGTGGCTCAGACAATAAAGAATCCACCTGCAGTGCAGGAAACCTGGGTTCGATCCCTGGGTCAGGAAGATCCCTTGGAGAAGGAAATGACAACCCACTTCAGTACTCTTGCCTGGAGAGTTCCAAGGACACAGGAGCCTGGTGGGTTACAGTCGATGGGGTCACAAAGAGTTGGACACAACTGATCGACTAACATTTTTTTCTTTTTTTTTCCTAGATGACTAAGGGCAATGAGCATTTTTCATGGATGTATTGGCTATTTCCATATCTTTCATGAAGAAATGACGATTCAGATCATATATCTATAGTCTAACTGAGTTATTAGTCTTTTTATTATTAAATTATAAGTTTTTACATATTCTAGATACAAATTTCTTATCAGACACACAATTTGCAAATATTTCTCCAGTACCCTGGGTTGTCATTTTGCATTCTTGATGGTGTCCTTTGAAGCATAAAAGTTTGATGCATTTAATTTTGATGAAGGTCAATTTATCTATTTCTTTTGTTCCTTATACTTTTGGCATGATGTGCAAGAACATGCTCTGTCAGACTTTTTGCAACCCCATGGTCTGTAGCGCACCAGCCTCCTCTATGCATGCGATTTCACAGGCAAGAATACTGGAGAGGATTGCTCTTTCCTCCTCCTGGGATCTTCCTGACCCTGAGATTGAACCCCTCTCTTGTGCTTCCTGCATTGCAGGTGGGTTCTTTACCCTAATCTGAGCCATCAGAAAAGCCTTTATCAAACCATAGGTCATGATGGTTTACTTCTGTGTTTTCTTCTGAGTCTTACAGTTTCAGCTCTGACATTGAGGTCACTGACATGTTTTATGCTCACCTTCTGTGGTAGTTGGTAAAGAATCTGCCTGCAAAGCAGGAGACCTGGGTTCATTTCCTGAGTTGCTGAGATCCCTGGAGAAGTGAAAGGCTACCCACTCCAGTATTCTGGCCTGGAGAATTCCATGGACTGTATAGTCCATGGGGTCACAAAGAGTAGGACATGACTGAGCAATTTTCACTTTCTTTTTTTTGTGGTCTGAGTTAAGGGTCCAACATCTTTCTTTTACATGTGGTCTCCTGGTTGTCCAAATACCATTTGTTTAGAAGACTATTTGTTCCACATTGAATAGTTTTGACACCCTTGTCAAAAAATCAATTTGTCCAGGACATATGGAACTATTTCTGGACTCTCAATTATACTCTGTTCATCTGTATCTATCTATCCACATACTACACTGTGTGGATTACTGTTGACATGCAATAAATTTGAAATCAGGAAATGTGTGTTATCCCATTTGTTTGCCGTTCTTCAGGATTGTCCTGGCTCTGCTGGGTCCCTTGCAATTTCACATGAGTTTCAGAATCAGCTTGCCAGCTTCAAAAGAGAAGTCATCTGGGATTTGTACGGGAATTTCTCTCAATCTATAGTTCAGCTTTGAGTGTTCTGCTGAGTTAATATTAACTCTTCTGATTCACAAATACGGGATGCTTCTTCATCTCTTCCCTTTCATTCCACAATGTTTTGTAGTTTTCAAAGTGTAAGTTTTACATCTCTTTGTTCAGTCAATTCCTAAATATCTTATTCATTTTGATTTTATGGGGAATTGCTTTCTTTAGAGGTATTTTCAGATTACTCACTGCAAGTGTGTAAAAATAAAATGATTTTCATGTATTGGTGTTATACCCGAGTACCTTGCTGACACTGTTTATTAGTTCTGCTAGCTTTCCCAGTGGATTCCCTATGGTTTTCTATATAAGATTATGTCATCTGCCAATAGAGAAGTTTTAACTCTTCTTTTCTAATTTGGATCACTTTACCTCTTTTTCTTGCCCAACTGTCTCAACTATAATCTATAGTACAGTGTTAAGTAGAAGCAGTGAGCCCAGATATTCATTTCACCTTATCATCTCAGGAGCAATGTATCCAGTCTTTCATCACTAACACTGATGCTAGCTTTTTAAAAATGGCAGATTATTCCACATTTCTTAAATAAATAAGCTGAATTATTAATCACTACCTCTTATATCCCTGGTGGCTCAGACAGTAAAGCGTCTGTCTTTGATGCGGGAGACCCAGGTTCGATCCCTGGTTTGGGAAGATCCCTTAGAGAAGGAAATGGCAATCCACTCCAGTACTATTGCCTGGAAAATACCATGAACAGAGGAGCCTGGTGGGCCACAGTCCATGGGGTCACAAAGAGTCGGACACGACTGAGC
Source organism: Ovis aries (assembly GCF_016772045.2). Taxonomy (NCBI): domain Eukaryota; kingdom Metazoa; phylum Chordata; class Mammalia; order Artiodactyla; family Bovidae; genus Ovis; species Ovis aries. Next base: position 108,524,460 of record NC_056055.1, read on the forward strand.
GACTACACGTTCATGTTCGCCTCTTATCTCATTAAACTGCCATGAGTGGAAATATAATAGTGTTAGTCACTCAGTCATGTCTGACTCTTTGCAACCCCCATGGACTGTAGCCCACAAGGACCCTCTGTCTATGGAATTCTCCAGGCAACAATACTGGAATGGGTTGTCATTTTCTTCTCCAGGAGACCTTCCTGACCCAGGGTTTGAACCTGGGTCTCCAGCACTAAAGGCATATTCTTTACTGTCTGAGCCACCAGGGAAGCCTGGAAACATAATAAAGAGGGAAAAAATTTAGAATTCCTATACTAAGATTAACCTTACTGAATAGAATGCATCATTACATCAAATTTCCATTTTTCTTGAAAGAATTAAAATTGAGAATCTATTTCTGCTTCACAAACTTCTGCCAACGTTTTAATCATCTTTATCATAGTTTAAGCTAGCAAAGGACATACTTTGAAACTTAACAGATGTGATTCTGATAATGGCTTATTTTTTTGTTTTGTTTTTCTGGATTTTCTCTGGATTTTTATTTTTATTTTTTTATAAAAGGTATATATGTTTATTTATCTATTTATTTTTAATTTTTTTTAAATTTTACTTTACAATAAAGTATTGGTTTTGCCACACATTGACATAAATCCACCATGGGTGTACATGAGTTCCCATTCCTGAACTCCCTTCCCACCTCCCACCCCATATCATCTCTCTGGATCATCCCCGTGCACCAGCCCCAAGCATCTTGTATCCTGTATCGAACATAGACTGGCGATTCATTTCTTACATAATAGTACACATGTTTCAGTGCCATTCTCCCAAATCATCCCACCCTCTCCCTCTCCCTCTGAGTCCAAAAGTCCGTTCTATACATCTGTGTCTCTTTTGTTGTCTTGCAGACAGGGTCATCATTGCCATCTTTCTAAATTCCATATATATGTGTTAGTATACTGTATTGGTGTTTTTCTTTCTGGCTTACTTCACTCTGTATAATCGGCTCTAGTTTCATCCATCTCATTAGAACTGATTCAAATTATCCTTTTTAACGGCTGAGTAATACTCCATTGTGTATATGTACCACAGCTTTCTTATCCATTCATCTGCTGATGGACATCTAGGTTGTTTCCATGTCCTGGCTATTATAAACAGTGCTGCAATGAACATTGGGGTACATGTGTCCCTTTCAATTCTGGTTTCCTTGGTGTGTATGCCCAGCAGTGGGATCGCTGGGTCACAAGGCAGTATATTTTTAATTTTTTAAGGAATCTCCACACTGTTCTCCATAGTGGCTGTACTAGTTTGCATTCCCACCAACAGTGTAAGAGGGTTCCCTTTTCTCCACACCCTCTCCAGCATTTACTGCTTGCAGATTTTTGGACTGCAGCCATTCTGACTGGTGTGAAATGGTTCAATACCTAACAAATAATTACTATTTATGATGTGGTGAACATTACATTATGGGCTGAAGATAGAAGAAAATCAAAGTTTTATTGTCAAGGAGCCGTTGTTCCAGTGGGAGTCACTGTCCATAGTTTCCAATTCAAAATACAGTGTTTGTTGCTCAGTTGTGCCCAACTCTTTGTGACCCTGTGGATTGTAACTTACCAGGCTCTTCTGTCCATGGGATTTCCCAGGCAAGAATATTGGAGTGGGTTGCCATTTTCTTCTCCAGAGGATCTTTCTGACCCAGGGATTGAACCCGGGTCTTTTGCATTGCAAGCATATTCTTTACCATTGGAGCCACCAGAGAAGCCCCAAAATACAGTGGAATAAGTCTAAATACTCTGTATTTGCAATGTCCTATGAGAGCATCTAAAATCATCTGGCAAGCTGGTATCAAATAAATGAGATTAATTTTTCAAAAGAGAGCATTTTAAAATAAATAAATTGTATTAATTTGAAAGACTGTAAAATTAGAGATAACTTTGAAATATACAATAGTTGCTAATCAAGAAATGAGAGCACTTCCTTCGATCCCAGTATAGTCATCCTTAGGTCACTGGTTTGATACTGGGTTGGAGGAGGAGTTGATATTTTACTAACACAACATTGTCAATCAATTATACTCCAATAAAAATTATGAAAAAAATCTTTACATATGGAAAAAGGAAATGAGTGTACTTCAAGCATCTGTGACTTTAGAGTTTCACACTGAAGTTTCTATATGAATATCTTAATTTGTAAGTATATAACACAAGCAACTAGGCATGGGATATCTACATAGACTCTGTTCTTTGTTTTTTTTTTTTTTCTTTTATTTATCTTAACATCATTATCAAACAGTAGACCAATACAGAAGGGATCATTATAATAAACAGCTTTGGGCCTTTACCTGTCATCATTTTAATAATTCTGATATTATCCTATGTCTATGATATAAGACAGGTTTCCCTGGTGGCTCAGTGGTAAAGGATCTCTCTGCCAAGCAGGAGATGTCAGATACTCAGGTCTGATCCCTGCGTTGGGAAGACCCTTGGGAGAAGGGAATAGGTATGTCCTCCAGTATTCTTGCCAAGGAAATCCCATGAACAAGGAGCCTGGTGAGCTACAGTCCAGGGGGTCACAGAGAATTGGCTACAACTTAGCCAATAAACAACAAAAAGGGATATGACACCATTTCTTTTTTTCAGTTATGGGAAAATTCCCATATCCAAACACTGTAACTGTTTCATTATTCAAATGCTGAAAAACAATAATGTCCTAAGACTGACTCCAAGATCAACTCTGATACAGTTTGATGTCAACTTCCAAAAATTAGTTGCTTTTCTGTGAGCTTAATATTTTCTACTTTACCAGTGAAACTTTAAAATTTGGATGACTTTATAGTCACACTAATCCGAAATACTGACTTTACTACCGAGGTCACACATAACAGAAATAACTGCCTGAGTCTGAAGCACATTGGTATTTCCTAGTGATGCATTAACTACCACTGGTTCTAGAGACTGACTTTAACAGTAGTGCCATGAAAGTTTGCAGTGATGACTGCATAACGCAAACCCAGTAGTTTAACATTTATCTAAGTAAGATTTTTCTGTATCACTGATGTTGTAATGCAATCTCATATTTACCTATTAGTCTTTTTAGTAAATGCGTTCCATTTGGAGCCTTATATATTAACACTTGGGGGTAACAAAATTACATACAATTCGAATTAAAAATACATATAATATAATCCTATGAATGTCTTCCCCGATGGCTCAGATGGTAAAGACTCTGCCTGCAATACAGGATTTTGGGGAGAACCCCTGGAGAAGGGAATGGCAACCCACTCCAGTGTTCTTGACTGGAAAATCCCATGGACAGAGGAGCCTGGCAGCTACAATTCATGGGGTTGCAAAGAGTCAGACATGACTAAGAGATTAACACAATCCTGTGAATATATATATATTTATGACTGAAATAAAGGTCCCATAAATGACAATAATGACCAATCATCAATTTGTACTTGATTTTCTAGTTTCTTTCTATAATTTAAAAAGCAATTACAGATTCATATTGATGTATGGTAGAAGCCAACACAATATTGTAAAGCAATTAACCTCCAATTAAAAATAAGTAAAAGAAAAAAGTAATTATGGGGACTTTCCTGGTAGACCAGTGATTAAGACTTCGCATTCCAATGCAGGGGGTATGGGTTTGATCCCTGGTTGGGGATCTTAAGTTCCCACGTGCCTGTGGCCAAAAAATCAAAAACATAAAATCAAAGCAATATTGTAACAAATTCAATAAAGACTTTAAAAAATGGTTTTCATAAGAAAAAAGTCTTTATTAAAAAAGCAAGTACATTTTGGTCGGATCTTAATAAGCTAATACATTGCAAATCATTGTAATTTCAACTTTTATACTTTCACCATAATTTGAAGCAGGATAACACAGTAGTAAGCAACTAGGTTTTAGAGTTTGAGAACTCCGGTTTGGAGTCAAATGTACAATTGCGAGCAATATTTACATCGAAAAAATTACAAGACATATTTAGGTCATGTCTAGAAGTTTTTGTGTGTGTGCACAACTTTCCCAAGGCCAGTCTTTCAGACCCCATGCCCTATGTTTTCCTCTTTCCTCCTTTCAAAGCATCTGCTTTGTGAGCTGTCATTCACTCCAAAGATTAAATGTCTGACAACTCTTCAACTGTTTCCTCTCCCTGGAGGATTTCACTTCAACACTGTAACATCGTCAGTTACACTGATAAAAACTCTGCCATGTCTTTCAGGCTTTATTCAGTGGAAGAGATCCTTGTGTGCATTTTCACTGTTATTCTAGCATGGCTTTTCTTTCATGACCCTTAGAAACACACTAATGTGCTAATAGCTACATTAGTTTCCATGAGGCCGCTATCAGAATTTACAGTTAAAATGAAAGTCGCTCACTTGTGTACTACTCTTTGCAACCCCATGGACTACACAGTCCATAGAATTCTCCAGGCCAGAATACTGGAGTGGGTAGCTGTTCCCTTCTCCAGGGGATTTTCCCGACCCAGGGATCAAACCCAGGTCTCCCACATTACCAGCTGAACCACCAGGTAATTATTCAGTTATTCAAAACTGAATAACACTTTGACAGAAATAGAGTCACAGAGAGGGGTTAGGAAACAAACACATGGAGATGCAAGAGGGAAGTGGGGTGGGATGAATTGGGAGGTCGGGATTGACAAATACGAACTATTGGTACTGTGTATAAAACAGGTAACTAATGAGAACCTACTGCAGAGCGCAGCGAGCCCCACTTGGTGTCCCTTGGTGACCTGAATGGGAAGGAAACTCAATAAAGATGGAATATATGTATACATACGGCTGATTCACTTTGCTGTACAGCAGAAGCTAACACAACTTTAAAAAGCAACTATGTTGTTGTTCAGTTTCGAAGTTGTATAGGACTCTTTGCAACCCCATGGACTGCAGCCCTTCAGGCTCCCCTATCCATGGGATTTCCCAGGCAAGAATACTAGCGTGGATTGCCATTTCCTTCTCCAGGGGATGTTACAAGATCAGGGATCGGAATCACATCTCCTGCACTGGCAGGCATGTTCTTTAGCATGGAGTCACCAGAGAAGCCCAATAGAAATTAATGTTTAAAAAGTGAAGTGCAATCAAACAAAACCGAATGACCATTTTGAAACGTTATTTCCTATCTGCTGATCCTGGTCATTCCTGTCTCAATATGCTACTTATGATAAATTGTTCTTTTTTTTTTTTTTCTTTTTCCAATCATGTTTGGACACACCCTAGGCTAGAGTAGCATTTGATTCAAAGGACACATTTCCTGCCTCTCTGGTGACAACGCTTTCATGTGATTGGAGGGCACAACTCCTTTAGCGTAGCTTGCTTCAGAATTCAGTTGTCAACTTGTTGAAAGAAAACAATCAACTTCACGAATAAATCAAATGAAAACATGAAAGGAAGCCAGTGCCTTCTCAGTTTTTCTTTTGAATGTGAATGTTCACAGTAGCTTTATTCATCATAGCCTCAAACTGGAAGCAGACCAAATGTTCATGGACTGGTGAATAGGTAACAATCCATATGACAGGATTTTACTCAGAAATAAAGGGACAAACTACTGATATGTGCAACAACAGGGATTAATCTCAAAGACACTGTGCTAAATGAAAGATACCAGGCTCAAAAAGCTACATGCTGCATGATTCTATTTGTAGAATATTCTGGAAAACGCAAAAATTTAGGAACAGAAGTCAGATCACTGCTGGTTGAGGGCTAGAGGAAGGGGAGATTTCTTGCAAAGGGGACATGGGGAACTTTGGGGGTGACTGAAATGTTTGATGTCTCAATTTTAGTGATGGTTACCTGATCTTACATATTTGTCAACAACTCCCCAATTTTTAAGTAGCCTTGAATCTCAGAAATTTTAAGAAAATCCTTGCACAGTGTTGTATGGTTAACCTCAAATGTCTCTGTGAATAAATTCTAGAATTCAATAGCTCAGAGTTACAGCAGCCAAATCATATTTTTCCATTTCATGTGAAATTAAATATCATTCTATCACATTTACTGCACTATAGTTACAGTAAACTGGACACACATAATTATTGTTCCTAATAAACTCAAGAAGACTCTTGAGAGTCCCTTGGACTGCAAAGAGATCAAGCTAGTCAATCCTAAAGGAAGTCAACCCTGAATATTCATTGGAAGGACTGATGTCGAAACTGAAGCTCCAATATATTGGCCACCTGATGTGAAGACCCTGCTCATTTTAACAGACCCTGATGCTAGGAAAGATTGAGGGCAGGAGGAGAAGGGGACAATAGAGGATGAGATGGTTAGATGGCATCACTGACTCAAAGGACATGAGTCTGAGCAACTCTGAGAGATAATGAAGGACAGGGAAGCCTGGCATGCTGCAGTTCATGGGATTGCAAAGAGTCAGAATAGTGCCTAAACAGCAATAAAATAAACTTAAAGTTGACTCACAAAATTTAATTATATTTACAATTTATATTTTCAAATTGTAATTCACTTGATCTCTTTATATTTTATCTCCTCATGATATGAATGGAAAAGGAAGGGAATCAGAGGGATAACCATCAGAAGAAAAAGAAATAACTGAATAGATCATAGTAAACCTGGCACCAATTTTAAATATCTTAAATACTCACTTAGAAAAAAACAGCTAGCACCCTGTTAATAAACTGGGTATGTAGAAACTCAAAATGACCATTGCTTGGTTCAGCATCACAGTCCAAGTCAAGATATTTAACTTTTCAGTCATTATGATGCACATAAATTATTCAAAATATGTATATATGGAGAAACGACCTTTCTTCTTGTATACAAAGTATTGATCAACGCTGTGCCCAGGTCATCCAGGGGAGGGGGAGGCCGTTTCCCTCCATAAATGGTCCCAGCTGTTAGAGAAGTACCCAGCCTCTCTCCGTCCTCCCACACATCCCCTCTGGGAGAAGGAAAGTCACATGATGGCTGAGTTGGAGTTATGGATCTTATGCTTGGCTCAGCTTCTGCTTCTTATGCTTGGTTCAGCTTCTGCTTCAGTTTTCTGCATGGGAACCCGCTGTGGTGCACAGAGCAGACATCTCTTTCTGCCCCTGAGGCTCTAAGCTTTACCACTGTCATCTGTGCTCAGCGGTGTCCAACTCTGTGCGACCCCATGGACCGTAGTCCACCAGGCTCCTCTGTCCAAGGGATCATTCAGGCAAGAATACTGTAGTGGGTTGCCATGCCCTCCTTCAGGGGAATCTTCCTGACCCAGAGATCAACCCCAGGTCTCTTGCATTGTAGGCAGATTCTTTACCACTGAGCCACCAGGGAAACTCACAATTGTCCTGGGGTTGTCAACAATGTCAGTGACTGGAAGGCTGAATGCACCTCCTTCTGGAATTTGGTGTTAGGAATTGTACTTCTCCCAGGTCTAAACCACACCCACCAATAAGTCCAGTCAGTAATAAAGATAACAGTTTACTTGCAAACCATTTCTGGGACAGTCTCTCCACTGGTTCTGAAATTATACGGGGGACACAGTTAGGACAGGAAGCCTGACACAAACACTGCTGAAAGCAATCACACTACGATACCATGACAAGAAGTTGTAAAAATTCCTCTAAGTTTTCTCAAGAGATGCGATCTCTCAGAATTTTCTCTTCAAATCCAGTATCTTGCTTGTTTTCAAAGGCAGGAAGCCAAAACCTCCTTATCTTGACATAGAGGTTAAAGGAAACGGAAAGACACAATTAAGTAGAACGATATGCATGTATGAATGCTCAGTCGCTCAGTTGTGTCTGACTCTTTGCAACCCCATGGAGCCTGCCAGGCTCCTCTGTCTATGCGATTTTCTAGGCAAGAATACTGCAGTGGGTTGCCATGCCCTCCTCCAGGGGATCTTCCTGAGCTATAGGTCAAACCCATGTCTCCTGCATTGGCAGGTGAATTGTTTACTGCTAAGCCATCTGGGAAGCCTCAGAGTAGAACTACTTTAATTCAAAAATATCTCGTCTACTCAGGCACATTATAAGTGCACTATAATTAATGTGGATGCACGTGGAATGTGTATCATGATATTTTCATCACAGCAAGAAGAAATGAAACCTTACATCAATGATGCATTTACCTGAATTCTCTGCAAAGCTGACCTCAACTCTCCTATTATACCTCCTGACTGTATATGTGTTCTCTGGTGGCTCAGATGGTAAAGAATCTGCCTGCAATGCAGGAGACCTGAGTTTGATCCCTGGGTCAGGGAGACTTCTGGAGAAATGGCGACCCACCCTGGAATTCTTGCTTGGGAAATCCCATGGACAGAGGAGCCTGGTGGGCTACAGTCCCTGGGGTCACAAGGAGTCAGACATGACTGAGCAACTAACACACCATGTATCCTAATCTGATGTACTTCCTCTTCCCTCACATGTAATTTCTTGTGACATACATTAATTTTAGCATGGTTTGGAAGACTTGTGGTAACTGCTAACACACACATTCATATACAGAGAGTAATATTTGCTTAAATATTCTTCAATTTTATCTTGCTAACAATTAACTCATGTATAAGTTTATAAGTTTCTTTCCTATGCAGGTCATCCTTCCTTGACTGCCTTTTTCCTTATTTTATATGTACTGTGTACTCTAAATGTATGTTTTAGAGTCAAAATAAGATGTTCTATACCATGTAAAGTTGTGACATCCCAATGGATTACTGAATAAAAAAGGAAATGCACAATCAAAATACAGGTAGCAATATGGTTGCCAGGGGGCAAAGACCAGGAGAAGGGATAGTTAGGGAATTTGGGATGGACATGGACAGACTGTTATGTTTGAAATGGATAACCAACAAGGACCTACTGTATCACATGGAACTCTGCTCAATGTTATGTGGCAATCTAGATGGGAGAGGCATTTGGGGGGAATCGATACACACATATGGCCCTCCATTATGCACCTGAAAATGTCAAACATTTGTTAATCTGCTACACTCCAATATATAGCAGATTATACTGCTATATCATACAGGTGGAGAGAAACAGGAGTCTGTAAAATGAAGCCAGGCCAGCCAGTGACTGCTATATGCCATGCAGAAGCTCTCATAGTAAAGTTCTTATGGACATTGCTTTAGATACAGTGGGAAAATGCTCTAATGACAGGAGAAACTCAGGTTTCTCTCAGATTGATCCCAAGTACAGATCAAGAAGCAACAGTTAGAACCAGGCATGGGGAAAGCAGACTGATTTTAAATTGGAGAAGGAGTACAACAAGGCTGTATATTGTCACCCTGCTTATTTAACATATGCAGAGTACATCATGTGAAATGCCAGGCTGGATGAAGCACAAGGTGGAATCAAGATTGCTGGGAGAAATATCAATAACCTCAGGTACGCAGATTACATGACCCTTTTGGTAGAAACCAAAGAGGAACTAAAGAGCCTCTTGATGGAGATGAAAGAGGAGAGTGAAAAAGCTGGCTTAACATTCAAAAAATGAAGATCATGGCATCTGGTCCCATCACTTGATGGCAAATATATGCGGAAACAATGGAAACAGTGACAGACTTTATTTTTGGGGGCTCCAAATTCACTGAAGATGGTGACTGCAGCCGTGAAATTAAAAGGTGCTTGATTCTTGGAAGAAATGCTATGACAGACCTAGACGGCATATTAAACAGCAGAGACATTGCTTTGCCAACAAAGGTCTGTCTAGTCAAAGCTATGGTTTTTCCAGTAGTCATGTATAGATGTGAGAGTTAGATCATAAAGAAAGCTGAGTGTCAAAGAATTGATGCTTTTGAACTGTGGTGAGGGAGAAGACTCTTGAGAGTCCCTTGGACTGCAAGGAGATCCAACCAGTCCATCCTAAAGGAAATCAGTCCTGAATATTCATTGGAAGGACTGATGCTGAAGCTGAAGCTCCAATACTTTGGCCACTTGATGCAAAGAACTGACTCACTGGAAAAGACCCTGATGCTGAAAAAGATTGAAGGCAGGAGGAGAAGGGGACAACAGAGGATGAGATGGTTGGATGGCATCACTGACTTGATGGACATGAGTTTGGGTGAACTCCAGGAGTTGTTGATGGACAGGGAGGCCTGGCATGCTGCAGTCCATGGTGTCGCAAAGAGTCAGACATGACTGAGTGACTGAACTAAACTGATTACTGGCTTAATGAAACAATGATGCCAAAGAATATGTTCAGTTTTATGCTAGTGAAGAAGTAAATAACAGGACAAATAATAGTGCTGTCTGGATTGGGATTTCTGTTATAATTCATGTTCTAAATAGTTTTAGTTTTCACAGTACACTAGATTTGTGCACTATGCATGTCACAACACCTAGAATTATGAATTTTTTTGAGAACATAGCATGAATAGAACAAAGCACAGAGAGTGATCTATAGTGTAGAACAGTGGATCGAGAACCACAATGATGTGTTTTGGAATGAAGATCTGGTTCAACAAAATTGCAAGACAGTATTCCCTGAAATTTTGCATTGCAAAATCCTAAGACATACAAAAAATAAACTCTGAGTAGTTGGATAAACTCAGCCAGTAGTTGGAATTGGTTGACTGCAAAGGCGGTTTGTTAGACCTGTTCTATTTGACTAGAAAAGTCATACAGATTCTGCATTCTCTTCCATAGATTCTGTCCATACAAACAAGCTATGGTCCATTACCTATAGCTTTGTTGAATTGAAAACACTGGAATCTGTGTCTAGCTGCTTTTACATTTATAGGATAGAGTTGCGTTGCGTGCTCTTGTAGTTATCTGTCCCTGTATTTTGAGAAGCATAGCCAAGGTCAAAAGCACAGGACTTTAAACAGTGGGATCCCTGTAAGACTTTGTTTGGTTTCCAGATTCCAGCAGGTGGTACTTTGACAAAACCAGGGGCGGCATCTCACCTCCCTTCCTGCCTAGGTGAGAGTCAGGCACAGGACTGAGCAAGGAGATGAGCACTCCTGGTATTTCACTATTAATGTTTGCCTGGCATGCTTCTGCAATCTTTTGTTTACATTGTTTGTTTTCCCTTTTTGTTATTATTTTACTAGATTACTGTCCTATTAGACATTCAAGCCTCAGGAAATAAGAATAGCACCACACAGCATGTTTTGGCTACATTCTTTATCCCTAACATTTAAAAACTACCTTCCAATACTGTAAGCTTAGTAGTTCTGATAAAATTTTCAAAATGTCCTGCTTTCCATTTTTCCATTTTGTTCCTCATTATTGCCTAGGAATGTCTCTTTTCAAAAGGTAGTAGTTACCCTAAAAATACAGTGTATGCAAAGAATGAGAATATCAACTTTCTTTTGACTTCAATGATTTTCTACACTGTTTCCATCTGCAAATTTTTCCACTTGCATAAACATAAAAAGATTGGAAGTGTGGGGGCGGGGGAGGAGGTGGATGGAAATTATGCTCTGAGGATATTATGCCAACAATGCAATTTAATGCATCTTTGATGGTGCGCAATTAGGTATTAAAATTTCTCATAACTAGAAACATTCTTGGTCAGTAGAAATTACCATAGATAATTTCAGGTGACAAGGGAATAATTTTGCTAGATAAAAGGGCTAGACAATACATAAAGCATTCAGTTTAGGGGAAATTTAATTTTTTCTTCACATGAATCCTTTGGTTAACCATATTAGAAAATGTAAATTCACATAAAACTGAAGGAGAAAACTGTTAAGTTTTTATATTTTAAAATAAAATTTATAAAGACACAATATAGCAAAGCAACTAACAAACAGTTGGCTAAATCAGAATTTACTGATTTTTTGTTCCTAAAGGGCTAACTGCTTTTGCACAAAGCTTTATTTAATGTATGCTACTGGTTTAATTTAGAGTCCTAGTGCTAAGCATGCCCTTAATCTTCTCTGATTTTCTTTCTTTCACACCAGTGTTTCTAAAGGAGGATGAAATGCTGAGGTCAATATATTAGTTGGATAGATTCATCAAGTATGCAGGACAATACCACTGCTCCAAATTCTGATCACATTCATGTTCTTGGCATACTTTGGGCATTGCATATGCTAGAAAAGAAAATCATAACAGACTGAAAAAAGTGCTGGGGGCTGCGACGGTGCACGAGTGTGGGGGGCTGCGATGGCACGCTTGGCCAAAAGGAGCTACCCCACATCCGAGGTCAGGGGCAGCAGCCGAGAGTGCCAGGCTGCGATGGTGCAGGAACAGCCAAGAGGAGCAAACCCCAGCCCGAGGCCAGGGCCAGCGGCCAGGAGGAGCAACCCCACGTCCAAGAAGTGGTGGCTGTGTGGGCGCAGGAGGGCCTAGAGGAGCTATTCCACATTCAAGGTTAGGAAGGGCGGTGGTGAGGAGATACCCCTCACCCAAGGTAAGGAGCAGTGGCTGCACTTTGCTGGAGCAGCCGTGAAGAGATACTCCATGCCCAAGGTAAGAGAAACCCAAGTAAGATGGTAGGTGTTGTAAGAGGGCATCAGAGGGCAGAAACACTGAAACCATAACCACAGAAAACTAGTCAATCTAATCACACTAGGACCACAGCCTTGTCTAACTCAATGAAGCTAAGCCACGCCCGCGGGCAAACCAAGACGGGCGGGTCATGGTGGAGAGGTCTGACAGAATGTGGTCCACTGGAGAAGGGAATGGCAAGCCACTGCAGTATTCTTGCCTTGAGAACCCCAGGAACAGTATGAAAAGGCAAAATGATAGGACACTGAAAGAGGAACTCCCCAGGTCAGTAGGTGCCCAATATGCTACTGGAGATCAGTAGAGAAATAACTCCACAAAGAATGAAAGGATGGAGCCAAAGCAAAAACAATACCCAGCAGTGGATGTGACTGGTGATAGAAGCAAGGTCCGATGCTGTAAAGAGCAATATTGCATAGGAACCTGGAATGTCAGGTCCATGAATCAAGGCAAATTGGAAGTGGTCAAACAGGAGATGGCAAGGGTGAACACTGACATTCTAGGAATCAGTGAGCGGGGTGAATTTAATTCAGATGACCATTATATCTACTACTGTGGGCAGGAATCCCATAGAAGAAATGCAGTAGCCATCATGGTCAACAAAAGAGTCCGAAATGCAGTACTTGGATGCAATCTCAAAAACAACAAAATGATCTCTGTTTGTTTCCAAGGCAAACCATTCAATATCACAGTTATCCAAGTCTATGTCCCAACCAGTAACGCTAAAGAAGCTGAAGTTGAACGGTCCTATGAAGATCTACAAGAGTGCACAGCACTCTTTTAGAACTAACATCCCAAAAAGCTGTCCTTTTCATTATAGGGGACTGGAATGCAAAAGTAGGAACTCAAGAAACACCTGGAGTAACAGGCAAATTTGGCCTTGGAATGTGGAATGAAGCAGGATAAAGGCTAATACAGTTTTGCCAAGAAAATGCACTGGTCATAGCAAACACCCTCTTCCAACAACACAAGAGAAGACTCTACACATGGACATCACCAGCTGGTCAACACCAAAATCAGATTGATTATATTCTTTGCAGCCAAAGATGGAGAAGCTCTATACAGTCAACAAAATAAGACCAGGAGCTGACTGTGGCTCAGATCATGAACTCCTTATTGCCAAATTCAGACTCAAATTGAAGAAAGTAGGGAAAACTGCTAGACCATTCATGCATAACCTAAATTAAATCCCTTCTGATTATACAGTGGAAGTGAGATAGAGATTTAAGGGACTAGATCTGATAGATAGAGTGCCTGATGAACTATGGAATGAGGTTCGTGACACTGTACAGCAGACAGGGATCAAGATCATCCCCATGGAAAAGAAATGCAAAAATGCAAAATGGCTTTCTGGGGAGGCCTTACAAATAGCTGTGAAAAAAAGAGAAGCGAAAAGCAAAGGAGAAAAGGAAAGATACAAGCATCTGAATGCAGAGTTCCAAAGAATAGGAAGAAGAGATAATAAAGCCTTCCTCTACAATCAATGCAAAGAAATAGAGGAAAACAACAGAATGGGGAACACTAGAGATCTCTTCAGGAAAATTAGAGATACCAGGGAACATTTCATGCAAAGATGGGCTCGATAAAGGACAGAAATGGTCTGGACCTTACAGAAGCAGAAGAGGTGGCAAGAATACACAAAAGAAGTGTACAAAAAAGATCTTCACAACCCAGATAATCACGATGGTATGATCACTCACCTAGAGCTAGACATCCTGAAATGTGAAGTTAAGTGGGCCTTAGAAAGCATCACTATGAACTCAGCTAGCGGAGGTGATGGAATTCCAGTTGAGCTATTTCAAATCCTGAAAGATGATGCTGTGAAAGTGCTATACTCAATATGCCACCAAATTTGGAACACTCAGGAGTGGCCACAGGACTGGAAAAGGTCAGTTTTCATTCCAATCCCAAAGAAAGGCAATGCCAAAGAATGCTCAAACTACTGCACAATTGCACTCATCTCACACGCTAGTAAAGAAAGGCTCAAAAATCTCCAAGCCAGGCTTCAGCAGTACATGAACCGTGAATTTCCAGATGTTCAAGCTGGTTTTAGAAAAGGCAGAGGATCCAGAGATCAAATTGCCAACATCCACTGGATCAAGGAAAAAGCAAGAGATTTCCAGAAAAACATCTATTTCTGCTTTATTGACTATGCCAAAGCCTTTGACTGTGTGGATCACAATAAACTGTGGAAAATTCTGAGAGAGATGGGAATACCAGACCACCTGACCTCCCTCTTGAGAAATCTGTATGCAGGTCAGGAAGCAACAGTTAGAACTGGACATGGAAAAACAGACTGGTTCCAAATAGGAAAAGGAGTATGTCAAGGCTGTATATTGTCACCCTGCTTATTTAGCTTATATGCAGAGTACATCATGAGAAACGCTGGGCTGGAAGAAGCACAGCTGGAATTAAGATTGCCGGAAGAAATATCAATAACCTCAAATATGCAGATGATACCACCCTTATGGCAGAAAGTGAAGAGGAACTAAAAACCCCTCGATGAAAGTGAAAGAGAAGAGTTAAAATGTTGGCTTAAAGCTCAGCATTCAGAAAACGAAGATCATGGCATTTGGTCCCATCACTTCATGGGAAATAGATGGGGAAACAGTGGAATCAGTGGCAGACTTTATTTTTTTTTTGGGCTCCAAAATCACTGTAGATGGTGACTGCAGCCATGAAATTAAAAGACGCTTACTCCGTGGAAGAAAAGTTATGACCAACCTAGATAGCATATTCAAAAGCAGAGACATTACTTTGCCAAGAAAGATCCGTGTAGTCAAGGCTATGGTTTTTCCAGTGGTCATGTATGGATGTGAGAGTTGGACTGTGAAGAAGGCTGAGCATCAAAGAATTGATGCTTTTGAACTGTGGTGTTGGAGAAGACTCTTGAGAGTCCTTTGCACTGCAAGGAGATCCAACCAGTCCATTCTAAAGGAGATCAGCCCTGGGTATTCGTTGGAAGAACTGATGCTAAAGCTGAAACTCCAGTAGTACTTTGGCCACCTCATGCAAAGAGTTGACTCACTGGAAAAGACTCTGATGCTGGGAGGGATTGGGGGCAGGAAGAAAAGGGGACGACAGAGGATGAGATGGCCGGATGGCATCACTGACTCGATGGATGTGAGTATGAGTGAACTCCGGGAATTGATGATGGACACGGAGGCCTGGCGTGCTGTGATTCATGGGGTCGCAGAGTCGGATACAACTGAGCTACTGAACTGAATTGCACTGAGAAAAAAGGTACACTAAGCAAGGCCAGGATTAGCCAAGGGTGGACAGAGAGAAGGCTTTCCTCCAACTGTAGGTAATAGTCTTCTTGTTTCCATTCGATTCTAATATTTAGCTTCAATTCAGTAAAAGCTGAATGCACTGTTCAGCTGACAAGCCACAAGCAATTCCTAAGTGATGGGAGTAACCAACCATTCCCTTGAGATGATGGATGTGTTCACTTCAGGCATTTTCTATAAAAAACGTAACAATAATGGCCTGATAACAGCTGACATGAGAATGCAGTCAGTCCAAGGCATGCACAGGCAGACAGTTCTAACAGCACTAATCCCTAAGAAAAATGAGCACTTCATAATCTATGTGATCAAAGGCAAAGGTACAGATGTCATCTGAAAACATTTCAATTTAAATGTAGATCATATCAGCGACTCAATAATGAAAATGGGTATTAAGCTTCTGAGCATCAAGAGTTAATCTTTTGGAATTTTAGAGGCTGTTTCAGGTTAAATAAAAAATACCTAAGATTACGTTGGTTGTCTGTTTTATATATGGTAATGTATATAGCACTAACTCCTAATTTATCCCTCTACACTCTTTCCCCTTTGGTAACTATAAGTTTCGTTAAGAAAAAGAATCTGAAAAATAGTATACAGATAGATAGATGTATATGTATAGATGTATAGCAAAGTAACTCATCATATAAATATATGCTATCCATCTGAAGCTATACGTATATATATATAGACCATTTGTGGTTTAGTTGCTGAGTCATGTCTGACTGTTTTCAGACCCCATGGACTCTAGCACATTAGACTTCTCTGTCATTCACTGTCTCCTGGAGTTTGCTCAAACTCAATTCCATGATGTCACAGCAAAGTAATTCAGTCATATATACATACACATACATCTGAAGCTAACACAACATTGTAAACTCTCTGCTGCTGCTGCTGCTAAGTCACTTCCGTCGTGTCCGACTCTGTGCGACCCCATAGATGGCAGCCCACCAGGCTCCTCCATCCCTGGGATTCTCCAGGCAAGAACACTGGAGTGGGTTGCCATTGCCTTCTCCAATGTGTGAAAGTGAAAAGTGAAAGTGAAGTCACTCAGTCGTGTCTGACTCTTAGCGACTCCATGGACTGCAGCCTACCAGGCTCCTCCATCCATCGGATTTTCCAGGCAAGAGTACTGGAGTGGGGTGCCACCTCAATAAAACCCCCTAAACCCCAAAGCATATATAAAATAATGGAATATAAATGGCTTCTATAAAATTAATAGGTAAAGTTTTTAATTGTATAACTCACCATTATATACATGAAACATAATGAATCAAAAGAGACAAGGGACACCACCCTGCACATGGGCGAGTGGAGACTTACTTGGCGTGCCGGATATCTGGCAGGGACCTTTCTAGAGCAATGTTGTTGCTGACGAAAATGTTGAAACCATTTTCCCTGTAAGCTGAGTCATCGTGGTCTTCCTCAGTGAGGGGGTAAGGTTTTCCATGTTCACCTTTCCCTATCAGGAGAAAAGAAAAAGGGATTAGTGTCTACCTAAAAACCATTTCCACTTCTAGAGCAGATAATAGGATGTGAATGTGTTTCTTTAGTCTCTCTTGTTATTAGGCTCCAGAGACACTCCAGCAGCAAGATTTTATCAAATCATCATTTTATTTCATTTAGAGAAATGAAACATAGTCATAATAAAAAGTAAGCAACACAGAAGTAAAAAGTACAATCTCACCTCTCAGCGAAAACCACAGCTAAGAGCTTAAACATTTCTATGCAGATATATATACTGATAATATACATACTGCCTTATAATTTGATTTTATCAAACATAATTGAATAAAAAAAGGCATTACTTCATTTACTTCTGATGGTTGATATTATTCCATGGCCTTTCAATTTGTAGTATTTGATCAAAGTATATTTCTAGGTTATTTTCAACTTTCTATTTTGTAAGTATCTTAATAAACATATTGGCTTGCTTAAGATTCCTAGATATGTATACTTGGAAGAGGGGGGATAATTCCTGCAAATAAAGTTGCCAGAATATCTTTAGAGTTAGTAGATTGTTTTCTAACATCACCAGAAGCATTATAGAATATTTTGAAATTTGCTGGTAAAAATACAGATTATTCAAACTTTAATTTCCCTTCTGTCAAATAATAACAAAGTTAATTTACATATATTTATCACCTGTATTTCTTACATTTTGAAACAGATTTTCATAGATTTTACAAGACAATCTGCGTTTAAGAGAAATTTACATATTATGTTTGCTAAAGCTTTATTAAGAATCTGTGTTGTAAATATTTTCTAGGTTCATTTCATTTAAATCTAAGGCTTCTGTTTTCTGGTTTGCCTGGAAGGAGCTTGGAAAGTTCCTTTCTGTCTTAACAGCAGATAAAAAGCTGAACAGACTCAACAACACTTTTTGGATGCAGAAGAGAGGAGTAGACACAGGACAGGAGAGACAGATGGGGGAAACAGGAGCCCAGGCTTACCAGAGCAAGAATTCTTGAGCAGAAATGCCAGGAACCAGTTGTCCAGGGTAGGAAGTCTGAACTGTAACTGACAAATTGCTGGAGACTCAGAGCAGGCAAGCCTGAGAGGTAAAAGGTCTCCAAGGATTCAGTCAAAGAGAGGCTCCAATTTTATTGTGCTATTTATCTCCAGGAGCTCAACAAAGCTCACAGAGTAGATATCAGAAAAAAATTCTCTTGTGTTCTTGGCAGGAGGAAGATAGAAGAAACCATTTTGAAGTATGCCTGGTTCTTCCCATCAACAAGGCCTGCCCTCTGGGCAACCCAGTTAACCAGAGTCCACCTGCTCAGGTGTATCCTGTTGAGCATAACGGGCCTAAGAGAAGGGAATTCCTGACTTGATCCCATGGTAAATATCCTGCCCAACCAAAGTGGGGAGGAAAATCCTGAATGCCCTCCCACACACCTCTACATCACATCATGAAAGGCATGTTTATAGCAGTTTCTTTTACCAAGTATATCACATCCAACTTTCAAGGAAAACAAACAAACAAAAAAAATCACAGGGCATGCCAAAAAGGCAAATAAATAAATAAATAAATAAAATAAAATCACAATTTAAATAAAGTAAGCATCAGAATTGAGCTTCTTGAGGCCAGAATACTGAAATGGTTTGACATTCCCTATCCCAGTGGACCATGTTTCATCAGAGATCAAAATAGTCAATCCTAAAGGAAAGAACCCTGAATATTCAAGGGAAGGACTGATGCTGAAGCTGAAGCTCCAATACTTTGGCCACCTGATGGGAAGAGATGACTCATTAGAAAAGACACTGATGCTAGGAAAGATTGTAGGCAGGAAGAGAAGGAGGCAGCAGAGGATGAGATGGTTGGATGGCATCACCGACTCAATGGATATGAATTTGAGCAAACTCTGGGAGACCGTGGAGGACATGGGAGCCTGGAGTGCTGTGCAATCCATAGCATTGCCAAGAGTTGGACATGACTCAAGATTGAACAACAACAAGCATCAGAATGAGACATGGCAAGAATTGTGGAATGACCAGGCCAGGAGGTGAAAACAACTATGATTAATATGCTAAGGATCTAATGGATAAAGTAGACAGCATGCAAGAACAGATGGGCCATATAAACATGTGCACATACAATGCGAACAGGAGAAGAGAGAAAATTGATACCTGATAATATCTGAAAAAACAATGACAGAGAATTTCCCTGAATGAATATCAGACTCCAAACCATAAATCCTCGAAGATCAGGGTACACCTTGCAGGCCAATTACCAAAACACTACACTGAAGCATATCATTTTCAAAATAAAGAAAATCAAAGATAAAGAAAAAATCTTGAAAGAAAACAAGAGGAACAGCTTCTTAACCTATAGAGGAACAAAAATAAACTTTTATCCAACTTCTCTCCAGAAGCCACAGAAGCAAGAAGAGAGTGGAGTGAAATATTATATTGACAATTAAAGAATTGATAATAATAATAAAAAAAACCTATCCACCTAGAACGCTATCCTCCGTGAAACCACCCTTCAAATAAAGGAGAAATAAAGGCCATCTCAGACAAACAAACATTGGAGGAATTTGTTGCTATTAGACCTGCCTTGTGAGAAGCATTAAAAAGATCCATAAGGAGAAAGACAATGATATAGGTTATAAACGTGGATCTACATAAAGCAAGAGTATTGAAGAAAGAATAAAGGAAGGTAAAATAAAAAATAAAGCCTTTTCATTTTTCTTATTCTTAATAGAAGTTGGTTCAAAGTAGAATATTAGCAATGTAATAGATTATATATGTTTATATATTATATTATTTCTGTGTTCATTATATAGACACACATATGCTTATGAAAAGTGGAACAGAGGACAGCAATGATACAAGACATAGGAGAAAGGAATTAAAAATTAGGATCATTTTATGATTTTAAGGTATAACACTCCTCTTAAAATGCTGTAGTTTTATTTATAAGTGGAGTTGCATTAGCTGTAAATGCGCTGCACAGTCTAGGGCAACCACTAAAAAAGTTACAAAGAAGCAGAGCTATCTGAGTCCCTGTTATCTCAATTTAAAACTGATAGAGAAACAAGAAACTGTCAAGCAAGTTAACAACATTTCACTTTCTGTATATGAAATCAATATTTAAATAACACTTTTCTCCATTGCTGTTTTTAAACAATGTTCAGCTCAGTTCAGTTCAGTCACTCAGTTGTGTCTGACTCTTCACGACCCCATGGACTGCAGCACAGCAGGCCTCCCTGTCCATCACCAACTCCTGGAGTTTACTCATACTCATGTCCACGGAGTCGGTGATGTGATCCAACCATCTCATCCTCTGTCGTCCCCTTCTCCTCCTGCCTTCAATCTTTCCCAGCATCAGCGTCTTTTCAAATGAGTCAGTTCTTTTGCATCAGGTGGCCAAAGTATTAGCGTTTCAGCTTCAGCATCAGTCTTCCCAATGAATATTCAGAACTGATTTCCTTTAGGATGGACTGTTTGGATCTCCTTGCTATCCAAGGGACTCTCAAGAGTCTTCTCCAACACCACAGTTCAGAAGTAAGTAGCTGGAATATACCAGTATCAGTATGTTCTTGTGATCACTTCAGCCCAAGAAAGCTGTGTAGTGTTTTAAAAATTATTGTGATGATGTAAAAATTATTGTGATTCATTTAGCAAAAAGAGTTGGACAGAAGGCTTTTCCTATGTATCAAAACTTTTTTTTTTTCTTAAATTTTAAAATCTTTAATTCTTACATGCATTCCCAAACATGAACCCCCTCCCACCTCCCTCCCCATAACATCTTTCTGGGTCATCCCCATGCACCAGCCCCAAGCATGCTGCATCCTGCGTCAGACATAGACTGGCTTTGTCATCTGTGTACCTAGAAAAAAAGTAAATAAATTTCTTTAGTTGAAAAAAAAAAGAAGCATAACATATACTAAGAAGTGGAGAAAAATGGTATCATATAAAATGCTCAGTTCAAAGCACAAAAGACAGAGAAGTATAAGGCAAACAAGGAACAAGGATGACAAACAGAAAACAGCAATGAATATGGTAGAGATTAATGAAAACTATACCAGTAATCACTTTGAATATCAATGGCTTAATGCATCAATTACAAGGGATTCTCAGAGTGGATCAAGATAAATCTAAGATTTTTTTCCATCCAGATGATTTTACTTTTCTACATAGTTTTTTATTTACACATCACATTTATAGATAAATCAGGTCCAACTGTACTATTTGGAGAAGTAAATGGCAACCCACTCCAGTGTTCTTGCCTGGAGAATCCCAGGGACAGGAGAGCCTGGTGGGCTGCTGTCTATGGGGTTGCACAGAGTCGGACATGTCTGAAGTGACTTAGCAGCAGCAGCAGCAGGCTTGGAGAAGGCAACGGCACCTCACTCCAGTTCTCTTGCCTGGAAAATCCCACGGACAGAGGAGCCTGGTGGGCTACAGTCCATGGGGTCACTAAGAGTCGGACACAACTGAGCGACTTCACTTTCACTTTTCCCTTTCATGCATTGGAGAAGGAAATGGCAGCCCACTCCAGTGTTCTTGCCTGGAGAATCCCAGGGATGGGAGAGCCTGGTGGGCTGCCGTCTGTGGGATCGCACAGAGTCGGACACTACTGAAGTGACTTAGCAGCAGCAGCAGCAGCAGCAGCAACTGTACTATTATTTTAAAAATTCATTTATGAATTGTTTCACTAATATTTTGTTTTGTTTTATTCATTAAAATTTTTGAACCATCTAGAACTTGTTCTGGTGTGAGATGTGAGGAAAACCTCACTTTATCATTAAACAAATGGCTGTTATAGGATTGACATTTAATGAATAATTTGTCATTTTCTTTCTTGCTTTAAAATGCCACATATAAAAGTAAAAATAGAATTGCCATGCTGCTGCTGCTGCTAAGTCACTTCATACGACTCTGTGTGACCTCATAGATGGCAGCCCACCAGGCTCCCCTGTCCCTGGGATTCTCCAGGCAAGAACACTGGAGTGGGTTGCCATTTCCTTCTCCAATGCACGAAGTGAAAAGTGAAAGTGAAGTCGCTCAGTCGTGCCCGACTCTTAGCGACCCCATGGACTGCAGCCTAACGGGCTCCTCCGTCCATGGGATTTTCCAGGCAAGAGTACTGGAGTGGGGTGCCATGGCCTTCTCCAGAATTGCCATATGACCTAGCAATCCCAATTCTGGCCATAGATCTGAAAAGAGAAAAACTAATTTGAAAAGATAGGCTTCCCAATGTTCATAGCAACCCTATTTAAACTAGTCAAGATATGGAAAGAACCTAAATACCCATTGACAGATGAACGGATAAAGATGTAGTACACACATACAATGGGATAATGCTCGCCCAGAGAAAAGAACAAGATAGTGCCATTTACAGAGACACCAATGGGCCTAGAGACTGTCATACGGAGTGAAAAGTCAGAAAGACCAAAACAAAATATTGTCTATTAACACATATATGTGGAATCTAGAAAATGATGGTACAAGTGATGTTATTTGCAAAGCAGAAATAAAGATGCTGATGTAGAGAATAAATACATGGACAGTGAGAGGGAAAGGGTGGGTGGGGTGAGGTGGGAGATTGGGATTGACATATATATGCTATTGATACTGTGTATAAAATAGATCACTAATGAGAACCTACTGTGTGTATAGCACAGGAAACTCAGTGCTCTGTGGTGACCTGAATGGGAAGCGCAAAAGGAAGGGGAGATACATGTTTACAAACGGCTGATTCATTCTGCTGTACAGTGCAAACTAAGACAATATTATAAAGCAACTAGACTCCAATAAAAATTCATTTAAAAATCTATATAATCAAGCCTTTGATCAGATTTAATTTTTTTTGGAGAGGTTTTTCATAATCAACACATCTTAAACCATCATACACAGCGCTCCACACCCTCTCTAGATCCCAAATCTGCATATATATATATATATATATATACACTACATATAGCTTGCTATTCTACATTTATGTTTTTGCCTGTTCATCAGCAATCTTTCAATTGAGATAGAAGCTTCATGCAAGTAGGGCCTTTCTTCTGTGTCTCCAAATATCCCCAGGACCTGGAAGAGTTTCTGCCACATAGCAGATAATCTAATAAACATTTTTGAGTCTTATACAGATAAGGAAGTGATAAGATTTGGGTTCATTGAAAGTGAAAGTGTTTGTCGCTCAGTCATATCTGACTCTTTTTGACCCCATGGACTGTACAGCCTACCAGGCTCCCCTGTGCATGGGATTTCCCAGGCAAGAATGCTAGAGTGGATTGCTATTTCCTCCTCCAGGAGATCTTCCAGACCCAGGGATCAAACCCATGTCTCCTGCATTGCAGGCAGATTCTTTACCATCTGAGCCACCAGGGAAGAAATAAAGATACTCATGTATTTATTCAAAATCACATATTAAGCAACTACTCTGAGCAGGAGCTGGGGATTAAATGATGAACATCAGAGTTATTACCTATAATATCATGTTTAACAGAAAAAAATTTAAAAAGCAGATCATTGTGGTTAGAAAAGCAGTATGATTGCCCATGAGATCCTGGAGGGATGGATGATGTCTTGCTGTCTACGAGTCTATAAGTCTTAGTACAGTGCTGATCACGTGGCTTGCTCCACAGCATTTCTGTGAGACGAATACATGGGGAGATGAATGAATATACTTAATTAATTAATGCATGAGGAGTGTCTCTCAATGATATGGGACCTCTCAGCAGAGGTAAGGAAGGCTAAAGGTAAACAGGCAGAATTGTCACAGGCGTGGTTCAGAGACCTGAGAGTATAAAGTGTGACTGCGAATTCGAGCTAAGGTTTGTTATGGCTGGAGTTGGAGGCATGGGTGGAAAGGTGGTGAATTGTTGGTTTTGAATTTTTCTGAAAGTGGTAAAAGTTCTAACTAAAGTAGAGTGTAATAAATCAATAATCCATACTGGAATCTCTAGGGTGACAGTTGAAAACCTTGTAGGAATGCACAGCACAAAACCGAACCAAGGAAAACATGAAATAATAAAATGGACTATTTAGGTGACAAAAGATTCCAGAACTTACTCCTCTTACAATTCACAGTTTGTATTGTTTGACCAATATCTCCCCATTTCCCTCAACCCTAGCCAGTCATTATCATCATTTCACTCTTCCTCTATGGACTAAGGATTTTTACATTAATATATAAAGTGATATCACTGAACATTCGTCTTCTCTGCCAACTTGTTTTGATTAGCATTTACAACAGGTTATTCTTCACCTATCAGAAAGAAGGAAATCCTTCTATTTGAGACAATGTGAATAGACCTTGAGGGCATTACATTAAAATGAAAAGGAAAACTCCAGACCTACATGGATTCCTTGATGAATTTATTTTTCCGAATGTCAAAGTGAGAAATAGTGCCATCTTTATAGGAATATTTTTAGAAAAGAGAGACTCTAAAAATATCTTTTTAGAGTATCAGCATAAGCCTGATATCAAAACCAGGTAAGAGTATTACAGGAGAGGAAAATATCAGATCTATGTCTCTCAGGAATATAGATTAAAAAAAAAGTAACAAAAGATTAAGAAAATGAATCTACCAATATTTTAAAAGACAGCTTATAATGACCAATTGGGATTTATTCCAGCAATACAATGTTGACTTAACATTCAAATTCATCAATATAACTCACATTGAGGAATAGGTCATATTATTTCAATATTTACCAAAAAAATCATTTGATAAAACTCAACAATAATGGAAACTTTCAGTAACCTAGGAGCAGAAGGGGACTTTAAATATATAACAAAGGGTAACCGCATGAACAATGTGGGAAATATCATACATTATTGGTGAAGCAGAACACTTTCCACACTGAGGCTGAAAACAAGAAAATGTCAAGTGTTTTTAACTCTACTCAATCTGCAATCTTGATCCTGTCTACCTGGAGCAATCAAGAGAAATGTCTTTAAGAAGAAATAAGAGCTGTAAATACTGTAAAGGAAGAATAAAGACTAATTCATTTTAAATGACATGAATGTGTACCAAAAAAAGAGACAAAACTGGAAAACTATGAAAACTGAGGTAACTTTGTCAATTTTTACTGATAAAGGTCAATATAGAACCAACTCTTAATGCACTAACAACAAATTTGAAATACACTTTTTAAAATAACATGAAAATAGCAATTGCCTAGGAATAAATCTAACAAAATATGCCCAAGGTTGTTCCCCATACTGACAATACAAGAAACTTTGCTGAAAGAAGTTCAGTTCAGTTCAGTCGCTCAGGCGTGTCTGACTCTTTGCAACCCCATGAATCGCAGCACGCCAGGCCTCCCTGTCCATCACCATCTCCCGGAGTTCACTCAGATTCATGTCCATTGAGTCAGTGATGCCATCCAGCCATCTCATCCTCTGTCGTCCCTTCTCCTCCTGTCCCCAATTCCCTTCAAGCATCAGAGTCTTTTCCAGTGAGTCAACTCTTCGCACGAGGTGGCCAAAGTACTGGACTTTCAGCTTTAGCATCATTCCTTCCAAAGAAATCCCAGGGCTGATCTCCTTCAGAATGGACTGGTTGGATCCCCTTGCAGTCCAAGGGACTCTCAAGAGTCTTCTCCAACACCACAGTTCAAAAGCATCAATTCTTCGGCGCTCAGCTTTCTTCACAGTCCAACTCTCACATCCATACATGACCAGTGGACAAACCATAGCCTTGAGTAGACGGACCTTAGTCACCAAAGTAATGTCTCTCCTTTTGAATATGCTATCTAGGTTGGTCATAACTTTTCTTCCAAGGAGTAAGCACCTTTTAATTTCATGTGTGCAATCACCATCTATAGTGATTTTGCAGCCCAAAAGAACTAAAGAAGTTAATAGACAGCTAAATAATCAGAGTAACAGAGTATGATCTTGGATTGAAAGAGGTATCTTTAAGTGGTCCTTTCTCAAGGGACCAATCACTAGTCTATAAAGTAATCCAAGTTAAAATCTTGGGAGTGCTTGCTTCCTTATTAGTGGCAATGTTATTGTGTGTGTGATTGGGATGTTTTATGTAGTGAGATGAGCTGAGTTAAACGTGTATTTGGAAATGTAAAATACCTAGAATACTTACCACAATGTTAAAGGAGTACACAGCTGGGGAAAACTAAAACTATACACATTTGGTTACAGAATAAACTAACACAAACTTGGTTACCTAAAAATAATAATGCAATCGTATATTAATAATAACCATTCATTGTTTGTAATTATATCTCCATTGTCTGACTATGGAAACTTCATTTTTAAAAAGAAGAATTGCCAGAGATATGGGTATTTTTTATATTAAAAACCTTACTTATATTTTGATTTAGCCTATAAGGAGTTAAGTAGCAAGAAGTATTTACATTCATTCTGAGCACAGATCTTTAAAGTAGAGCTGATATAAATCTATATACATGAATTGATGTTGTTGATAAGGATTTGCTGTGGAAGAAATTAAGAATCACCTATGTCTAAAATGCTTCCCAGGTTTTTTGGTGGTAAAGAATCTGCCTGCCAATTCAGGAGATGTGGGTTCAATCCCTGGGTTATAGTAAGATCCCTGGAGAAGGAAATGGCAACCCACTCCAGTATTCTTGCCTGGAGAATTCCATGGACAGAGTAGCCTGGTGGGCTGTAGTCCATGGGGTCACAAGAAGTCAGACACAACTTAGCAACTAAACAACAAAACAATGTCTAAAAGAGACACATTTATATAGAAGTCTTAGTGTTCTATCATTTTTCAGCTTTAATATGATCTTGGGGAGAGGCTTTATTTCCTAATTGTGTAGTTATTCTTTGAATTATCATGAAAAGCTAAATTGTTTTCAGACAACAGAGGAGAAGTTATGTTAAGAAATACTTTGCCTCAACATCCCAACCATTTAAAAGCTTATTTAACTTAATTCATCACTGGTGCACACTGGTTTTACCTACACAGTTACAAATAAAAATTTTCTTAATCCTTAAGGTCTAATGATAAGCAGGACTAAGTCTTGTTCAGAAAGTATGTGTAACATATACAATAAGATTTCTGCATCTTATCTCTCCTTCAATCCTCACTCCTCTACAGGGAAGTGCTTGATTTAATTTCTATGCAGTGAATTCCCCAGGAAGTGACAACCTTTTATTTTTAAATATAACATTACTGTCAAAAGCATCTGACTTGAACTGTTAGCATTCTTCTTTGTATAATTTTCACAAACTGTCAGAGTTCCATGGCTTGAACATTTTTTATCTCTTCTAAAAAAATAAGGCAACATGATCAAATTGCATGCCCATGTCATTTGAAGTATACAGAGAAGAAGTTGAGATCAAACCCATCAAAGAGTGGGAAAAAATGCAAAGAAAAAATAAAGAAACCACTGGTAAAAAGGTAAATTAGAATCAAAGCAGCGAGAGAAAGGAAGATTAGCAAAGAGAACATAACTGAAGCTAAGATGTGTGTGTGAGGGTATATTCTTATCAGAAATGTATTTCTTGTAATAAATAAAATCTGGGCAACAAAGTCATAGTTAACATTATCATCTGTTAATAGTAACATTATATACAGCCTAAGGAAATAACTGAAATTACATTATACTACATAATAAGGAAAATATAGAGGCCGTGATTCTAAATAAATTCAAAAAATTATTTTAGTTAAATATTCACAAGAAAAATAAAGAGAATTCCAGAAAACATCTATTTCTGCTTCAATGATTATACTAAAGCTTTTGACTGTGTGGATCACAACAAACTATGGAAAATTTTTAAAATAGATTGGAATACCAGACCATCTGACTTGACTCCTGCAAAACCTGTATGCAGGTCTAGAAGCAACAGTTAGAACCAGACATGGGACAATGAACTGGTTTCAAACTGGGAAAGGAGTACATCAAGGGTGTATATTTTCACAGCCTTATTTAACTTCTATGCAGTTTAACATCATGTGAAATGCTGGGCTGAATGAAGCACAAGCTGGGATCAAGACTGCCAGGAGTAATAATCAATATCCTCAGACATGCAGATGAAACCACCATCATGGCAGAAAGTGAAGAGAAACTGAAGAGCCTGTTGATTAAAGTGAAAGAGGAGAGTGAAAAAGCTGACTTAAAGCTGAACATTCAAAACAAGAAGATCATGGCATCTGGTCCCATCACTTCATGGCAAATAGATGGGGAAATAACGGAAACAGTGATAGACTTTCTTTTCTTGGGCTCCAAAATCACTGCAGATGGTGACTGCAGCCATGAAATTAAAAGACACTTGCTCCTTGGAAGAAAATCTATGACCAACCTAGACAGCGTATTAAAAGCAGAGACATTACTTTGCCAACAATGGTCCGTGTAGTCAAAGCTATGGCTTTCCCAGTAGTCATGTATGGATATGAGAGATGGATCATAAAGAAGGTTGACCACTAAAGAACTGATGCTTTTCAACTGTGGTGTTGGAGAAGACTCTTGAGAGTCCCTTGGGCTGTAGGGAGATCAAACCAATCAATCCTAAAAGTAATCAATCCTGAATATTCATTGGAAGGACTGATGCCGAAGTTGAAACTCCAATACTTTGGCCACCTGATGCAAACAGTTTACTCATTAGAAAAGACCCTGATGCTGAGAAAGATTAAATGTTGGAGAAGAAGGGGAAGACAGAGGACGAGATGGTTGGATGGCATCACTGACTCAATGGACATGAGTTCGAGCAATCTCCAGGAGATGGTAAAGGACAAGGAAGCCTGTGTGCTGCAGTCCATGGGGGGGGGGGTGTCACAAATAGTTGGGCACGACTGAGTGACTGAACAACAACAATTAACAAGGAACCTGAAATGATCTCAGCTTTCAGACTGAGTGAGTGATAAGTATAGATATATGTCACATTGAAAATAGTTTCTTCATCAAAACAACATATTAATTTTGATTATGAATGACAACAAATACGTTCTAAAGCATATGCCATTTACAATACAATTTTACATGAGGCTGAAGAACCAGTGAAATCTTGTTTAGCAGATTATTAAGGAAGCTGGATGCATGAGAAGGGATGAAGGGATGAAAATGATGACATGTGCTATTGTCATCAAAAACAAAAACAGCATGAATATCACATCCTCAGTCTGGCCTGGGTGGTTGGGGGAGTGGTGAAGAGATAACTTTGGTTATTAAATGGACAAAAGAAGGCGATTTCTGTAACTCCACACTAAGGACTATATGTTAACATACATGTCCTAATTTCAAGACGAGTGGATTTACATTTCTATGGAACCAAAATAGACTTCCAAAAAGCTCACTAAAGTATAAATGATTCTTTCTCCCATTACTGTAGTGATGGAATGAAAAATTATCTGTGGTCTGTGCTTCATAAACTTCTCATTGTTCCAACAAATGTGGCGTAAAGAAGGCATAGACACCTGAAATATGCAAACAATAACTCTAGTAATGTTGTTGAGTGAAGAGATTTTAATGGCATGTTAAACTGCTTAGATTTACAGTAATGTCTTAAAGACTATGTTCACATCATTAATATCAGAAATGTCTATATTTTAAGTAACCAGACAGCCTTCCCACCTTTATAATAAAATTTTCTACTGTTCTTCATATATATTTTATTATACTTTCTTCATTTAACTAGGAACTGATTAATTACATCTAGGTAACCATATATATATATATATATATATATATATATATATTACTATAAAAGGAATAAACTATTCTCATCCTGTGGATATGTTTCCTGGAATGTTCAGTTCTCTAATTCCATGCCTCACTCAAGCAATTTTTCTTGTCTGATTGAACCATTCTGGAAGTGATAACTCAAGATTGGTTGTCAAGAAATCTTTGACATTTTGAATTGGTCATACAATTTCTTAAAATTATTTTTCTCTTCTGTTCTTTCATTTTCATTTGTGCTACTAGTTAGGGAGATTTTGTCAATTTATCTTTGAAATTCTGTACTGAATTTTTCATATCTGTTTGTATATCTTGTTTATTTTGAACAATTTCATTTTCTTTACTGAATGTTCCTTCAAAAACAGTGATCTTCTATTATGAAGGCAGCATAATCTCTGATTTATCTACAGATATTGTGTCAGCTATGGTTTATTCAAGGAAGTAGAACTTGCATCTCATCTATAAATCACTAATTTTTCTAAAGGAATGGAGTATTTACAGAGAAATACTTACAAATCGGAGTAATAGTCAAAAACTGGAAAAATTTCCTCTTGAAGATGGTAAACTATGAGATGATAACAAAACTCTCCCTCTCTTTTACTCAGACATATTAAAATGCTTTAAAATCATACCGGTATTCATCACTAGCAATGACACAAAGAAATCGAGGGAAGGAGGCAAGGGGCAGGGAGAAAACCAAAAAGCTCAACTCAGTGCAAATGTAAACGCACCCCTCAGCTTTAAGTCAATCATTTGTCATCAGGATGGCACCAATTAAAAACAATGACATGCTATCCCATGCCTATTAGAATCACCAAACTAAAAAGAATGGCCATACGACGTTTAGGCAAGAATACAGAAGCGCTGGAATCATTATATGTTTGCTGCTGGAATACAAAATGGTAAAAACCACTTTGGTGAACAATTTGACAGTTTTCTAAAACTTTAAGTACATATATAATACATGATCTAGGCATTCCACTCTTAGGTGTTTCACAAGAAAAAAGTGAGCATATGTCCATTTAAAGACCTGTGCATGACTGCTCATAATAGTTTTAGTTACAATAGCTTCAAACTGGAAATAACCAATAGTCCATGAAAAGGGATATGGATAAACACACTGCAGTGTGTCCAGACACTAGAATGTGTGTGTGTGTGTGTGTGTGTGTGTGTGTGTGTGTGTGTGTGTGAACGCACTCTTTCACTAAATCATGTCTGACTCTTGCGACCCCTTTGACTGTAGCCGGCCAGGCTCCTCTGGCCATGGCATTCTCCAGGGGAGAATACTGGAGTGGGTTGCCATTTCCTCCTCCAGGGGATCTTCCTCACTCAGGGACCAAACCTGTGTCTCCTGCATTAACAGGCACATTCTTTACCACTGAGCAACCTGGCAAGCCCATAAATACTGTGATACAACTTTGTAATAAAAAGAGTGGAAGTTTTATGTGCATAGCTATATGATGACCCTAAAACCAATGGCACCAAGTGACAGAAATCAGATGAAAGATAGTATATACTATCAATATATTATTTTATTCATATAAATTTCCAGAAAATTCAAACTAACCTATAGTGACAAAAAGCATATGAAAGATGGGATTATGGGTTGGCTAGAAGGAAAGGAGAAGGGATTACCAAGAGCTATATTAAACTTTTGGTAACTTTCTTGACTGTGATTATACCTTTGCAGGGGTATCTTAGGTCAAAGGTGATGGTATACACTTCAGATTTGTGCAGGCCAGCAAGCAAGAAAGAAAGAAAGTGAAGTCACTCAGTCATGTCCAACTCTTTGCAACCCCATGGACTGTAGCCTACCAGGCTTCTCTGTCCATGGGATTTTCCAGGCAAGAATACTGGAGTGGGTTGGCATTTCCTTCTCCAGGGGATTGTCCCAACTCAGGCATCAAACCTGGGTCTCTCACATTGCAGGCAGACGCTTTACCATCTGACCCACCAGGGAAGCTGGCCAGCAAATTAAACTATAAATAAGGTGAAAAGACAACCTTCAGATGGGAGAAAATGATAGCAAATCAAACAACTGACAAAGGATTAATCTCCAAAATATATAAGCAACTCATTCTGTTCAACAGCAGAAAAATTAAAAACCCAATCAAAAAGTGGGCAGAAGACCTAAACAGATGTTCCTCCAAAGAAGACATTCAGATGGCTAATATACACATGAAATTATGTTCAACCTCACTCATTGTTAGAGAAGTGCAAACTAAAACTACAAGGAAGTATCAGCTCTTAGCAGTCAGAATGCCGCCATCAAAATGTCTACATACAAAGATGCTGGAGAGAATGTGGAGGAAAGGGAACCCTCTTGCACTGTTGGTGGGAATGTAAATTGATACAGCCACTATGGAGAGCTGTATGGGGATTCCTTAAAAAACTAGGAATAAAACTATCATTCGACACAACACTCCCACTACTGGGCATTTACCCTGAGGAAACCATAATTGAAAAGGACACATGTACTCCAATGTTCATTGTAGAGCTATTTACAATAGCTAGAATATGGAAGCAACCTAGATGTCCACTAACTGATGAATGGATAAGAAGTTGTGGTATACATACACAATGGAGTATTATTTAGACATAAAGGAACACATTGAACTCAGTTCTAATAAGGTGGATGAGCTTAGAGCCTATTATACAAAGTGAAGTAAGTCAGAAAGAGGAAATCAAATATATGTTAACATATATATATGGTTTCTAGAAAGATGGTATTGATGAACATATACGCAGGGTAGCGGTGGATACACAGATATATATAGAGAACAGACGTGAAGACTCAGTGGGAGAAGGACATGGCAGGACAAATAGAGTAGCCTGGAAACATATACATTGCCATATGTAAAGTTAGATAGCCAGTGGAAATTTGCTTAATGATGTAGGGAGCTCAAATCCAGTGTTCCGTGACAACCTAGAGGGGAGGGATGGGCTGTGAAGCGGAAGGTTGGTTCAAGAAGAAGGCAACATATGCATATCTGTGGCTCATTCATGCTGATGTGTGGCAGAAACCAACATAATATTGGAAAGCAATTATACTCCAATTAGAAATAAAAAATTTAAACAAAATTATATCTAAAGATCTCCAAAAAATATATACAGTCTTTTATATTTCTACAGCATCATAAAATGGTTAAAATTAAATGTGGGGACAATGATTATTAAAATGAAAATTAACTTTTATTCTATGTTTGACCTATTTCCAACATCCTGCTTATAGAAAGCAGCACTGCTAGTTCTTTTACTTGTATTGACGGATGGTTAGCTTCTATATCGTAAGTATAATACTAATATTTTTTCATGGACTTATTAGGTTTAGATTTTATATATCAATTACCTGCTGTATTAATTGGGAATTTAACATTAAGTTAAAGCAAATTGATCCCAAAGCAGAGATGAAACACTGGGTCCCTAGACCTTTAGTGTCAAGAGTCTTCTTTCCCAAATAAGGTAGATAAAATAAGTAAGGATAATCCATTATAAAGAGTCAAAGGGAGAAATGAAATCTAGGACAGGAACCCAATGCTCTTCTGCATGATTTAGATGAGAAGACAAGAAATTTTTATCTAATAATAATAATAACAAAAATAATGAGTTGTAAGATGACTCTCTCCTAATACAGAGGTAATAAATGAAAGGTCTGTCTGAAGAAGCGGCCAAGTCTCTTGACAAATAGAGGTTCAGCATCAGTGAAAGGAGTGACTCGTATATCTTTCAGGAGAGTTGGTGAACCATATCCACATTCTTACCTGGTAACTGAGTTTAACTGTGCAGGGTTGGGGGGCGGGGTCTGACCTTACGGCTCTCAGGTCCATCTCACTTAATAACTCACTGCCAATGGGTTGTCTCTGTCACTGTTTCTGAGAGTGATTTTTGCCAGGTTTGTGCCAGCCCTTAAAGGTTGTAGCTTCTCAGGTCATTTTAAAGGACAATCGGTTTTGAGGATATCAAAAAATAGGTTTTGGAGATTCCATTCAGTCCCATAATTATCACATTTTTTTTTAAACAATTACTGTCGATTAAGAAAAAAAGTACCTTTTTCTTATAATGTCAGTTAGGAAGTTAAATTATGATAATTATCAGATAACACAGAATAAGAAAATAATAATTAAAACATTATGATATTTTCAAATGTGAGGAGGAAATGATCCTTCAAGGGGAAACTCATTCGAGAAGGTCACTTGTAGTGTAGTGAGGAGACAACTTAAGAATTATGATGAAGAGGAGTTGATCACCATTCCACTGCATGATGGGAGAACAAGGGCATCAGAGGACACAGTGAAACTCAGAGGATGGAAACCTTAGCTCGTATTCACAACACATCTCATTCTTTTATCAACCTAATTTGCATTGAACAGTTTAAACTGATGGCTGAAAGAAGCATCAAAAACACTGAAATGAAGCACATATGAAAGCCTTATTTTCTTTTTCAGAGCATGTTATACATGGCCACGTTTTTTTGGTTCTATCATTAATTTTCTATTCATTAAAAAAAGATTAGAGCTTCCCTGGTGGCTCAGTGGTAAAGAATCCACCTGCTAATGCAGGAGACATAGGTTTAATTCCTGATCGAGAAGATCCCATGTGCCGCAGGGCATCCAAGCCCGGCACCGCAAGTATTGAAGCTGTGCCCTAGAGCCCGGGAGACACAACCACCGAAGCCCGTGTGCTCTAGAGCTTCTGTTTCAAACCAGGGAAGCCCCCACACTGAGAAGCCGGGGTACCGCAGCTGCAGCCCGCTCTCCCTTCCTAGAGAAAGGCCCATGCAGCAGTAAAGACCCAGCACAGCCAAAAATAAGCAAATAAAATTGTTAAACAACTTTTAATTAATTTTAAGAGTTTAGTTACATTACAACTTGGTGTTAGTTTCTGCGCAGCAAAGTGAATCAGTTATAAGGTATCCTCTCTCTTTCAGATCTCCTTCCCATTTAGCTCATGACAGAACACTGAGGAGAGTTCCCTGAGCTATACAGTAGCTTCTCTTTAGTTATCAATTTCATATTGATATATAGTAGTGTATGTATGCCAACCACAGTCACTCAATTAATCCCACAGCCTGTCCCTCAATATTTTACAAAAAATACAATTTAAACATTCATGAAGGGCAATCCCAGGGCCAGTACAAAATAGCTACAGCTTCTGCCTGGCAGGAGTGTTAAACTTCTGCAGTTATTCATCTCTCAGATCGTGAACAGAAGAGAGAATGGGATTTGAAATTAGCTTTTAATTCCTGCTGGTACAATCTCTGAATTTTTATAACTTGACCCATTAGGTTAGGATAACTAGTATCCGTTGTATGAGTTCTAGGTCTCATTCAGCTAATCCTTGAAATTACAATTTGCTTTCAAAAAACACATGCCTCTGAGAATGTTCTGACCAGCAGTTTTCATAAATTAATTCATTAAAAAGAAAAAACTATGATTACACACCTGTTACGTGCTGGGAGCTGTAATAGGACATGGAAAATAGATCTAAAATCACACATGGTTCCAGCCCTTGTGGAAACTGTAAAACCAGGACACACGGCACAGGTGGTAAAGAATTTGTGTGCCAATGCAGGAGACATAAGAGATATGGGTTCAGTCCTTGTGTCAGGAAGACCCCCTGGTAGAGGGCATGGCAACCATTCCAGTAGCCTTGCTTGGTGAGTCCCATGGACAGAGGAACCTGTAGGGTTACAGTCCATTGGGTTGCAAAGAGCTGGACATGACTGAGTGACTGAGCATACATACACATAAGCGTGTGTGTGTGTGTGTGTAAACCAAACACTTTTCTGTATACCTGAAACTAACATGATGTTATAAATCAACTATCTTTCAACCAAAATTGTTAAAAAAAAAAAAAAAAAGTATGCCATCTGGCAGTAAGCTTAGTGCTTAGTGCTCTGTGAGGACCTTAGAGGGGTGGGGTTGGGGGTGGGAGGGAGTGGATATATGTATACTTAAAACTGATTCACTTTGCTGTACAGCAGAAACTAACAATATTGTCAAGCAACTCTATGCCAATAATAAATCTTCATGTAAAAAAGAATATGCATTCTGAAGTAAAAGAGTGGAACAAGAAAGCGGGATGTGAGAGCTGGACCATAAAGAAAGCTAAGTGCCTAAGAATTGATGTTTTCGAACTGTGGGGCTGGAGAAGACTCCTGAGAGTCCCTTAGAATGCAAGGAAATCAAACCAGTCAATCCTAAAGGAAATCAACCCTGAGTATTCATTGGAAGGACTGATGTTGAAGTTGAAGCTCTAATACTTTGACCACCTGAAGAGCCACCTTATTGGAAAAGACCCTGATGTTGGGAAAGCCTGAGGGCAGGAGGAATAGGGGATGACGGAGGATGACATGGTTGGATGGCATCATTGACTCAATGAACATGAGTGAGTCTGAACAAACACTAGGAGATTGTGAAGGACAAAAGAGCCTGGAGTGCTACAGTCCACAGGGTCACAGAGAGTTAGATATGACTTAGCAACTGAATAAAAACATAAGAGTTGCCCAGTCTACAAAGTCCCACCATTATCCTTTGTGATTTCATCTTATACACAGAAAGCTCATCAAATGTACTGGTCTCTCTAAATGACCTCCTATTCTATCTCAGTCATCAGTTCACAGTCACATGTTGGCATTGTCATGACTCCAAATGGAGCCACCACTAAGACCACCAGAAAATAGTCTTATCCTTCTGGTTTGCTCATTTACTTATTCTTCTTATACATGTCTTTGCTCCTCATTAAGACCCTCACTCCACTGATATTCTTCTTCCTATTCATTATTTGGATGAATATTTTCCCAGTGTTCTCTAATAGCCAAACATTAGTTCAGTTCAGTTGCTTAGTCTTGTTCGACTGTTTGTGACCCCATGAACTGCAGCACGCCAGGCCTCTTTGTCCATCATTAACTCCCAGAGTTTACCCAAACTCATGTCCATCAAGTCAGTAATACCATCCAGCCATCTCATCCTCTGTCATCCCCATCTCCTGCCCCCAATCCCTCCCAGCATCAGAGTCTTTTCCAATGAGTCAACTCTTTGCATGAGGTGGCCAAAGGATTGGAGTTTCAGCTTTAGCATCAGTCCATAAAATGAACACCCAGGACTGATCTCCTTGAGGATGGACTGGTTGGATCTCCTTGCAGTCCAAGGGACTGTCAAGAGTCTTCTCCAACACCACAGTTCAAAAGCATCAATTCTTTGGTGCTCATCTTTCTTTATAGCCCAACTCTCACATCCATACATGACCACAGGAAAAACACAGACCTTTGCTGGTAAAGTAATGTCTCTGCTTTTGAATATGCTATCTAGGTTGGTCATAACTTTCCTTCCAAGGAGTAAGTGTCTTTTAATTTCATGGCTGCAGTCACCATCTGCAGTGATTTTGGAGCCCCCGAAAATAAAGTCTGACACTGTTTCCCCATCTATTTCCCATGAAGTGATAGGATCTTAGAAAGCATCATTACAAACAAAGCTAGTGGAGGTGATGGAATTCCAGTGGAGCTATTTCAAATCCTGAAAGATGATGCTGTGAAAGTGCTATACTCAATATGCCAGCAAATTTGGAAAACTCAGCAGTGGCCACAGGACTGGAAAAGGTCAGTTTTCATTCCAATCCCAAAGAAAGGCAATGCCAAAGAATGCTCAAACTACTGCACAATTGCACTCATCTCACATGCTAGTAAAGTAATGCTCAAAATTCTCCAAGCCAGGCTTCAGCAGTACATGAACCGTGTATTTCCAGATGTTCAAGCTGGTTTTAGAAAAGGCAGAGGAGACAGAGATCAAATTGCCAACATCCTCTGGATCATCAAAAAAGCAAGAGAGTTCCAGAAAAACATCTCTTTCTGATTTATTGACTATGCCAAAGCCTTTGACTGTGTGCATCACAATAAACTGTGGAAAATTCTGAAAGAGATGGGAACACCAGACCACCTGACCTGCCTCTTGAGAAACCTATATGCAGGTCAGGAAGCAACAGTTAGAACTGGACATGGAACAACAGACTGGTTCCAAATAGGAAAAGGAGTATGTCAAGGCTGTATGTTGTCACCCTGCTTATTTAACTTATATGCAGAGTACAACATGAGAAACACTGGGCTGGAGGAAGCACAATGTGGAATCAAGGTTGCCGGGAGCAATATCAATAACCTCAGATATGCAGATGACACCACCCTTATGGCAGAAAGTGGAGAGGAACTAAAGAGCCTTGATGAAAGTGAAAGAGGAGAGTGAAAAAGTTTACTTAAAACTCAACATTTAGAAAACTAAGATCATAGCCAAACATAGATGGGTCCATTTATCTGCTTTCTTTCCCCCTCTACCCTGACTGCTTATCAGCGCTGGGAAAATCACACGTCAGGTCCTCTTCCAGGGTCTAAAGTACAAAGCTGAGCTTCATTCTTGATCCTTCTTTTTCTTCACATTCCACCTATAATTCACAAGCACTTTCATTGACCCTATTTCCATCCTAAAACTGACAGCTGTTGCTATATCTTCAACACACTGTATTATTGTTCAGAAATAGCTGATGGCCCTAACATCAGTAAGATTAGATTTCTTGTCTTATTAATGATAGGCTTGATGATGTGATACTTGAGCCAAAACAACTAAAAAAACAGGGGATAGGCATATGCCAAGCAAAATGGCATATCATATTTCTGGAGAGTCCTTAAGATCCAGTCAGAATTTACTGTGTTTTCTGTTTTTTCATGTCCACAGTAATCAAGACAGAAGCAGGAAAAAACTCTCCTCAAAGTTGGTATAGAGGGAATATATTTCAACAAAATAAAGATTATTTATGACAAAATCACAGCTGACATCATACTCAATGGTGAGAAGCCAAAAGTCTTTCCTCTCAAATGAGGAAGAAGACAAGAACACTCATTCTCACCACTTCTATTTAACATAGAATTGGAAGTCCTAACCATAGCAACTGGGCTAGTGGCTGGTGGTAAAGAATCTGCCTGCCAGTGCAGGAGACATGGTTTTGATCCCTGGGTTGAGAAGATTCCCTGGAGAAGGAAATGGGAGCTGGTTCCAGTACTGTTGTCTGGGAAATCTTATGGACAGAGGAGCCTGGTGTGCTACAGTTCATGGGGTTGCAGAAGAGTCAGACACAACTTAGTGATTAAACAGTACCAACAGACCATAGCAATCAGACAAGCAGAAGAAGTAAAAGGCA
This sequence comes from Ovis aries, assembly GCF_016772045.2. Lineage (NCBI taxonomy): Eukaryota > Metazoa > Chordata > Mammalia > Artiodactyla > Bovidae > Ovis > Ovis aries. Next base: position 108,563,442 of record NC_056055.1, read on the forward strand.
TCCAAACTGAAGGGAAGAAATAAAATTGTCACTATGTACAGATGATACGATAATAATTTAAAAACCCTAAATTCTCTACCAGACAACTATTAGAAACAATAAATGAATTTGATAAAGTTGCTTAATGCAACATTAACATGCAGAAGTCTGTTGCTTTTCTATGCACTTACAATGACTTATCAGAAAGAGAAAGCAAAAAAAAAAAAAAAAAAGAACAAACCCAAACTGTTGAAAATCACATCAAAAAGTATAAAATACTAGAAATAAACTTAATCAAGGAGGTGAAATACCTATACTCTTAAAATTTAGAAAATATTGATGAAGGGAATTTAAGATGATACAAAGAAATAGACATAGATCCTGTGTTCTTGGATTGGAAGAATTAATATTGTTAAAATGTTCCTACTGTCCAAGTGAATCTACAAATTTAATGTATTCCCTATCAAAATATGTATGTCAATTTTCACATTTACATAGAACAAATAATCCTAAAATTTATAGGGAACCACAAAAGACACCAAATTACCACCGCAATCTTGGGAAATCACACTTCCTGACTTCCAACTACACTACAAAGATACAGTAATCAAAACAGCATGTTACTGAAACAAAAATAGACACCCAGATCAGTGGAACTCAATAGAGAGACAAAAAAGAAGCCCACACACTTATGGTCAGTTAATATGTAACAAACAAGGCCACAATATACAGTGGAAAAAAGACAGTGTCTTCAATAATTGGTGCTGGGAACACCGGACAGCTACAAATCAGTTTTCTTTCCAATCCCAAAGAAAGGCAATGCCAAAGAAAGTTCAAACTACCACACAATTGCACTTATTTCACAGGGTAGCAAGTAATGCTCAAAATTCTTCAAGTGAGGCTTCAACAGTATGTGAACTGAGAAATTCCAGGTGTTCAAACTGGATTTAGAAAAGGCAGAGGAACCAGATATCAAATTGCCAACATCTGTTGGATCATAGAAAAAGCAAGAGAATTTCAGAACAAACATCTACTTCTGCTTCATTGACTATACTAAAGCCTCTGACTGAGTGGATCATAACAAACTGTGGAACATTTTTAAAGAGATGGGAATACCTGACCTCCTTTCCTGGCTCCTAAGCAACCTGTAAGCAGATCAAGAAGGAACAGTTAGAACTAGACTTGGAACAACAGCCTGCTTCCAAATAGAGAAAGGAGTACATCAAAGCTGTATATTGTCACCCTGCTCATTTAACTTATATGCAGAGCACATCATGCAAAATGCTGGGCTGGATGAAGCACAAACTGGAATCAAGATTGCAGGGAGAAATATCACTAACTTCAGATATGTAGATGACACCACTTCATGGCAGAAAATGAAGAGGAACAAAAGAGCTTCTGATGAAAGCAAAAGAGGAGATTTTTAAAAGTTGGCTTAAAATTCAACATTCAGAAACCTAAGACCATGGCATCCATTCCCATCACTCCATGGCAAACAGATGGGGAAAAAATGGAAATAGTGACAAACTTTATATCCTTGGGTTCCAAAATCACTACAGATGGTAACTGCAGCCATGAAATTAAAAGACGCTTGCCCCTTGGAAGAAAAGCTATGACAAACCTAGAGAGCATGTTAAAAAGCACAGACATAACTTTGCCAACAAAGGTCCATGTAATCCAAGCTATGTTTTTTTTTTTTTTTTTCCCAATAGTCATGTATGGATGTGAGAATTGGACCATAAAGAAGGCTGAGCACTAAGAATTGATGCTTTTGAACTGTGGTGTTGGAGAAGACTCTTGAGAGTCCCCTGGACTGCAGAGAGATCAGAGTAATCAATCTTAAAGGATATCAGTCCTGAATACTCATTGGAAGGACTGATGCTGAAGCTGAAGCTCCAATACTTTGGTCACCTGATGCAAAGAGCTGACTCTTTAGAAAAGACCCAGATGCTGGAAAGATTGAAGGCAAGAGGAAAAGGCAACGACAGAGGTGAGAAGGTAGGATGACATTACCAACTCAATGGACATGAGTTTGAGCAATCTCTGGGAGATGGTGAAGGACAAGAAGCCTGGGGTGCTGCAGTCCATGGGGTCACAAAGAATAGGACACGACTGAGCAACTGAACAACAACATGTAAAGGAATGAAATTAGAATAGTTTCTGACATCAGTTATAAAAATAAGGGTGAAATGTATAAAAGGCCTGAGACCATAGCACCTCTAGAAGAGGGCATAGAGCACTTACTGCATAAACCTTAGCAGTGTTGCATTTGATCTGTCTCCTGTGGCAAAGAAGCAAAAGTGAGAATAAAGAAACAGGACCTAAGTTACTGTAAACACTTTTGCACAGCACATTGCAAATGGTGTAACTCATAATAGGTTAATACCTAAAATATATAAATAACTCATACAAATCAATATAAAAGCTGACTAAAAAGGGATATGAGCCCTGAATAGACATCGTTCCTAAAAAGATATGTAGATGGCCAACAGGAAAAGATGCTCAACAGTGCTAATCATTCGAGAAATGCAAACCCAAACAACAACGAGATACCACCCTTACACCTGTCTGAATGGCCACCATCAAAAGGAACAAAGATAATAAATACTGACAGGATGTGGGGAGAGGGGAACCCTTGTATCCTGTTGATGGGAATGTAAATTGGTGCATCTACTGTGGAAAACAGGATAGAGGTTCCGCAAAATACTAAAAATAAAACCACAGCATGGTTCAGCAATTCTACTGCTGGGTATAAATCTGAAGAAATTAAAAAAAAAAAAAAAGAAAACATACATGTACCCCAGTGTCCATAGCAGGACTATATACCATTGCCAAAATATGGAAGCAACTTAAGTGTCCACCAACAGATGAATAGATAGGAAGGTGCAATCAATTAATAGAGACACAGACAGAAAATAGAATATTCCCCAGTCATGAAAAAATAATGAAATTCTTCTATTTGCAACAACATAGACTGACCTAGGAAGTATTATGTTTGGTGAAATAAGTCATGTATCTGAGATAAGTTGCTTCAGTCACGTCTGACTGTGCGACTCCATAGACTGTAGCCCACCAGACTCCTTTGTCCATGGGACTCTCCAGGCAGGAATACTGGAGTGGATTACCATGCCCTCCTCCAGGAGATCTTCCTGATCCAGGGATCAAACCCATGTGTCTTACCTGTCCTGTACTGGCAGGCGGGTTCTTTACCACTAGCACCACCTGGGAAGCCCAGTGAAATGTCAAAGACAAATATTCTATGCTATCACTTATACATGGAAAGTAAATAATGCAACTAGTTTAATATAACAAAAAATATAAGAACCAATGCACAGCACAGGGAGCTATATTCAGCATCATGTAATAACTTATAATGGAAAAGAATCTGAAAAAATATATATACACACACATATAAAACAACTGCTATGTTGTACACTAGAAACTTATATGATATTGTAAATCAACTATGCTTCATAAAAAATTTTAATAATAATAATGCACCGAAAGGTATCTCCTCTGAAACAAAAAGTAAAGAGATTAACAGATAAAGAGAAGAAATTAATGGTTACCAGTGAGGAGAAGGAAGCAGAGGAGACAAGACAGGTGTATGGAATTAAAAGACCGTACTACTATGTATAAAGTAGATCTAAGTAGCTAAGGTGTACTGTACAGTAGAGAGATCCATCCATTATTTAGCAATAATTTTAAATGGAATAGAACTTATATTGACTATATGTTATATATATAGTTTATATTGAATCACTTTGCTGTATACCAGAAACTGACATAAGATGTATAATTCAATAAAGCAAAGGAAATATCCTTAACAATCGGAAGGTACTAGCATTACCATAATCCTTATTTTCTACCTTAATTATTTCACAAATAGGATGGGGTGCTTACATGGATTAATTTCACTAATATAAACTCTTAGCTTTTCTTTCTTTTTAACTGAAAACTAGTTTAAAAAGAAAGCAGAATGCCTAGAATTTATCTTTTTAAAAAGGATACTTGAGGACTGATGAATAACATTTTTATAGCAAATTTAGTATTTCAAGTTTCACCCTAAATCATACATATATATATATATATATATATATATACATATGAGATACACATTTATATATATTGTGTATATATTTATGCATTTATATATAGCATATATATACTATATATATTTATTTTTAAAGATTTATTGAGGCTATGAAAGAGCCAAGAAAATAAAAACTAACATTACATTTTAGTTCAAAAACTAATTTATTTCAATTATATAGTGGCCTAAAAATCAATATTTTCTCACATTTTCATCACTATAAATTGTAAAAATGAAATGCATACATTCTCTTGAAGGTGATGAAAGATCTGAAATATTGTAATCAAATTTGTAATAGGTGAAAAGCTAGTGTTCCTTCTGTGATAATTAATTTGGAAACTGCTATCCAGATTATTTACATGCAATACTTTGCCACTAATCACAGTGGATTCCCATTAGAAGTATGGCATTATTTTCATTTTGTTCTGCGTTCATTGTTAATTACTAGTTGCATTACATTGATCTTCTATGTTACCATTTCTATTTGCACATAGAAATAGAATGTAAAAGATACCTTTAAAAAAGCACAACACATTGCCTTGCTCTAGTCTCTATTTTTGTTTGAATGACTAATACTATATCCTTTTGTTTAGAAAAATAAGATAATACTTAACAGTGTACACTTCCCAGACAGACTATGAAGACAGTTATTTCCATAAAAGACAGAATAATATAAAGGTCACTGAAATAATTAACAACCATTTTCTGATACTGCTTAACTTCTCAGAAATTAGCACATTTGATCTAAAATATATTAATGCATCAATTCTTTCTTAAACTATTCAGTTAATGCACAGAATGACTGTAAAGGCAAAGTACAATCTTTATTACCAATTTTATATAGCTCTGATTTGTTTTTTCTGTCCTTACCTTTCCTCTATAATAACCTTCCTCATGAGATGACAATTTACACAATCCCTTAATTTAGAAAAATCCCCCGTGTCTTGTCCTTGTGTTCTCACAGAGAAGAGTGGAAAAAATGGAATTCACATTTCTATTCTAAACTCGGAATGGTGTTAAATTACAGGGATATGTTGGATTCTGTACCTATACACAGTTCTTTCTCTCTGCCTCATCAAACCTTATCCCAACTCTGAATGAAGGGGTTCAGAAAGGTGGACTAAAGTGGAACAAAAATTAATGTGGTCAAAGTGGTAAGGAGACAAAAGTCAAAGCTAAACAGTGCGTTAAATTTCTTCCTATATTAAAAAATGACCAGCCACTTCACACTTCTACAAATTAGAAGACATCTTTAGTTCTCCTGGTTCTTCAAAACCACTGGCCCCTAAATCATCCCTCATTAATTTGGTGATGCCTCCAAAAAATGTTTTGAACCCATCTGCTTCTGTCCACACAATATTTTCACCTGAACCCTCTTAGCTGCAGATTGCTAACACAATCCTACTGACTGCTATTTTTTGTTTTAATTTTTGCTCCATTTGAGTCATTCCATATATATAACGAAATAGTTAAGTGAAATATAATTTGTATCATTACTTATTAATATCTCTGCTTAAAGACTCACAGTGTCTTCCCATTGCACTTAATTAAATCTGCATCACTACCATGTCCTACTAGGAGCTGGTTAGCCTGGCACCTGTGCATTTTCTGAACTCATCCACACTAGTCTCTCTTCACCTCAGACACCCTACCTACACTGGATTCCCCTTTGTTTCTTAAGCAAGCTAAGTTTTTGTTCCAATCTATAAAATGACACTAAATAGTTTTCTGAAATCTTTGTAGCAAATTACTTACAAGCAGTAGTGACTGATAGTTGGGGGAGTGTAGAAGAGTTGTTCCAACTGTCAACATTTTTTAGTCATTTTGTGAGTGGATAGTAACATCTTATTGTAGTCTTAGCTTGCATTGAGGTCCAGATATATGGTGAAGTATAACAATGTTTTACACGCATGTAGAATATTTGAATACCCTGGTGAGGGTCTTGCTCATTATCTCTTAGGTTATCTATCTTTAAGTTTCTTTACAGGAATATATATATATAATGTTATATATACATCATAAATTCAGTACAGCTCAGTTGCTCAGTTGTGTCCGACTATTTGCGACCTCATGGGCTGCAGCACTCCAGGCTTCCCTGTCCATCATCAACTCCTGGAGCTTTCTCAAACTCATGTTCATCGAGTCAGTGATGCCATCCAACCATCTCATCCTCTGTCACCCCCTTCTACTCCTAACTTCAATCTTTCCCAGCATCAGGGTCTTTTTTAGTGAGTTGGTTCTTCATATCAGGTGGCCAAAGTATTGGAGTTTCACCTTCATCATCAGTCCTTCCAATGAATATTCAGGACTGATTTCCTTTAGGAAGGACTGGTTGGATCTCCTTGCAGTCCAAGGGACTCTCAAGAGTCTTCTCCAACACCACAGTTCAAAAGCATCAATTCTTCAGCGCTCAGCTTTCTTTATGGTCCAACTCTCACATCTATACATTACTACTGAAAAAATTATAGCCTTGATTAGATGGACCTTTGTTGGCAAAGTAATGTCTGTGCTTTTTAATATGCTGTCTAGGTTGATCATAGGTTTCTTTCCAAGGAGCAATTTTAATTTCATGGTTGCAGTCACCATCTGCAGTGATTTTGGAGCCCAAGAAAATAAAGTTTCTCACTGTTTCCATTGTTTCCCTACCTATTTGCCACAAAATGATGGGACTGAATGCCATGATCTTAATTTTCTGAATGTTGAGTTTTAAGCCAACTTTTTCACTCTCCTCTTTAACTTTCAAGAGGCTCTTTAGTTCTTCTTCGCTTTCTGCCATAAGTGTGGTTTCATCTGCATATCTGAGGTTGTTGATATTTCTCCCAGCAATCTTGATTCCAGTTTGTCCTTTATCCAGCCTGGAATTTCACATGATGTACTCTGCATATAAGTTAAATAAACAGGGTGACAATATGCAGCCTTGTCATACTCTTTTCCCTATTTGGAACCAGTCTGTTGTTCCATGTCCAGTTCTAACTGTTGCTTCCTGACCTGCATACAGATTCTCAAGAGGCAGGTCAGGTAGTCTGGTATTCCCATCTCTTTCAGAAACTTCCACAGTTTGTTGTGATTCACATAGTCAATGGCTTTTGCATAGTCAACAAAGCAGAAGTAGATTTTTTGGGGGAACTCTCTTGCTTTTTCTACGATCCAACAGATTTTGGCAATTTGATCTCTTGTTCCTCTGTCTTTTTAAAATCCAGCTTGAATACCTCTGGAAGTTCACGGTTGATTCACGTACTGTTGAAGCCTGGCTTGGAGAATTTTGAGAATTACTTTGTTATCATGTGAGATGAGTGCAATTTGAGGTAGTTTGAAGATTTGTTGGCATTGCCTTTCTTTGGGATTGGAATGAAAACTCACCATATATATATATATATATATATATATATATATATATGCTTCTACACACACACAGATACCTACATGTGAAAATTTTATTGAAAAAGTATAATATTATAGAAATAAATTACAGATAAATCATATATATATATATAGTATATAATATAAATTATATTTGCCTGGAATTTATTTCAATAATATTACACTTTTTTGGTGAAATTTTCACATGTAGGTATATGCATGCATGTGTATGTGTAGAAGTCTTGAAAATTTTGTGTTAGATTTATTTGCTTTTTTTAAAAATATATTTTGGATGCTACTGTAAAAAACTTTAATTTAATATTTTTACAAAAGGAAATACTTGTATATACTTCATAATGCCATCTCGGTGTAAAGCATGGGTTAAGTGCAGTTGGTCTTTATGGAACACATGTTCATCTTCAGAGCTGCCTAGAGCATGGTGGTGAACTCTGTAACACTGGTCAGTTGTATAGAATATATACAGTAGCCCCATAGCTCAGTTGGTAAAGAATCTGCCTGCAGTGCAGGAGACCTGAGTTCGATTCCTGGGTTGGGAAGATCCCCTGGAGAAGGAAATTGCAATCCACTCTAGTATTCTTGCCTGGAAAATCCCATGAACAGAGGAACATGGTGGGCTACAGTCCACTGGGTAGTAAGAGTCGGACACAACTTAGCAACTAAACCACCACCACCACCAGAGATAACTGACACTTTATAACCATGGCTCTGTGTGTTTGGGAGACCAGGATGTATAGGCCGGTCAGCATTGTTTAGTGACAATAGTTAGATTTACCATTTGCTCCTGGTTTGGGAGAACCTTGGGTGTGGTTTTTGCAGGTCAGACTGGTTTTATAGTGGGGTGGGTTTACTTGGCCTCCTATCAGAGACCCACCAGTGGTTGCAGGTTGGGCACTCTGTTGGCACTGTCCAGCACCCCACTGAAAGGCAGAGGGAGGAGAGGAAGGGCCTGTCGCCCAGTGGTGCTCTGGGCCTCCGACAAAATTGTGTCCCATATGACTTGGTGGAGACAGGACATGAAGGCCATACTTGAAATTTCTGGAATTGTTGTGATGATAAAGTGACCCCTATGACTTCTTTTAACCATCAAGCATGGTAATTACTATGCAATTAACATACTTGCTAAACTCACTTAACATTTTAATCATTTTTGTGTCAATTATTTGTACGCAGTTTTTATTATCAGCAAATGATTATACGTTTATGTTTTCCTTTTCAGATTTCATACACTTTAGTTTACATGTTTTATTATATGGCCTATGATGTCCAGTTAAATGTTGAATAGAGTGGTGACAGCAGGCATTCTTACCTTATGTATAATTTCCGAGGACAAATGTCTATAATTTAGCAATAAAGTATGATTGCTATAAGTTTTGCAAAGATCTTTTATCAGATGGAGAAATTTCTGTTCTTATCTTGCTATTTTTAAAAATCACAAATGGATATATAACTGTAATACATGTTTATTCTCTGTTATTGGCATAATAATTTCTCTCTTCTGTTAATGAGTTAAATTAGATTAAAAGAGCTTTATATTCCTGAAATAAATACAAATTTGTTGAAATTATAGTTCTTTTTTATGCATTGCTGGATTTGGCTTGTTAGAATTTTATTGGAATGCTACATCGACATTTATGAGTAAGATTGGCTTACAAATTGGCTTAAAAATTTCCACAATAAATAGAAGCCCATAATAAAATCATGGCCCCAATTCTGGGCTGGTTATGAGCTTTCTTCCAAAGACATTGGCCCTATAATTCCTTACTGCCTTTCACAGCTCTCTTAAGCCTTCAAAAACATTGTCTTTGGTATTTTCCAGGTTTTGTGTGTGCTCTTAGCTGACTATTCTGCCTGATATATGTAGTCCATTGTTATTAAAAGCAGACGTGCTTCCTTTAATATTTTACATTATTTTATATTTTCTTTACAGAATTCTTATATGTATCTTATTGTCATGTCTCTAGTTAAACAAAATATTTACTATTGCTCTAGAGTCTCACCATTTTATTCATCAAAAGCATGTATGCTTTTACTTTTTTCTGGCCAATTTTCTGAGTTCTCTTGCTAATTTTAACAATTCTTTAGTTAAGTTTCATGAGTAATTTTGCTTGTGTCTCAAATATATGTCTATGAGTTTTTGAAATACTTTATTAAATCTGCAAGAAAATTCCAAACAAGGTAAATGAAAAAGCTAAATGCCACTACCCATATTTTGATTCTGCTTTTAATGGAGGTGCTTCCAAAGTTTTACCATGAATTAGAATTTTGCTTCTTGATTTATGATAGATACTGTGTAATGATATGAATGTATCTTATAAACTAGCTAGTTTTTTTTTTTTTCCAAAAATTAGGTGAGTGATTCCCTATATTTTATTTTGTTTTCTATGGCATTCTTTCTTAGCACCAATGGAGATTATTAGATTTTCTCATTCATCAATTTTATATGCATATACAAAATCAAGTTGTGTACTGATAAAGTTGAGCAAGAATGAAGAAAAAATGCCATCTATCTATTTTACTTAAGCATTTGCAATCTGTATCAAGGACTAAGTAATTTGAAATTCAAAGGCTACCTTAAAACATATTTCCATTTGCTTTGAATTTAAAATTATTCAATTATGTGTCTATTATAAGGTTATATTTTTGGATTCTGTAAATATGATATAACAAAAAGGACAACCTTGGGTATTACATTATTAAAATATCTGTCAAGCCAAAGTCTGTGTTTAAAAAATAATTTTAAAGACAGAGGTATACTTTAGAAGTTGTTTAATTGAAGTTAGTGTGCTATCGGTGAATAAAAGTGCCCACAATGGATGTAAGTGATAAAATAACACACTTTAGGGTCATCGCAATTCTTATCTATTCAAGAAAATAAAAATTCCCTACATAAAGAATGTGTTTAGTCCTTGATGCTTTATCTAGCATCTAGAGAAAAGACAAATAATCCTCATAATAAGTGTTTCTTTAATGGACTAATATTGATCATAGAATATTTCAATCTAGTGATATAAACAAGGACAGTTTAAATTCAGATAAATGGTGTTAAATAATATCTTTAAAAATTTGATACCTGGTATCAAATAAAATAATCCTTCTAAACCAAGAACTATGGGTGGGTCCCAGGTGCACACTCCTCTAGGACCAAAGATCTAGTAACTAAGAATTATTTCTCTCCACCATCAAATGCTAACTCTATAAGAAAAAGGAACAAGAGTCAATGCACATGTGCATTTTAAAAAGTACAGAAATGGGGGGCGGTCCTAAGATGGCAGAGGAATATGATGGGGAGACCACTTTCTCCCCCACAAATATATCAAAAGAACATTTAAATGCTGAGAAAATTCCACAAAACTACTTCTGAATGCCAGCAGAGGACATCAGTCACCCAGAAAAGCAGCCCATTGTCTTCGAAAGGAGGTAGGAAAAAATATAAAAGACAAAAAAAGAGACAAATGAGGTATGGACGGAGCTCCATCCTGGGAAGGGAGTCTTAAAAAGAGAGGTTTCCAAACACCAGGAAACACTCTCACTGCCGAATCAATGGTGAGCCTTGGAACCACAGAGGGCAACATAAGCGGGAGGAAAAATAAATAATTAAAACCCACAGATTATGTGCCCACTGGTAACTCCCCCAGTGGAGCAGCAGCGCAGACGTCTGCACCTGCCACTAGCAAGCGGGGGCTGGGCAGAGAGGCGCGGGCTGCATTGCTTAGAGTAAGGACCGAGTCTGAATGCCCCGAGGGCAATCTGAGGGAACTAACTTGGGCTAGCAAACCAGACTGTGGGATAGCTACCACGCGAAAAGCCCTAACCTAAGACACCACCAGGCCCACTCACAGAACAAAGGACTGAACAGAGCTAACCTGCTGCAGACAATCTCCCTCCGAGGACAGGGAGCCAGAGCCGGAAGGGGGCAATCGCAGCCCCAGAGAGGCATTATCCACAAAAATGCAAGCAGGCTTCTTTGCTAACTAAAACTTCTTGGGGTCTGGACAATCAACATCTGCCTGAGAAGATGTGCTGGTTGTACACCCAGAAAACCGAGTGGCAGGGACGGGGGAGGCGATAAGTCACAGCAACCACGCTCACCAAACACCTCATCACCTGAGCTACTCGGACCTGGGAAGGGCACAAAACACAGGCCAAACCGAGTCTGCAACTCTGAGGACTACCCGAGCGCCTGAACCTGAGTGGCTTAGATAGACCTGAGTTGTACATGCAGCCCAGGGACGCCCTTGGACGGTTCCCGGTGGGGCAACATAGAGCCTGAGCAACGTGGGCAGGGAGGGCACTGCAAGCACACACCAGTGTTATTTGCTTGCAGCGTCCCTCCCTCCCCACAGCACGAATGAACAACTGAGCTTAAAAAAGTGTCCACCACTGCCCTCCTTGTGCCAGGGTGGAAATCAGAAACTGAAGAGACCAGTAAACAGAAGAAGCTAAAATAGAGGGAACCACCTTGGAAATGACAGGTGCAATAGATGAAAACCCTGTAGTTTAGTACCAACTACATAGGAAGGGGCCTATAGATCTTGAGAAATATATAAGCCAGACCTCTTGAGAAATATATAAGCTGGAACAAGGAACAATCCAAAAGTGAACTGACCCCACACTGCCCACAATAACACCAGAGAAAGTCCTAGGTATATATATATATTTTTTTACTATTTTTACAATCATTCTTTTTTAATTAAAAAATATTTTAAGTCCTCTATTACTCCTTTAATTTTCACTTTTACAACCTACTATTACTTTGCAAAAAAAAAGACCCTATTTTTAAAGAAAACTTCATATATATTATAATTTTGTGACTTTTTTTTACTTTAATATTGTATTTTTGAAAATCCAACATCTACTCTAGATTTTTAATCTTTGCTTTTTGGTACTTGTTATCAATTTTGTACCTGTAAGAACCCAATTTTCAGTACCCATTTTTACTTGGGAGCTAGATTACTGGCTTGACTGCTCTCTCCCCCTTTGGACTCTCCTTTTTCTCCACCAGGTCACCTCTATCTCCTCCCTCCCCCTTCTCTTCTCTACCCAACTCTGTGAATCTCTTTGTGTGTTCCAGACAGTGGAGAACACTTAGGGAACTGATTACTGGCTGGATCTGTCTCTCTCCTTTTCATTTCCCTCTTTTATCCTCCTGGCCACCTCTGTCTCCTTCCTCCCTCTCCTCTTCCCTGTATAACTCCGTGAACATCTCTGAGCTGTCCAGACTGCGGAGTGCACATAAGGAAGTGATTACTGGCTAGCTTGCCCTCTCCTCTTTTGATTCCACCCTATCTCAGTCAGGTCACCTCTAACTCCCTCCTCCCTCTTCTCTTCTCCATGTAACTCTGTGAACCTCTCCAAGTGTCCCTCACTGTGGAGAAACTTTTCATCTTTCATCTAGATGTTTTATCAATGGTGCTATATAGAAGGAGAAGTCTTGAGACTACTGTAAAAATAAGACTGAAAACCAGAAGCAGGAGGCTTACATCCAAATCCTGAGAACACCAGAAAACTCCTGACTCCAGGGAACATTAATCGACAGGAGCTCATCAAACGCCCCATACCTACACTGAAACCAAGCACCACCCAAGGGCCGACAAGTTCCAGAGCAAGACATACCATGCAAATTCAACAGCAACACAGGAACACAGCCCTGAACTTCAGTATACAGGCTGCCCAAAGTTACTCCAAACCCACTGACATCTCATAACTCATTACTGGACACTTCATTACACTCCAGAGAGAAGAAATCCAGATCTACCCACCAGAACACCGACACAAGCTTCCCTAACCAGAAAACCTTGACAAGCCACCCGTCCAACCCCACCCACAGTGAGGAAACTCCACAGTAAAGAGAACTCCACAAATTGCCAGAATACAGAGAGGCCACCCCAAACACAGCAATATAAACAATATGAAGAAACAGAGGAATACCCAGCAGGTAAAGGAACAGGATAAAGGCCCACCAAACCAAACCAAAGAGGAAGAGATAGGGAATCTACCTGATAAAGAATTCCAAATGATAGTGAAAATGATACAAAATCTTGAAATCAAAATGGTATCACAGAAAAACAGCCTGGAGACAAGGATTGAGAAGATGCAAGAAAGGTTTAACAAGGACCTAGAAGAAATAAAAAGAGTCAATATATAATGAATGATGCAATAAATGAGATCAAAAACACTTTGGAGGCAACAAATATTAGAATAAGGGAGGCAGAAGATAGGATTAGTGAAGTAGAAGATAGAATGGTAGAAATAAATGAATCAGAGAGGAAAAGAGAAAAATGAATTAAAAGAAATGAGGACAATCTCAGAGACCTCCAGGACAATATTAAATGCCCCAACATTCGAATCATAGCAGTTCCAGAAGAAGTCAAAAAGAAACACCACAAGAAAATACTTGAGGAGATAATAGTTGAAAGCTCCCCTAAAATGGGGAAGGAAATAATCACCCAAGTCCAAGAAACCCAGACAGTCCCAAACAGGATAAACCCAAGGCAAAACACCCCAAGACACATATTAGTCAAATTAACAAAGATCAAACACAAAGAACAAATATTAAAAGCAGCAGGGAAAAACAACAAATAACACACAAGGGGATTCCCATAAGGATAACAGCTGATCTTTCAATAGAAACTCTTCAGGCCAGGAGGGGATGGCAAGACATACTTAAAGTGATGAAAGAAAATAACCTACAGCCCAGATTACTGTACCCAGCAAGGATCTCATTCAAATACGAAGGAGAAATCAAAAGCTTTACAGACAAGCAAAAGCTGAGAGAATTCAGCACCACCAAACCAGCTCTCCAACAAATGCTAAAGGATATTCTCTAGACAGGAAACACAAAAAGGGTGTATAAACTCAAACCCAAAACAATAAAGTAAATGTCAATGGGATCATACTTATCAATAATCACCTTAAACGTAAATGGGTTGAATGCCCCAACCAAAAGACAAAGACTGGCTAAAGGGATACAAAAACAAGACCCCTATATATGCTGCTTACAAGAGACCCACCTCAAAACAGGGGACACATACAGACTGAAAGTGAAGGGCTGGAAAAGATATTCCATGCAAATAGAGACCAAAAGAAAGCAGGAGTTGCAATACTCATATCAGATACCTTAGACTTTAAAACAATGGCTGTGAAAAGAGACAAAGAAGGACGCTACATAATGATCAAAGGATCAACCCAAGAAGATATAACAATTATAGATATATATCCACCCAACATAGGAGCACTGCAATACGTAAGACAAATGCTAACAAGTATGAAAGGGGAAATTAACAATAACACAATACTAGTGGGAGACTTTAATACCCCACTCACATCTATAGATAGATCAACTAAACAGAAAATTAACAAGGAAACACAAACTTTAAATGATACAATAGACCACTTAGACCTAATTGATATCTATAGGACATTTCACCCCAAAACAATGGATTTCACCTTTTTCTCAAGCTCACATGGAACCTTCTCCAGGATAGATCACATCCTTGGACATAAGTCTAGCCTTGGTAAATTCAAAAATATGGAAATCATTCCAAGCATCTTTTCTGATCACAATGCAGTAAGATTAGATCTCAATTACAGGAGAAAAACTATTAAAAATTCCAACATGGAGGCTGAACAACACGCTTCTGAATAACCAACAAATCACAGAAGAAATCAAAAAAGAAATCAAAATATGCATAGAAACGAATGAACATGAAAACACAACAACCCAAAACCTGTGGGACACTGTAAAAGCAGTGCTAAGGGGAAAGTTCATAACAATACAGGCATACCTCAAGAAACAAGAAAAAGTCAAATAAATATCCTAACTCTATACCTAAAGCAACTAGAAAAGGAAGAAATGAAGAAGCCCAGGGTTAGAAGAAGGAAAGAAATCTTAAAAATTAGGGCAGAAATAAATGCAAAAGAAACAAAAGAGACCATAGCAAAAATCAACAAAGCCAAAAGCTTGTTCTTTGAAAGGATAAATGAAATTGACAAACCATTAGCCAGACTCATCAAGAAATAAAAGGAGAAAAATCATATCAATAAAATTAGAAATGAAAATGGAGAGATCACAACAGACAACACAGAAATATAAAGGATCATAAGAGACTACTATCAGCAATTATATGCCAATAAAATGGACAACGTGGAAAAAATGGACAAATTCTTAGAAAAGTACAATATTCCAAAACTGAACCAGGAAGAAATAGAAAATCTTAACAGACACATCACAAGCACAGAAATTAAAACTGTAATCAGAAATCTTCCAGCAAACAAAAGCCCAGGTCCAGACAGCATCACAGCTGAATTCTACCAAAAATTTCGAGAAGAGCTAACACTTATCCTACTCAAACTCTTCCAGAAAATTGCAGAGGAACGTAAACTTTCAAACTCATTCTATGAGGCCACCATCACCCTAATACCAAAACCTGACAAAGATGCCACAAAAAAAGAAAACTACAGGCCAATATCACTGATGAACATAGATGCAAAAGTCCTTAACAAAATTCTAGCTTTCAGAATCCAACAAACAACACAATAAAAAGATCATACACCATGACCAAGTTGGCTTTATCCCAGGGATACAAAGATTGTACAATATCCACAAATCAATCAATGTAATACACATTAACAAATTGAAAAATAAAAGCCATATGATTATCTCAATAGATGCAGAGAAGGCCTTTGACAAAATTCAACATCTGTTTATGATAAAGAAAAAAAAAAACCTCTCCAGAAAGCAGGAATAGAAGGAATATACCTCAACATAATAAAAGCTATATATGACAAACCCACAGCAAACATTATCCCCAATGGTGAAAAATTGAAAGCATTTCCCCTAAAGTCAGGAACAAGACAAGGGTGCCCACTTTCACCACTCCTATTCAACATAGTTCTGGAAGTTTCGGCCACAACAATCAGAGCAGAAAAAGAGATAAAAGGAATCCAAATTGGAAAAGAAGTAAAATTCTCACTGTTTGCAGATGACATGATCCTCTACATAGAAAACACTAAAGACTCCACCAGAAAATTACTAGAGCTAATCAATGAATATACTAAAGTTGCAGGATATAAAATCAACACACAGAAATCCCTTGCACTCCTATACACTAATAATGAGAAAATAGAGAAATTAAGGAAACAATTCCATTCACCATTGCAACGAAAAGAATAAAATACTTAGGAATATATCTACCTAAAGAAACCAAAGACCTACATATAGAAAATTATAAAACACCAGTGAAAGAAATCAAAGAGGACACTAATAGATGGAGAAATATACCATGTTCATGGATCAGAAGAATCAATATAGTGAAAATGAGTATACTATCCAAAGCAATCTATAGATTCAGTGCAATCCCTATCAAGCTACCAATGGTATTTTTCATAAAGCTAGAACAAATAATTTCACAATTTGTATGGAAATATAAAAAAACTCAAATAGCCAAAGCAATCTTGAGAACAAAGAATGGAACTGGAGGAATCAACCTGCCTGACTTCAGGCTCTACTACAAAGCCACAGTCATTGCACAAAGACAGGAATAGAGATCAATCGAATAAAATAGAAAGCCCAGAGATAAATCCACGCACCTATGGACACCTTATCTTTGACAAAGGAGGCAAGAATATACAATGGAGAAAAGACAATCTCTTTAACAATTGGTGCTGGGAAAAGTGGTCAACCACTTGTAAAAGAATGAAGCTAGAACACTTTCTAACACCATACACAAAAACAAACTCAAAATGGATTAAAGATCTACAAGTAAGACCAGAAACTATAAAACTCCTAGAGGAAAACATAGGCAAAACACTCTCCGACATAAATCACAGCAAGATCCTCTATGATCCACCTCCCAGAATACTGGAAATAAAAACAAAAATAAACAAATGGGACCTTATTAAAATTAAAAGCTTCTG
Organism: Ovis aries; assembly: GCF_016772045.2. NCBI lineage: Eukaryota > Metazoa > Chordata > Mammalia > Artiodactyla > Bovidae > Ovis > Ovis aries. The sequence goes on from NC_056055.1 coordinate 108,580,810, forward strand.
CACAACAAAGGAAACTATAAGCGAGGTGAAAAGACAGCCTTCAGAATGGGAGAAAATAATAGCAAATGAAGCAACTGACAAACAACTAATCTCAAAAATATACAAGCAACTCCTGCAGCTCAATTCCAGAAAAATAAATGACCCAATCAAAAAATGGGCCAAAGAACTAAGCAGACATTTCTCCAAAGAAGACATACAGATAGCTAACAAACACATGAAAAGATGCTCAACATCACTCATTATCAGAGAAATGCAAATCAAAACCACAATGAGGTACCATTTCATGCCAGTCAGAATGGCTACTATCCAAAAGTCTACAAGCAATAAATGCTAGAGAGGGTGTGGAGAAAAGGGAACCATCTTGCACTGTTGGTGGGAATGCAAACTAATACAGCCACTATGGAGAACAGTGTGGAGATTCCTTAAAAAACTGGAAATAGAGCTGCCTTATGACCCAGCGAAATCCCACTGCTGGGCATACACACCGAGGAAACCAGAAGTGAAAGAGACACGTGTACCCCAGTGTTCATCGCAGCACTGTTTATAATAGCCAGGACATGGAAGCAACCTAGATATCCATCAGCAGATGAATGGATAAGAAAGCCATGGTACATATACACGGTGGAGTATTATTCAGTCATTAAAAATAATACATTTGAATCAGTTCTAATGAGGTGGATGAAACTGGAGCCTATTATGCAGAGTGAAGTAAGCCAGAAAGGAAAACACCAATACAGTATACTAACACATATATATGGAATTTAGAAAGATGGTAACGATAACCCTGTATGTGAGACAGCAAAAGAGACACATATGTATAGAACAGTCTTTTGGACTCTGTGGGAGAGGGAGAGGGTGGGATGATTTGGGAGAATGGCATTGAAACATGTATAATATCATGTAAGAAATGAATCGCCAGTCCAGGTTTGATACAGGATACAGGATGCTTGGGGTTCGTGCACTGGGATGACCCAGAGGGATGGTATGGGGAGGGAGGTCGGAAGGGGGTTCAGGATGGGGAACACGTGTATACTCGTGGTGGATTCATGTCAATGTATGGCAAAACCAATACAATATTGTGAAGTAAAATAAAAATACTTCTGTTAAGAAAAAAAAAAAGTACAGAAATGGAGATCCCAAAAGTCATGTCTATAGAGGCTGGCAAATCCCACTGAACCTCACTGTGAATGTCCCCTGTGTTTTGAACTTTCTGTTTTACCTTTCTGTTGCAAACCAAACAATGTCCCTGAGCTCAGCTAATGCCAAACAGAACAAACTGGAGCCAATATACTGATGCTCAGATTCTTACAGGATGTCTCTCTTCCCAGTTAACCAAATGTTGCAGAGTATTTCACCTTTGCATAACAAATAGTGTCTCAAGGCTGCAGCCAATAACAAATTCTCTGCACCCACACCCTACAGTTAAGCTAAAGCTTCTCCTGTCTCCTCTTTTTTTTAAATTAAAAAAGCAATTGGGGGTGAGGTGTATAGTAGTCATATACCGGTACTTGTTCACAACTCTACAGGAAGAGAGACATTACTTTAGGAGTTTTAGGCAAAAGTAATACTCAACAGAGCCTATCAATTGTGTATCAAGCCTCTGGAAATAATCAAAGTGAAGAAATCATAAAAGCACCATTGATCATCTGCTTCCAGCAGCACTTGCACCTATAAATGGCAGGAGAATGCCTACAAGGTATTATAAAAAGCCACATCTGCTGGCTAATGTTGGGGGGATACTAAGCCTTGGCTTGTCTTCTGCCTTCTGGGTCTGACACAACCATCTCCTTTGGTGGAAAGGGAAGCAGATCTCTGGAGGCAAGCGTGTTTGAAAAAAATGTAGATTTAATTTCCAACATCGGAAAGAGCTAAGAGCAGCAATGGGGTTAGGAAATGGCAACCCACTCCAGTATTCTTGCCTGGGAAATCCCATGGGCAGAGAAGCCTGGTGGGCTATGGAGCATGGGGCTGCAAAGGGTGGAGCACACCATAGTGACTAATCAACAAGAAGGAGCATCAGTGGCGTGAATTTCCAATAGAAGGTAAAAGGCACACGTTCAAGCAGGAGGGATTGGAATAACTTTGGACTTCTTAAAAGTAACATTGGAGGTAAACAATAATACTTAGTACGACCACAGAACTAACACAAATGGAAGATCCTATGTATTTCAAGTACAGTTCTATGCATATTCTAACTTAGTGAACCAAGTATTCTCTTCAGAATTATTCTGCATTGAGAAAAACTGATTGTGGAAAAATACACATAACATAAATTTACCATCTTGACTATTCTTAAGTGTACAGTTCAGTAATGTTAATTATATTGTTGTACAAACAATCTCCAGAACGTCTTATCTTGCAAAATGAACTCTATACTCATTAGAAACGTTCCATTTTTACCTTTTCAAACCTCTGGCAGCCAACATTCTTTCTGTTTGAATGATTTGACTATTCCTTTTTTTTTTTTTTTTTTTCAGTTGCTCAGTTATGTTTAATGCTCTGCAACCCCAAGGACTTTTTGAGCCCTTCAGACTCCTCTGTCCATGGAATTTTCCAGGCAAAAATACTGGAGTGGGTTGCCATTCCCTTCTCCAGGTGATCTTTCTGATTCAGAGATCGAACCTGTATCTCTTGCATTGGCAGATGGGTTCTTTACCATTGAGCTGCCTGGGAAACTTTGTCCATTTTAGATACCTCATGAAAGTACAGTAACATAGTATTTGGCTTTTTGTGACTGGCCTATTTCACTTAGTGTGGCCTCCCTGGTGGCTCAGAGGGTAAAGTATCCGCCTGAAATACAGGAGACCTGGGTTTGATTCCTGGTTTGGGAAGATTCCCTGGAGAAGGAAATGGCAACCCACTCCAGTATTCTTGCCTGGAGAATCCCATAGATGGAGGAGCCCGGTAGGCTACAGTCCATGGGGTTGCAAAGAGCTGGACACAACTGAGCGACTTCACTATATTTCCCTTAGCATAGTGTCCTCAAGGTGCATCCCTGTTGTGAAAAGATCACATCCCAATATGTAACAAGATTCCATTCTTTTTTAAGACTGAGTGATACTCCATTGTACATACATCCCACAATTTCTTCATCCATCTGTTTGTCAAAGGGTGTTACTTTCACCTCTTGGCTATTGTGGAAAATGCTGCTATTGACATGAGTGTACAAACATCTTTTTGAGAGCTCACTTCCAATTCTTTTGGATGTAACCTAGAGGTGGAATTGCTGGGTCATGTGGTAATTCTGTTTTTGTTTATCTGATGCACAGAAGTTTTTAATTTGATGTAAACCAATGAATTGACCTTTACTTTTGTTGCTGAGCTTTTGATGTCATATCCAAGAATTACCGTCAAACCCCAAATCATGAAACTTTTCCAATAGATTTTTTAAATCAGTTTAATAGCTTTAAATCTTACATTTCAGGCTTTGATACAGTTGGAGCTAATTTTCATTTATGATATAAAGTAAGGGTCCAATGTCATTCTTTTGCATGTGGATGTCTAGTTTCCAAAATCATTTGTTGTAAAGACTGTCTATCCTCTATTGAAAAGTTTTGGCACCCTGTCAAAATCATTTGATTGCATCTGCAAGGATTTATTTCTGGGGTCTCTTTTCTATTTCATTGACTTATGTCTTTCTTCATATTGTTCACGTACTATTTTGATTACTATAGCTTGATAATAAGCTTTGAAGTCAGCAAAAGTGAGACTTCCAAATTCATTCTTCTTTTGAAAACTATTTGGCTGCTCCAGGTCAGACTTTTTTAAACACAGAATTCTAGTATCAATCAATCAAAAGTAAGCATAGAACAAAGGCATTTTTAGATGAAATTTCAAAAATGTACTTCTTGTGCTCATTCTCAAGAAGTTACTGGAAGACTTAACTAACCAAAATAGGAGGGAGAACCCAAAGGATAAGGCAGAATTCAGCAAACAATGGATCTAACAGAGGACAGAGGCTAATGTCAAGAAGCTCTAGTAAGGAAAAAGAATAGAACAAATAGAATTTCAGATAAAGATACACATGTTGGAATTGTTTTGATGAGCAATATAAAGTTATTAAAAAGGGGATGTGAAAACTTAGGCAGAAATACAAAGACACCTATACAAACAAACAAACAAAAAAGAGCCCCTTGCTAAGTCTAAGTCAAACACAAAGTGCCAAAAGAGGAGAAAAATAATCTTATTAGACCATTTGGCTCAGCTTAAACAATTTAAATAATTATAATAATGAAAAAAATTGATTAAGAAAGCTATAAAATGTGAAGATGAAAATATTAGACATAAGAGAAAAAAATTCTCACCTGAAACAATATGAAGTTAATGGATGATAATATAAATCAGTGAATCAAAAGATAGCAATATTCACTGGTTATTTTTAAAAAACTACAGAACTATCACAGCATAAAAAGATAGAGAATGTTAACTCTGGAAGACTGAGAAAGGAAGAAAGTGGTATTGAATTCTGTTTTAATGTTACACATGTATTATCAATTTAGTATTTTAATTAGGTACATGTATCCCATTTGCAATTAGAAAAGCTTAAAATATTTTAGATTTCAATTTCTGTATTTAGATGAGTTAAAAATTAACTGATAAAAGCAGCATGTGAAAGTCAGGTTTAACAAATGCACAACATTAAAGGGCAGGATTCCATCCACTTTCAGAATATAAGAAACAAACCAGACACCCTGTTGCCTTTGTTCTAGGCAGGTGCAGCCATACAGAGTAAACATTAACATTAACTCTGTGACAGGGTGGAAAATTAAGCAAAAGAGACTTGGAAAAATTAGTTGCTGGTCATCTTACTGCTGCTGCTAAGTCTCTTCAGTCTTGTCTAACTCTGTGCGACCCCGTAGATGGCAGCCCACCAGGCTCCCCAGTCCCTGGGATTCTCCAGGCAAGAACACAGGAGTGGGTTGCCACTTCCTTTTCCAATGCATGAAAGTGAAAAGTGAAAGTGAAGTCGCTCAGTCGTGTCCGATTCTTCCTGACCCCATGGATTGTAGCCTACCAGGCCCCTCCATTCATGGGATTTTCCAGGCAGAATACTGGAGTGGAGTGCCATTGCCTTCTTCAGGTCATCTTACTAGAAGACAAAAATTTCTCAATTCTGACATTACATTTTCCTCATTAGGCTGAATTATGTGAAAACAAGTGATCTGACTTGTTGGTGCTAGATTATCCCACTGTTTATATGTTTTTCCTCTATTTGTTGTTGTCATTTTCTCTCACATTCAGAAAAAAAAATATGTAAAACCATTCTTGGGGCTGCCAAATATTACTAAGATTGAACCTGCTTCCATAGCAACAGATCCATTACCAAGACAGCTCCTGGGCATGTGGGAGAGTTTCAACCCATTAAATGGAATCCTGCAGGCAGGATTTCACACAGACTTCCATGGTTGCAGATTATCTGTGCTCTTTTTGTCACATTTTATTTTCGGTCCTCATGATGTATGAATTCATGTTCTTCCATCATTTACATTCCTCACTGACAATAATATTTGTCCATTTTTAGTTCATGTAAATGTTATGAAATCAATTTAAGCAATCAATGTGGTCAGAATAAAATTTACAAAACCCCACATTTACCCATCCTTTCATGTCCATTGTTGTTTTGTCACCTTAAAGTTCTTACTGATGTTCTTTTTGTTGCCTGGTTGCTCTATCTAAGCATGCTTATTTTGATTTCTAAATTCATATTAAGGAAAAAGGAATTTTAAATGGAGTAAATGGTTAAGCTCAAAAGTCTGAGAAACTATTGAAATTTTAAGTTGCAGGTGCATGGGCAGTCTCAACTACTTCCAAATAAAACAAGTAATAGCCACAAATTATTGAACACTATGTGCCATAAGCTATCGCATAAGTTATTTTAAAACAGTCACAATAATACAAATCAGTCCATTTTAAAGATAAATTTAGAAAAGTAAAGAAACATGTCCAAGTTCAGCTATTAGTGATGGCAATGGAATTTAAACCTCATGACCTACCGACTATATAGGCACAGGCTTAGTCTTAACCTTTACATTACAAGCTTCCCATGTTAGACCAATTTGAACTCAAGAAACAATCATTACTGGCATAACAACTATAAGCAAAAGTGGAATGAAGCTGGGTCATCTGTAGAAACATGGATGGATTTAGAGCCTGTTATACAGAATTAAGTAAATCCGAAAGAAAAAAACTGTATATTGACACACATGTGTAGAATCTGGGCTTCCTCCACTGGTGTTCAGATGGTAAAGAATCTGCCTGCTGTGCAGGAGACTGGGTTTAATTCCTGGGTTGGGAAGATCCTCTAGTGAAGGGCATGGCAACCCACTCCAATACTCTTGCCTGGAGAATTCCACAGACAAAGGGGCCTGGCAGGCTACAGTCCATGGGGTCACAAAGAGTCAGATATGACTGAGCTAATAACACTTTACCATCTGAGACGGTGTAGAAGAAAGAAGATATTAATATTAATATGCTGATCTAGTGATGTTTTGCAATACATACATGGATACATTCAGTATGAATTTTAGAATACAACTATAACATGGAAGAGAAAACGTATACATTAGATAAATTTTCCCTAAGTGCCTAATATGTACCAAGAAATCTGTCTAGAAGTTGAATATATAGCAATAAAATATGTGACATAAAAATCCTTCCCTGTGAGGAATTAGACTCTGTTAGTGTTTAGTCAATATATTCAGACAATATATTCTGTTTATTTATCCAATGAACAAGTGATGAATCATAGCAGATGATTACAAGTGCCATGAAGAAAAGTAAAATAGGAGAGGAGATAAAGAATGTGAATTCATTTCAGTTTCTCTTAGTATCATCAAGAAAGACCTTACTGAGAAAATAACCTTTTGAATGAAGACCTCAACTTTAAAGCTGTGAGCCACTAGGGAATGAACAAGCTAAGCAGAAAAATCATTCAGTGGAAATACTCTGAAAGTTGGCATATCTGGTGTATCCATGTAAAGGTAAGGAGAGCATCATTATGGGGTAAAGTGAAAAAAATGAGAGAGTGACAGAGGAAGTGGTTAATATTTTAACAAAGGAGCAAAACATAAAGAAACAGAAAGTCATGGAAGGAATTTTTATATTGCTACAGTGAGTTGTTATGGAGAAGGCAATGACACCCCACTCTAGTACTCTTGCCTGGAAAATCCCATGGAAGGAGGAGCCTGGTAGGCTGCAGTCCATGGGGTCGCTAGGAGTCAGACACGAGTGAGAGACTTCACTTTCACTTTTCACATTCATGCATTGGAGAAGGAAATGGCAACCAACTCTAGTATTCTTGCCTGGAGAATCCCAGGGACGGGGGAGCCTGGTGGGCTGCCGTCTATGGGGTTGCACAGAGTCAAACACAACTGAAGCGACTTAGCAGCAGCAGTGAGTTAGGAATTCACCAAAAGGTTTTGGGTAAAGTAATAATACCGTCTAATTTTTTTCCCCCTAACATACAACTCTGGATGATGTTTTGAGGATAGACTATAGGGGAAACAAGCAAAGAAGAAAACTGGACAAGAAGCTAATAAACAAGATAAAAGAAGATGCTTGCTCCAGAGAGTGTTTGTAAAGAAGTTAGTGACAAGTGGTTGGATTCTGGATATATTTTAAAGGTTGAACTAAGAGAATATACTGTGTTCTGTCACTAAGACATGCCCAAATCTTTGCAACTCCAAGGACTGACACATACAAGGCTCCTCTGTCCTTCACTGTCTCCTGGGCTTTGCTTAAATTCATGTCCACTGAGTCATGATGCTATCGTACCATCTCATCCTCTGTCACCTCCTTTTCCTTTTGCCTTCAATCTTTCCCAGCATCAGGGTCTTTCCCAGTGAATTGGTCATTTGCATCAGTTGGCCAAAGTATTAGAGCTTCAGCTTCAGCATCAGTCCCTCCAGTGAAGATTCATGTTTGTTTCCTTCAGGATTGACTGGTTTGATCTCCTTGCAGCCCAGGGAACACCCAAGAGTTTTCACTAGCACTAAGTTTGAAAACATCAAAAGAGACTGTACTACATTTATATGATAGAAGAAGAAAGGAATCATGGATGATTTCAAGGGTTATTTTGTTTTGCTGCCTGTTTTTCCTTGACATTTAGAAATATGATATTATTGATTGTATTACTGAAGACAATGCAGAAAAACAAATTTGGTGGGAGGGTTATGGTGCAATTCAGCAGCTCCGTTTTAAACCAGCTAAATAGAGGTCCCCTATATAGTACCCAATGTGATGTCCAATCAATAGTTAAGTATGTAATCTGAAGTCGAAGGGAAAGGTCCTAACAGGATAAATAAGGCAGTCATCAGTATATAGATGTCATTTAAAGTCAGCAGACTAGATGACTAGAATACCAAAGTTAATTACAAAGAAAAGACAAGAAGTCTATGGATTGCTTGTCAAATTTTAAGGATAAAAGATGAAAACAAAACTGCAAAGGTCCTGAGAATTAGTCAAGAAGTGGGAAGAAACTTGATGTCTGCCCTGCATAAAGCCAATTTTTAAAAAAAAATATCTAAAGGAGAAGCAATCAAAGTGGGTCAGTGTTGCTGATACGTCAATATGAGTGTCAGTTATGGGTATGAACAATTTGGAGGCCATTGCCAAATTTGGTAAGAGACGGTTTGAAACAGTAGTAAAGATAAAACTTCTGGTTGGCTCGTGAGAAAATGCAAAGATAGAAGACAAAGAAAGCAAATATAAATAATCTTTTACAATGTACACCTGTGGCAGATTCATGTCAATGTATGGCAAAACCAATACAGTATTGTAAAGTAAAAACTACCTAAATAAATAAATACAATAAAAATAAAGAGCAAAACATAAATAAATAAAATGTTTTTTTTTAAAAAAAAGGACAATAGAAAATTAGTGTAGTACAATTATAAAGACACATGAACCCCAATGTTCATTGTATCACTATTTACATAGCCAGGACACGGAAGATGTCACTGGATGTTCACTGACAGATGAATGGATAAAGAAGTTGTGGTACACATATACAAAGGAATATTGATCAGCCATAAAAAGGAAAGGCTGAGTCAGTTCCAGTGAGATGGATGAACCCAGAGCCTCTTAAACAGAGTGAAGTCGGAAAGAGAAAAACAAATATTGTATATTAAAATATATATATATATATATATATATACACTTAAAAAATGGTAGTGGTAAACCTATTTGCAGTGCAGAAATAGCAATAGAGACACAGAGAATAGAGAACAGGCTGTGGACACAGCAGGGGAAGGAGAATTCAGAGAGCAGCACTGAAACATAAACCTTACCATATGAAAAAGAGAGAGCCAGTGGTAATTTACTCTATGATGCAGGGGGCTCAAACCTAGTGCCTTATGACAGCCTAGAGGGATGGGATGGGGTGAGAGGTGGGAGGGAAGATTAAGAGGGAGGGCACATGTGTATCCCTATGGCTGATTCATGTTGATGTATGGCATACAACTCACATTACATTGTAAAGCAATTTTTCTCTAATTAAAAATAAACAAATTTTTAAAGATCTATCTTTGAAAAACAAAAGAAAATTAGTGTAGTATTCTGGGAAGGTACAGGGAAGGAAGAGATAGAGTGCTTATAGGCTGAGGGGAATGATCAGAGAGGTACAAATCAGAAATGCAGAAGAAAAGAGAGGAGACTTGATAGAGAGATGTCTTTCAGGAGATGAGAAAGTATGGGACTTAAGGAATAATTAGCATGGCTGTTCTTCAACTAGAACATAGACAGTCCATTCATGGTAATTGGGCAAAACCAGAACAAATGGACAAGTAACATGCATAGATACAGGTGGTTGAGCATCTGAAGTTAAGAGCAGAGGTGTTAGAGGTTGGGTGGCTGAGGAAATGGAAACTGGAGGATGTTTTCTCTGTTTTCTGAGTCATGTGTATAACAAGGACATTATCATTTGAGATTTTGACATTTTGAGAAACTTCAAATTTTACTGGTTCAAAAATAATAAAAGGTGGGAAGGATTCTTTTAGGAGAATGGTAAACAATAAAGGACATGAAGTACATTATAAAAGTTAATAAAGCGCATGTCAAATATTGAAAGGGAGACCAGTCAGAATGACTGTAAATTCTCCTCTACCCATATTTAAACACACAGTTGTAGCACCATTTAGGAAAAATGATGGACGTAAACATGGTTGGTATTTTGCTAGTTAGCATAACAAAGAGAAAGACAAGAAAGGAATTAAAGGTATAATCAATTTAAATTGTGATTACAGTTAAGACAAAAGTGATGAGTTTGGCTATGAGATAGTGTCAACATGACAGCTATAAATGATTGGCATGTCAAATGATAATTGGAATAAGAATAGTATACATATTAATAAAAAAGAAGATGCTAGTCAATCAATGATATGCTTTAAGTTGGAATTCTGAAGGAATTGAGGCCTTGATAAGGGTCCCATACGAAGTTAAATGAAAGTGATAGCTACTCAGTTGTGTCCAACTCTTTGCGATCCCATGGACTATAGCCTACCAGGCCCCTCTGTCCATGAAATTCTCCAGGCAGGAATACTGGAGTGGGTTGCCCTGGCAATCTCCAGGGGATCTTCCTGACCCAGGGATTGAACCCACATGTCCTGCACTGCAGGCAGATTCTTTACTGCCTGAGCTACCAGGGACACCCAAGAGGTAAGGTGGAGCTCAAGTATGTTGATGGAAAGTAGTCAAGAAACTGAAAGGCCAGGATGTTTGGAAGAGTCATCTACAGAAACAGTAAATCCAGCAAGAATTATGATGCTTGTGAATGGAGAGAGTGCTACAATATTCAGAAATAAAATCTTCAAAGCAAAAAAGGGGGTGACCCAGGGTTTCTTAGATACGGAATGGATAGTAGCTGTTATTGACTGATGACAGGAATTCAATGATTTTTAGGGTAGAGGGACAGAGAATGATCTGGGTTTAGCACTGAAAAGCAAGAAAGACACGTATGCTGCCTCTTTCATACTCTGGGAGGGGTGGAAGGACAGAACCTATAACTTGAGAGGCAGCCAGGAAGTACTGATCTCAGAGAACCAGATTTCAGTTAGAGCAAGAATATAAGGTGGATGTTTCCATAAGGGGTGAAGAGATAGAGGAGATTCCATTGCTGACTGATCATGTATTTCAAAGTAAAAGGATTGGGGAAATTGGAGATTGGTGGGTGATGGATAGGAGAATAGAGACAAATAGTGATAGACAGTCAAAGCTATGGTTTTTCCAGTAGCCATGTATGGATATGAGAGCTGGACCATAAAGAAGGCTGAGCACAAAAGAACTGATGCTTTTGAACTGTGGTGTTGGAGAAGATTCTTGAGAGTCACTTGGATTGCAAAGAGATCAATCCAGTCAATCCTAAAGGAAATCAACTATGAAAATCATTGGAAGGACCAATATTGAAGCTCCAGTAAAACTTTGGTCACTTGATGCAAAGAGCCAATTCATTGGAAAAGACCCTGATGCTGGGAAAGAGTGAGGGTAGAAGGAGAAAGGGGAGGCAGAGGATCAGATGTTTAGATAGCATCACTGACTCAATGGAGATGGATTTAAGGACAGGGAGATAATTAAGGACAGAACAGAAGAGCCTGGTGTGGTATAGTCCTTGGGGTTGCAAAGAGTCAGACATGTTTTAGGAACTGAACAACAACAAGATAGATAAAGATTAGATAGGTAGGTATATAATTTCAGTTTAGTTCAGTTCAATCGCTCAGTTGTGTCCGACTCTTTGCAACCCCATGAATCGCAGCACTCCAGGTCTCCCTGTTCATCACCATCTTCCGGAGTTCACTCAGACTCATGTCCATCGAGTCCGTGATGCCATCCAGCCATCTCATCCTCGGTTGTCCCCTTCTCCTCCTGCCCCCAGTCCCTCCCAGCATCAGAGTCTTTTCCAATGAGTCAACTCTTCTCATGAGGTGGCCAAAGTACTGGAGTTTCAGCTTTAGCCTCATTCCTTCCAAAGAAATCCCAGGGTTGACCTCCTTCAGAATGGACTGGTTGGATCTCCTTGCAGTCCAGGGTACTCACAAGAGTCTTCTCCAACACTACAGTTCAAATGCATCAATCCTTCGGTGCTCAGCCTTCTTCACAGTCCAACTCTCACATCCATACATGACCACAGGAAAAACCATAGCCTTGACTACACGGACCTTAGTCGGCAAAGTAATGTCTCTGCTTTTGAATATGCTGTCTAGGTTGGTCATAACTTTTCTTCCAAGGAGTTAGCATCTTTTAATTTCATGGCTTCAGTCACCATCTGCACTGATTTTGGAGCCCCCCAAAATAAAGTCTGACACTGTTGCCACTGTTTCCCCATCTATTTCCCATGAGGTGATGGGACTGGATGCCATGATCTTTGTTTTCTGAATGTTGAGCTTTAAGCCAACTTTTTCACTCTCCTCTTTCACTTTCATCAAGAGGCTTTTTAGCTCTTCACTTTCTGCCATAAGGGTGGTGTCATCTGCATATTTGAGGTTATTGATATTTTCCCAGCAATCTTGATTCCAGCTTGTGCTTCTTCCAGCCCAGTGTTTCTCATGATGTCCTCTGCATATAAGTTAAATAAGCAGGGTGACAATATACAGCCTTGACGTACTCCTTTTCCTATTTTAAACCAGTCTGTTGTTCCATGTCCAGTTCTAACTGTAATTTAGGCCTATACATTAGCTGGGAGGATCGATAAAAAGGTAGATAGACAGGTAAACAGATATAGGAACTTGGGGTCAAGATATAGAATTTTGCTAATTGATCATCTGGAAATCCTGTGTTAACTGAAGTAAACAAGGGATTCATGCAGATGGAGTGCAGGGACACCCCATGACTCTAGTTAATAAAAGTGAAAAGGGTCTAAAAAATGGAAATATTTAAAGCTGTGTGAGTGGGCAACATCCATAAGGTGATGAATATATTGTTTAAGGAAGAGATGGCTAAATAACACTTAAAAAGTAGCCAAAGAGGTGTTGAAAGGAAGACAGAGAACATGAACAGAGATTGGAGAAAACCCAGGACTGTCAGACAACTGTAGAGAAAGAGAGAATTTCAAGAAACCACTGTGGTTTGTGGTCAAATGCATTAAATTTTGTTAAACTCAAGTAAGATGTAGATGAAAATTGTCTAATACATTCATAAAAAATCTATACTATATTTAGTAAAAATCTATATTTATATTTAGTAAAAATTTATACTATAATAAAAATACTAGAGTATATTTAGTAAAAAATAATTTAAAAATCTATTGCTATATTTAAAGCTATGTTTGAAATACATTTTACTATCGAAACTGAATAATCCCTGAGGTGCCTGGTATCAGCTGAAATATCCAATCTCTATATAAATGGACTGCATAGACTCTTAAAAAAAAAAGAAAAAACTATTTTGTTTTAAAATCAATATAAGCTATGACACATGCAGAAATCTAACTTCTCCTCTTCAGATCCTAAGGGAAATATCTGGTTGTGTTATTGAAAAGAAAATTTAAAGTGGCGGTCGTATCCCCACCGCTGTCCTTAGTTACCATCAGCATCTCTCCATAACTGAACACTGGAGCTGGTGGTGTCACGTCTCTTGTTTATAAAACAAATACTGTTTGATTCCACTTATATGAGATACCTGAATGCCAGTCTGGTGGCCCAATCAATAAAGAATCTGCCTGCAATGCAGGAATCCTGGGTTCAATTCTTGGGTCAGGAAGATCCCCTGGGGAGGGAAATGGCAACCCACTTCAGTATTCTTGCTTTGTAAACCCCATGGATAGAGGAACCTGGCAGGCTACAGTCCATGGGGTAACAAAAGTCAGATACAAGTTAGCGACTAAACCACCACCCCCATTTGAGATACCTAGAAGAGTCAGATTCAGTGTCAGAAAGCACACTGGTAGATTCCAGGGCGTGGGGGTGAGGACTTAGTGTTTAATGTAGACAGAATCAGTTTAGGAAGGCGAAAACCTGGGAGATGGATGATGGTGAGAGCTGCACAACAATATGAATGTACTTAGCACAACTGAACTGCACAGTTACGTACAGTTAAAATAGAATGTTTTATATTATGTGACTTTTACTACAATAAGAAACCTTTAAAAAACAACTGCCCCCCCCCCAAAAAAAAAAACCCATAACAAAACAAAAGTGAAGTTCCTGTACTTCAGGGGTTAGTAACCTGATATGGGCTTCCTTGGTCACTCAGCTGGTAAAGAATCCACCTGCAATACAGGAGATCCTGGTTTGACCCCTCAGTCAGGAAGATCCCCTGGAGGAGGGCATGGCGACACACTCCAGTATTCTTGCCTGGAGAATCCCGTGGACAGAGGAGCCTGGTGGCAGAAGTCCATCAGGTGGCAAAAAGGTGGACATGACTGAGCGACTAAGCAAAGCACAGGACTAACCTGATAGTGTATATTTTACAAATGTATGAGGCTGCATGTAGTCTGGGTCTCAAAATAGTTTACTTTCCTCAGATACAAAGAAAGCCAGGGTTCTGTGGTCACTGGCGTTGACTGAGGTCCCTGAGAAGCTATCACAAGCTCAGTCCTACCAAAGCTGCTCACTGTCTTATGGTTCTACTCTCACAGTCCTACTGTTCTACTCTTCTTTTCCCATGCTGGTTACCTCATGGTGACAGAATGACTGCCACAGCCTCAGCAAACATGTTTACATTCACATAAGTAAAAGGGACAAAATTCTATTCCTTCTCCTGAGAAGAAAATGGTTTCCTTGAGGCCTCCAGATGGCTTACCATTTTTGTTCACTAGCCAGATCTGAACCCCATGGACAAGCCCAGCTATAAGGGATTGTTAGGAAAAGATTATCATACTTTCAGAGGCTCCATAATAGGGTATGAAGAGGGATGAGAAGTTTAGGGATAACTAATCACGTTAACTTATATGCAGAGTACATCATGAGAAATGCTGGGCTGGAAGAAACACAAACTGGAATCAAGATTGCCAGGAGAAATATCAATAACCTCAGATCTGTAGATGACACCACCCTTATGACAGAAAGTGAAGAGGAACTAAAAAGCCTCTTGATGAAAGTGAAACAGGAGAGTGAAAGAGTTGGCTTAAAGCTCAGCATTCAGAAAATGATCATAGCATCCGGTCCCATCACTTCATGGAAAATAGATGGGGAAACAGTGGAAACAGTGTCAGACTTTATTTCTGGGGGGCTCCAGAATCACTGCAGATGGTGACTGCAGCCATGAAATTAAAAGACTCTTAGTCCTTGGAAGAAAAGTATGACCAAGCTAGATAACATATTGAAAAGCAGAGACATTACTTTGCCAACAAAGGTCCGTCTAGTCAAGGCTATGGTTTTTCCAGTGGTCATATATGGATGTGAGAGTTGGACTGTGAAGAAAGCTGAGCACTGAATAATTGATGCTTTTGAACTGTGGTGTTGGGGAAGACTCTTGAGAGTCCCTTGGACTGCAAAGGAGATCTAACCAGTCCACCCTAAAGGAGACCAGTCCTGGGTGTTCTTTGGAAGGAATGATGCTAAAGCTGAAACTCCAGTACTTTGGTCACCTCATGTGAAGAGTTGACTCATTGGAAAAGACTCTGATGCTGGTAGGGACTGGGGGCAGGAGGAAAAGGGGATGACAGAGGATGAGATGGTTGGATGGCATCACTGACTCGATGGATGTGAGTCTGAGTGAACTCTGGAGTTGGTGATGGACAGGGAGGCCTGGCATGCTGTGATTCATGGGGTTGCAAAGAGTCGGACAAGACTGAGTGACTGAACTGAACTGAACTGAATCGCATTAAGCCAACCAACAGTATGTAACAACGTGAATAACAATTGGAAGGAAAAATAAAATGTTTCCTGTTTTTCATTTAATGTCCTTCAAAATTGTCAGATTATTACATTTCTTTTGTCCCTGCATGTACAGCTGAGTATCTACTTTTTTAACTTCTAAAGGGAGAGAAAAAGGAACGCAGAACATAGAGTCTACTAGTATAAATGAACTCCTTGGTTTAGCAGAACTACTCTGGGAAAATGTCATAAAGGAGACTTTTGCCTCATCTTCTAAGGCGAGATGATTCCATCAGCACTTTAATTAACTTATGGGAAAATATTACTGCATTCCTAAGTAGTTTTATTTTTTTTAGTTTATATTGGAATATAGTTGATTGTCAATATTATGTTAGTTTCAGCAAAGTGATACAGTTATACATATATACATATATTTATTCTTTTCCAAATTCCTTTCCCATTTAGGTTGCTATAAAATATTGAGTACAGTTTCCTGTGCTATACAGTAGGTCTTCTTGTTTATCTATTTTATTTAAAAAAATTTAAATGTCCATCAGCAGATGAATGGATAAGAAAGCTGTGGTACATATACACAATGGAGTATTACTCAGCCGTTAAAAGAATTCATTTGAATCAGTTCTGATGAGATGGATGAAACTGGAGCCGATTATACAGAGTGAAGTAAGCCAGAAAGAAAAACACCAATACAGTATACTAACACATATATATGGAATTTAGGAAGATGGCAATGACGACCCTGTGTGCAAGACAGGAAAGAGACACAGATGTGTATAACGGACTTTTGGACTCAGAGGAGAGGGTGGGATGATTTGGGAGAATGACATTCTAACATGTATACTATCATGTGAATTGAATCGCCAGTCTATGTCTGACGCAGGATGCAGCATGCTTGGGGCTGGTGCATGGGGATGACCCAGAAAGATGTTATGGGAGGGAGGTGGGAGGGGTTCATGTTTGGGAATGCATGTAAGAATTAAAAAAAAAAAAAATTAACAGATATGGATCAGAAAATAAGCTTTATTCTTATTTTTTGCAGTCAAAGGTTTGACTTTTAAGACTATCACCTGTACTGTAGATAACAAGTACTTATTTCCAAACTCAAAGTCAAGAATTTAAAAATTTTTTCTTCTCCTCATTTATCACTTTACTGAAGCAATGTCTCATGCTCATGGTCTAATTTTACTCATTTATTTATTTGTTAATATAAATGTATTTGTTTTAATTGGAGGCTAATTATGTTACAATACTGTATTGGTTTTGCCATACATTGACCTGAATCCGTCACGGGTGTACATGTGCTCCCCATCCTGAACCCCCCTCCCACCTACCTCCCCATACCATCTCTCTGGGTCATCCCAGTGCACCAGCCCTGAGCAGCCCGTATCATGCATCGAACCTGGACTGGCGATTCATTTTACATATGATAATATTCATGTTTCAATGCCATTCTCCCAAATCATCCCACCCTCTCCCTCTCCCACAGAGTCCAAAAGACTGTTCTATACATCTGTGTCTCTTTTGCTGCCTTGCATACAGGGTTATCGTTACCATCTTTCTAAATTCCATATATATGTGTTAGTATCAAAGAACTGATGTTTTGAACTGTGGTGTTGGAGAAGACTCTTGAGAGTCCCTTGGACTGCAAGGAGATCCAACCAGTCCATTCTGAAGGAGATCAGCCCTGGGATTTCTTTTGGAAGGAATGATGCTAAAGCTGAAACTCCAGTACTTTGGCCACTTCATGCGAAGAGTTGACTCATTGGAAAAGACTCTGATGCTGGGAGGGATTCGGGGCAGGAGGAGAAGGGGACGACAGAGGATGAGATGGCTGGATGGTATCACTGACTTGATGGACGTGAGTCTGAGTGAATTCTGGAGTTGGTGATGGACAGGGAGGCCTGGTGTGCTGCGATTCATGGGGTCGCAAAGAGTCGGACATGACTGAGCGACTGAACTGAACTGAACTGATACTGTATTGGTGTTTTCCTTTCTGGCTTACTTCACTCTGTATAATAGGCTCCAGTTTCATCCACCTCATTAGAACCGACTCAAATGTATTATTTTTAATGACTGAATAATACTCCATTCTGTATATGTACCACAGAGTTCTTATCCATTCATCTGCTGATGGACATCTAGGTTGCTTCCATGCCCTAGCTATTATAAACAGTGCTGCGATGAACATTGGGGTACACTTGTCTCTTTCACTTCTGGTTTCATACTGCTGTATGCCCAGCAGTAGGATTGCTGGGTCATAAGGCAGCTCTATTTCCAGTTTTTTAAGGAATCTCCACACTGTTTTCCATAGTGACTGTATTAGTTTGCATTCCCACCAACAGTGTAAGAGGGTTTCCTTTTCTCCACACCCTGTCCAGCATTTATTGCTTGTAGACTTTTGGATAGCAGCCATTCTGACTGGCGTGAAATGGTACCTCATTGTGGTTTTGATTTGCATTTCTCTGATAATGAGTGATGTTAAGCATCTTTTCATGTGTTTGTTAGCCATCTGTATGTCTTCTTTGGAGAAATGTCTGCTTGGTTCTTTGGCCCATCTTTTGATTGGGTGGTTTATTTTTCTGGAACTGAGCTGCAGGAGTTGCTTGTATATTTTTGAGATTAGTTGTTTGTCAGTTGCTTCATTTGCTATTATTTTCTCCCATTCAGAAGGCTGTCTTTTCACCTTGCTTATAGTTTCCTTTGTTGTGCAGAAGCTTTTAAGTTTAATTAGGTCCCATTTGTTTATTTTTTCTTTTATTTCCAATATTCTGGGAGATGGGTCATAGAGGATCCTGCTGTGATGTATGTCAGAGTGTTTTGCCTATGTTCTCTGCTAGGAGTTTTATAGTTTCTGGTCTTACGTGTAGATCTTTAATCCATTTTGAGTTTCTTTTTGTGTATGATGTTAGAAAGTGTTCTAGTTTCATTCTTTTACAAGTGGTTGACCACTTTTCCTAGCACCACTTGTTAAAGAGATTGTCCTTTCTCCATTGTATATTCTTGCCTCCTTTGTCAAAGATAAGGTGTCCATAGGTGTGTGGATTTATCTCTGGCTTTCTATTTTGTTCCACTGATCTATATTCCTGTCTTTGTGCCAGTACCATACTGTCCTGATGACTGTGGCTTTGTAGTAGAGCCTGAAGTCAGGCAGGTTGATTCCTTCAGTTCCATTCTTCTTTCCCAAGATTGCTTTGGCTATTCGAGGTTTTTTGTATTTCCATTCAAATTGTGAAATTATTTGTTCTAGCTTTGTGAAAAATACCATTGGTAGCTTGATAGGGACTGCATTGAATCTATAGATTGCTTTGGGTAGTATACTCATTTTCACTGTATTGATTCTGCATTTAATGTTGTCCCAGAGATCTCTGAGATTGTCCTCACTTCTTTTAATTCGTTTTTCCTTTTTCCTCTCTGTTTCTTTTTTTTTTCTATTATTTTACCTTCTACCTCACTTATACTATCTTCTGCCTCCATTATTCTACTATTAGCTCCCTCCAGAGTGTTTTTGATCTCATTTATTGCATGTTTCATTATATATTGACTCTTTCTATTTCTTCTAGGTCCTTGTTAAACGTTTCTTGCAGCTTCTCAATCCTTGTCTCCAGGCTATTTATCTGTAACTCCATTTTGTTTTCAAGATTTTGGATCACTTTCACTATTATTATTCAGAATTCTTTATCAGGCAGATTCCCTATCTCTTCCTCTTTGGTTTGGTTTGGTGGGCATTTATCCTGTTCGTTTACCTGCTGGGTATTTCTTGGCCTCTTCATCTTGTTTATATTGCTGTGTTTGGGGTGGCCTATCTGTATTCTGGCAATTTGTGGAGTTCTCTTTATTGTGGAGTTTCCTCACTGTGGGTGGGGTTGGACGGGTGGCTTGTCAAGGTTTCCTGGTTAAGGAAGGTTGTGTCAGTGTTCTGGTGGGTGGATCTGGATTTCTTCTCTCTGGAGTGTAATGAAGTGTCCAGTAATGAGTTATGAGATGTAAATGGGTTTGGAGTAACTTTGGGCAGCCTGTATATTGAAGTTCAGGGCTATGTCCCTGTGTTGCTGAAGAATTTGCATGGTATGTCTTGCTCTGGAACTTGTTGGCCCTTGGGTGGTGCTTGGTTTCAGTGTAGGTATGGAGGCGTTTGATGAGCTCCTGTCAATTAATGTTCCCTGAAGTCAGAAGTTCCCTGGTGTTCTCAGGATTTGGACTTAAGCCTCCTGCCTCTGGTTTTCAGTCTTATTCTTACAGTAGCCTCATGACTTCTTCATCTATACAGCACTGATGATAAAACATCTAGGTTAATGATGAAATGTTTATCCACAGAGAGGGACACTTGGAGAGGTACACAGTTACATGGAGAAGAGAAGAGGGAGGAGGGAGATAGAGGTGACCAGGAGGAGAAGAGGGGGAATCAAAAGGGTAGAGAGCAAGCTAGCGAGTAATCACTTCCCTATGGGCTCTCCACAGTCTGGACAGCTCAGAGATGTTCATGGAGTTATACAGAGAAGAGAAGAGTGAGGAAGGAGACAGAGGTAGCCAGGAGGATAAAAGGGGGAATCAAAAGGAGAGAGACAGATCCTGCCAGTAATCAGTTCTCTAAGTGTTCTCCACTGTCTGGAACACGCAAAGAGATTCACAGAGTTGGGTAGAGAAGAGAACGGGGAGGGAAGAGAGAGAGGTGACCTGGTGGAGAAAAAGGAGAGTCCAAAGGCGGAGAGAGCAGTCAAGCCAGTAATCTTGCTCCCAAGTAAAAATGGGTACTGAAAATTGGGTTCTTAAATGTACAAAATTGATAACAAATACCAAAAAGCAAAGATTAAAAATCTAGAGTAGAGGTTGGATTCTCAATTATGATATTAAAGGAAAAAAAAAGTCACAAAAATTATAAAATATATAGATACGAAGTTTGCTTTAAAAATAGGGTCTTTTTTTTTTGCAAAGTAATAGTAGGTTATAAAAATGAAAATTAGAGGAGTAACAGAGGACTTAAAATTTAAAAAATTAAAAAAAATTTAAAGAATGATAGTAGTAAAAATATATCTAGGACTTTCTCTGGTGTTGTGGACAGTGTGGGGTCACTTTATTTTCAGATAGTTCCTCGATCTATCTCAAGATCTATAGGTCCCTTCCTATGTAGTTGGTGCTAACTACAGGGTTTTAATCTATTGCACCTGTCATGTCCAGGGCATTTCCCTCCGTTTTAGCTTCTTCTATTTGCTGGTCTCTTATGTATCTAATTTCTACCCTGACCCAAGGGGGTGGTGGTGGACACTTTTTTAGGCTCACTTGTTCAGTAGTGCTGTGGGGATGGAGGAACACTGCAAACAATTATCACTGGTGTCTGTGGGGAGTGCTCCTAGTGTCTCAGCCACGCTGGGTTTGCTCCCGTTCACAACGTGTGTGCTCTCCTAGTCTACACTGCTCAGGCTCTAGGTTGCTCTGCAGGAAACTGTCTGAGGGGGGCCCTGGGTTGTATGTACTTCCCAGGTCTAAGCTGCTCAGGTTCAGGTATTTGGGTAGTCCTCAAAGGCGCAGACTTGGATGGGCCTGCGTTTTTTGCCCTTTCCATGTCTGAGCCGCTCAGGTGACCAGGTGTTTGGCAAGTGCGGTAGCTGCGACTTATTGCCTCCCCCGTCCCTCCTGCTCGGTTTTCCGGTTGTACAACTGGCACACTTTCTCAGGCAGATGTTGACTGTCCAGAATCCCAAGAAGTCTTGGTTAGCAATGAAGCCTGCTTGCAGTTTGGTAGATGATACCTCTCCTGGGCTGTGATTGCCCCCTTCCAGCTCTGGCTGCCCTCGGCTGCCTGTCTCCAGCATGGGATAGGCCAGTCTGCAGCTGGCTAGCTCTGGTCAGTCCTTTGTTCTGTGAGCGGGGCTGGAAGTGTTTCAGTTTAGGGCTTTTCATGGGGTAGCTATCCCATGTTTGCTATCCCAAGTTAGTTCCCTCAGATTGCCCTTGGGACATTCAGGCCTGGTCCTTACTCTAAGCAATGCAGCCCATGTCACCCTGCCCAGCCCCCGCTTGCTAGTGGTGGATGCAGGCGTCTGTGCTGCTTCTCTGCTGGGAGTTACTGTTGGGTACGTAATCTGTGGGTTTTAATTATTTACTTATTTTTCCTCCCAGTTGTGTTGCCCTCTGAGGTTCCAAGGCTTGCCACAGACTTGCTAGTGACAGTGTTTCCTGGTGTTTGGAAACTTCTCTTAAGACTCCCTTCCTGGACAGATCTCCATCCCTACCTCTTTTGTCTCTCTTTTTATCTTTTATACGTTTTCCTACCTCCTTTCAAAGACAATGGGCTGCATTTCTGGGTGCTGATGTCCTCTGCTGGCATTCAGAAATTGTTTTGTGGAATTTCCTCAGCGTTCAAGTGTTCTTTTGATGAATTTATGGGGGAGAAAGTGGTCTCCCGTCCTATTCCTCCACCATCTTAGGACTGCCCCTATTTTAAACATAGTAGTTTGTATATGTTAAGTTCAAAGAGCTAATTCAATCAGTACTTTAATTAACTTATGTGCAAATACTAGTATATCCCCCAATAGTCTTGACTTTACTATGCTGTTTTCATAAATGTAAAAGGTTCAATTTAAAAAAGAAATATTTCTAGTGCTAAAATTTAATGAAAACTTTTTAAAAATTGAAAAGGCTAGTAGTTATCATATCTAAACCTTTGATCTGACATGAAAATGTAGGATAGTAAGACTTCTGACTAGGAAACATAATTTGTTTTTATTCTTGAGTAAAGAATCATGAAAATGAAATCCAGAAATTCTTAAGAAATAGTCTATGGCAAATGAAACTCAACAAAGTTCTATGAAGCTATAGCTGCTCCATATTTGCTTTTTAAATTTCAATCTTCTGAACAAAACCATCTCAGCCACATATTCATGTTTTAAACTTTTTAGGTCGTTTGGTCATTCAGCCTTCTATGAGGGCTGGAGAAGACAGATGAAGATAGGGAGAAAGAGGAGAACAAACACCCACTAGTTATTTTCGTTGAACATTCACTAAGGTGAGGCACACAGGCTTTGGGCTGAACAAACACACCAAACCTATCTGACTCATTATGTTTGCTGTGGGCAACTGCTTAAATTTTCTGAGTTTTTACTTAAAAAAAAAAAAAATGTCAGATGGATATAAAAATACCTCCCTTAGAAACCTGCTGTAACATGTACCATTACACTTCGCATAAAGTAAAATCTCAAGTCAGAGGCTCTTCTAGGTCTACAAAGCCTGATCACAAATCCCAACTACTTGGGATTCATAGTTCAGTTTTGACTTTTTATTTCTTCAGATTTTAGAACTAAAGCTCAGTGCAGCATACTGGGAACTAAGTCAAATCCTCTGGGGGATCAGAGGCATAATCAAACCCCTAATGGGACATTTTAACACGTTTATAATGAAACACAGAAGTGGCTTTCCTGGTAGCTCAGTGGTAAAGCTAATGCAGGAGATGCAGGTCCGATCCCTGGGTAGGGAAGATTCCCTGGTGAAGGAAATGGCAACCCACTCCAGTATTCTTGCCTGGGAAATCCCATGGACAGAGGAGCCTGGTGGGCTAAGGTCCTTGGTCTTGCAAAGGGGAATGACTAAGTGACTGAACAACAACAACAATGAAACATAAATAGAGAGATACATAAAACTATAAACAGATGCATAAACAACGAGGTTAGTAGAAAACTTATGTTGTTCATGCCGTTTCAGATTTCAGAACTGTGGATGAGAGAGGAGGCTCTTGTGTTAGAATCATCTACAGTCTCTTTACAACTCTCACAGTTTCCATAAGGTAACCGTTCAAAAGCAAATCACCCGCATAGATTGATGGAGAAAGACCATCAATATCTCCTCAATGCCTTTAAGCACTCCAGCTGCTCACTAGTCCCAAGAGTCCCTCCAACTTCTCTTCCCTCTAAGACTAAACCCAGCAGTCTGCACAGGGCTTCACACCTCCAGGGACTCTGCTTTGCTACTCTTGCTCTGAAATTTGTTCCTTTTCTCCTCCCAGCCTCAGCCCCTCCCCCAGGTCACTCTACTTCTCTGTGGACATAGCTGTCATTCATTTCTTCCAGGCTGGTCTGATCTCCATTCCCTGTTTCTCTTTTATGTTTCCATTGCATCAGTGGCACCAGTGTCCTCATGCTTGCTTATTACCATAGGATCATATTCCCTGGAGAAACTCACATTTTCCTGTCCCAATCACCAGTTCCCATCATGAACTGTTAATAGCACAGAAATACTCTGTATCTGTTCATGTACTGAAGGCATCTTTAGGTGTAAGATGAGTTAGGTCTTTTGTCCACGCTACCAAGAACCAATTGTGTGGACTTAGATATAGCACTGTGCCCACTGAGAACACGTGACAGGCACAGTGTTCTGTGCACAAGTCACAGGCTTTTACAGCTATAGTTTATGCAGAAAACTGTGGATGTATTAGTACTTATCAAGCATATATTCGCTATTTAACACATACTTGTTGAAATGAATGACTACTTCATTTTTGTCATAGTAAGATGCAAAATGTGCTTACAATACACATTTTCCTTTTGTATGTATAGGCTGTTAATCATATAATATATGCTGGGAGTTGAGAAATATTAGTTTTAATAATTTCTTAGTGATGATCTATGTGATTTTAAATAAATTTTAAAAAGAAAGGGAAGTCCCTAGTCTATCATCCTGAAAAGTATATTAATCCTTAACAAGTATATGCAACAAATAGATCATCTCTGCCTTATTTTAATCTACAAACACTTGTCTCTTTTTCTCTTTTTTCTTTTCTCTTTTCTCCTCACTCTCTAACCCTTCCACATTTCTCCCCTTCATATGGTAGAAGTGTAAATGCAAATTCAGCCAGGGAAAAAGATAAATAATACACCTTTAAAATGTACTTTTGATATTTCTCATATGTATTGACATTCTCTATTCTTTTTTTAAGACATCCTTTTTCCTTTGGAATATTTCCTTTTGAGCAAAGCATTTTCCTTTAGAACTTGTGCTTTGTCTATATGTTGCACATTTGTATATTTGCTTATATACATGCATACATATATTTTAATATATATACACATAAGTGATTTGCATCTCTAATTGTATGTATTAATTAGGTATGCAGATGTGTGTGTATATATACATATAGGATGTACATTTCTTGGGTTTACATGTATTCCTATAACTATAGAACTTAACACATTTAATCATGATGAATGCTTGCTAATCCACTGTGCATCACTATAATTGCTGACAAGGCAATGTTTATATTACATAATTATATGTTTATGAAATAGCAACACATTCCAACAAGTAAAACTCTATCATAACTCTTCTTTATATTTTTTATCTGCATTTCATGAGGTGGTGGGATAGAACTGGAGATGATTTCATGGTATTGTAACCAAGTCTCACCCAAGAGGTGGAATTCTTTTCATAAAATGCTTAAGACAGCCTGTGGATCTATATGACACCTATATTAGTAGTCTAAAAATGAAATATTAAAAATAGTACATTTTACCTCAATAAAATCTCAATATATCTCTAAAATAAATCTCAATTAAACCTCAATACCAAGAAAACTCAGTATGTCAGCAAATTTGGAAAACTTGGCAATAGGCACAGGACTGGAAAAGTTCAGTTTTCATTTCAATCCCAAAGAAACACAATGTCAAAGAATGTTCAAACTTCCACACAATTGTGCTCATTTCATATGCTAGTAAGGTTATGCTCAAAATCCTTCCAACTAGGCTTCAGCCGTACATGAACTGAGAATATCCAGATGTACAAACTGGGTATGGAAAAGGTAGAGGGACCAGAAATCAAACTGCCAACCTCTGTTAGATCATAGAAAAAGTAAGAGAATTCCAGAAAAACATCTACTTCTGCTGCATTGCCTATGCTAAAATTTTTACTGTGTCAAACACAACAAACTGTAGAAAATTTGTTAAAAGATAGGAATACCAGACCACCTTACCTGCCTCCTGAGAAACCTGTATGCAAGTCAAGAAGCAACAGTTAAAACCAAACATAGAGCAAAACAAACCAAACTGGTTCAAAATTGGGAAAGGAATATGTCAAGGCTGTATATTGTCATTCTGCCTATTTAACTTATAAATCATGCAAAATGATGGGCTGGATGAATCACAAGCTGGAATCAGATGGACTGAAAAAGCATCAACCACTTCAAATATGCAAATGATACCAACACAATGGCAGAAAGCAAAGAGAAGATAGAGAGCCTGAGGCTGAGTGTAACAGAGGAGAGTGAAAAAGCTGGCTTAAAACTCAACATTCAGAAAAGTAAGGTCACAACACCTGGTCTCACCCCTTCATGGCAAATAGATGGGGAAACAGTGGAAACAGTAACAGATTTTTATTTTCTTGGGCTCCAAAATCACTGCAAATGGTGACTGCAGACATTATTTCAAAAGAAGCTTGCCCCTTGGAAGAAAGGCTGCGGCAAATCTAGACAGTGTATTAAAAAGCAGAGACATCACTTTGCCAACAAAGGTATGTACAGCCAAAGCTGTGGTTTTTCCAGCAGTCGTATATGGATGTGAGAGTTGAACCATGAAAAAGGCTGAGTGCTGAAGAATAGATGTTTTTGCATTGTCTTGTTGAGGAAGACTCTTTAGATTTCCTTGGAGATGAAAGAGATCAAACCAGTTAATATCTTAAAGGAAACCAACACTGAATGTTCATTGAAAGGACTGATGCTGAAGCTCCAATACTTTGGCCACCTGATTCAAAGAGCCAATTCATTGGAAAAGACCTTGATGCTGGAAAAGGTTGAAGGCAAGAGGAGAAGAGGGTGACAGAGGATGAAATGGTGGGATGGCATCATCAATTCAATGGACATGAGTTTGAGCAAACTCCGGGAGATAGTGAAGGACAGGGAAGCCTGGTGTGATGCAGTCCATGGGGTCACAAACAACGGGATATGACTTAGCCACTGAATAACAACAGCAACCAGGTAAATAATTCTTTGAATAGAATGATAGTTTAAATTTTCTGTAGTGTTAGATTACTTTGGAGGAAATAAGGAAAATAAAGACCATCCTGCTTTTATTGCAATGCTATAGATTTTTGCTGCTTAAAATAACAAGAGGAAGACATACACACCACTATGGTCTGAATGTTCATGTCCCCCCAAATCCATACTTTGAAGCCCCTCTCCCAAGATAATGGCATTAGGAAGTGAGGCCTTTGGGAGTGATGAGTTCATGAAGGCAAAGTCCATATTAATGGGATTGAAGTTAAAATGAAGGTCCCTTAGTCATGTCTGACTCTTTGTGACCCCATAGTCTATACCATCTATGGAATTCTCCAGGCTAGAACACTGGAATAGGTGGAATTCTTCAGGCTAGAATACTGGAGTGGGTAGCCTTTCCCATCTCCAAGGGATCTTCCTAACCCAGAGATTGAACCTAGGTCTCCCGAATTGCATGCAGATTCTTTACCAGCTGAGCCACAAGGGAAGCCTTACGTAAGAAGACCGCAGAGTGTCTGCCATGGTATATTACAGAGAAAACATAGCAGCCCATGAATCAGGAAGTGAGCTGTCCAATCACACACAGAATTTTCCAGCTCCTTTCTCCTGGACTCTTTAGCCTCTAGAACTGCGAGAAATAAATTTCTATTGTTTGTAAGTCGTCCACAATTTCCTGTTGCAGAAGCCCAGTGAAGTAGGACATACAGATATAGAGAAAGACGTAGATATAAGCCATGTCCTTTAAAATGTATTTTTTATATTTCTCACATATAGGGACTGTCTATTCTTTTAGACAAATATATGCCCGTATATCTGTCTTTGTCTATATGTGAAGTGCTCACTCATTAAATAGATGAAATAATGCCATTTGCAGCAACACGTATGGACCCAGAGATAGTCCTTCTCAGTGAAGTAAGTCAGTCAGAAAAAGCGAAATATGATATCACTTATATGAGGAATTAAAAAAAAAAAGGTACAAATGAACTTATTTACAAAACAGAAACAAACTCACAGACTTAGAAAAAGAACTTATGGTTGCCAGGGGTATGGATCAGGGGAAGGTATAGTTAGGGAATTTGGGATGGACATGTACACATTGCTAGATTTAAAATGGATAACCAACAAGGACCTACTATATATTACAGGGAATTTTGCTCAGTATTTTGTAAAAACCTAAACAGGAAAAGAATTTGGCAAAGAACAGATACATGTATATGTATAACTGAATCACTTTGATGTATACCTAAAACTAATGCAACAGTTTTCAATCAACTATATCCCAATATAAAATACAAGGTTTAATAGAGACAGAGATATAAATAGAGATATAGGATAGCTTTGCAATTTTTCTATCCAGCCTTAGCATGACACCATGAGACACAGGGGTAGCTGATCCTCATCCTGTTCCCATAACTCTGAGTCAAAGAAGTGCTTGGCCCAGGCTGTGTCAGTTCAGAGTATAAGTGATGTCAGCTCAGAGCAGCTACAAGTGATCAAGGAAGACTGCTGACAGGCCAGCACTTGCTCTATGGTAGGATACGGCTATCATGTATGTTAAATAACTCCTAGACTGATGGCGTGTGCCTGGCTCAGGTGTGGAGATCCCCATCACCCATGCGCACTGGCCTAAGGGTAAAGCTGCTTCAGCCCTGTGACTATACGATGGGGCTAGATGAGAACCGGTGGCTTAGTGGCAAAGAACCCGCCCGTCAATGCAAGAGATGAGAGAGGTGGGTTTGATCCCTATGTTGGGAAAATTCCCTGGGAAAGGAAATGGCAGCCCACTCCAGTGTTTTTGCCTGGAGAATCCCATGGACAACAGAGCCTGCAGGCTATAGTCGATGGGATCCAAAGAGTCAGACACGACTGAGAGAGGAAACAACAACAACAACATTAGTGGGAGCTGCTGCTGATAGGGAAATTCTGGATGACTAATTCTAAATGGTCAGAGTTCAGATTTGGTTCTGAATCAGTAGGCAATGAAGAGCAACCACCAGTTCTTGCCTGAGTGAAGGAATATGTGACTACAGTAGAGGCTTTGACATGCCACGTGGATCCTCCTACATCAAAGAAAGACTTACTTTCTCAAACTGCAGAAAGTGGTGACTTTAGACAGAATTCAGCTCCCCCTTGGAGTTGGGAACTACTGCTGAAGGGGAATGTCTTGTCCAGGCCAGATGTTCTTCCTGACACAACTTGCCTCCAACTTCTGGTCTGTCTGTGGTGCCACACCAAAGCATGGTCCCAGATGCACTGGGTTTGACCAAGACCACATGCTTGGCTAAACTTCTGCTCTTCTCAGTCTTGCTTCTTTTCCTTTTTTTTTTTTTTTTTATCCCAAGAACATTCTGTAATAAACTTCTAACATACCAAATCTTTGTCTCAGACTCTGCTTCCCAGAAAAATCTAACACGTGACAGCTTCCAAAGGGTTACACAGGACAGAAAGTGGAATCAGAAGTATTTAGCAATAACACAGCAGGTTTACTGTGGGGAATCATTTAAAGTAAAGAGCAAATCCTTATAACCCAAAATATTTTCCACATGGAATTCACTGAGGCATAAAACTGTAGCATCATGTACCTAGATACTAGAGCTGTGATATTTTCCTAAATTCATGAGTGAATTATCAGTTGTTTATATGATCCCTAAAGACAGAGAAACTGCATGTGCTGGTGTCAAAGTGATTAACTGGGTACTAGAAAAGAAAGGGACAAAAATGAAATGGGTAACAGTTTGGTTTTTTGAATCCCTCATTATGCTGAGTTGAATTGATTTGTTTGCCAAATGGCTCTTTAAAAGCTAATTTTATTCATCTAATAATGTCTAGAGGAAATTTGGGTGGGGTGGGGGAGGTAAGGGGGTGGGAGGGGACTCTTAAAGACTTCTGGGAATCAGACTATTAGTAGGAGACAGAAAATCAGTACTCCTTTGGATCAATTCCTTTCTGGACCAAAGGCAGAAATACAAGTGCTAAGGAGCTGTTTTGCCCACTCCAGTGTTCTTGCCTGGAGAATCCCAAGGACAGAGGAGCCTGGTGGGCTTCCGTCTATGGGGTCGCACAGAGTCAGACACAACTGACGTGGCTTAGCAGCAGCAGCAGCAGCAGCAGCAGCAGCAGCAGCAGCAGCAGCAGCAGCAGCAGCAGCAGCAGCAAGGAGCTGTTTTGAATGTCTCAAGATGTAAGAAAAACCTGGGATGAACCCAGCAAGGGATGGGATTTTTTTTCCTTTTGTTTCTTAACCTTGTCGACAATATCTCATTTGGAGATAGCTTTTTTCCTAGTTTCCTTGGTGGTATGGAAAACATTACATCAATAGATGCTTCCATGATTCTCTGAGGAAATACAAATTTAATCTACCTTTGAGTTCCTCCCTAGTCCTAAAATGATAATTAAAATTGACAGCTGAGCCCTAACACTGGTGACACATGCTCTTGGATCAGACCTACCTACCACTGCCAGTCCTAACTAACGCTGGGCATTCTCATGATGGAGACTTTTCTTACATTGTTCCCATGACTGTATACAAATGCTCCTTTCTAGAAGAATGATTTGTTGATCTCATTAAATTCCCTTTGAAACATATATGTACCTTTCCTATGACACTTATAACAGCAATAATATTAAATCAAAGTGGCTTTTTGAAGGCAGGGCAGGGTCTATTTCTCAACTACATTGGAATTTTTATACATTATACAACCCAGAATATTAAAAAGTGAAAGTTTTAGCTGCTCAGTCATGTCTGACTCTTTGCAACCCCATGAACTGTAGCCCACCAGGCTCCTCTGTCCATGGGATTCTCTAGGCAAGAGTGTGTTGCCCAGGAGAAAGAAAATGTCCAGGGTTAGTTAGGACTGGCACCCATACTAGAGTGAGTTACCATTTCCTTCTCCAGGGGAATCTTCCCAACCCAGGGATTGAATCTGGGTCTCCTGCATTGCAGGCAAATTCTTTACCATCCAAGCCACCTGGGAAGCCCATCAAAAAAATGTTTATTAAGTAAAAAATTAAATGAAGACCATATCCTATTTTTTCAAAGTGTTATACAAGGGCCTGCTGAATTGGAATTAAGTGGAACACTGTTAAAATACAAAACTGTGTCCACTTCGTATTCAGTCAGTCAAAATATCTCTAACTTAAATTGAGGAAGGTGTGTTTTAACAACTACCTCAGGCAACACTGTTTAAAGTTTGGAAAATTCTGACTCTCCTGGAGAGAGATAGAGAGATACAGAATCAGAGGGGTGAGTGGGGGAGAGACTAGGACCTTAGACTGTCTTCACTCTAATTGGATATAGATTACTAAAACAACTATAGAAGATGAAAGTAAGATATAACTTAAAAATTGCCTTCAAGACTGAAATAGCTAAGTAATCTTAAAAAGCAACTCTGGCAAAAGAGATAATAAATCATGTTTATATTTATTGTGATAACAGTTTTGCATGTTTTAGAGAACAGCCATTGATAAAAGGCACAGCAGGACTTAATGTATATAAGTGTATTTTAATGGGCTTTGCTGTTAGCTCAGCTGGTAGAGAATCCACCTGCAATGCAGGAGACCCCAGTTCGATTTCACATGCTAGCAAAGTAATGGTCAAAACTCTCCAAGCTAGGCTTGAACAATATGTGAAATGAGAACTTCCAGATGTTCAAGCTGGATTTAGAAAAGGTAGAGGAACCAGAAATCAAATTGCCAGGATCCGTTGGATCAAAGAAAAAGCAAGAGAATTCCAAGAAAACATCGACTACTGCTTCATTAATTATGCTAAACCTTTGACTTTGTGGATCACAACAAACTGTGGAAAATTCTTAAAGAGATCAGAATATGTCAGACCACCTGA
Source organism: Ovis aries (assembly GCF_016772045.2). Classification (NCBI taxonomy): domain Eukaryota; kingdom Metazoa; phylum Chordata; class Mammalia; order Artiodactyla; family Bovidae; genus Ovis; species Ovis aries. Next base: position 108,612,386 of record NC_056055.1, read on the forward strand.
CCTGCCTCTTGAGAAACCTGTATGCAGGTCAGGAAGCAACAATTAGAACTGGACATGGAAAAACAGAATGGTTCCAAATTGGGAAAGGGTAAGTCAAGGCTGTATATTGTCGCCCTGCTTATTTAACTTATATGCAGAGTACATCATGAGAAATGCTGGGCTGGATGAAGCACAAGCTGGAATCAAGATTGCCAGGAGAAATATTAATAACCTCAGATATGCAGATGACACCACCCTTATGGCAGAAAGCGAAGATGAACTGAAGAGCCTCTTGATGAAAGTGAAAGAGGAGAGTGAAAAAGTTGGCTTAAAGCTCAACATTCAGAAAATGAAGATCATGGCATATGGTCTCATCACTTCATGGCAAATAGATGGGAAAACAGTGGAAACAGTGTCAGACTTTATTTTTTTGGGCTCCAAAATCACTGCAGATGGTGACGGCAGCCATGAAATTAAAAGATACTGCTCCTTGGATGAAACACTATGACAAACATAGACTGCATTTTTAAAAGAGACATTACTTTGCCAACCAAGGTCTGTCTAATCAAAGCTTTGATTTTTCCAGTAATCATGTATGGATGTGAGAGTCAGACCATAAAGAAGGCTGAGTGCTGAAGAATTGATGCTTTTGAACTGTGGTGTTGGGGAAGACTCTTGAGAGTCCTCTGGACTGCAATGAGATCAAACCAGCCAATTCTAAAGGAAAACATTGGAAAGATTGATACTGAAGCTGAAGCTCCAATACTTTGGCCACCTGATGCAAAGAGCTGACTCATTAGGAAAGGCCTGGATGCTGGGGAAGATTGAAGGCTGGAGGAGAAGGGGATGACAGAGGATAAGATGGTTGGATGGCACCACCAACACAATGGACATGAGTTTGAGCAAGCTGTGGAAGATGGCGAAAAACAGAGAAGCCTGGTGTGCTGCAGTCCATGGGGTCACAAAGACTTGGACACTACTGAGCAACTGAACAACAAAAACTGGTTCGATTCCTGCATCAAGAAGATCCCCTGGAGGAGGGCATGACAGCCCATTTAAGGATTCTTGAGCTTCCCTGGTGGCTCAGATGGTAAAGAATCTGCCTGCAATGAGGAAGACCCAAGTTCAATCCCTGGGTTAGGAAGATCCCCTGGAGAAAGGCATGGCAACCCACTCCAGTATTCTTGCCTGGAGAATCCCCATGGACAGACTAGCCTGTGAGCTATTCACAAAGAGTCGGACACAACTGAGCAACTCACACTTTCACTTTACAGTTGTAATGATTTGTAGCTATTTTTGCTTAGGAATACTCTAATAAAAATAATTCATCTACTTGTAAATATTGTCTACTCTGTAGTCAATCATTTACAGGCTGAAATAGAAGGAAAATCAACTGACTGTGTGAAGAGCATTTTCAGCCGCTTTTAAGAAGCAGACCTGAGGGAACTTAGAGCCGTTGTGAGTGTGACTTAAGGACTGACTTCCTCTGGCCCATAGTCCACAAGCTTTGTAAAGAGCAGTTAAGGTCTTCATGGCCTTCCTCCAACTGCAAGTAGCCTCCCAGCCCTGCTGGTCAGGGTTCAGGCTGGGACACCGCGGGGGCCCCACCCCTTCCCTGCTCCCCTCGAGCTTCCTGCTGCTCTGCTCACAGCCCCATCAGGGCCCTGCTGTCTTTAATCCAACCACACAGCAAAATTCTCTGAGGAACACTGAAAATCCTCTCAATGCTTGGGTTCCACTCTCAGAAATTCTGCTGGCACTGTCTAGAGCAGAAGTTATCCACTGTTGTTCATTGCTATTTTTAACTTCTCCCAAATAATCCTAAAGGGATTATTGAGAAATGATTGAGAAATATAAGCAGAAGAAAAATTTTAAGATGGGGAGGAATACCCAAGACTTTACAGGTTTACCTTGCTTTACAAGTAAAAGTTTTTTCTTGCATTTCAGGCTGGAAGTTACAACAGTGTTTCCTGTACTTTATTATTCTCTTGTCTGGAGAAGAAGAGATAGACATGCCAAGTTTTGATTGATCTATATAATGTTTATTACTTATAATAAATATTTTTCATTTATATTATTTATAAATTCTAAAGGAAGGAAAAATTTCTTATTTTATTCTAAAAAATTTCATCTGCTTTTCCAGGTGTTACAATGGGTATGAAAACTCGATGGTTGTATCTATTGATCAAAGTTGGGGGGGAATATGGCGGATCTTCATTTGGAAAAAATTCCACAAGTTCTGAATTTATAGTTTCTGCTGTGACAATCGGAACTTTCGGTTTTAGTCTTAGATCAGTTGAGTGTGGCAAGGTGAGTTCTTAAACTTTCTGAAAGCACTTAGTGTATTATACATAGTAAGGCTTGAATGCATATTTTTCTTGACTTGGTCCCATAACAAACCCATGTGAATGCTTATTCTATTTGTTCCATTTCCATATCTGCCTGGTAGATTTGAGAAGCAGCATCTCACTTTGGAATGACTATCAGAAGCACCCCCCCTCCCCCCCCGCCCCACCAACACCACCATCCTGTGAACTGGTTATCAGGCCAAAAGGAAACAACAGATAGAGTATTGCTAGTCAGGTTCCTCAGCTGCTGTGCAACCTTATTTTTGTAACAGCTATCTTGTTTGCTCTCCTGTTTTATTGATGATAACCAATTCCAGACTTGATGTTCCTTGAAATCCAGTTTATGCGGCCATTCCCTTCTCACTTATTGATAATACAGGAGCAGCTGAAGAACTGCTTGAGACCAGTATGCTTATTGGGCCACTAAAAGTGACTGTTTTCAAGCAACAGTAAACAGGAATTGTCACTAAAATCAGTGGGCTTCCCCGGTGGCTCAGTGGTAAAGAACCCAGCTGCCAATGCCAAAGATTTGATTTTGAGCCCTGGTCAGAAAGATCCCCTGGAGAAGGAAATGCCAACTCACTCCAGTATTTTTGCCTGGAAAGTCCCATGGATAGAAAAGCCTGGTGGGCTATAGTCCATGGGGTCTCAAAGAGCCGGACACAACTGAGTGACTAAGCTGAGAAACAATAATAGAAATAACATCGCTTTTTGGTGTGACTATGTTTTGGCATTGTAACTACATGAGTTGTAGCCTTCTTTTCTGTTTTTTTTTTTTTTTTTTATTGCATTCTATAAATCTGATGACAGAGCCAAGAACACTATGCAGACTTTTCAGAAAAAAAAGTGTACCTGGGATAAACCTCACATATAGGTGTATTATTTCTATGATGATCATGACATGGGATATATAAAGGAATTTTACCCTGTGTAAGTGATGAGGAACCATACGGTTGGCTAGTTAATGTGAAATAATTCTATTAAAATAGATCTATAAATGTTGGGTATATTGTATAAACATTTTAAAAATGTGCAGCAGAGGTTTATTGTTATAAAAATTCTTAGGAACAAAAACGAGGGCAGTGAGCACCAGACTGAAAGCTTCTGCCGTGGTCAGTCTGTAGGTGAGGAGGTAAGACGTGGATGATTAGAAGTGCGGATGAGCCCTTGGGCTCAAGAAGGTAACAGGAGTGGAAGTAAGCCTCCAGCATGAAGTTTAACCTCATGTACAGCCAAAGGCTCTGAAAAAGAGAGAAGAGAAGGAAAAGGCTTCCCAAATCACAAGAGAAGGGCAAGGATGTTGTTTGGTCTTAGTCTTGACATGGCTGCAGAAAAGAACTGTCTTCCCTGAGGTTCCAAATCCTGCTGCTCTCTCTCTCTTACAAGGATGTACATTTATATTTCCTACGTGCACTGAGAAATACAAGCCAAGAAATTAACATGAGAAATCTGGGTCCATTGCTTTGCCTTGGGTGCCCTGCATTACTGAAAGTAAAATCGGTCTGCAGGGATGATTTCTCAGCCTGTTTCATAGGATTCCCACAGATAAAGCTCCACCACACAAGAGGTCACAATGCAAAATTACAAAGTACGAGAACAAATTATTTCATCAAGTAGAGGCTATGCGCACACATGGGGACACACACACAGATCAGACTCCCCAAAATTCAGTTAACAGAAAAATTTTGTGAAGATTGACAAACTTAAAAAATTAAAATTATTAGAGTCATTTAATTAAGGAATTTAAATGTGAGAAAAAGAAGCATTATATGTAAATATGAATAATATTTGCAAAAATAAAACTTCTAGAAATATAAATTCTTGTTGAAATTTGAATTTAACTAGATGAATTAAAAAGCAGATTTCAAACAGTTTGTAATTATATTTATAAGACCAAATATATACAAACCAGAATTCTAGAAGAAGGAAGAGTATGGAAAATGTTTGAAGTGATGATAAATGAGGTGTTCAAAAACTGATAAAAATATAATTTTCAGATCAGGAATATAAAATTCAAGAAGAATAGAAAACCCTGCATTCATACCTAGATATATCTGTGTGGACCTCTGTAACTGAAAGAGAAAGTCATCAAAGAACAATACTTGGACTGAAGGCAGACTTTCTAACAGCAACAATATATGAAGAAGGCAAATTTTACTCTGGGCATCACAAATGATTCTAGGCTAATGTCAAGTCTTTTGGATAAAAATGTCCTAAGTGGTTACAAATTAAGTCAAGAAGAGATATTAAAAAAACATTTCACCCAGTATATTCCTGAAGCGGAGAGGGTGCATTAATTTGGAGATAAAATGACTCGAATGTTTTAACTAAAATCTTCTCGAAGGGAGACAATGCCTTATTCACAAGCTAAGCTGAGAGTGTTGCACACAGCCTGGGATCTGGGCAGGTGATCAGTGAATATTCATTGAATAAATGAATATATAAATGGATGATTTGTAAACTAGGTAAATATATTTCATGTTAGGAAATCAACAGTACATATATAATAACAGGGAAGAGGTTCCATTTCACACTGCATTATGTATAAGTTAGTACATATTAATGCCTAGAGAAGAAGGCTTTCTGCTCAACTATATATTTTAGGCTGAACAGAAGACAGGAAGGAGATATTAATGATTTCCTGTTTTAGTATTTTTCTTTTTCATGCTCCTATGCTTAACCTCAAACATCTTACAAATGAACACTCATAAGTAGCAAGCACTTCTGTAATAAAGCCAAACAGACCTTACCCAAAACTTCTGTTTTGTACAAAATACTCAATAAACACTCTCCGACATAAATCACAGCAGGATCCTCTATGATCCACCTCCCAGAATTCTGGAAATAAAAGCAAAAATAAACAAATGGGATCTAATTAAAATTAAAAGCTCCTGCACAACAAAGGAAAATATAAGCAAGGTGAAAAGACAGCCTTCTGAATGGGAGAAAATAATAGCAAATGAAACAACTGACAAACAACTAATCTCAAAAATATACAAGCAACTTATGTAACTCAATTCCAGGAAAATAAACGACCCAATCAAAAAATGGGCCAAAGAACTAAATAGACATTTCTCCAAAGAAGACATACGGATGGCTAACAAACACATGAAAAGATCCTCAACATCACTCATTATTAGAGAAATGCAAATCAAAACCACAATGAGGTACCACTTCACACCAGTCAGAATGGCTGCGATCCAAAAATCTGCAAGCAATAAATGCTGGAGAGGGTGTGGAGAAAAGGGAACCCTCCTACACTGTTGGTGGGAATGCAAACTAGTATAGCCACTGTGGAAAACAGTGTGGAGATTCCTTAAAAAATTGCAAATAGAACTGCCATATGACCCAGCAATCCCACTGCTGGGCATACACACCAAAGAAACCAGAATTCAAAGAGACATATGCACCCCAATGTTCATCGCAGCACTGTTTATAATCGCCAGGACATGGAAACAACCTAGATGTCCATCAGCAGATGAATGGATAAGAAAGCTGTGGTACATATACACAATGGAGTATTCCTCAGCCATTAAAAAGAATACATTCGAATCAGTTCTGATGAGATGGATGAAACTGGAGCCGATTACACAGAGTGAAGTAAGCCAGAAAGAAAAATACATATATATGGAATTTAGAAAGATGGCAATGATGACCCTGTATGCAAGACCGCAAAAAAGACACAGATGTGTATAGCGGACTTTTGGACTCAGAGGGAGAGGGAGAGGGTGGGATGATTTGGGAAAATGGCATTGAAACATGTATACTATCATGTAAGAATCAAATCGCCAGTCTATGTCCGATGCAGGATACAGCATGCTTGGGGCTGGTGCATGGGGATGACCCAGAGGGATGTTGTGGGGCGGGAGGTGGTAAGGGGGTTCATGTTTGGGAACGCATGTACACCCGTGGTGGATTCATGTCAATGTATGGCAAAACCAATACAGTATTATAAAGTAAAATAAAGTAAAAATAAAAATTAAAAAAAAAGAAGAGAGAAAAGCAGTGTTGCACAGACCACTGCAAACCTGTGGAATTTTGTAACCAGGAAACTAATAAAATAATAATACTCCTAATAAAAATACTGTCACAATTTCCTCTCTCATAATTTTGCACCCAGAGGAAGTCAGTCCATGGTCAACTTGGGACTCATGCTTCTTTCTTCAAGATATATATTCTTAGAGGCAGCCACTGTAATAAAGCACTGATTTCATGAAAACTGAAAATCTTCATTTGAGCATGGACACTTTTCATCAATCGTTTTCGAAGTTCAGAGGAATAGACAGTATACATAGCAGCCGCTTCACCTGTATTCTCTCAGAGAGTGAAGTGAGGGACAATTCTAGCAACCCTCTAAACAAGCTACTCCATGAAACAAAAGAGGATGATTCTGTATGATTTGTTGTTTTTCAGTCCCTAAGTCATGTCCAATTCTTTGTGACCCCATGGACTGAAGCATGCCAGGCTTCCCTGTCCTATACTCTCTCCTGGAGTTTGCTCAGATTCATGTTCAATGAGTTGATTATCTACGATATTATTTTTCAATTAAAGACTTCATATATTGGCCTAGCTTTGTCTTTAATTTTGGGAAGACTTGCCATGATCAATTAAAATATTAATCCTCTGGTGGCTGGGGAGAAGAGACTGAACTGACACTTGTACAGTATGTTGACATCATTTTCCTATTTGCCACCTGCAGGCATGCTGATTTGTGTTCAGAGAAACAAAACTTGAACATTTTGCAGCACAGCAGAACAGAGAAAGCTTGCGAATGTTTTTCAACCTTAGCATGTAAACAGCTATTTTTTTCCCCTGGCCAATGCAGAGGTGAATGAAGCACACAGGCACTATTTTCTCAGAGCTTACTTCTATCAACTGTATGAAGGGAGAAGCAGTCAATCGTCCCATCTAACCAATCTGTTCACTAATGGCTACTAGAAAGGTATCATGCTAAGTCGTCTCAATCGTGTCCAACTCTTTTGCGGCCCCATGGGCTCCTCTGTCCATGGGATTCTCCAGGCAAGAATACTGGAGTGGGTTGCCATGCCCTCCTCCAGGGGCTCTTCCCCACCCAGGGATTTAAATCAGGTCTCTTATATCTCCTGCATTGCCAAGCAGATTCTTTAACACTAGTGCCACCTGGGAAGTACAGAAAGCTGTATCAGATGACAAGTATCCTGCAGAGAACTAATGTGATCATGACATTTAAGCTACAAACTGAATGACAAGTTGGGTCCAGATTGGGAGACAGAGGTGAAATAGACTAGATGGAGAAAACAACTTGTGAAAGACCCAAAACTGGGAAAGAATCTGGGGAGGCTGAAAAAAACCAGAGGTCTATATAATCAGAATTTAGCAGCGTGGAGAGAGGGAACAGTAACAAGAAATCAGGGAGGTGGTGGGAACAAATGTTTTTAGGGCTTTTTAAGCAGGTTAAGAAATTTGGGTTTGATACATACTTATACCAATGACATGCTAATCGGAAGGATTAAAGTGTGAAATTTTAAATTGATGTACAATTTAAAAATAGTTCTCTGGTTACTGTGGGGATGATGGATTGTAGAGGCAACGTGAACTATAAGAGATCCAACAGGAAGCTCTTTTAAAAGATGAACAACGAGGGAGGTTTGGACCAGTGGAGATGGAGAGAAATGGAGAATTACGTAAGTAGCTAAAGGTAGAGATGAGAGTTATTAGTGATAAATCTGCAGGAGAAAAACAGAGAAGAATGAAATGAAGAGTAATCCTTAATCATGTGGTAGTTCTATGTTTAGTTTTTGAAGGAGCTTCCACACTGTTTTCCATAGTGGTTGCACCAATTGACACTCCCACCAACAATGTAGGAGGTTTCCTCTTCTGCACATTGTCACTGTTTGCTGTTTGTGGTGTCTTGGATGATGGCCATTCTGACACGTGTGAGGTGACATCTCCAGGTGGTTCTGATGTGTGTTTCTCTGATAATTATTGATATGGATCATCTTCTCATGTGCCTGTTGATCATTTGTGTGTCATCTATGGAAAAATGTCTATTCAAGTACTTTGATCATATTTATAAAATCAAATTGTTTGACTTTTTTGGGTGTTGAGTTGTACGAGCTATTCATGTATTGTAGAAACTAATCCCTTATCCATCATATAATTTGCAAAGGTTTTCTCCCATTCAGTATGTTGTGTTTTTGTTTTGTCAATGTTGCTTCCGCTATGCAAAATGTTGCTCCAATTTATGTCAAAGAGTGTTCTGTCTATGCTTTCTTTTAGGAATTTTATGGTTTCCATTCTTATATGTAGATGTTTAATCTATTTTTGTACATGATGTGAGAAAACATTCTATTTCCTCCTTATACATGTGGCTGTTAAGTTTTCCCATCACTGATTATTGAAGAATTGTCTCTCTTTGTATATTCTTGTCTCCTTTGTTGAAGATCAATTGACCATAAGTGTGTGGGTTTATTTCTAGACTTTCTATCCTGTTCCATTGATCAATGCATTTGCTGTTGTGTCAGTACCATCCTGTTTAAATTTCTGTAGTTTTGCAGTATTGGCTGAAGTCAGACAGCAAAATTACTCCAGCTCTGCTTTTCTTTTTCATCATTGTTTTGGCTGCTCGAGGTCTTTTGTGCTTCCACACAAAGATTAAAAATGTCTGTTCTATGTCTGTTAAAAATGCTTGAGTATATATCCAAAGAAAGCAAAACACTAATTTGCAAAGGTATATAAACACAAATGTTCACAGCAGCATTATTTACAATAGCCAAGTAATGGAAGCAACCTCAGTGTCCATCAACAGGTGAATGGATAAAGAAGATGAGGTATATATATATATATATATGAGTGTGTGTGTGCTCAGTCGTATTTGACTCTCTGTGATCCCATGGACTGTAGCCCACCAGTCTCCTCTGTCCATGGAATTTTCCAGGCAAGAATACTGGAGAGGGTTTCAGTTTCCTACTCCAGGGGATCTTCTTGACTCAGGGATCAAATCTACATCTCTTGCATCTCCTATGTTGGCAGGTGAATTTTTTACCTAATGGCCACCTGGGAAGCCCCTGCTTGTATGCATGTACGTGTGTATACATATGCATACACACATTTACACAATAGAATATTACTCAGGCCTAAAAAATCATGAAGTAATGCCATTTGCAACAACTTGGATGGGCCCAGGAGGTATTATGTTTAGCGAAATAAGTCAGAAAGAGAGAGAAAATATTCTGTTATCACTTATATGTAGAACCTAAAAAGTAAAGCAAACTAGTGAATATAACAAACAAAACCAGCCTTACAGATGTAGAGGACAAACTAGTGGCTACCAGTGGGAAGAGAGCAGTGGGGAAGCATGAAGCAGGGCAGTGAATGAAAAGATATGAACCATCATGTATAAAATAACCTACAGGACATAAGGTACCACACAGGAATATAGCCTATATTGTATAATAACATACATAGAGTATAATCTATAAAGATTTTGAATCACTGTGTTGTACAACTGCTAGTAATATCATATTGCAAATCAACTATACATTGATAAAAATAGTAAACACAGAATTTAATCAAAATATGAATATAGCAGCTTAGTATGGTGATAGTTACTTCTTTAACAGAATATTTTGGTCAAATTTGTTTAACAAGAAATATAAATGTAATAATGTTTCCTATATTAATTACCTATATCCACAATTTCAATGAATAATTTTGTATAGCTTTTGTAATTCTTCCTTATTGTGTATTTGACCTGGTTATCAAAATATGACTTTATGTATATTGAGTCTAAGACTAAATGGTTCCTCTTTCCAATAAAAAGCCATATACAATGTTTTATGTCATATCTCAATAAAGCTAGGGAAAAAGAAAAAAGAAGAGTTACTCTTGGATGTAGGCTTAGAAACTCAGGGAGATGATGGTGCTTCTTTTAAATTGAGGTACACTTTATTTATATTATATAGTTTCAATCATGCAGCATAGTGATTCGTCATTCTTACAGATTCTACTCCACTATGCTATTATTTATAAGATAATGACTATAATTCCCCATGCTCTACAATGTGACCTGCTTTTCTGTGAGATAGCGGTGCTTTTGAAGTGCAGCTTTTGAAGTGGGAGACTCGCACTTGTGCAGTAATACTTAGAAAAAGGAGCAAATTTTTCACAATATATTAAGTTAAAACGTTTTGTAAATCAATATATACCTTATAATCTCAATGGTGTTCTAAAAATATTCCCCATATATGCATTTGCATAGCACTGGAAGAATTTGTACTAAAAATATCTACACTAACATAATGACTATGAAGAGCAGCTGAAATATTAGTTAAATAAATGAATATTGTTTATTTGCACTTAACCCATTTTAATTGCCTACTTGATTTCCCATTTGCGTCATTTGCTTTCTCATTTAAAATACATATTCAGTGTATTTCTAATTTTCACTACAAAGCTAACCTTAGCCATTGCAGAATATCTGGAAAAATATCAAAGCACAAAATATAAAATAAAAATTACCCATCATCTCATGATTACCCAGAAGTAGTCATGTATTCATGTACATGCATAAGCATGCATTTATTTAGAGTACAAATGAGATCATGGCATGCACCGAGTTTGTAAGAAGAAAGAGAAAGATTAAAGAAAAGAGGCATTAGTTACTAGAATTGTTTAAAAGTAACTAGTTTCTAGGATGCAATAAAGACTCAAATTATGTTTTATTTGGAGGTCAACGGCACGAATTCTCACTGTTATAAATAGCATATATATTTAAAAGTATTTACTTTCTATTTCTAACCTATTAGCAAACCACTGTTTCACCTAAGTCTTTCAACAGGCTCCATTAATAATTTTCCATTTACTGTACTACAGGGATTTAAAAAGTAAGAGTCAATGAAACCATCTTCATGCACCGACAAACTGTGATAACACTAGTGATTTGAAGCAATGGAGGGCTGTTAAGTCAGCAAGGAAGAAATTAATCTGTACTCTAAACACTTCTATCACGGATAGCATAATTGTATATTTGCAGAGGCATTATGATTCAAATATGAACTCTGTGGAAAATGATCTTACACTCTCTTGTGACATTAAACAATTTTTAAAATATAAAATTATGTCTTAAGGAATAAGACCCTGTAGCACAGCACAGCTCTTTGGAGATGTCTTATATAAACAAATTAAGCAAATTTGTTTAAATAAATAAGCAAATTACACAATTTCTTTAGTGTATGAATTTCTCCCATTTTAGTCATAATTTAATAAATTATTAAATGACTGAATAACTCTCCAAACTGATCAAGGATTGAGACATATAAATAAAAGCAGAGTTAATATAAAATCCCATATATACAGGGGGAAAGTTCAAAGTGGAAACTGATATAAGAAAATATCTCAATTGATGAAAATTAAGCCTCTTGAACCATTTAAGACAAGTCAGAACAATGAAGTTGCTGATGTTTATCTTTTGTTGGATACTAGAGACCACTAAAATACATCATTGTCTCTTTATACATGAACTGTTAACTGTAGAATAAACGGGTTTTAATCTTTCTATCGTGATCACTCCAATTCTGACTTGTTATTCTTCTAAAAGAAGGAACAAAATGTTGTTCATGTGAAACATTATATGTCGTGGGAGAAGTTTTAGTGTGTGATTAAAAGCACAATTTCTAGATCCCATGTACACATAAAGTTCTAAAAGAAAGAAAGTGAAGTTGCTCCGTTGTGTCCGACTCTTTGGTGACCCCATGGACTGTATCCCACCAGGCTCCTTCATCCATGGAATTTTCCAGGTAAGAGTACTGGAGTGGGTTGCCATTTCCTTCCCCAGGGGATCTTCCCAACCCAGGGATCAAACCCAGGTCTCCTGCATTGCAGTCAGACGCTTTATCATCTGAGCCACCAAACTTCTAAAGGCTGAACAGAAAAAAGTTATCTGTAGCAGGACAGAGCCAGTCCCATCAATGCACAGCAAATAGATGATGACACAATGTGGAGTGACAGATTTCATTTGCTTGGGCTCCAGAATCACTGTAGACAGTGACAGATTTCATTTGCGTGGGCTTCAAAATCACTGTAGACAGTGACAGTAGCTGTGAAATTAAAAGACCCTTGCTTCTTGGAAGAAAAACTATGACAAATCTATACAGCATATTAAAAAGCAGAGACAACACTTTGCCAGCAAAGGTCTGTATAGTCAAAGCTATGATTTTTTTCTAATAGTCATGAATGGCTGTGAGAGTTGAGCTATGAAGAAAGCTGAACACTGAAGAATTTATGCTTTTGAACTGTGGTGTTGGAGAAGACTCTTGAGAATCCCTTGGACAGCAAGGAGATCAAATCAGTCAATCCTAAAGGAAATCAACCCTGATTATGCATTGGAAGGATTGATGCTGAAGCTACAGTCCTTTGGCCACCTGGTGGGAAGAGTCAATCATTGGCAAAGACTCTGATGCTGGGAAAGATTGAAGGTAGGAGGAGAAGGGTATGTCAGAGGATGAGATGGTTGAATGGCATCACCAGCTCAATGGACACAAGTTTGAGTAATCTCTAGAAGATGGTGAAGTACAAAGGAGCCTGGTGTGCTGCAGTCCATGGGGTTGCAAAGAGTTGGACACGATTGAGTGACTGAACTACAACAACAAACTGGACAGAGCAAGAAAAGAGAAGCAGATGAGCAAAATTACCTTTGATCAGAATTTCAAATGCTGAGGGGGTTAAAAGACAGTCTCAGTCTTTGCTAATATCTGATGGATCAGACACAATGTTTTTGTATTTATGTTAAATTGCCAAATTCATATTCTTTATTCTTTTTTTTTCTACTGTAAAATGTGTTAAGTTTGGCATTTCTCTTTCTTGACATTGTTTTGAATGGAAATGAAACAGGTTCGTTATCAAGAACTGGTATGCCTTTCTGTGGGAATACAGCTAAGATCCCGTATAGATTAATAGATGTTATTTTCAGCAGAATGTTGATTTCTTACCATAATAAGTCTCAGAACATCACCAGTAGTAAATAAGGTTCTCTGTTTAATGTGTGTCTTGCAATGGTATCATCGCTGACTCTTTGGATTGATAAGAATGTGTAAAGGCTTCAGGAAGGTAATGCACAGACTCAGCTCTATTGGAAACTGTCCACCAGGGTGTTGCCTTTTCATACTGTGATGTTTTTCATATTGATGCTTTTGAACTGTGGTGCTGGAGAAAACTCTTGAGAGGCCTCTTGGACAGCAAGGAGATCAACCAGTCAATCCTAAAGGAAATCAACCTTGGATGTTCCTTCAAAGGACAGATGCTGAAGCTGAAGCTCCAATGCTTTTGCCACCTGATGAGAAGAGCTAACTGACTGAAAAAGACCCTCACACTGGGAAAGATAGAAGGCAGGAAGAAAAAGGTGTGATAGAAGATGAGATGGTTGGATAACATCATTGAGTCAATGGACATGAGTTTGAGCAAACTCCGGGAGATAGCGAAGGACAGGGAAGCCTGCCTTGCTGCAGTCCAATGGGCTGCAAAGAGCTGGACTTAGTGACTAAACAACAACAATTAGTGTTTTGATTCTGGGCTCATCAACATAGACTCATTTGAATATGTGAAGTTTTCTTCATCAATAATATCTTCATCCTAATGCTTTGCAGAAATCCTCTCTACTTGCTCCCAAATCAAACACACTCAAAGAAAGACAGAAAATAATATACGTTCAGTGAGATATATTTCATTGATAACTGTGCTTTTTGAAAATGTCCTAGTTGATTGTATTACACTCTCATATACTTTCTCAGAGAGACTGAACTGATGTGAACATCTATGATGATCACATATGACCTCCCAGTAACACACAGGCTTGCAGAATGACATGCAATGTTTCATAGTGGAAATGCCACCCACTGCAGGATGGTATTTAGTACGAGGTTGGCTATCTTTGAAACAGTAGTGTGGTTTGCACATTACTGTCAGTTTCCCTTTTCTTAATCTTCTAGGATATTCATCTGCTTCCTACTGCTCCAGACACTCATGACAATCTACTGCAATATTTGAAATAGGCTTCTCCATTTTTGCTTAGATCCCCCCCCCCCACCCCATCTCCCATCTAGGGATGTCTTTCTTCTCCTAGCCATCTTTCAAAACCAAACTTTATTTCCATCTCTCTCTGATGCTTTGACTATCCTATTCCACTCTGCTTCATTTTTCAAAGTTCCATGACCTACACTGCAGGGTCCACATTGTGCAGCATGATTTTTAATTTAAAATATAAGACACAGTACCTTTATTTTGATCATGTAAATAAAATGATGCTTGTCATTTTATTAGCAATCTGTCTTTATCATCCCATTTTGTAAACTTTCATGTTGATACAAAACATAAATATGAAATTTAACTTGAGAAAATGGCTGCCTCTATAGACAAAAAAAAAATGCTTGAATATCATCAGTTTACAATGGTTTTGACACTCAGAATGGGAGAAAATATTTGTAAGTGAAGCCACTGATTAGGATTGATCTCAAAATGTACAAACAGCTCATGGAGCTCAGTAGAGAAAGAAACCATAAAAAAAAAAGGTGGTAGATCTAAATATACATTTCTCCAAAAAAGACATACAGTTGGCCAAGAGGCACATGAAAAGATGCTCAACATCACTATTTCTTAGAGAAATGCAAACCAAAACTATAATGAGGTATCATCTCACAGAGGTCAGAATGGCCATTAACAAAAAATCTATAAACAAAGAGGGTGTGGAGAAAAGGGAACTCTTCCACACTGTTGGTGACAAGATGGGTAGGTGCAGCTATAGGAAGAGCAGTATGGAGATTGCTTAAAAACTACAAATAGAACTATCATATCACTGAGCAATCCAACTCCTGGGAATATGCCTCGAAAAAACCATAATTCAAAAAGATACATGCATTCGAATGTTTATTGCAGTACTATTTAAATAACCATGGCATGGAAACAAGCTAAATGTCCACTGACAGAGGAACAGATAAAGAAACTGTGGTACATATATGCAATGGAATATTATTCAGTCACAAAAAGAAATAAAATTGGCTCATTTGTAAAGACATGGAAGAAAGTAGAGACTGTCAATATAGAGTGAAATAAGTCAGAAAGAGAAAAACAAATGGTGTATATTAACACATATATGTGGAATCTAGAAAAAAGGTATAGACAAACCTATTTGCAAAGCAGAAATAGAGACACAGATGTAGAAAACAAAAGCATGGACACCAAGGGAGGAATCTAAGGGTAGGATTAATTGGGAGGTTGGGACTAACACATATACACAATTACATATAAAATAGGTAGCTAATGAGAACCTAACAGAAGCAGAAGATACTAAGAAGAGGTGGCAAGAATACACAGAAGAACTAAAAGATACATAAAAGATCTTCATGACTCTGATAACCATGATGGTATGATCACTCACCTAGAACTAGACATACTGGAATGTGGAGTAACGTGGTCCTTAGGAAGCATTACTACAAACAAAGCTAGTGGAGGTGACGGAATTCCAGTTGAGCTATCTTGCAGAAGAATTGATGCTTTTGAACTGTGGTGTTGGAGAAGACTCTTGAGAGTCCTCTGGACTGCAAGGAGATCAAACCAGTCAATCCTGAAGGAGATCAGTCCTGAGTGTTCACTGGAAGGACTGATGTTGAAGCTGAAACTCCAATACTTTGGCCACTTGATGAGAAGAGCTGACTCATTTAAAAAGACCCTGATGCTGGGAAAGATGGACGGCAGGAGGAGAAGGAGACAACAGAGGATGAGCTGGTTGGATGGCATCACCAACTCAATGGACACGAGTCTGAGTGAACTCTGGGAGTTGGTGATGGACAGGGAGGCCTGGTGTAGTGTGGCTCATGGGGTCACAAAGAGTTGGACATGACTGAGTGACTGAACTGAACTGAACTATTTCAAATCCTAAAGATGATGCTGTGAAAGTCCTGCACTCAATATGCCAGCAAATTTGGGAAACTCAGCAGAGGCATCAGGACTGGAAAAGGTCAGTTTTCATTCCAATCCCAAAGAAAGACAATTCCAAAGGATGCTCAAAGTACTACACAGTTGCACTCATCTCACATGCTAACAAAGTGATGCTCAAAATTCTCCAAGTCAGCTTCAACAGAACATGAACCATGAACTTCCAGATGTTCAAGCTGGTTTTAGAAAAGGCAGAGGTACCAGAGATCAAGTTGCCAGCATCCTTTGGACCACTGAAAAAGCAAGAGAGTTTCAGAAGAATATATGCTTTGTTGACTATGCCAAGCCTTTGACTGTGTGGATCACAATAAGCTGTGAAATATTCTTCAAGAGATGGGAATATCAGATCACCTCACCTGCCTCCTGAGAAATCTGTATGCAGTTCAAGAAGCAATAGTTAGAACTAGACATGGAACAGCAGACTGGTTCCAAATAGGAAAAGGAGTACACCAAGGCTGTATATTGTCACCCTGCTTATTTAACTTATATGCAGAGTACATCCTGAGAAATGCTGGGCTGGATGAAGCACAGGCTGGAATGAAAATTGCCAGGAGAAATATCAATAATCTCAGATAGGCAGATGACACCACACTTATGGCAGAAAGCAAAGAACTAAATAGCCTCTTGATGAAAGTGAAAGAGGAGAGTTAAAAAGTTGGTTTAAAACTCAACATTTGAAAAGCTAAGAGCATGGCATCTGGTCCCATCATTTCATGGCAAATCAGTGGGGAAACAATGGAAACTGAAAGACTTTATTATTTTGGGCTCCAAAATCACTGCAGATGGTGACTGCAGCCACGTAATTAAAATACGCTTGCTCCTTGGAAGAAAATCTATGACCAACCTAGACAGCATATTAAAAAGCAGAGACATTATTTTACACACAAATGGCCATCTGGTCAAAGTTTTTCCAGTAGTCATGTATGATTTGAGCGTTGGACTATAAACAAGCTGAGCACTGAAGAATTGATGCTTTTGAACTGTGGTGTTTGGGAAGACTCTTGAGAGTCTCTTGGACAGCAAGGAAATCCAACCAGTCCATCCTAAAGGAAATCAGTCCTATATGTTAATTGGAAGGACTGATGCCAAAGCAGAAACTCCAATGCTTTGGCATCCTGATGAGAAGAACTGACTCATTTGAAAAGACCCTGATGTTGGGAAAGATTGAAGGTGGGAGGAGAAGGGGCCGGCAGAGGATGAGATGGTTGGATGGCATCACTGACTCAATGGACATGAGTTTGGGTGAACTCCGGGAGTTGGTGATGCACAGGGAGGCCTGGTGTGCTGTAGTTCTTGGGGTCTCAAAGAGTCAGACATGACTGAGTGACTGAACTGAACTGAACTGAATGAGAACCTATTGTATACTCAATGCTCTGTGGTGATCTAAATGGGAAGGAAATTCAGAGAAGAGTGGGTATTTGTATACATGGGTTTTCCTGGGGGCTAGGACAGTAAGGGATCTGCCTGCAATGTAGGAAACCCTGGTTGAATCCCTAGGATGGGAAGATATTTTGGAGGATGAAATGGCAGCCCACTCCAATATTTTTTTTCCTGGAGAATCCCATGGACAGAGAAGCCTGGTGGACTACAGTCCATGGGCTGTAGAGTTGGACATGACTGAGTGACTAAGTACACAGTACACATATGTGCATACATACACACACACACACACACACACAGTAGATTTACTTTGCTATGCAGTAGAAATGAACAACATCGTATTATACTCTGGTAAACTTTAAAAAATGGTTTCAAAACAATATTTAGTGTGATTTTCTCCTTCATGGGTACATGATGCCTGCCCTTCAGCTTATTATTTAGTAGGTTTCTCCTTAATTTTCTAAGACTAATGTATTCATGGCACTCTGATCATATATCTGCATCTCTGGCACTATGTGAAAACAAGATACCCAATATCCCTCCCCTCCCCACAAGGCACTGGTCTAATAAGTTGTAGCCTTTGGACATCCTGTCTTCCCTCGGAGGTCATATTTTCCTCAAAACAGCTTTAGAACATATTACT
Organism: Ovis aries; assembly: GCF_016772045.2. Taxonomy (NCBI): domain Eukaryota; kingdom Metazoa; phylum Chordata; class Mammalia; order Artiodactyla; family Bovidae; genus Ovis; species Ovis aries. The sequence goes on from NC_056055.1 coordinate 108,630,701, forward strand.
CTAACAATCTCTCCATCCTTAGTAAGACGGCATGCTATTTGAAACTCTTCATACTATTTAGTTTTTTTTCTTGAATAAGTCACTTTTAAAAGTGCATATTTGGACAAAATCAAGCTTTTCTAGTCTTCCCTTCATCTATATCTTATTTTCCTACTATAATGCCCCACAAAATTTTATTTAATTTTTTCCTATTCTGAAGATTTTATCCTCATTCATTTGTTTCTTGATTAGAATTCTTCTATATTATTTTATTCAGAAGGAGTATGTAGGTAATACACTTTCTCAATCTTGTACATATTGAATGGTGAATTATACATCTATTTATATCTATATCTATCTAATCAGATATATCTATATATCCCTTCTCTTCTAATTTCTGGAGTTTCAGATAAAGATGTAATGCCAGACTACTTTTCTCCTTTGTACATAACTTCTTATTTCTGCCAAGAGACTTGAGAAAGGCTATCTTTTCTCTTAAATTCTGAAATTCTACTAACGTCTATTTAGGAATATCTTTTTTTCATCAAGGATTCCTGTCATGCTTTTAAATTTTGGACTGAAATATTTGAGAAACATAATATTTGCTTTAAATATTTAATCATTGTTTCTTGCATTTATTGGTTTAAATTTATACATCTCTTCATAGTTTTAATCTTTCTGACCATAATTTCTGTCTTGTTTTGATAGATTTCTGTCTTTTATTTTCTCTTTTAAATTATGAACGTATGATAACACATTTACAGGAGACTTGAAAAATACAGAACACTATACACTACAATAATTTTTTAAGTAGATAAATAAAAAATTTTAGTTGGAGTTTCAATATCAAATTCTCAGAAATTTACAGAATGAATAGACAGAAAAGTAGAAGGTTATAGTAGACCTGAAACATGAACTAATCCAACATAATTAAGGTTTATACCATTTGCACCAACAGCAGGATACAAATTCTATTCAAGTACCCAAACACTGTAAGTCTGGAGATACTGGAGCATATATAAGGTCATAAAGCAAGGTGCAAAAGTTTTATGGTCTAAACATATTGAAATCATACAGAATCTTTGCTCTTATCACTCTGGGATTAGGTTGGAAATCAATATCAAAAGATATTTGAAAATAACCCACATATTTTCAAGTGTAATGTGACATTTACCAAGAGAGATCTTTGACGCAGCCATTGAAAGCCTCAATAAAGCTAGAAGACTGAAAAAATACAGAGAGTGATTGCAAAGAAGAAGGCATTCTCCAAGGAAGACATACAGATGGCCAACACACACATGAAAGATGCTCAGGCTTGCTCACTATTAGAGAAATGCCTATCGAAACTGCCATGAGATACCACTCACACCAGTCCGAAGGGCCATTATCAAAAAACCTACAAACAAAAGTTGTTGGAGAGGGTGTGGAGAAAATGGAACCCTCTTGCACTGTTGGTGGGAATGTAAACCGATACAGCTACTATGAAGAACAGTGTGGAGATTCCTTATAAAACTAGGAATAAAAATACCATATGACTCAGTATTCCCACTACTGGGCATATACACTAAGAAAATCAGAATTGGAAAAGATACATATACCCCTATGTTCATTTCAGCACTATTTACAATAGCTAGCACATGGAAGCAACCTAGATGTCCACTGACAAATGAATGGGTAAAGAAGCTGAGGTACACGTATACAACAGAATATTACTTGGTCATAAAAGGAACGCATTTGAATCAGTTCTAATGAGGTAGATGAAACTAGAGCCTATCATACAGAGTGAAATGTCAGAAAGAGAAAAACAAACCTTGTATACTAGCGCATATATATGGAATCTAGAAAGATGGTGCTGATGAGCCTATTTGCAGCACAACAGCGATGATGCAGACATAGAGAACAGATTTACGGACATGGGGGTGGATAGAGGAAGGAGAGGGTGGGACACACGGAGACAGCATCATGGAAACATATACACTTCATATATAAAGTAGATAGTCAACAGGGATTTGCTGTATGACTCGGGGAACTAAAACCAGGGCTCTGTAGCAGCCTAGAAGGGTGGGATGGTGGGAGGTGGGAGGGAGGTTCAAGAGGGAGGAGACATATGTATACCTATGGTTGACTCATGCTGATGTATATCAGAAAACAATACAATATTGTAAAGCAGGTATCCTTCAATTAAAAATAAATAAATTTAAAAAGATATTAAGCAAAAAAAGTGAGAAATCAATATCAAAATGAGAAATATCAGATACTTTAAAAAAACCTTAATTTGGAAATTAAATTTCCACTTTTAAATGATGGGTGTACCTAAAAAATCATAGCAAGGAAAGTTAGAAAATATTTGTGACAAAATAAAAATGATAAGAAAATTTATCAGAATTTGTTGCATGCAGTTGAAGCTGCTCAATGCAATTAAATATACTGTGGAATCTTGAACAAGGCACGAAAACCAATCATGGACTGTAGCCTAAAATTTTGTGAAATTTGATCAAAATCTGTACTTTAGTTAATAACACTGTTGATGGCATCACTGACTCAATGGATATGAGTTTTGGCAAACGCCAGGAGATAGTGAAGTACAGGGAAGCCTGGCGTGCTGCAGTGCATGGAACTGCAAAGAGTCAGACATAAAAAGCAACTGAACAACAACAACATACCTCAGAGTTAAAGAAAGAAGAGAAAAATACCCCAAAACTCATAATCTATTCCTTTTATACTTGTATTACATGTTTTAAGTGGAAATTTCCATTTTTAGTTCTAGACAGCCCTAGGCATGGTTTAGCTGTCCTCTTTCAAAACTTTACTGGTATTGTTGCTGCTGGTTTTCAGGCTGCCTTCTGTCCCCTCCTGACTCTCTCTTTGGTTAGATTTCAACTCTTCTGGTGAAGGATCCTCTTGTGTTCCTTCTGGCTGTTGGCCCCCTTAGCTGGCTATTATGCTCCACTTTTCTCTTGGTTTTCCTGTCTCTTGGAATCCACGTTCACCTGTTCTATCTTGGTGGCCATACTAGAACTGAAAGGTCTCAGTCGCTCAGCCATGTCTGACTCTGTGACCCCAGGGACCTAGCCCAGCAGGCTCCTCTGTCTGTGGAATTCTCAAAAAAGAAGAGATAAGAACACTGGAGTGGGTAGCCATTCCCTTCTCCAGGAGATATTTGCGAATCAGGGATCGAACACTTGTTTCCTGCATTGCAGGCAGATTCTTAACCATCTGAGCCACCAGGGAAGCCCAGCTAGAATTGGTAGGAGGTCATTAAATTACAAGTCCTTATGGGTGGACAAGCAGTAGAAGACAACGAAGATGCAAAAGAGAGAGCTGTTTGCTAGGCAGGGAGAAAGAGCACTTCTAATTGGCTGATCCATGCATACCTGCAAATCTGCTGGGAAGCTGCTAGTGCTTCTGTGTAACATGCTCAATTTCCCTGTTCCTAAAGTCCAGGGAGGTGTTTGTGAGAGCATTTTCTGCTTTTAGTACTTTCAAGTTTAGTATTAAAATAAATTTCCCTTAGCTGACTGAGGTACCCTGTGTGTCCATTCCAAGATGATGGAATTCAGACATTACTTTAAGAAATACTTAAGGGACCTCTACAGAGTGCAAAAACTTATGGACAATGTGCATTTCATTAAAAAAAAAAAGTATTGCATTGTCATTGAATATATTTTGTTCATTGTTAAAAAATGACTGCAAGTCTCTTTCACAAAAAAGGTAGTATTGCTTTCTGAGTACTTAAGAAGTTGCTTTTTCCATATGACTGTTGATGATTTTGAAAAATAATTTCCCAAGCATTTGTTAGTTTGCTAATACTTTTATAAAATTGTAATGTTGATTAAAATAAATTAAAATACAATTTGTAATGCTTTAGATTGTTGATTAGGAGTTTATGAATGCCTGCTTCTTTTAGCACAAAAGTATATAGAACACAGAAATCACAAAGAATCATCTGACCTACATTTATATATATAAAAATATATCTCTACCTAGTGGGGTGCGAAGAGGGACCCCAGCTAGAGTCTGCTTGTAGCTATCCTTAGGACTTACCATATCTGGTGAGCCAGCCTAGAGGGAACACAGCCCCACCCATCAACAGAAAATTGGATTAAAGATTTACTGAGCATGGCCCCACCTATCAGAACAAGACTCAGATTACCCCACAGCCAGTTCCTTGTATCAGGAAGCTTCCACCAGCCTCTTATCCTTATTTATCAGAGGGCAGACAGAATGAAAATCACAATCACAGGAAACTAACCAATCTGATCACATGGACCACAGCCTTGTCTAGCTCAGTGAGACTATAAGCCATGCCATGTAGGGCCACCCAAGACTGATGGGTCATGGTGGACACTTCTGATAAAAATGTGGTATACTGGAGAAAGAAATGGCAAACCACGTCAGTATTCTTGCCTTGAGGACCCCATGAACAGTATGAAAAGACTAAAAGATATGACAATGAAAGATGAAGTCCCCAGGTTGGTAGGTACCTAATATGCTACAGCAGAAAAGTGGAGAAATAGCTCCAGAAAGAATGAAGAGACTGAGCCAAAGAAAAAAAAATGCCCAGTTGATGATGTTACTGGTAATGAAAGTAAAGTCTAATGCTGTTAAGAACAATATTACATAGGAACCTGGAATGTTAGGTCCATGAATCAAGGTAAATTGGAAGTGGTCAAACAGGAGATGGTAAGAGAGAACACTGACATTTTAGGAATCAGTGAACTAAAATGGACTGGAATAGGTTAATTTAACTCAGAAGACCATATATTTACTACTGCGGACAAGAATCCCTTAGAAAAAATGGAGTAGCCCTCATAAAAAAAAAAAAAAAAAGAGTATGAAATGCAGTACTTGGGTACAATCTCAAAAATGATAGAATAATCTCTGTTTATTTCCAAGGCAAACCAATATCATAGTAATACAAGTCTATGCCCAACCACTAATGCCAAAGAAGCTGAAGTTAGACAGTTCTATTAGAAATGTCTACAAGACCTTCTAGAACTAACGACAAAAAAACAATGTCCTTTTCATCATCAGTTCAGTTCAGTCTCTCAGTCGTGTCCGACTCTTTGAGACCCCATGAATGGCAGCACGCCAGGCCTCCCTGTCCATCATGCCATCCAGCCATCTCATCCTCTGTCCTCCTCTTCTCCTCCTGCCCCCAATCCCTCCCAGCCTCAGAGTCTTTTCCAATGAGTCAACTCTTCACATAAGGTGGCCAGAGTACTAGAGCTTCAGCTTTAGCATCATTCCTTCCAAAGAAATCCCAGGGATGGACTGGTTGGATCTCCTTGCAGTCCAAGGGACTCTCAAGAGTCTTCTCTAACACCACAGTTAAAAAGCATCAATTCTTTGGTGCTCAGCCTTCTTCACAGTCCAACTCTCACATCCATACATGACCACAGGAAAAACCATAGCCTTGACTACACAGACCTTAATCGGCAGAGTAATGTCTCTGCTTTTGAATATGCTATCTAGGTTGGTCATAACTTTTCTTCCAAGGAGTAAGCGTCTTTTAATTTCATGGCTGCAATCACCATCTGCAGTGATTTTGGAGCCCCCCAAAATAAAGTCTGACACTGTTTCCACTGTTTCCCCATCTATTTCCCATGAGGTGATGGGACCAGATGCCATGATCTTCATTTTCTGAATGTTGAGCTTTAAGCCAACTTTTTCACTCTCCTCTTTCACTTTCATCCAGAGGCTTTTAGTTCCTCTTCACTTTCTGCCATAAGGGTGGTGTCATCTGCATATCTGAGGTTATTGATATTTCTCCCAACAATCTTGATTCCAGCTTGTGTTTCTTCCAGTCCAGCATTTTTCATGATGTACTCTGCATGTAAGTTAAATGAGCAGTGTGACAATATACAGCCTTGACATACTCCTTTCCTATTTGGAACCAGTCTGTTATTCCATGTCCAGTTCTAACTGTTGCTTCCTGGCCTGCATACAGATTTCTCAAGAGGCAGGTCAGGTGGTCTGGTATTCCCATCTCTTTCAGAATTTTCCACAGTTTATTATGATCCACACAGTCAAAGGCTTTGGCATAGTCAATAAAGCAGAAATAGATGTTTTTCTGAAATTCTCTTGCTTTTTCCATGGTCCAGCGGATGTTGATAAGTTGATCTCAGGTTCCTCTGCCTTTTCTAAAACCAGCTTGAACATCTGGAAGTTCATGGTTCACGTACTGCTGAAGCCTGGCTTGGAGAATTTTGAGCATTACTTTACTAGCGTGTGAGATGAGTGCAATTGTGCGGTAGTTTGAGCATTCTTTGACATTGCCTTTCTTTGGAATTGGAAGGAAAATGATCTTTTCCAGTCCTGTGGCCACTGATGAGTTTTCCAAACTTGCTGGCATATTGAGTGCAGCACTTTCACAGCATCATCTTTCAGGATTTGAAACAGCTCCACTGGAATTCCATCACCTCCACTAGATTTGTTCATAGTAGTGCTTTCTAAGGCCCACTTGACTTCACATTCCAAGATGTCTGGCTCTAGATTAGTGATCACACCATCGTGATTATCTGGGTCGTGAAGATCTTTTTTGTACAGACTTCCTTGTATTCTTGCCACCTCTTCTTAATATCTTCTGCTTCTGTGAGGTCCATACCATTTCTGTCCTTTATCAAGCCCATCTTTGCATGAAATGTTCGCTTGGTATCTCTAATTTTCTTGAAGAGATCTCTAGTCTTTCCCATTCTGTTGTTTTCCTCTATTTCTTTGCATTGATTGCTGAAGAAGGCTTTCTTATCTCTTCTTGCTATTCTTTGGAACTCTGCATTCAGATGCTTATATCTTTCCTTTTCTCCTTTGTTTTTCATCTCTCTTCTTGTCACAGCTATTTGTAAGGCCTCCCAGACAGCCATTTTGCTTTCTTGCATTTCTTTTCCATGGGGATGGTCTTGATCCCTGTCTCCTGTACAATGTCAGGAACCTCATTCCATAGTTCATCAGGCACTCTATCTATCAGATCTATACCCTTAAATCTATTTCTCACTTCCACTGTATAGTCATAAGGGATTTAATTTAGGTCATACCTGAATGGTCTAGCGGTTTTCCCTACTTTCTTCAATTTGAGTCTGAATTTGGTAATAAGGAGTTTATGATCTGAGCCACAGTCAGCTCCTGGTCTTGTTTTTTTTTTTTTTTTTTTTTTTTTTACTGTATAGAGCTTCTCCATCTTTGGCTGCAAACAATATAATCAATCTGATTTCGGTGTTGACCATCTGGTGATGACTGAAATGCAAAAGTAGGAAGTCAAGAGATACTTGGAGTAACAGGCAAATTTGGCCTTGGATTACAAAAGGAAGCAGGACAAAGGCTAACAGAGTTTTCCTAAGAGTACGCACTGGTCATAGCAAACACCCTCTTCCAGCAACACAAGAGAAGATTACACATGGACATCACCAGATGGTCAGATTGATCATATTCTTTGCAGCAAAAGATGGAGAAGCTCTATTCAGTCTGCAAAAACAAGAGTGGGAGCTGACTGTGGCTCAGGTCATGAACTCTTTATTGCAAAATTCAGACTTAAATTGAAGAAAGTAGGAAAACCACTAGATCATTCAGGTATGACCTAAATCATATCCCTTAGGAGTATACAGTGGAAATGACAAATAGATTCAAGGGATTAGATCTGATAGACAGAGTGCCTGAAGAATTATGGACAGAGGTTCCTAACATTTTATAGTAGGTGGTAACCAAAACCATCCCAAGGAGAAGAAATGCAAAAAGGCAAAATGGTTGTCTGAGGAGGCCTTACAAATAGCTGAGAAAAGAAGACAAGCAAAAGGCAAAGGAGAAAAGGAAAGATATACCCATCTGAATGCAGAGTTCCAAAGAACGGCAAGGAGAGATAAGAACGCCTTCCTCAGTGATTCATGCAAGGAAATAGATGAGAAGAAGAGAATGGGAAAGACTAGAGATCTCTTCAAGAAAATTAGAGATACCAAGGGAATATTTCATGAAAAGATAGGCACAATCAAGGACAGAAATGGTATGGACCTAACAGACACGGAAGATATTAACAAGAGGAGGAGGCAAGAATACACAGCAGAATTATAAAAAAAAAAAAAAAAAATCTCAGTGACCCAGTTAATCATGATGGTGTGATCACTCACCTAGAGCCAGACATCCTGGAGTGCAAAGTCAAATGAATTGGAGGTGATAGAATTCCAGTTGAGTTATTTCAAATCCTAAAAGACGATGCTCTGAAAGCACTACACTCAATATGCCAACCACTTTGGAAAACTCAGCAGTGGCCACAGGGCTGGAAAAAGGCAGTCTTCATTCCAATCCCAAGGAAGGGCAATGCCAAAGAATTTTCAAACTACTGCACAATTGCACTCATCTCACATGCTAGCAAGTAATGCTCAAAATTCCCCAGACATGCTTCAATAGTACATGAACTGAAAACTTCCAGATATTCAAGCTGGATTTAGAAAATGCAGAGAAATTGGATATCAAATTGCCAATATCCATTGGATCAAATAAAAAGCAAGAGAATTCCACAGAAACATTTACTTTTGCTTCATTGACTATGCTAAAGCCTTTGACTGTGTGGATAAACAGACTGTGAAAAATTATTTAAGAGATGGGAATACCAGACCACCTTACCTGCTTCTTGAGAAATCTATATGCAGGTCAAGAAGCAACAGTTAGAACTGGACATGGAGTGACAGATTGGTTCCAAATTGGGAAAGGAGCATGTCAAGGCTGGGTATTATCACTCTGTCTATTCAACTTATATGCAGAGTACATCATGCAAAATGCCAAGCTGGATAAAGCACAAGAATCAAGATTGCTGGGAGAAATATCAATAATCTCGGATATGACACCATCCTCATGGCAGAAAGTAAAGAGGAACTCAAGAGCCTCTTGATGAAAATGAAAGAGGAGAGTAAAAAAGCTGTCTGGAAACTCAACACTGCAAAAATGAAAATCAATGCATCTGGTACCATCACTTCATGGCAAATAGATGGGGAAATAATGGAAAGAGAGACAGATTTTATATTTTTGGTCCAAAATCACTGCAGATGGTGACTGCAGCCATGAAATTAAAAGATACTTGCTCCTTTGGAAGAAAAACTATGACCAACCAAGATAGCATATAAAAAGCAGAAACATTACTTAGCTGACAAAGATCTATATAGTCCAAGTTATGGTTTTTCCAGTAGTCATGTATGGATGTGAGAGTTGGACAATAAAGAAAGCTGAGCACCAAAGAACTGATGCATTTGAACTGTGGTGTTAGAGGAGACTGTTCAGAGTCCCTTGGACTGCAAGGTGATTAAACTCATCAGTCCTATAGGAAATCAGTCTGAATACTGGAAGGACTAATGATGAAGCTGAAGCTCCAATATTTGACCACATGATGTGAAGACTTGACTCACTGGAAAAGACCCTGATGCTGGGAAAGACTGAAGGCAGGAGGAGAAGGGGATGACAGAGGATGAGATGGTTGGTTGGCATCACCTACTCAATGGGTATGAGTTAGAGCAAGCTCCGGGAGTTGGTGATGGACAGGGAAGTCTGGTGTGCTGCAATCCATGGGGTCGCAAAGAGTCAGACACAACTGAGTGACTGAACTGAACTGAAATTTGTCTGTTGGCTTAATATTATTTTCTTGAGGGTTTTCACAGATGGGCATTGTTCTCATGCCCGCAGTGAACTGGAGGAAACAAGTGCCTAGCACAGCCAGTCGGTGTCTAGCTGATACTGGTTTCTGGTAAGACTTCAGAAACGTAGAGCTGAGTTCTTTAGACACAAGGACTGGTTGAAGGAGCTGTTTTTTGTGAGGTTCTGTGGAGAGAGCTCAGGTCCAAGTGACTAATGACAAAGTGCACCCCGATAGCTGTCTGTCTTAGGTGCAGTGGCCAGATTCAAAGAATGAGGGCATCAGGATTTGGTGGACATATAAACCTCAAGGATTCCAGACACATGGGAGGGTTCACAGAGAGGAGACCTGGGGTTCTGAGCATAGTTGGAGGACTGAGTCATCAGAGAAACTAAATTATCACCATGAACTTGGGCGCCACTGGAAACACAGGTGGATGAGCACAGGGCAATTCAGGGCACAGGTGTCATAAAGGGCAAGAGTCCTAGAGAAAAGTCAGAGAGACTTTGAGAGATTCTCACAAAGAGATGAGAATAAGCAGCAGATAGAAGAGTCTGAATTCCCTGGAGTCCCCAGAATTCCCTGGAGTTATGGCATTGATTTGAACATATATGTGTGTATGCATATATAACCACTTGATATATGTATTATATAACATACATGTACATGTATAAAATCACACATATGTAAAAAATCATTTTTCTAATTTTTTCCCTATTTTGAAATAATATTAATATTTACCATCCCTACTTTATAGGATTTTTGTGAGAAACACTGAGGTAATGTTCAAAAACAAAATCACTGCACACAAGTTAAGGAACTGTACAGAGAAGATGAAATAATAAAATGTCATATAAGGTAAATAATAATATAGGACTTATAGAAAAAAAGCTAGACATTTTTCATAATGTTAACTGGCTTTCCAAATTTAGATAATTTTTATGACTTTTTTCTGTTTATAAAATTCTTGTGATGCATATATCAGAGGCTTATAAAATATCTCATTAAGTTACATAAAAATATTTCTATTATTGCAATATACAAAGGCTAAGAATTAAATATCAATCCAATAATTTAGGCTTCCCTGGTGGCTCAGAGAGTAAAGAATCTGTCTGCAGTGCTGGAGACCTGGGTTCAATCCCTCGGTCAGGAAGACTCCCTGGAGAAGGGAATGGCAACTCACTCCAATACTCTAGCTTGGAGAATTCCATGGACAGAGGAGCCTGGTGGGCTCAAGCCCATAATTTATTCGTAAAACATCTGCTAAAACTTCAAAAGTTTTTTCTTAATGCTTCTTGTCCCTCAAAACAATATAAAATTATTTTGTGCATAAGTGGAATCTCTACTAATAAATATATCTCAGTTAATATGCACTGAGTGAGTGAGTGAAAGTTGCTCAGTCATGTCTCACTGTTTATGACTTCAAGGACTGTATTCCATGGAATTCTCTAGGCCAGAATCCTGGAGTGGTTAACTTTCCCTTCTCCAGGGGATCTTCCCAACTCAGGGATCGAACCCAGGTCTCCCACACTACAGGTGGATTCTTTACCAGCTGAGCCACAAGGGAAGCCCAAGAACACTGGAGTGGGCAATGTATATATTCTCCAGGGGATCTTCCTGACCCAGGAATCAAACTAGAGTCTCCTGCATTGCAGACAGACTCTTTACCAACTGAGCTATCAGGGAAGCTCTAATATGCACTACCAAATTCTATTAGACAGTTAATCTAGGTCAGTGCCTATTTAGATTAATCTATTCATTGTAGTCCAATAATGTATTTGACTACTAGAGATCAAATTGCCAACATCTGCTGGATCATGGAAAAAGCAAGAGAGTTCCAGAAAAACATCAATTTCTGCTTTATTGACTATGTCAAAGCATTTGACTGTGTGGATCACAATAAACTGTGGAAAATTCTGAAACAGAAGGGAATACCAGACCACCTGACCTGCCTCTTGAGAAATCTGTATGCAGTTCAGGAAGCAACAGCTACAACTGGACACGGAACAACACACTGGTTCCAGATAGGAAAAGGAGTATGTCAAGGCTGTATATTGTCAACCTGCTTATTTAACTTCTATGCAGAGGACATCATGAGAAACGCTGGGCTGGAAGAAACACAAACTGGAATCAAGATTGCCAGGAGAAATATCAATAACCTCAGACATGCAGATGACACCACCCTTATGGCAGAAAGTGAAGAGGAACTAAAAAGCCTCTTGATGAAAGTGAAAGAGGAGAGTGAAAAAATTGGCTTAAAGCTCAACATTCAGAAAACAAAGATCATGGCATCTGGTCCCATCACTTCATGGTAAATAGATAGATGGGGAAAGAGTGGAAACAGTGTCAGACTTTATTTTTTGGAGCTCCAAAATCACTGCAGATGGTGACTGCAGCCATGAAATTTGAAAGTTGTAACTAACCTACATAGCATATTGAAAAGCAGAGACATTACTTTGCCAACAAAGGTCCATCTAGTCAAGGCTATGGTTTTTCCAGTAGTCATGTATGGATGTGAGAGTTGGACTGTGAAGAAAGCTGAGCATCAAAGAATTGATGCTTTTGAACCGTGGTGTTGGAGAAGACTCTTGAGAGTCCCTTGGACTGCAAGGAAATCCAACCAGTCCATTTTGAAGGAGATCAGCCCTGGGATTTCTTTTGGAAGGAATGATGCTAAAGCTGAAACTCCAGTACTCTGGCTACCTCATGGGAAGAGTTGACTCATTGGGAGACCCTGATGCTGGGAGGGATTGGGGGCAGGAGAAGAAGGGGACGACTGAGGATGAGATGGCTGGATGGCATCACTGACTTGATGGACGTGAGTCTGAGTGAACTCTGGGAGTTGTGATGGACAGGGAGGCCTGGCGTGCTGTGATTCATGGGGTCTCAAAGAGTAGGACACAACTGAGCGACTGAACTGAACTCAACTGAATATATTTGGATTCCTAAGACTCAGTTGGTGTCCAAGGAAATTCAAATTATTATTAAATACCTGATAATACTAATTCTGCAATGCTTTCTTATTCACTTCACATCAGGAAAGCAAACATTGTATTAAATTAAATCCCTTGACCATCAAATCCTATTTTCCCATTATTTTATGATATCTGTGCTGTGCTTAGTTGCTCAGTCTTGTCTTACCCTATGACCTCATGGACTGAAGCACACCAGGCATCTCTCTCCTCTACTATCTCCTGAAGTTTGCTCAAATTCATGTCCATTCACTCAGTGATCCCATCCAACCATCTAATCTCTGTCTCCCCCTTCTCCTTGCCCTCAATCTTTCCCAGCATCAAGGTCTTTTCCAATGAGTTGGCTCTTCACAGCAGCTGGCCAGACTATTGACACTTCCCTGTATATATATATGTCCTCTGTATATAGTATATACACACTACTATATATAAAATAGATAACCAACAAGGACCTACTCATAGGACATGCAACTATACTCAATATTTTGTCATAATATATAAGGGATAATAATTTGAAATATATACATACAAACATATATATGTAAATTTGCCATACACCTGATACTAACACAACATTATAAACCAATGATACTTCAATTAAAAAAATGAACAATGCTAGATCTGAGCTTCTAGTATTCCTGAGGACCACTTATGCTATGTTTCTGGACTAGGAAGTGTTGTAAGGCACAGGTGATTTCATCTGGCATGAAGGCTTCTCCAAAACCTCTGCTACTCACTCAAAGAGCACCAAATCAAAGTAGGGTCTCTGGTTCTGAACTAGTGTATGGAAGTCTTGTTTGGGTCTCTCCCACTGGCATTCTCCTTCTCCATTCCTTTACATATCAGCCCTTGGTAGGTAAAGGAGCTGGGGTAGCCCAGAACTCATTACTGATCAACTTATGGCAGGTCCTGGATGTGAATTTTGGAGAGTGTTCAAATTATCACTGAATCTCTATGCCTTGTGTGTAAAATACAAAGCCTTAATGACTGTTTGAGAGCAAATGAATGAATGATTTCCTTCAAATCATGGGAAACTCAGCATTGTTGTTTTTGTTTAGTCTCTAAGTCATGTCTGACTCTTGGAGACCCCGTGGACTGTATAACCCACCAGACTCCTCTGTCCATGGGATTTCCCAGGCAACGATAGTGAAGTGAGTTGCCATTTCCTACACCAGGAGGTCTTCCGGACCTAGGGACTGAACCTGCATCTCTTGCATTGGCAAGCAGAGTCTTTACCTCAGCGGCACCTGGGAAGGTCCCCAGATGGTATTTTCTTCCAGAAGAAGGTAGTTTCATCTCCACAGAAACACTCGCGTGCAGTGCAGCCACCTTCATGAATTATCTTAGCTGGATCTCATGGGTAAGTTGCCGTGGCTTCCATATCAGCATCGCTGTTTCACCTCGCACTTGTATATCATGGAGATGCCTTCCTTCCTTCAGCCTGATGACCCAGTCGCTTCTGCTTCACACTTTTTCTCCTGCAGCTTCCTCACCTTTCTCAGCCCTCACAGAATTGAGGGCTTCCCAGATGGAGCTAGTGGTAAAGAACAAAACTTGCCAACACAGGAGACATAAGAGACAAGAGTTTGATCCCTGGGTGGGGAAGACCCCCTGGAGGAGGGCGTATTCTTGCCTGGAGAATCCCATGGACAGAGGAGCCTTGCGGGCTACAGTCCATAGGGTCACAAAGAGTTGGACACCACTGAAGCAACTAAGCACACACAAACACAGAACTGAAGAGACTTAGAAACTTGCTCTGGATTATGCCTTGGTTTAAGGGAATGTTGAGACTGGTTTGATCTTTTGTCCTGGCCACGACACCTTTCTTTATATGAGCAGTAAGGCTGTTTGATTTTCTTATCATTCACGTGCTTACAGCAGCAGCAGATTTAATTTCTATTAGGAAGTTTTCCTTTGCACTTACACTTGGTTCACTGTTTGGCGTAAGAGGTTTAGCTTTTGGCCTATCTCAGCTTTTGACCTGCCTTCCTCACTGAGCTTCAGCCTGTCTAGCTTTTGACTTAAAGTGAGAGACATGGAACTCTTCCCTTCACTTGAGCACCTGGAGGCCACTGTGGGACTATTAACAAGCCTAATGTCAACATATTGTTGTGTCTCAGGGAATAGGGAGGCCTGAGGAAGGGAGAGGGATGGAAGAGATGGAGCTGTCATCACACGCGGTATTTAGCAAGTTCCCTGTACCCTATGACCGTGGTCCATGTTGCCTCTCAACATTTATAATAGGAACGTCAGAGATCCCTGGTCAAAGACCACCTTAACAAGTGCAATAATAATAGAAATGTTTACAACATTGCGAGCAAGTGTGTTGGAGAAATGGTGCCAATAGACTTACTGAAAGCAGGGTTGTCACAAACCTTCAGTTTGCAAATTAAAAAAAAAAAAGTAATATCTGCCAAGCGCAATAAAATGAAGAACAATAAAACGAGGTCTGCCTGTATACAGATATCCATATATTGAATATATACTACAGCCCAGGTAGTTTACTTATATAACTTAATTAACACTGAAAGTAACTCTGAAACAAGCATTATCATTAAACCACAGTTTAATTAAACCACTAATGAGAAAAAAATAAGGCTAATTAAGCCCAGATACACTTGCTTATGGAAGTTGATATTTCAACTTTTGCAACATATGCTTAAACTGAATTTTTATTTTCAAGTTAACTTTTTCTTTTTTAAAAAACGTGAACTGAGTGCAGTTTAACAAATTTTCTGAGATGTTTCTATACTGCTACTTTTATATTGTGATACTGAAGGGAATTCTCCCTTGGTACCTGTCACTCACCTCAGTTTCAGCTAAATTTCATTCTATTATTAGTCTCATAAAGAATACATCTCAACAGAATGCTCACTGTCTTTTCAGTTCCAGTTCATGTTTTCATTATTACAGAATGAGTGTCAAAGGAAATATTTCATTAAAAGTTAATTTTAATCTAATGAATAATAATGTTGTTTTGGTAATATTCCCAAATTTTACCACCTTCCAACAAACTTCATTATGAAATTTATTGATAACATATCATAGATGTATAAATTAGACTAAACTGCTAACAATAAATGATGTTCACTGTTTGTAGTAGAAAAAAACAGGCCAGATACTACTTTTAAGAGACACAAATGCTATTACTTATATATGGAATCTAAAAAAAAAAAACCAAAATGGCTGTTGTTATTGTTTAGTCACTAAGACTTTTCTGACCCTTTGTGACTCCATGAACTGTCCATGGCATTTTGCAGGCAAGAATACTGGAGTGGGTTTCCATTTCTTCCTCCAGGGCATCTTCCAAACCCGGGGATCGAACCCAAGTCTCCTGCATTGGATTCTTTTACAACTGAGCTACCTGGGGAACACTGTCCCCCCCTCCCCTAAATGGTACAAATGAACTTATTTACAAAACAGAAATAGAGTCACACATGCAGAAAACAAACCTATGGTTACCAATGGGGAGAGGGTGGGAGGAGTACACTGGGAGGTTGGGATTGACATATATACAGTCTCATATATAAAAACTAACTAATTAAGGACCTGCTATATAGCACAGGAAACAAAAAATAAGAGACATGAGGCATCCATAAAAGATGGCCAGGAGCCGCTGTAGTTATGGCACAGTGATCTTTTTTTTTTTCCCCCTGAAAGCAAAGCACTTACAGTCTCTCCAGATGGAGCACATTAATGTTTCACATTCTGTTCAGCTGGCAATCTCATTCAATTAAGTAGAATAAAGACATTTAAGAGCAAAATGGGTCCCTGATCAGCACTAAAGGGAGCTCTTGTTTAAAGGAACTTAGGAAAACCCACTGTGAATCATTTTAAACCATGGTGCTTTCTTATCTCTCAAATAGTTTCAGTTCAGGCTTTTCAGAGGTCTTGTGATGGAAACTCACCATCATTAGTATGACCTCTGTCCATGGAATTTTCCAGGCAAGAATATTGGAGGGGATTTCCAATTCCTACTCCAGAGATAGAAGGATAATTGCTGTAAAAATTAAGTAGGGTCAACAGTGGAGAGTGAATGAAATGGACTCTGTCTCTACATGATGGTACGGTGATTGGGGCAGGCACATAGAAACAGATGATATATGGTCTGAGACCTCAAGGAAGGGGGAAGGGGCAGTGACAATACAGACCACAGCATTTGGTCCAGACAGTGCAAACAAGTGATAAGTTCCTGGAACGTACTTATCATTCTTGAGGGAAAGCAGAGGACAACGTGACCAGTGGAGACACTACATACTGAACAGTAGATGAGGAGATGAGAGCCGCTGGTCAGGGGTGGATCCTGTGTGTGCTCAGTCATGTTCAAGTCATGGTGACCCCTCAAACTGTAGCCCACGAGGCTCCTCTGTCCGTGGATTTCCCAGGCAAAAATACCAGATTGGGTTGCCATTTCCTGACCCAGGGGATCTTCCCGACCCAGGGGTTGAACCTGCTTCTACATGGATAGGTAGGTTGTTTCTCCACCGAGGCCCTGGGAAAGCCCAGGGGTGGATTGTGCTGCAGCTCATATTCACAGAAAGGACTCGCAGTACATTTTGGATTTGATGACTGGGCTTTGTATGCTTTGGAGCAGAGGAGTGGGATGATCTGCTTATGTTTTTTAGAAGATGACTCTAGCTGCAGTCTGAAGCACTGACCACAGGGTAGGGATATCAGTGAGGAGGTGACTGAAAAAGTTTAGGCGCAAGAGATTAATGATCAGCATTCAAACAGCCATGGTGTCCATGACTATGTCAAGTCATGGCTCTGTGACAACCATGGGGTCATGGCTGGAGTGAAAGCACCTGCAACTATCCTCATGCTACAGAAATGCTTCTAGAATTCATTTTTGTCTATTTTTTTTCTTCCATAGTTTGGAATAGTATTTGAAGTACAGTGACATCAATATTTAAAGTATTTGTCAAATAAGTGAATCAACAATTGAATAAAATGACAAGACTGAAAATCTTCACTGGTCAAACCTGTAAGTATGACTAACTACACAAACGGATATAATGAGAACTTATATATAATTCCACAGGATTCCTAAGCCACATAGTGGAGTGAATGGTTGTGATTACATGAGAACACAATGTATTTCAGAGAAAGAGGGCATCTACAAAGATTGAAAACAGCTTTCCTCCTGTTGAATTCACATATATTGAAATTCAAAAAACTAGTGGTAAACCCAGTGAAATCTCAGTTAGAATAAAAAGAATGGGCAAGAAAATTTTTTACATTTCAAAACTACAAATAGATACTCTCTAGAAATACAGATCTGGGGCCTTATGAAAGATTTCATAAACCATACCAAGATGTGTTCACTTACACATACAACCCTGCATCACTCTGGATGGATGACTTAAAAAGTATGTTTTACCACTTAAACAGCAATGGTAGGAGAAATAAGGAGTATCACATAATTAGAAACAGCTGCCTACACTAACTGACACTAACTAACTACACTTCTGGACATCCAGCAGAAGCTATGAGATTCATCATTCAGAGAAATGCCATAGGCAGAGTTTGTCTTTATATCAGAAATATGTCACATTTTTTCAATTTATACATGGAATGATGTCAGCTGAATGCTCTTTAGTAGCATATCTTTACCTGCTATTAATATAATGATTATACCAAGCTTAATTGATATTGACCCATTAACCCACCAATTTATATACTATCTCTTATATTTCAAAACAGTCTGTTTTGAAATAATTGTTATAATAATTTGAATGATGGTTCAAAAAGCATGTTTATCAATTTTGTGATATAATAAATCTCAAAAGGATAGCTAAGTTATTAGGAAATAAAATCTAATGTCACTAAATTCTAAAATGATATGAAACTAAATAAAATATAATGGGATCATATATGAGATATATGAGCACAAAAAATGCCTAAAATATGACCTTGATCATAGGAAATAATGAGAAAGAGAATTCAGAAAAATTAACTTGATGAAAGCACAAATGTATCTGGTATCAGGGTATGACTTCATTCTTGAAAATTTGATTTACTTCCTCTGGGAAGTCTGCCTGAACCCAAAATGGTATTTTGGACAGTATTCTTCTATAGATAATTTGGTTTGGTTAATGCTACTTCCCAAAACAAATACTATGAAATAGAAACTCTAAAAAACATTAATCAGAATTCTTCTAACAAATTTTAAAAAAGCCTTATAATTTACTATAACTGTAAGGATACAGATGTACCAAAAAATAACTGTAAGTTACACCTGTTTGGAAATCATTTAATTGCTCCTTATATATGTTCATTTTTAATGTAAGAACTCTCCATTTCCTCAACCCAAAGCCATCTACAGATTCAGTTGCAATTGCTATCAAATTATCAAGAGGATTTTTCAGAGAAGTATAACAAAAAATTTCACAATTTGTATGGAAACACAAATGACTCCAAATAATGAAAGCAACCTTGAGAAAGAAGAACAGAGCTGGAGGAATCAGCCCCCTTGAACCTAGACTTTACTACAAAGCTATAGTCAACAAAAGAGTATGGCACTGGCACAAAAACAGGAATATAGACCTGCAGAATAGGATAGAGTCCAGAGATAAACCCATGCAACTCTGGCTACCTAACCTATGAGAAAGGAGGCAAGAATATACAATGGAGAAAAGAGAGCCTCTTTGATAAGTGATGCTGGAAAAACTAGACAGCTACATGGAAAAGACGGAAAGAACACACTTCAACATCATACACAAAAATAAACTTATTTATTTATTATTAGTTTTACTGAAATGCATTATTATTATTTTATTAAATTTATTATTCAATAAAATGAATTGAGTACCTAAATGTAAGGCTGAATACTGACTAAAGAAATTAAAATAAAAACAAACAAACAAATGGGACATAATTAAACTTACAAGCTTTTGCACAACAAAGGAAACCATGAACAAAATGAAAAGACAACCATCAGAATGGTAGGAAATATTTTTCAATAAACTGACTAACAAAGGGCTAATCTCAAAACTATACAAACAGCTCATACAACTCAGTATAAAAAACAAACTAAATAACACAATCAAAAACCAGGCAGACAGTCAGAATGGCTGTGATCCAAAAGTCTACAAGCAATAAAATGCTGGAGAGGGTGTGGAGAAAAAGGAACCCTCTTACACTGTTTGTGGGAATGCAAACTAGTACAGCCACTATGGAGAATAGCCTGGAGATTCCTTAAAAAAACTGGAAATAGAACTGCCGTATGACTCAGCAATCCCACTACTGGGCATAAACTTGGAGGAAACCAGAATTGAAAGAGACACATGTACCCCAATGTTCATTGCAGCACTGTTTATAATAGCCAGGACATGGAAACAACTGAGATGTCCATCAGCAGATGAATGGATAAGAAAGCTGTGGTACATATACACAATGGAATATTACTCAGCCGTTAAAAAGAATACATTTGAATCAGTTCTGATGAGATGGATGAAACTGGAGCCTATTATACAGAGTGAAGTAAGCCAGAAAGAAAAACACCAAAACAGTATACTAACGCATATATATGGAATTTAGAAAGATGGTAATGATGACCCTGTATGCACGATAGCAAAAGAGACACAGATGTATAGAACAGTCTTTTGGACTCTGTGGGAGAGGGAGAGGGTGGGATGATTTGGGAGAATGGCATTGAAACATATATAATATCATATATGAAACAAATTGCCACTCCAGTTTCGATTCATGATACAAGATGCTTGGGGCTGGTGCACTGAGATGACCCAGAGGGATGGTATGGGGAGGGAAGTGGGAGGGGGGTTCAGGATGGGGAACACATGTATACTCATGGCAGATTCATGTTGATGTATGGCAAAACCAATACGGTATTGTAAAGTAAAATTTTTTAAAAAAATTAAAAAATTACAAAAAAAGAAATAAAAAGAAAGAAATCAATAGATAGAGTATACTTAAAAACAAAGGAGAAAATGCATTTTAATCCAATAGATACAACTGAACAAAACATTTTGATTAAAATCAACATTCATTAAGATGTAAAAAAGTAAAACTCTCAGAAAGCCATACCCAGATGACTTAGTTTACAGGGTATGGTACATTTTCATCAAGTAGATAAAATCCTAACACAACTATCTAATTTGCTATTGTCAGAATCATAGCTATCAAAACTAGCTATCAATATCCATTAGACAACATGACACTTGATGTCCTGGCAAATGCAGAAACAGTAAAAATAACTAAAATTATGAGGTACAGGATGGGAAAACATTTTGCACACTGTCACTACTTACAGACAATATGAATATCTACATTGAGAATCCAAAACAACTTATGGGTAAATGATTATAATCCATAGAAGAGTTTACTAAAATGAGTCCATATTAAAAAATAATCAACCTTTCTCTATAGCAACAACAAATAGTTCAGAATCTTGGTAAGATTAATAACATGCTCAACACCCATATAATGTTAATTTTCTAGGAAAGCCACTGAAAATGTCTGACAATCAAATTATAAACACACCCGTAAAGATAACAAACAAGCACCAAGAAATATAAACCACAGAATGAATAATTTAACATTGAAAATTGCAAATTACTCCTTAATTTATTAATATACTTAATACAATTGCAAACTTCCAATATTTTGTGTATATCTGTGTATGTGTACATAAAGTCTGAGAAGCTGAATAAAATTTTAAAGTAAAATTTTAAAGAAAATTTTTATGTTAAGAATGGCAACACATTCTCAAGGAAGAAAAGAAAAGACAGCAGGATGAACTTTATCAGATTTCAACAACTGCTATAAAGATACAGTATTCAGCCTTGGCCACCTGATGCAAAGAGCTTACTCTTTAGAAAAGACCTCGATTCTGGGAAAGAGTGAAGGCAGAAGGAAAAATGGATGATAGAGGATGAGATGGGTGTACGGCATCACTGACTCAATGGACATGGGTCTGAGCAAGCTCTGGGAGCTGGTGATGGACAGGGAAGCCTGGTGTACACCATGGGGTGGAGTTGGACACGACTGAGCAGCTGAACAGACATAACAGATCCATACATGAAACATTAAGTTATTAGTTTAAAGATTTTTACTCATGGGACAGAACTGAGAAGCCAGAAAGATAACACACAAATATGGGATCTTTTAATAACAGAGTCAACACTTATGGTCTATGTGGAGAAAAATACATATTCTAGGTAATGGTGTTGTTGACTGGATAGCTAACTAGGCAAAAACTAAATAAATATTGGGTCCCTACCTCACATGATATAAAAATGAAGAAGAGCTGCATTTCAGACCGAATGTAAAAGGTAAAATTCTCAAGCTTAAAAAAGACAATATGGAACATCAATTAAACCTATCCTTTAAAAATGATTTGCAAATTTGACAACAACAAAATTAAGAACTCCTATTCATTAAACAATATAGACAGACAATAAAAAATTTTACAATTTTGGGATAAGATATTTTCACTGTATACAACCAGGAAAATATATTATTCAAAATAAGATTACTCTGTGTATCAATAAGAAAAATAAATTTAAAAATTGGAAATAGAAAGGAATAGGAATTTTACCCCAAAGTAGGCATATATGGTTCATAAGCATAAATAAGAGATCAACTACATTAAAATTAGTAAAATGCAAATTCATGTGACAGTGAGTGCCTCACCACGATGAGAAGAAATGAAAAATCAGGCAACATTAAGTGTCGACAGGATGCAGAGCAATGGGAATTCCATCCATTACTGGAGTAAAATAGGTATATCAACTTTGGGAGGCAGTTTGTCATATACTACATAGTAAAATTGAAATGTGTATTCCTTGGACATGAAATTCTACTATTAAATATGCACCCTAAGAAAATATTGCCTCTATCCCATAACCATGAGCAAGGATACTTAGAGCAATATCATACATAACCAACACTGGAGATCTCTCAACATGGTTACAAAGTGGAAACTGTTGTAGAAACTTAAACAGCAGTAACAGTGAATGAACTAGAATTGCACACGTGCCGATGGACAGGTCTCAGAAACAATTCTGAATGAAGGAAGAAAATCATACACTATGATTCAATTTTTAAAGTCCAAACACAGGCAGAAGTAACAGTATTAGTTAGAGGTAAGAAATTACGGAGGAAAGTAAGTGGGAACATGGATTTCAAGGTTTGGAGGAGACAGAATAGCAGTAATAACCATATTATTTGGCCTATTTATTAAGGACGGAGGTGTTGATTTTGGCTTTGCACCTGCATGTATGTCTGTGTGTGCATACTTCTTTTATTTATATTGTACAATATTTAAAAATGATGAATTACAGTCTATTGTGCTTTTCATATATCCTCCAGTGATTCACACACATACTACTATTTAAGAGCTTTTTAATTGCACAAGCCATATCTACTTTAGGAAACTTGTTATAGTACCAATTTTCTTTATAGGTCAATTTCCCTTGCCCCAACTAAGGATGTAAAAATTTAAGGTATGTTTTCCAGTAGGCAGAAAGGGTAGTATTACACAGAAATAAATATGAAGTATTTCCTTTTGTATCCAAAATTTATTGACACAAGCATAAGACAGGCACACCAAATCAAGTGAAAATAATTTAGATGGATAATTACAGTTATCATTGGTGGAGTTTATAACATGTATAAATAATAGGCCAATTATTTATATATATTTAAATATAAATATATAATCTATAGTCCTAATAGCAATTTTGCAAAGTAGAATATCAGAAAGACAAACTGACTTGCCACTTACACAAAAAAGCTAGAGTAAGAGCCCAGCTATATCTCTCTCTCTCACACGTGCCCTGTCATGATTTCATTTTGCCCAGACTTTAT
This sequence comes from Ovis aries, assembly GCF_016772045.2. NCBI lineage: Eukaryota > Metazoa > Chordata > Mammalia > Artiodactyla > Bovidae > Ovis > Ovis aries. The sequence continues at coordinate 108,654,095 of NC_056055.1, forward strand.
TACTAGGTGTCTGATAGTGGGGTGTAATGGAGCATAAGAAGACCTGACTTAATCTCACTCTGCATCTGGTTAGCCATTTGACTTTGGATAATATTTCATGAGTTCTTAAGACCTCAGTTCTTTTTCTTTCCTTTTCTCTTTTAAGGAATTGGAGATTACAAGACTTATCAGAGTCACTCTGAAGTTTAAACAAAATACGTATGAAAAGCACCCAGCACAAAATATCTATTCAATACCTTTTCAGATGATGATGATAATGATGATGAATTTTCTGTTAAATTATGGGAACAGCTCTCCAATGGTTATAAAGAGGAACAGAGGGCTGGCTGAAGGGAGGGCTGATCAAGCAAACAGGGAGAAGATGAGAGAACTAGCCAAGTGAGAATACTGCTAAAGAGCTCACTTTCATGACCCTGCGTAGAGTCTTGGCCAAGCAAGGATGATGTAATCTGGAAGAGGCTGATGCTCTGAACACAGGGAACGTTCTTGGGGCAAGCAGGGGTTAGGCGATAGCCTTACTCAGAGAAAAGGACTGAAAGACGAAAATGCAGGACTCTCATTAGGTCAGGCACCCCTGACCCAGAGCTAAGAACATTTGCAGCCCTGAAGAGCCTCATAACCATGTGCATGCTCTTACCTTTGTCTTCCTGGCTGAAGAGTTATGAGGAAGGTTGGCCAGAAGAATCTCAGCCTGCAGCTTCCCAGGGTTCTGCTAATCATCTGACCTGGGATGCACAGTTTCACTGCTAGGCAGACGCTTTTAGCAAACCACAGCTTCTCTATTCCTGTGATATCTTCACCATGACACAGAAAAGACCAACAAACAACAACAAAGCAACCGAGCTCCTTATTCTGAATAGTACAATATGGGCTTCTGTCAAGTTATTATCCCTGGGTTACTACTTCTGCACCCTTCTGAATTCTTGTTGGCAACAACCTAAGTCCTTATAGAAGGACTTCCTTTTATCCTTTACTTTTTCTAAGATGTAAAATGTTTCTTCTATCACTACCTCAAGACTAGAACTGTGCTATGCGTAGAAGGACCTACTGAATTCCACTGAACCACCTGTTAGCTTGCCCAAATATCATCAACCTCAGGTCCCTGGCTCCTCTGATCCACCTGCCAGTGTTTAGAACTGTGGTCTTCCTTTCATCCTTGGCCCAGCCAGTTAGATACTCTACAGTCCCAATGAGTGAACCACGCTCAAGATATGTGTGTGTCAAGTTAAGCAATTCAAGATAAGTGGAGCTATTCAAGATACCCTCAGCAATTATTGAAAAACATGCAACACAAAGCATACAACACGACAGATTTCTAAAACTCAAATGACCTCTTGCTCATTTCCTATTGTAAATGCAATTCTTTTTTTTCTCTCTGAAATTTGAAATTGTTTTGGTTCTGCCCATCATTGACCACCAACGGTGCCATGAAACCTACCTTCCTGTGCTCAGAAGGAAGGCTAATGAGAGATGCTGTAAGTGACAAAGCAAAGCAGCACTTGGCTTACACTGAACTCCATACCTGAGCGCATAGCCTCTTTCTGCATGCTGCCATAGTCATGCCAGTCCTTTCTTCTCAAACCATCTGTCCATGCATAGAACTGCCCATCTCCCAGGCCCAGTGGGAATGTCTGTGGAAAAGGAAAGTATTCAGAGCATAAAAAGGAGGTAGTTCCTTCTGTGTGGCTGGTAAACACAGCCAGATGCATCATAGGCAATCAAAAATACTCCAATAACTGATTCTCCCCATCTACTGAAAAGAATGGCATTGCTAGTGACCTGATGGACACACATTTTAAAACCTTTTTTTCTGTTTTTAAAATAAGAGCCTGTGTCACACACAACATCTACCATTTCCAATTTTATTTTATCCAAAGCCTCTCATAATTTAGTGCAGCACTGCATCTGAGCATAAATGCCTAGCCATTTATGGCAGTAGGGCTATTGATTTTGTATTAAAACAAAATACTTTTTTGTGTGATTTGTACAATTTTCACTCATTTTGATCAAGTACATCTTAATGGCCTGATGACAATATTAGCAAACATTTGTTGAATGCTCACTGTATACCATGTACTAAGATATTTTATGTATAGAAGATCCTTCAGTCTTTACAAGAGTCTTTGACTGTAAATCTCCATGTATCTGCCACTTAAAAGTATTAATAGAATAACTTGAATGAAACTACAGTGGCCAAGCCAGGAATTGGGCCAGTTCTATTAAGACCAAAATTGAGGTGCTAAGGACTATGAAATACTACCTCCCATCAAGAATTCTGTTAAAATATGGTATGTGACTATGTGTACAGTTGAAATGATCACCAAATCAACAATGTAGTCACAACATGCTCTATGCTTTCGTGAAACTCAGTGTGTTCTAATGTCACCTTGACTATTATTTTTGTGCACCTTGCTGAAGCTGCTTCTTTCTTTATGGTGCTTATTTTGGTAATAAATAAAATGTTTGGGATGAAACTTATCTTCACAATCTCAAAAGTCAAGATAATATAAAATAAATGATTTCATACTCACATACCATTTTCCTTTAGTTCATTTTTGGAAATAATATATCAACAGAAAAAATAGAAGAACACGTTTGAAAGTTTCAGTTTAGGTAAAACAGAAGATGGATAGTTTCAGTGAGGAAACTAAGAGCCTTTCCAAATAAAAGTTCTTACTTCTTCGTCTGAAGCAGGACAACTATTGTACTTATGAAAAAAGTATCCACCTTCAGTCCATCTTTATAGCTCATAAAGCTTCCACTAGTTTGGAAAGAATAAAAATGGATCTTAATATTTTTTAAAAAGTGGTAGTTAAATCAGAGGAAAGACTTTCTAGATCAGGTGATTATTATCTAAATATATATTTTTAAATGTTCATTATAGTCATTAAGTTCAGGAAAACAACAACAGGGGAATAAACATACAAGGATGATGGTGAGTTTACAAAAGATATTAAGAATAAATTTTGAAAGGTTTAATACCAATACAAAAAAAAAAGCCTCATGCATTTTTTTCTGATTGATATTTATTTTATAATTGGAATACAGCTCTAGGCAAGAGAAGATTTGGATCAAGATTATTCTCAAATTGATAAAAATGTGCTTCCAGCAAGAGCTCTTGTGATCCGAACCACTGGCTCATGAAGTCCTCTAGGCTGAGGTCTGATCACGAAGCACTTTCACTGCATTTTCCAGCGACTAAATAAAGATGACACAGCAGCAGACTCATTGATGTGAAGATATAGTGCTGTCTGGGCGATACCTTCTGTTAGGCAGAGATGGTGCCCAAGGCCATCCTGTTGGGGAAGACGGTTCCTCTCATTAGAGACACTGAGGTTTTCAGGCATCTTTCAAGGATTCCTGGCCTGAAATGAGGGCCTCTGTGTGAGCTATGATGTCTTGAAGGCCACTGTTGTAGTTCAATGGCTAAGCTGTGTCCGACTCTTTGCAGCACACCAGGCTTCCCTGTTCTTCACTATCTCTCAGACTTTGCTCAAACTCATGTCCATTGAGTTGATGAGGCCATCCAACCATCTCATCCTCTGTCACAGGCCAATGGGAGGAACAAAGATGGCAGCTGAGCAGTGGTTCCAGTGGGAAACAGAGTGTGTCTTCCCAGTATTTTGGAAAGGGAGGGGGTCAGTTTTAGGACCTTGACCTAGTTGTGCACAACATGTATGTTGCTCAGGGCACACAACAGTGTCATGTGACAGGAGATGGACTAGGGGCTAGAGATACCCAACAATGGCCCACTTTCTCCCCTTGCTCAATGATGCACCCAATTCCAGGTATGATGCATCTCCACAGACCCAATAAGCACCAGGTTAATGGGTCCCAGTAGACACTGAGTGGTTCCCCCTCACCCAGGGGTGTCAGGTAATGCGCCCATCCCTATAGGATGTCCCAGGTCAAATCTCAGAGCTGTACCTGTCCCAGGTGTCATGGGGCTTGGTGTTCTCAGCCCACAGCACACTGATCCCCAGTGAGAGTTGGGAGTGGCTGTCTCCCTTGACTCTGTACCTTTAGAGTGCCGGGTGCCTCTGCAGGCGTCCTTGGTCTGGCATACGGCACAACAGGCTCCATGGGTTGATTGCTCAAATGTTTTAAAACTCAGCTGGTACCTCAGTCTCCCCAGCCATGTTGTTTCACTTGTTAGTAATTTAACCCATGGCTTTAGTATTCCATTTTTTTCTTTCTACAAATTCTATTTGTCCACCATCATCTGACATCATCTGGCTTTTTACCCAGCCACATGGGGCTGTTTAAAGCACCTGAGGCAGGGCATATAATACCTATTATGCACAGTTCTTGAATGGTTTCTCCTATTTCCTTAGGCCCCCAGGGAATTCATTTTGTTTGACAATTACCATTCTGAAAGGAGTACATGAAGGCTTATTTCATATGCAGAGTACATCATGTGAAATGCCAGGCTGGATGAAGCACAAGCTGGAATCAAGATTGCCGGGAGAAATATCAATAACCTCAAATATGCAGATAATATAACCCTTATGGCAGAAAGTGAAGAAGAACTAAACAGCCTCTGATTGAAAGTGAAAGATGAGAGTGAAAATGTTGGCTTAAAACTCAACATTTAGAAAACTAAGATTATGGCATCTAGTCCCATCACATCATGTCAAACCGATGGGGAAACAGTGGAAAACCTTTTTGGGGGGCTCAAAAATCACTGCAGATGGTGACTGCAGCCATGAAATTAAAAGATGCTTGCTCCTTGAAGAAAATCTATGACAAACATAGCGTATTAAAAAGCAGAGTCATCGCTTTGCCAACAAACGTCTGTCTAATCAAAGCGATGGTTTTTCCAGTAGTCATGCACGGATGTTAGACTTGGATTATACAGAAAGCCGATCACTGAAGAATTGATGCTTTTCAACTGTGGTATTGGAGAACACTCTTGAGAGTCCCTTGGACTGCAAGGAGATCAAACCAGTCAATCCTGAAGGAAATCAATCCTGAATACTCATTGGAAGGACTGATGAAGAAGCTCCAATATTTTGGCCACCTGATTGAATGAGCTGACTCATTTGAAAAGACCCTGCTACTGGGAAAGATTGAAGGCAGGGGGAGAAGGGAGTGGCAGAGGATGAGATGGTTGGATGGCATCACTGACTCAAAGGACACAAGTTTGAGCAAACATGGGAAAATAGTGAAGGACAGGGAAGCCTGGCATGCTGCAGTGTCCAGAGTCAGACATGACTTAGTGACTGAACAACAAATCCATGTCTAGGAAGAAACACAATGATGACATTAGGAAAACCAGTCACAAATCTTGGCAATTTTTTTTTCTTTTTCTCCTCTCTCCTCTTGTAAGGGAAACAGATGCAAATAAATAAATAAATAAACAAATGGCCTTAATTAAAAGCTTTTGCCCAGACAAAGAACCATCAACAGGTTCTCCTGGAATAGGAGATGATATTTGCAAAGTATATGACTGATAAGGGGTTAATAACCAAAGCATGTAAACAGCTCATGTGACTCCACTTCAAAAAAAAAAAAAACTAATAAAAAAATGAGCAGAAGATCTGAAAAAAATGTTTTTCAAAGTTATAAAGGAGAGATACAGATGGCTAACGTGGAAAGGTGCTTAAACCTGTTATTAATAATTATCAGAGAAATGCAAATCAAAATTACAATGAGATATCATCTCACACCTGTTATACTGGTGATTATGGAAAAGAATAAATCTGTTCTCTAGGAAGTAAAGGGAAAGCTCATATAATGTTGGTGGGATTGTAAATTGGTGCAGCCATGATGGAGAACAGATGGGTGATTTTACAAAATGAAAACCAGAACTACCAAATAATTCAGCAATCCAGTCCTGGGTATATTTTTGAGGAAAATAAAAATAGAAATTCAAAAAGGTATATGCACTCCCATACTCATAGCAGTATTATTTACAGTAGCTAGGACATGGGAGCAACATAAGTATTTATCAACAGATTAATGGATAAAGAAGATGTGGTACATATCATATATACAATGGATTATTACTCAGCCATAAAAAGAATGAAATTTTGCCATTTTCAACAACATGGTAGGTACATGTGTGTGTGCATGCTTGCTCAGTTGTGTCTAACTCCTTTGTGACCCCATGGACTGTAACCCACTGGGCTCCTTTGTCCGTTAGATTTCCCAGGCAAGAATACTGGAGTGGGTTGCCATTTCCTCCTCCAGGGGATCTTCCCAACCCAGGGATCAAACCTGTGTCTCCTGCATTGGCAGGTGGACTCTTTACTGCCGAGCCACCTGGAAAGCAGAGAGAGGTAAATCAATAAACCTAAATCAGTCCCAGTCCATTTGAAAAGAACCATCTTAGTTCTGAACGCTTGCAAGTCTAAGAGTCACTCAATCAAGTCGTGTTCAATTCTTTTTGCCACCCCATGGACTGTAGCCTGCCAGGCTCCTCTGTCCATGAAATTCTCCAGGCAAGAATACTAAAATGGGTAGACATTCCCTTCTCCAGGGGATCTTTCTGACCCAAGGCTCAAACCCATGTCTCTGCCATTGCAGGCAGATTCTTTACCATCTGAGCCAAATCTTGACGATCAATAAATGACTCTATTGAATTCTGGCCTTTCCTTCCATGAGAGCCATATCCAAGGCCAGGTTCATTTGCTCCTCTCCTGATATGGCAACCCACTCCACTGTTGTTGCCTGGGAGATCTCATGGAACGGAGGAGCCTGGTGGTCTATGTTCCATGGGGCCACAGAGAGGCAGACATGGCTGAGGAACTGAGAGCACACACACACACATACACGACATAAGGAAGAACTCGGATCTGGGGCCAGAAGACATAAATTAAGGTTTCAAACCACATGAAAAAAATGTACATTTTCTCTAGGCCCCTCAGCTAATTCATATCTGAAATTAGAGTAATAAAAATAGTACCCGACTTATTCACTTGACAAGCATTTTCGAGTAGTAAATCAGATAAAGTGTCTGAAAGCCCTGGCTGATCATAAAGTGATATATATAAATGTGAGTTGTTTTCGCAGTCTCTCCTATTTTTAAAGATGTTTGAGTTATTCCCACTGCCCTTGAAAAGTTAAACCATAGTTGAAGAGACAAAACTTATATACAGTAAACAAATGATGAAGTATGTGGTCCAAAGTATACTATAGTAAATGTTAATAGAATATGGTGATGGGTATAAGTTCTTACACTGGATGTCATTAAGTTTCTTATATATTATTGCTATTGGAGAAATGTTCTAAGCAATCACATAGAAAAATAATACAATTAGAGCAATAGTAATATAATGAATGACATGGCTGAAAAAAAGACATAACTGACATTTACTCTTGTAAAAATCTATCCTCATAAGAGTAGGAGGTGAACTCAAGTTCAGAGATGTTAGAGTCACATAATAAAGTCCTCCAGAACTCATAAATAATAGGTGGAAAACTAGAATTTGAACCACACTCATCAGCCTTTAAATCTTATGGATTACTAAAAATACACTAGCATGGATATTTCTCATGATTCACTCATTATCCACTTATTCAGTCATTTAAAAATGTTAGGATACAAATAAATGGATGAAATTAAAATATCTTCTCACACCATATAAAAATGAACAGAAATATAGGTATATATCTAAATGTAAGACCTGAAATCTTAAGAGAACATAGGCAGTATATTCCTTGACATAAATTATATAAATATTTTCTGGATATGTCCTTTAAAACAAAGGATATAAAAGCAAAATTAAACAAACTGGACCTAATTAAACTTACAAGCTTTTGAACATCAAAGGAAACCATTGATGGAATGAAAGACAAACTGTGGAATTGGATAAAATATATGACCAACAGGGGTTAATATTCAAACTATATAAATGGCACATACAATTCAATATGAATGGCATTCTAACATGTATACTATCATGTAAGAATTGAATCGCCAGTCTATGTCTGACGCAGGATACAGCATGCTTGGGGCTGGTGCATGGGGATGACCCACAGAGATGTTATGGGGAGGGAGGTGGGAGGGGGTTCATGTTTGGGAACGCATGTAAGAATTAAAGATTTTAAAAATAAAAAAATAAAAAACTAAAAAAAATAATAATTTAAAAAATTAAAAAAAATAAAAAATAAAGAAATGGAAAGAGAAGACTTCTTTCCAACGAAGACATACAGATGACCAACAGGCACATGAAAACATACTCAATGCTGATAATTTTAGTCGAAATGCAAATGCAAATCAAAACCATAATGAGATTACCTTACACCTGTCAGAATGGCTATCATCAAAATATAAACAAATAACAAACGGTAAAGATGTGGGGGAAATGGACTGTTGTTCACTGTTGGTACAATGTGAACTGGTGCAGCCATTGTGGAAAACAATGCAGAGGTTTCTCAAAGACGACTAAACATAGAGTGACTATGCGATCCAGCAATCCTTCTCCTGGGGGTACAACTGGAAATGAAAACAGAAGCACTTCACTGGAGAAGATACATGAAAACAATGTTCATAGCAGCGTTACTTGCAATTGCCAAGGTATGGAAACAAGCCACATGTCCTTCAACAGATAAATGGATAAAGAAGATGTGGAACATATATACAGTGGAATACTAGTCAGTCCTGAAAAGAATGAAGTTCTGCCACTTGCAGCAATGCATATGGACCTAAAGAATATTACGCTTAGTGCAGTAAGTTAGATAGAGGAAGACAAACACTGTATGATCCCTTATATGTAGAATTTAAAAAATAATAAAAATAAAGGTGGGCTTCCCTGGTGGCTCAGATGGTAAAGAATCCACCTGCAGTGAAGAACACCTGGATTCAATCCCCAGGTCGAGAAGATGCCCTGGAGAAGGAAATGGCAACCCACTCCAGTATCCTTGCCTGGAGTATCCCAGGTCATAGGAGCCTGGCAGGCTACAGTCCATGGGGTCACAAAGAGTCGGACACGACTGAGCCAGTAACACTTTCACAAACAAATATATATGCAAAGCAGAAACAGGTCCAGAGACACTGAAGACAAACTCGTGGTTACCAGTAGGGAGATGGAAGGACAGAAGGGTAAATTAGGAGTATGGAATTAAGAGGTAAAAACTACTGGGTATAAAATAGATAAGGAACATTGATATATTTTACAAACAGGGAATTATACCCATTATTGTCTAATAACTTTTAATCGAGTATAATAAGTAAAAATATTGAATCACAATGCTGTATACCTGAAAGTAATATAATATTGTAAACGAACTACATGCCAATCAAAAGGTTAGGAAATAAAACTAGAGAGACAGATAAAGTCAAAGAATTTCATAGACAGAACTTTAGACTCAATGTACTGGGCATTAAAGGGTCATTAATGACTCAAACTGAAGAGCAAAATAATCTCATGTGATACAGAAGTTACTTCTGTTCTAACATCCTCTTCCTTCCTAGGTTTCAACCCAACTCCAGAGCATGCAAGGAGCCTACAGTACCCTACAGAGAAGGTTCTCCATGTTTGCATACCCACAAAACAGACTGATAAGTTAATGTCAGGATACAAAATAATTTCCTTGGTATACAGAACTATCTTCTTCTTTCCATTCTGTTTAAATTCTCAGATGCAACACTGTTAACATAATCCCAAGAAGTGAACAGAATAAAATAAAAATAAGCCTGAGTGAGTGTTGCTTCCAAGAAGTGAACACAATAAAACAAAAATAAGCCTGAGTGAGTGTTGCTACCGGAACCCCCAGTCCATCCTCTAGACTGTGTAAACATGGTGTGGGAAGCAAAGCTAGGGCCGCGGATGTATGAAGCAGGAAGGAGGGTACACGGAGGAGGGCCCCTCTTACTTTAGATCTTAAAATCTGCGTCGCCATATCAAATACTTTGATTTCAAAATGTTAAACAAATTCAAGTAGTTATAAAACAGGGTGGCATTCACTATTCCTAAACTCAAAATGCCAGCAAATTTGGAAAACTCAGCAGTGGGCACAGGACTGGAAAAGGTCAGTTTTCATTCCAATCCCAAAGAAAGGAAATGTCAAAGAATGCTCAAACTAGCCCACAATTACACTCATCTCACACGCTAGTAAAGTAATGCTCAAAATTCTCCAAGCCAGGCTTCAGTAACGCGTGAACTGTGAACTTCCAGATGTCCAGGCTAGTTTTAGAAAAGGCAGAGGAACCAGAGATCAAATTGCTAACATCCGCTGGATCATCGAAAAAAGAGTTCCAGAAAAACATCAATTTCTGCTTTATTGACTATGCCAAAGCCTTTGGCTGTGTGGACCACAACAAACTGTGGAAAATTCTGAAAGAGATGGGAATACCAGACCATCTGATCTGCTTCCCGAGGAATCTGTATGCAGGTCAAGAAGCAACAGTTAGAACTGGACATGGGACAACAGACTGGTTTCAAATAGGAAAAGGAGTATATCAAGGCTGTATATTGTCACCCTGTTTATTTAACTTATATGCAGAGTACATCATGAGAAACGCTGGGCTGGAAGAAGCACAAGCTGGAATCAAGATTTCCGGGAGAAATATCAATAACCTCAGATATGCAGATGACACCACCATTATGGCAGAAAGTGAAGAAGAACTAAAGAGCCTCTTGATGAAAGTGAAAGAGGAGAGCGAAAAAGGTGGCTTAAAGCTCACCATTCAGAAAATGAAGATCATGGCATCTGATCCCATCACTTCATGGCAAATAGATGGGGAAACTGTGGAAACCATGACAGAGATTTTTTTTGGGGGGGGGCTCCAAAATCACTGCATATGGTGATTGCAGCCATGAAACTAAAAGATGCTTACTCCTTGGAAGGAAAGCTATGACTGACTTAGACAGCATATTTAAAAGCAGACACATTACTCTGTCAACAAAATACAAAGGTCCATGTAGTCAAAGCTATGGTTTTTCCAGTAGTCATCTATGGATGTGAGAGTTGGACTATAAAGAAAGCTGAGCGCTGAAGAATTGATGCTTTTGAAGTGTGGTGTTGGAGAAGACTCTTGAGAGTCCCTTGGAATGCAAGGAGATCCAACCAGTCCATCTTAAAGGAGATCAGTCCTGGGTGTTCATTGGAAGGACTGATGTTGAAACTGAAACTCCAATACTTTGGCCACCTGATGTGAAGAGCTGACTCATTGGAAAAGACTCTGATGCTGGGAAAGATTGAGGGCAGAAGGAGAAGGGGACGACAGAAGATAAGATGGTTGGATGGCATCACCGACTCAATGGACATGGTTTTGGGTAAATTCCAGGAGCTGGTGATGTTCAGGGAGGACTGGCATGTTGTGGTTCATGGGGTCACAGTTGGACATGACTGAGGGACTGGACTGAACTGAACTGAAGCCAATGGCCAGGTGTACGCCATACTCTTAATCAAGACCTCACTCAGCCTCACTCAGAAGTTGACAGCAGTGTCTTCTATTTGGTGTAAATCTGACTGAGATTATCAGCACCCTGAACAGATACATGTATCCTATGTATTCACACTGGTACCTCAATACCTGAGAGCAGAGAATGATTTTTTCATGCATTACTTCAATGAACTACCTCTACAAGGCGGCTATGTAGGTAACTAAACACTGTTCTGGATTTTATGTTGAGCACTAAAAAGACAAAACAACATGCTCAGGATCCAAGATAGTTGTTTTTTTTTTTCCTGATGACCAGCAGTTACGCTGACCACCCACTTTGCAGAATGATGTTTTGTAATACTGAAATAATTTATTTTATTATGCATATTTCTGGGTGGAATTTGTTTGCAAAAAAAATGAATGCTATCATACTCATGCTTTAATAATATGAACATCTTATTTTAGATGCTTATAGCCCTGGAATTTCTTTGAAAGGAATGATGCTAAAGCTGAAACTCCAGTACTTCGGCCACCTCATGCGAAGAGTTGACTCACTGGAAAAGACTTTGATGCTGGGAGGGATTGGGGGTAGGAGGTAAAGGGAACAACAGAGGTTGAGATGGCTGGATGGCATCATTGATTCGATGGACGTGAGTCTGAGTGAATTCCAGGAGTTGGTGATGGACAGGGAGGCCTGGTGTGCTGTGATTCATGGGGTCACAAAGAGTCAGACATGACTGAGAAACTGAACTGAACTGATTCATGTAATATAGAGTGAATCTATTAGTCTCTCCGTTGTGTCTGACTCTTTGTGACCCCATGGACTATAGCACCCAGGCCCCTTTGTCCATGGAATTCTTCAGGCAAGAATACTGGAGTGGGTTATCATTCCCTTCTCCAGGGGATCTTCCCGACCAGGGATCAAACCCAGATCTCTTACACTGCATGGGGATTCTTTACTGTCTGAGCCACCAGGGAAGCCCTCATGTAATATAAGAAACACACAATTTAAGACTTCTACTAACAGTTCTTGCTTCCTGCTCTGATCTCTCTGAAACTATGGTTTTTAATCTTAAGGCAACCATTTTAGAAGTTTTATGTGAAGATCACAATAATTTACTCTGCTACACATGGTGTCCACATGAATCTGATCCAAGTCCTTTTTGTAATACCTCATTGCTTTGTTTTTAATTTAATTTTTAATTGGAATAAAATTGCTTTACAATGTTGTGTTGGTTTTTGCCATGCAACAATGCAAATCAGTCATATATAAAATATATGTACATATTTATATTTATATTTATATCCTCCTTCTCGACCCTTCCTCCCCTCCCCTAATCCTACTCCTCTGTGTCATCACAGAGAATCAGGCTGGGCTCCTTGGGCTATTTATTTTCACATGAACATATATATATAAAGTCAATGCTGCTTACTTAATTCATCCCACACTGCTTCTCCCAGTGTCCACAAGTCTGTCCTCCACATCTGTGTCTCCATCCTTCCCTGCAAATAGGTTCATCTGTATAATTTTTCTAGATTCCACATACATGTGCCAATTTCACAATTTGTATGGAAACACAAAAGACACAAAATAGCCAAAGCAATCTTGAGAAAGAAAAACAGAGCTAGAGGAACCAACCTTCCTGACTTCAGACTTTCCTAGAAAGCTACAGTCTTCAAGACAGTAAGGAACAGACACAGAAATAGAAATAAGGGCGAATAGAACAAGACAGAAAGCCTGGAGATAACCAGGCACATATGGGTACCTAATCTTTGACAAAGGAGGCAAGAACATACAATGGAGAAAAGACAGCCTCTTCAATTAATGGTGCTGGGAAAACTGGACGTAAAAATATGTTTAAAAAAGGTGGGGGGGGGAGCCTGAAACTGCTTCTCAATGAATCATTTATTCTTTGATTATTGGAAAGATTTAAACATTTGTTTTCACAAAGGTCATATGACTCTCATTTTATGAATTATTGGGACATTAGTGAAGAATTTTTGAAGATACTTCCCTGTTTAGATCAAATGCATATCCCTGTAGCAGAAATAGAAAAAAAAAGGCTGTTTAATTCCTTTTCTATATTGTTAACTTGTATATTTCATTAACATTATAGCCAGAATTAACTGTCAGTAAACAAAACTTTGGTTAATAAGTAACCAGAGAGATTAGTAGTACACTGTTCACCTTAGAGTAAAGGACAACATCATGAAGAGAGAGTTTTTAGTTAAAGAAGGCTTCCCTGATGCCTCAGACAGTAAAGAATCTGCCTGCAATGTAGGAGATTAGGGTTCTATCCTTGGGTTGGGACAATGCCCTGGAATAGGAAATGGCAACCCACTCCAGTGTTCTTGCGTGGAGAATCCCAGGGACAGAGGAGCCTGGAAAGCTATAGTCCACAGGGTCACAGTCAGACAGGACTGGCCAACTAACACTTTAGTAAAAGAAAATTGACTGAAGTGCCTAATAAAAGCTGCCCTGATATTAAATAAGGTGAGGAGCTCAGCAGTCGTCATAATCCAGCTGACAGACCCTATTTCTGTTTAATCGTATGACGCAGGAGAGTTGTGTTACTGACCCTCAAAATTACTCCAATATTTACTTTTTGCATCACAACAGAAACATGTCAATCAAGTCAGTAGGAAAGCCCTCCACATCATGATTTCTATGCAGCAGCATATCTCAGCGAGATATTCACCAGATCAGCATCTTACAAAAATGACACATTTACTGAGATTTAGTCCCATCTCAAAGTATTCTTGTGATTCCTAAGGGGGAAGATAAAAACAATAAAGGAAACAGCACAGAAGTAGATGGCATTTCTGAGAAAATTGAAAAGCAAAGAGAGATTATGTGGAAAAAACAAAATCTTTAAACCTGCAAGCATCACCTGATCCCCAGGTGATGGAAAATCTATACATTTGCAGGTTTCTGGGTGTATTAAGCCAGAGTCATGACCCCTGAATTTTTCTTCAGAAGGTCATCATAGAGTGCCTCTGGAATTCCACCCCATCAACTCGTCAAGGGAAAACAAAAACAGAAACACAGGGTATCCTCAGCTGTTCTCCAGAATCAATAGTATTTTAAAATGTGACTCTATTTTTGTACTAATCCGAGCTCACTGTGCTATGTCTAAAGGAAAACATAAGACACAGAAGCATGAAATGAAGACGAGAAAGGAAGAACAAATGTCTTCTGCCATGGTGTGTTAGTGACCACCCCGCCCCCCCCCCAAAAAAAAAATCAAATAGAGTGTCAGTACTTGTTTCCAAGTTGCAAGTGACCCAGACACTTTTATATATCCACTAATGGAATAAATGGTCGCTCAGTCATGTCCCAACTCAAATTAACCCCATGGACTACAGCCCACCAGGCTCCTCTCTGTCCATGGGACTCTCTAGGCAAGAATACTGGAGTGGGTAGCCATTTGCTTCTCCTGGGGATCTTCCCGACTCAGGGATCGAACCTTGCAGGCAGATTCTTTACCATCTGAGCCACGAGGGAAGCTCCTCAAAATATATAGGAAACCAGTAAACTAAATAATATTACCTTCAATGAGATCTTTTACACTTTACTAATTTATACATTGTGGGAAAAGATTGGGCAGAGATGAGTTTGGGAAACACTGAACTGGAGGTTCGTGACACTGTACAGGAGACAGGGATCAAGATCATCCCCATGGAAAAGAAATGCAAAAAAGCAAAATGGCTGTCTGGGGAGGCCTAACAAAAAGCTGTGAAAAGAAGAGAAGCAAAAAGCAAAGGAGAAAAGGAAAGATATAAGCATCTGAATGCAGAGTTCCAAAGAACAGCAAGAAGAGATAAGAAAGCCTTCTTCAGCGATCAATGCAAAGAAAAAGAGGAAAACAACAGAATGGGAAAGACTAGAGATTTTTTCAAGAAAATTAGAGAAACCAAGGGAACATTTCATGCAAAGATGGGCTTGATAAAGGACAGAAATGGTATGGACCTAACAGAGGCAGAAGATATTGAGAAGAGGTGGCAAGAATACACAGAAGAACTGTACAAAAAGATCTTCATGACCAAGATAATCATGATGGTATGATCACTCACCTAGAGCCAGACATCCTGGAAGGTGAAGCCAAGTGGGCCTTAGAAAGCATCACTATGAACAAAGCTAGTGGAGGTGATGGAATTCCAGTTGAGCTATTTCAAATCCTGAAAGATGATGCTGTGAAAGTGCTGCACTCAATATGCCAGCAAATTTGGAAAACTCAGCAGTGGCCACAGGACTGGAAAAGGTCAGTTTTCATTCCAGTCTCAAAGAAAGGCAATGCCAAAGAATGCTCAAACTATCTCACAATTGCACTCATCTCACACGCTAGTAAAGTAATGCTCAAAATTCTCCAAGCCAGGCTTCAGCAATACGTGAACTGTGAACTTCCAGATGTTCAAACTGGTTTTAGACAAGGCAGAGGAACCAGAGATCAAATTGCCAACATCCGCTGGATCATGGAAAAAGCAAGAGAGTTCTAGAAAAACATCTACTTCTGCTTTATTGACTATGCCAAAGCCTTTGATTGTGTGGATCACAATAAACTGTGTACAATTCTGAAAGAGATGGGAATACCAGACCACCTGACCTGCCTCTTGAGAAACCTATATGCAGGCCAGGAAGCAACAGTTAGAACTGGACATGGAACAACAGAATGGTTTCAAATAGGAAAAGGAGTAGGTCAAGGCTGTATATTGTCACCCTGCTTATTTAACTTATATGCAGAGTACATCATGAGAAATGCTGGGCTGGAAGAAGCACAAGCTGGAATCAAGATTGTTGGGAGAAATATCAATAACCTCAGATATGCAGATGACACGATCCTTATGGCAGAAAGTGAAGAGGAACTAAAAAGCCTCTTGATGAAAGTGAAAGAGGAGAGTGAAAAAGTTGGCTTAAAGCTCAACATTCAGAAAATGAAGATCATGGCATCTGGTCCCATCACTTCATGGCAAATAGATGGGGAAAGAGTGGAAACAGTGTCAGACTTTATTTTTTGGGGGCTCCAAAATCACTGCAGATGGTGACTGCAGCCATGAAATTAAAAGATGCTTACTCCTTGGAAGAAAAGTTATGACCAACCTAGATAGCATATTGAAAAGCAGAGACATTATTTTGCCACCAAAATCTGTCTAGTCAAGGCTATGATTTTTCCAGTGGTCATGTATGGATATGAGAGTTGGGCTGTGAAGAAAGCTGAATGCCAAACAACTGATGCGTTTGAACTGTGGTGTTAGAGAAGGCTCTTGAGAGTCCCTTGGACAGCAGGGAGATTCAACCAGTCCATTCTGAAGGAGATCAGCCCTGGGATTTCTTTGGAAAAAATGATGCTAAAGTTGAAACTCTAGTACTTTGACCACCTCATGCGAAGAGTTGACCCATTGGAAAAGACTCTGGTGCTGGGAGGGATTGGGGGCAGGAGGAGAAGGGGATGACAGAGGATGAGATGGCTGGATGGCATCACTGATTCGAAGGACATGAATCTGAGTGAACTCTGTGAGTTGGTGATGGACAGGGAGGCCTGGCGTGCTGCGATTCATGGGGTCGCAAAGAGTCAGACATGACTGAGCGACTGAAATGAACTGAACTGAACTGAAAACCTAGAAGAAGGATCCCTAGTAGGTAACTGGATTCACTGGTTGAGTGAAAAATATTTTCCACTGGAAAATTTCACTTTAAAAATTTATTTACACAATATATTTTATCTGACTACACAGACTTGTTCTTATGTGGATGAAACAGAAATTCTTTCAGTCGTGTAATGCCTCTGAACATCTACTAGTCAGCTTTTAATAGTATTGATTATTGTGCATAAATATAATTTGTCTACAGTGTTTAAGGGGAGGAGGGTAATTTCCATTTTAAATACCAAGCGATAACATGTCAAGACATGACAAGTGAAAGAGAAAGCACTTAAAATTTAAATCTTAAAAGGGTTCAGGACCATGACTTTCACAGCTAATCATTTCAAATATCAGCAAAGAAGTTTCCAAGCTCTTAATTTAGAGTTTCTCATTCAACAAATTGTAGACATGAAAGACAATAGATCATTGTGTTTTCCGGGTAACTACTCTGTACCATGCAAATAATTCACTTATGGGAAAGCAACTTTGATTATTATAATTATAGCTTATAGTCAAAAAATTTTTTTAATTAGAACTAAATGCAAAATGTTTAATTAGAACAAAATGTTTTATTTTATAGAACACAGATATGAGATCAAACAGCATATTATTAAGTGTTGAAAATATTTATTATGTTTGGCCATGAAACAAAATAAATGAAGATTTGTGGAATATTTATGATTTCTATGTTTAAGAGTGTCAATTGCACAACTGTGCAACTTATTCTACGTTTTATGTCCTTTGGTATCTTGAAAAGTATCAATGAAGGAGATATTTCATGTCAATAAGTATAGATGCCAAGAAGAAAAAAAATAAAATATTTCATTTTTATAATAAGACATGGATAATTTGCTTCTTTAGAGAGATAAAATAATTGGTGATTAGGAGCACAGATTTCAATGCCTCACTTCATCTATAAAATGGGAATAAAAACATTTTTCTCACATAGTTATAAAATGAAGATAAGGTTAATTCATCAAAACATCCATTATAATACTCAGCACACAGTAAATATATAACAAATTACACTTTCCTATATTATGAGAATTTAATTATACTTTCAATCTGATATAACCTAACAATCATAAGCCTTTAAGTTAATATTTTGGCAAAGATAATAAAGTATTACTGAATAACTACTTGTGTGAAAACTAGTAACCTATGTAGCTAAGAAATAGAGGAAAACAATAGAATAAGAAAGTCTAGAGATCTCATCAAACAATTAGAGATACCAAGGGAATATTTCATGCAAAGATGGGCACAATAAAGGAAAGAAATGGTAGGGATCTAACAAAAGCAGAAAATATTAAGAAGAAGTGGCAAGAATACACAGAAGAACTATACAAAAAATATCTTCATGACCCAGATAATCACGATGGTGTGATCACTCACCTAGAGCCAGACATCCTGGAATGAGAAGTCAAGTGGGCCTTAGGAAGAATCACTGAACAAAGCTAGTGGAGGTGATGGAATTCCAGTTGAGCTATTTCAAATCCTGAAAGATGATGCTGTTAAAGTGCTGCCCTCAATATGCCAGCAAATTTGGAAAACTCAGCAGTGGCCACAGGACTGGGAAAGTCCAGTTTTCATTTCAATCCCAAAGAAAAGCAATGCCAAAGAATGCTCAAACTACCCCACAATTGCACTCATCTCACACACTAGTAAAGTAATGCTCAAAATTCTCCAAGCCAGGCTTCAACAGTACCTAGTTCATCTGGCCAATGAACTTTCAGATGTTCAAAATATATTTAGAAAAGGCAGAGGAACCAGAGATCAAATTGCCAAAATCAATTGGATCATAAAAGAAATCAAGAGAGTTCCAGGAAAATATCTACTTCTGCTTTATTGACTATGCCAAAACCTTTGACTGTGTGGACCACAACAAACTCTTGAAAATTCTGAAAGAGATGGGAATACCAGACCACCTGACCTGCCTCTGTATGCAGGTCAGGAAGCAACAGTTAGAGCTGGACATGGAACAACAGACTGGTTCTAAATAGGAAAAGGAGTACATCAAGGCTGCATATTGTCACCCTGCTTATTTAACTTATAGGCAGAGTACATCGTGAGAAACACTGGGCTTGATGAAGCACAAGCTGGAATCAAGATTGCCGGGAGAAATATCAATAACCTCAGATATGCAGATGACACCACTCTTATGGCAGAAAGCAAAGAAGAACTAAAGAGCCTCTTGATGGAAGTTAAAGAGAAAAGTGAATAATTGGCTTAAAAGTCAATATTTAGAAAAATAAGATCTTGGCATCTGGTCTCGTTAGTTAGTTAGTTCAGTCACTCAGTCATGTCTGACCCTTTTCAACCCCATGAATTGCAGCACGCCAGGTTTCCTGTCCATCACCAACTCAGGAGTTCACTCAGACTCACGTCCATCGACTCAGTGATGCCATCCAGCCATCTCGTCCTCTGTCATCCCCTTCTCCTCCTGCCCCCAATCCCTCCCAGCACCAGAGTCTTTTCCAATGAGTCAACTCTTCACATGAGGTGGCCAAAGTACTGGAGTTTCAGCTTTAGCATCATTCCTTCCAAAGAACTCCCAGGGCTGATCTCCTTCAGAATGGACTTGTTGGATCTCCTCGCAGTCCAAGGGACTCTCAAGAGTCTTCTCCAACACCACAGTTCAAAAGCATCAATTCTTTGGCACTCAGCTTTCTTCACAGTCCAATTCTCACATCCATACATGACCATAGGAAAAACCATAGCCTTGACTAGATGGACCTTTGTTGGCAAAGTAATGTCTCTGCTTTTCAATATGCTATCTAGGTTGGTCATAACTTTTCTTCCAAGGAGTAAGCGTCTTTTAATTCCATGGCTGCAGTCATCATCTGCAGTGCTTTTGGAGCTCCAAAAAATAAAGTCTGACACTGTTTCCACTGTTTCCCCATCTATTTGCCATGAAGTGATGGGACCAGATGCCATGATCTTCATTTTCTGAATGTTGAGCTTTAAGCCAACTTTTTCACTCTCCTCTTTCACTTTCATCAAGAGGCTTTTAGTTCCTCTTCACTTTCTGCCATAAGGGTAGTGTCATCTGCATGTCTGAGGCTATTGATATTTCTTCCGGCAATCTTGATTCCAGTTTGTGCTTCTTCCAGCCCAGCATTTCTCATGATGTACTCTGCATATAAGTTAAATAAGCAGGGTGACAATATACAGTCTTGACGTACTCCTTTTCCTATTTTAAACCAGTCTGTTGTTCCGTGTCCAGTTCTAACTGTTGCTTCCTCACCTGCCTATAGGTTTCTCAAGTGGCAGGTCAGGTGGTCTGGTATTCCCATCTCTTTCAGAATTTTCCACAGTTTATTGTGATCTACACAAAGGCTTTGGCATAGTCAATAAAGCAGAAATAGATGTTTTTCTGGAACTCTCTTGCTTTTTCCATGATCCAGCGGATGTTGGCAATTTGATCTCTGGTTCCTCTGCCTTTTCTAAAACAAGCTTGAACATCTGGAAGTTCACGGTTCATGTACTGTTGAAGCCTGGCTTGGAGAATTTTGAGCATTACTTTACTAGCCTGTGAGATGAGTGCAATTGCGAGGTAGTTTGAGCATTCTTTGGCATAGCCTTTCTTTGGGATTGGAATGAAAACTGACCTTTTCCAGTCTTCATTACCTCATGGCAAATAGATGGGGATACAGTGGAAACAGGGACAGATTTTATTTTTCTGGGCTCCAAAATCACTGCAGATGGTGATTGCAGCCATGAAATTAATAGATACTTGCTCCTTGGAAGAAACACTATGAGCAACCTAGACAGCATATTAGAAAGCAGAGAGATTACTTCACCCGCAAAGAGCCATCTGGTCAAAGCTACGTTTTTTCTAGTAGCCATGTATGGTTGTGAGAGTTGGACTATAATTAAAGCTAAGTGCCAAAGAATTGATGCTTTTGAACTGTGGTGTTAGAGAAGAGTCTTGAGAGTGCCTTGGACTGCAAGGACATCCAACTAGTCCGTCCCAAAGGAAATGATTCTTGAATATTCATTGGAAGGACTGATGCGAAAGCTGAAATTCCAATACTTTGGCCACCTGATGCCACCTTTTCATTTGAAAGACCCTGATGCTGTGAAGATTGAAGGCAGGAGAAGGGTATGAAAGAGGACAAGATGGTTAGATGGCATCACCGACTCAATGGATATGAGTTTGAGTAAACTCTGGGAGTCTGTGATGGACAAGGAGGCCTGGCGTGCTGCAGTCCATGAGGTCACAAAGAGTCAGACACGACCGTGTGACTGAACTGAACTGAACTGTACTGATGTAGCTAAGAAAAAAATATCATGTCATTTAAAGTCTTGAACACTCTGTTCTTTATAAATGCTAAGAACATTTAGATATTTAAAGTTTTTCTAGCAGTATTAACTAATCTTGAAATAAGTTGTAAAAGTGTACCATACTGGATTTCTGGTTTCAGCTCCAGCTTGTAAAGACTTCGAAAGTTGTCACTTTTGTCTTTACTATAGGAATAAAGCTAAACAAACTAAAAAATCTGGTACATTATTTAATACCCCAGAAATCCAGAGAAAGAGGCAAATCCAGAGTTGGGGTTCAAATCTCTCTACTTTGATCCGAAGCTTCAGGAGTCAGATGAGGCAATCATTAAATAATAATTTTGAGAAATTGATGGTCGCTGAGGCAGTACTAGCATGAGAATTGAAAGAGCTTTCCCGGTGGCGCTAGTGGTAAAGAACCCACCTGCCAGTGCAGGAGACACCAGAGACATGGGTTCGATCCCTGGTTCAGGAAAATCCCCTGGAGGAAGGAAGGGCAACCCACTCCAGTATTCTCGCCTGGGAAATCACATGGGCACAGGAACCTGGTAGGCTAGAGTCCATGGGGTAACAAAGTATCAGACATGACTGAGCAACTAAATATATATTCATGACTGATCAGATCATTGGCCTATATGAACTCCAGCCCCTTTCATCTCCCCCCAAATCAGAGGTTGGACTGAAAGTTCTAACCTTCTGTTCATAGAAGGCGCAACCAGCACCTGGCTTTAGGGGATCTCCCAAAATCACCTTATTACTTTAAACTCAGTTGTAGTTGAAAGGGGCTGGTTAAAAATAATGACACTCATTTCACCTTTATGGCTCTGAATCACCTCAAGAACTGAGGACAAAAGACCCAATATTGTAATAAAAGATGCTCCCACTGCTCTTATCACTCAGAAAGTTCTGAGAATTTGGGAGCTATAAGCTTAGAAACACAAACGTAGAACAAATTCATATGTTAAATATATTTTGGCCATCTGAGTGACCAAGCATATATTCCATATAAATCACAGTATCACAAGGGTGTTTGTAACACCTTACTTAGAGCAAAGAACAGAGAACTTTTAGAGGACTCCTTGCCAGAAACCATGAAAGCAAGAGGCTGAAGTAAAATATTAAAATTACTGAAAGGAAAGAACAAAATACAATCATAGAATTCAATATCTAAATAAGTTGATTTTCAGAAATGAAGAAGAAATAATGAGTTTTTCAGGCAAACAAAAGCTGAGGGAATTTATTGCCAGCAGACTTCCCTGATAAAAAGTGTTAAAAACAAAGTTCTTCAGGTAGAAGAAAAATGATACAGTTTAGAAACTCAGATTTACAAAAAGAAAGGAAGAGCATCAAAGCAGGAATTAATGAGGGGAAAGCTTATCTTATTTTTCTTATTCTTAATTGATTTAAGTGATAATGGTTTGTTTAAAATAATAATAGCATTGAATGTGGGAACAGAGCACAGGGATAAGTGATACAAACAACAGCAATAGGATAAGGGGATGGAGGAGAAGAACGGGGAATAATCAATTATAAGGATTCTGCATACTTACAAGGCCGTGTCCTGCTATTTAAAATAGATTAATCAGAAATTAATAAGGAGGTGTGACAGTGGACCAGGAATAACCTGGCCCACCTTCTCCTCCAACCCCCTTTCATGGAAATTACCACTCCTTCCAGCAGCAGCAGCACAGAGCCAGTGGGCTTCCCAGGCGGTGCTAGTGGTAAAGTATCTGCCTCCAACGCAGGAGCTGTGGGTTCAGTCCCTGGGTCAGGGAGATCCCCTGGAGAATGAAATGGCAACCCACCCCAGTATTCTTGCCTAGAGAATCCCATGGACAGAGGAGCCTGGCAGTGTGCAGTCCATGGGATCGCACAGAGTCAGACACAACTGAAGTGACTTAGCACATGCACACAGAGCTAGTATCTATGAAAGTAAGCGGAAGACCAAGAGAACAAGTTTTCCAAAACCAAAGATGTGAGAAGTAACCTGTGTGCAGGGAGGAATGGAGACTCAGACGCAGAGAACAGACTTATCGACGTGGCAGTGGAGAGGTTGCGGGGGAAGGAGAGGGTGACGCAAATGGAGAGAGTAACATGGAAACATACGCTCCTACATATAAAGTAGATAGCGAATCGGAATTTGCTGTATGACTCAGGGAGGTCAAACAGGGGCTCTGTGGCAAATAGAGGGGTGGGATGGGGTGGGAGGTGGGAGGGAGATTCAAGAGGGAGGGGACATATGTGTACCTATGGCTGATATATGTTGATGTATGGCAGAAACCAACGCAATGTTGTAGAGCAATTATCCTTCACTTAAAAATACATTAAAACAAAGAACGAGCTACAACAAAATGGGCAGGAGGAGCAGAGAACCATACAGTTAGGACTCACACCCCGCGGTCAGGGACCCACAGATGGGAGGCTATAACTGTTGTAGCTGTTCTCCCAAAGGTGGGTGGTGAGGGTGTCCAAGCCTACCTCAGGAAACAAGAAAAATCTCTAATAAACAGTCTAACATTACATCTAAAGAAACTAGAGAATGAAAAACAAGAATGCTCATATTTAGTAGAAGGAAATAAATAAAGATCAGAGTGGATATAAAGGAAATAGAGACTGAAAAGTTCAATGAAACTAAGCTGGTTCTTTAAAAAGATAAAATCAATAAACCTTTAGCCAGACTCATCCAGAAAAAAAGAGAGAGGATCCAAATAAATTAAATCAGGAAGAAGGACGGAGAAGTTACAGTGGATACCACAGAAATACAAGGCATCATATAAAATTGCTCTACCAATTATACAATGGTAAAATGGAGAACCAGAAGAAAGAGATAGAGACCATTATCAACAGTATTATACTAACTTTTTATGGTTACAGATGGTTACTAGATTTATCATGGAGATCATTTCATAACATCTAGAGATAAAATCCCTAGGTAGTACACCTGAAACTAACATAATATAGGGATTAAGCTGCATTGCAATACAAATTTAAGAGCACAAACTGTGAGACAACAAAGAAATGTAAAACAGAATTAATATTAAGGTAAAAGATAAGTGGAATCACATAAAATAACCAATTAGAACTACAGAATGGAGAAAGAAGAAAAAAAGATACTGCAAAAGCTAAAAATGGTAAATATATCAATAATCAGTTCAAATAAATATAAATGGTCTGGAGAGAGATTATGAGATTGGAAAATCTGTAACTTCTTGTCAATTCTGCTGTAAACCTACCCTAAAATAAATAAAGCCTCTGAATGAATGAAAATAATGCGTGAATAAGCAAGTCAACCAATCAATTAAACGAACAAAAATCAACAACAAATATCCACAGCAATGGATCAACTGAAAGAACTAACAAATAGCCAAAATTGGAACAATTTGGACAAAAAATAAAAAGGACAAAATTAGATTATAACACAATATGTTAAGTAAATATTCATGAGACCTACTGATATATGTGAATGATTAAGCACATAAAGTAGGAAGAGACAAATATTCCATGCAGAAAAATTCCAATTAATTTGTATAGATAGTTCACCCTCAAGTGGGTGGAGCATAATTCTCTTTTCCTTAAGTGTTGGCCTAGTGACTTTATTTTGAAGCGTACAGCATTAGGGGAGTCGGGACCAGAGATTAAAGAGAAAAAAAAAAGCAACTGATAAACATGATATCAGACAGAAGATCAAGGTCAACATCAATACTGCTAGATCAAGGTCAACATCAATTCTGCTAAGTCATCAGACTGTTAAGTCATTGAAGGATTATGTGCCATTAATATGATGTCATAAAAATAGCACTTTACCTCAGTGGTCTTCCTCCCAAAAACCCATAACCCTGATCTCATCATGAGAAAAATGGCAAAGTCCAAATGAAGGGCTTTATACCTAAGCAGTACTCAAAACTGTCAAGGCCATCAATAACAGGGATAGTGCATGAAGCTCACAGCCCAGAAAAGCCTAATGAAATGTGATGCACAAATGTGATGTGGTCCTTGAGAGTACAGGCTGGGATCAAAAAAAAGAGAAAAATCAGGCAAAAGTTACAAAAGTATTAACAGTGTGGGCTTCCGTTAATAATGATATATCAACATGCTTCAATAATGGTGATACGTGAATCCTGATGATGTAAGATGTTAATGACAGCTGAAACCCTGCTTTGGGTTTATGAGAATTCTCTGGACTCTCTTTGCACTACTTCTGCAAATTAAACTTGTGATTAAAAACAGTGTTCCCTTAAAAATGACCATTAGTCTCTTCAGCAATAATTTTGATATTTTAACAATGTTTTACTTTTATATTATTAAACAGATCCATATGCTGAAGTGCATGCATGTCTTTTCAATTCACAGACGGCTGTAAATATTTCTTGCTCTTAACTGTGATGTATATCGGCATATTTAATAACAGATAAAAAATGGGGAAATACAGCATTGCCTTTCTCTGTGTTGTACTAGTTCACATTTAGATGATGATAAACTATTCATTTTAATTATTTGTAATTACTTACTTGTCCTGATGTCATTTAAAATTCTAATGCATCCAAGTGCCATTTTGCCAGCTTGTCTGGGATTTAGAAATCCATTCAGAAAAATGAATTTGTTGAAGGGCAAATATAAATTTCAATGAAATGAAAATTAAAGCAGCGAGCTCTAGCCTCTATTTATTAAGCCTATGAATGAATAAATGAAGCAGTCTTACCAATATAATTCCATATTTTGATCCTTTGTTATTACTTCTGCTTGGGAAAAAAAGAGACCAGATTATGTTTATTTCATTGAGTTATAATTCTAGCCATCTGTTAAAAGACTGGAGGTTGATGTCAGTTTGTCTTTTTATCCTTGTGTGTATGTGCTTGTTATGAATCAATGAAGTGTAGCATTAAAATGAAGGAGATTTGTTATTGCTTTTAAAATGTTTGATCTTCTAGAACTACTCCATTTTGGGGGACCAATGAGCCTGGACCCATCTTCCTTAGAAAGATAGTCAAAGGGCTTCCCTGGTGGCTGAGTGGTAAATAATCCACCTGCCAATGCAGGAGACAAGAGTTCAGTCCCTGGTCTGGAAAATACCACAGGCTTCAGAGCAACTAAGCCCACGGAGCCTGTACCACAGCTCCAGAGCCTGGGAGCTGCACCTACTGAGACTACATGCCCTGAAGTCTGTGCTCTACCACAAGAAAGCCACCGCAATGAGAAACCCACACGTGGCAACTAGAGAGGAGCCCCAGCTCACCGCGACTAGAGGAAAGTCCGCAAAGCAACAAAGACCCAGAACGGTCAAAAATAATAAGTAAATAAAGGTGGAATGCATAACGTTTCAAATAGAGTCTCCAAAATTATAGCACACTAATTCTTTGAAAGGAATGATGCTAAAGCTGAAACTCCAGTACTTTGGCCACCTCATGTGAAGAGTTGACTCACTGGAAAAGACTCTGATGCTGGGAGGGATTGGGGGCAGGAGGAGAAAGGGACGACAGAGGATGAGATGGCTGGATGGCATCACTGACTCGATGGACGTGAGTCTGAGTGAACTCCGGGAGTTGGTGATGGCCAGGGAGGCCTGGCGTGCTGTGATTCATGGGGTCGCAAAGAGCTGGACATGACTGAGCGACTGAACTGAACTGAATGCTTTGATATTCTGCATACCACCCTTATGGCAGAAAGTGAAGAGGAACTAAAGAGCCTCCTGTTGAAAGTTAAAGAGGAGAGTGAAAAAGCTGGGTTAAAACTCAACATTCAAAAAATGAAGATTGTGGCATCCAGTCCCATCACTTCATGGCAAATTGATGGGGAAGCAATAGAAACAGTGTCAGAATTTATTTTCGTGGGCTCCAGAATCACTGCAGATGGTGACTGCAGCCATGAAATTAAAAGACGCTTGCTCCTTGGAAGAAAAGCTATGACCAATCAAGACAGCATATTAAAAGGCAGAGACATTACTTTGCCGACAAAGGTCCATCTAGTCAAAGCTCTGGTTTTTCCAGTAGTCATGTATGGATGTGAGAGTTGGGCTATAAAGAAATCTGAGTGCTGAAGAACTGATACTTTTGAACTGTGGTGTTGGAGAAGACTCCTGAGAGTCCCTTGGACTGCAAGTAAATCAAACCTGTCAATCCTAAAGGAAATCATTCCTGAATATTCATTGGAAGGACTGATGCTGAAGCTGAAACTCCAATACTCTGCCAACCTGATATGAAGAGCTGACCCACTGGAAAAGACCCTGATGCTGGGAAAGATTGAGGGAAGGAGAAGGGGATGACAGAGGATGGGATGGTTGGATGGCGTCACCAACTTGATGGGCATGAGTTTGAGCAAGCTCTGGGAGTTGGTGATGGACAGGGTGTGCCGCAGTCCATGGAGTTGCAAAGAGTCAGACATGACTGAGTGACTGAAACAAACTGAACTGAACTGATGCTTTGGGGGTAATTAAGTAAACCAGTCTCCCAGTGGGCTTATTTATGTACCTTTATGCACTGAGCTTGCAATGGAGAATTTCCAGAATGCCAAAACATCTTAGAGTTAACATTTTTGAGAAATTACTTGGATCAGAATCTATCCATGTAGTTTTGAAACATGTAAGACTATGAGGCTGTTTGTGAGTTCTGAAACATATAATTGTGTAAGCAAATGAAATCAATTTAAAAACTTGAGCAAATATTTTCCTTTGTAACTTGATATCCTTGTAACATAATTTTCCTAGCATAGATGGTAGAAACAAGATAAAAAATAAAGAGAACGTGAGAATTTGTGTAGTCTAATCTTTCTCATGCATTTTGAGCAATTATTTATTCATGAAAAGTTATCACTTTTTCCATCTTACAGGGGATCTTCCCACCCAGCGACTGAACCCAGGTCTCCTGCATTGCAGGCAGATTCTTTACCATCTGAGCAACCAGGGAAGCCCTCTGTAAGTTTTACCTGAAGCTAAAAGGAATTGAGCCTTTCCTCTACAAAACAAATCTCCAATTATTTGAAGACTGTGGGTCCTCAGTTTTCTCATTGAAAACATGGTCACCAGAGATTATATCATCTCCTCAGCCTTCTCTTGTTAACAACCATCCTCATTTGTGATGTCCAGGTAGCTTTTTACCAAAACAGGAAAAGGCAATTTATCTTTTTCTAGAATCAGTATTTCTACCAAAGCAGTCACCAAACAGTCATGAATCCTGTTTTGCTTTTAAATATATAATTCTGTTTCGTGGTATCACAGACAAAATAATTCACAAAGCCTCCGAGCCTTGTGGAGTATGAACAGTGTAGCATCAAAATTCTCATTAATGTTCCTTAGAAAAATTCCAAATGTTGCAAATGTGGGAAGACCCTTCAGCAGGTTTCTACTGCTGAAATTCAGTTATGTCTTGTTTAATCATGCTTTTGTAATGTTTCCAGGTTCATAGTAAAACGATCACATTTTATTTAGCAATGCTTTAGGAACTCAGTGTTGTTAGTAATATATTAGTTGTATATGGATGCTTTGCATTCCAAGAATTCATGTTCTGTTATATAATTTCACATTTGGAGTAATAATTGAATCATTAAATCAATTTAAAATAGAAAGCATACAAAGAAATACTTTTTAACAAGCTTACTGGGGGGAAAAAAAAGACAGTATCATTTTCAGGTTAGAGTTCCTGATGACAATCCACCTTCCAGTACATATAGGTCAGGGGCCCTGCATGGGGAGTCTCTTGAGTGATCTCCCAATGATATCACGAAGAGCCCACAAAGAGCTAAAGTGTCATATTCACCTAGTTACCCCTCCAATGAATACCTGGTTCCTCATCCTGTCTTCTTTTACTCACTTAAGCAGAGATTAGTGCCTTTAATAGTCAGAGAAAACTCTTAATAAGCACAGAGTGTATGCATGGAAAATTCTAGGAATAGTATAGAATGAACAAATATTCTAAAAGAATATTCCTTAGACTCTTAGAATATTCCACTAGTTTGAACAGAAAACACTAGCTTAGGAAGCCTCAAAAGAAATCAAGCATTTCATGCCCTTACTGTGTGCCCGGCTCTACTGTAAGGCTATGTCTTGATTAATTTATTTAGTCTTTAGGAATTCTGTTGGAAAATAATTACTGCCCTTTCTTATTACTTGGGGAAACCAAGGCACAGAGGACTCCAGTAAGTGTCCAAGGTTATACAGCTGGTAACAGGCAGAGTCAGAGTTTTATGACTTTATATGCCATTAGTCTGGATCCGTTGTTTTCAGTCACTCAGTCATGTCCTACTCTTTGCAACCCCATGGACTGTAGCCCACCAGGCTCCTCTGTCCATGGGATTCTTCAGGCAAGAATACTGGAGTGGGCTTCCATTTCCTCCTCCAGGGGATCTTTCTGATCCAGGGATTGAACCCAGGTCTCCTGTATTGAAGGCATACTCTTTACCCCTGAGCCACCAGGGAAGACCAGTCTGGGTCCAGAACCTGGTTTTAAGGACTAAACAAATTGTTTTTTTTTTTTGGGAAAGAGGCATTATCTCTGGCCAGTGGTTTATTTAGGAAAAGGAAGAAAACACTTAACCTCTTCAAAAAGTTTGCCTGAATTGTGATTCAAGCTTAACATTTCCAAACAGACTTCTGGATATTTCCTCTGCTTGCTAGAGTCAGTTTCCTCTTGCTCTTTTAGTAAAGGACAGGCCATTTGCACAGACACCTCACTGTCTCTCTGGGTAAGGACAAAGTCATCTGTCCCTGATTCCCTGTGTTCTCATTTGTCCATTTCACATGAAGACTCAAAGCAGGCATTGCCAAATCTAATTCGAATCAAGCACTTTCTACTGAAAGCCATCAAGGGAATCGATTCCTTAGGCTTATAATGAAGCCCAGAGTCCGCACAGCACTTAGGAGACCCTGTCAGGACTGGCTTTGCCCATTGCCGGGCCCTAAGTTCCTGAGACTCTGCCCCTGAGCACCCCACGTTGTGTCTGCTCTGTTCCACATCCTGTTCCACAGACATGCACAGCTTCTCCCCATCTCTGGAGCCTTCGCATCTGCAATTCCCGCTGCCTGGAATGTTCCTTTCCCAACTGTTCATATGACTGCCTCTTTCTCCTCATCAGATCTCAACTCAAATGCCATGGATTCAAAAATGCCTCCCTACCCCAAATCTTGGGGCTTTCCTGATAACTCAGCTGGTAAAGAATCCACCTGCAATGCAGTAGCCCCCGGTTTGATTCCTGAATTGGGAAGATCCTCTGGAAGAGGGCATGGCAACCCACTCCAGTATTCCTGTCTGGAGAATCCCCATGGACAGAGGAGCCTGCAGGCTACAGTCCATGGGGTCACAAAGAGTCAGACACGACTGAGCAACTAAGCAGCGGCATAGCTGCCCAAACTTATCAAAGTATCTGCTGCCTGTCACTGCATCACATCAGTCTGTTTTCGTTCCTGTCAACAGTCACAGACTGAAGTAGCATATCTTACTGGTGTTAACAGTGCCAGCGCAAGCTGCTAAAACAGTTTAGAAAACCCACAAATGCATCCACGCTCCAAGGCTTGCTGAGCACATTCATTTTCAGTCAACAGGGCTTACTACCAAGCACATCAGACATCTGGGAGCACCGATTCTGCATTTTCCTCTTTGTCCCCCTTCATTGCATCCTGTCACCTCCTGCTATGTCCCTGCACCCCCACAATTTGGACAGTTGTTTTTTTTTGTTTTTTTTTTTTTTCCTCCAGGTCATCATAGTTGACAAGCAGAACAAGCAGAACATCTGTCCTTGCCAGGGGTAGGAGTATGTAAACGAGGTTGAACAGGCAGAATCAGGAGCTATTTTTGTTGAGACCCGGCCGGAACAGAAAAGGATGCTTAAGTGTTCTCTCATTAGGAGTTTTAGTTCATTTTTTTCGCTTTATGTAATAAATCTCTGTATGCCTTCCCTCCTCCTGCAAACATACTTATGTAGGTGGGAAACAAAAAAATGCATTTTTCACCTGTCATCATTTTAATCCACAGATGGCGGAGTAGGTGGAGGTGCAAGACAGAAAGGCCTCAAGCTGCTGAGTACGCCTGAGGCTGCAACATGCAGACAGCTCTGGAACCAAGACTGCTGAGGAGGGAATAAAGGCCACAGAGGTAGGCTCACCCCTCTGACCACCTGCCTCAGCCCTCTGGAGGGCCCTTATGGACTTGGGAGCAGGGATGGGAGCAGAACGAGGTGAGAAACAAAGGAGGAGAGTCTCCCTTGGTTAGAAGGGTCCTGGGACCTAGCTTCAAAGTCCCCAGTCTGACAATGAATGAATGGGTCAGCAGGACACTCATCTAAGAGTGGGGTCAGCCCTGACCAACTTTCAAGTCACCCGGGACATTAAAAGGCCATGAGTATCCTCTGACTCACTTCACTCGGTATGATGGGCTCTAAGTTCATCCCTGTCTCGGCAGAAGGCACCACTTCATTCCTGGTTATGGCTGAGTAATAGTCCCCTGCATATATGCACCACATCTTCTTTACCATTCATCTGATGATAGATATTTAGGTTGTTTCCATGTTCTAGCTATTGTAAATACTGCTGCAGTGAACCTCAGGGTGCACGTATCATTTGGAATTATGGTTTTCTCCAGGTACATGCTCAAGAGTGCGATTGCTGGGTCATAAGGGAGAATGAAGTTAAGTCAGAAAGAGAAAAACAAATATTATATACCGTTGCTTATATGGGGAATATAGACAAATGGTATAGATGAATATATTTGCAAAAGAGAAACAAACATAGATGAAGTGAGAAAATGTGTGGAAACGAAGAGGGGAAGGGAGAAGGTGGGATGAATTGGAAGACTGGGATGACATATCTGTGTATCCATATAAAATACATAACTAACCAGAACCTACTGTATAACACAGGGAGCTCTATTCAGTGCTCTGCGGTGACCTAAATGGGAAGGAAGTCTACAAAAGAGGGGGCCTATATATATGCATAACTGATTTATTTGCTATATAGCAGAAATGAACACAATATTATAAAACAGCTTTACTGCCATAAATATTAATTAAAAACAATCTATCTTGGGAAAGAGCAAACACTTTAAAATGCCATAATTAAGCTGAATTCCCTGTGCTATGTAGTAGGTCCTTGTCGGTTACTTATTTTAAATAAAGCAATGTGTACATGCCCATATCCTATAATAACCAGAATGGGGAAATAACTTGAAAAATAATAGATACATCTGTATGTATAATTAAGTCACTGCCCTGTCCACCTGAAAACCAACACAGCATTATTAATAATCAACTACACTCCAATATAAAATAAAAAGCTTTTAAAAAGGCTACAATTATCCCCCACATGTGGGCTCTGGCACAAGTCTTAGTTTATACAAAATTCATCTTTATTTCCATATCCCTATATATCACATGACTAGCTAAGACCTTCATCTGGAAGCTACTTAATACTATGTCTGCTATTACATCACCTTTCATGATCATTTTTGCACGTCCTTGATTTTTCACTGGCCTTTTTTTGTGCATTTATGTATTCTGCATATTGAACACCTAGACTGTGTTATGCTTAAATGTGTTACTAAAGATGTAAGAATGAACATAATCTGTGAGCCTGAGGAGCTCAAGACCGGTGCTGGAGAAGGCTGCTAAGCCAGCAGTGCAGTTCATCTAGGGTCCTTCATTTGCCTGATGTGTGAATTTAAAATATATCTTAATTTCTAGAAAAACGAAAATCAGCACTTCCTTCCAAAGTGAATATAGGTCATAAACCTCAGAATTAGTAGGATTTGTGACTTCTTCAAGAGAAATTTCAAAATTTTTTAATCTCACATTATACTGAAAACTTTATTTAGAGTCCCTTGGAGAGCAAGGAGATCAAACCAGTCAATCCGAAAGGAAATCAACCCTGAGTACACTTTGGCAGGACTGATGCTGAAGCTCTAAAACTCTGGCCACCTGATGCAAAGAGCTGACTGATAAGAAAAGACCCTGATGCTGGCAAAGATTAAAGGAAGGAGAAGGGGGCAGCAGAGCACGAGATGGTTGGATGGCATCACCAATGTGACGGACAGGAGTTTGAGCAAACTCTGAGAGATGGTGATGGACTGGGAAGCCTGGGCTGCTGCAGACCACGGGGTCACAAAGAGTCAGACCTGACTGAGCAGCTGAACGACAACAGCAACAGCGACAACACGGGACACAGGTCTGCTGAAGCACTGTGTGATCACCCCTTCTCTCAAGGGGAGCAGTTGCTAAACTTGGTGTTTAGTGGGTTAATAAAGGGGCCCTGTGATTTGTACATCACATGCTTAACCTTTACAAACACTTTTATAACTCTATTTCAATATCTTTGCTTTTTTGTAATTTTATTTATTTTATGCTATGCATTTTTAGCTACTCTAAAGGACCCACGAGTTTTAGCAGACCGTTATGCCTCAGTCTAAGAACTCCTGGTCTAAAGTGACAATATAACTGATCAATCTAACGAGGACACAGCTCAAAATGAGAGGATGATGATGATGATGACCCTAATAACAAATAACAATTCATATATATATTGATGGTGGTTTAGTCACTGAGTTGTGTCTGAATCTTTGTGACCTGCCAGGCTTCTCTATCCATGGAATTCTCCAGGCAAGTAGACTAGAATGGGTTGCCATTCCCTTTTCCAGGGCATCTTCCTGATCCAGGGATTGAATGTTGGTCTCCTGCACTGCAGGCAGATTCTTTACCAACTGAGCCACCAGAGTTGGAATAGTGAGACTATTAAGACACTTAGAATTTACATACCTTAATTTCAAAATAAGTGATAACGGTAACAATAAAAGACATTGTTACAAATCAAAAAACAAGAACTGCCAGAAACAGTCACACGTTGAAGGAAAAAGACCACATTGTAGTCTCAGCAAGTAGCCCTTCCTCTGTCCCTCCCTGGGTACCAGGCAGCATGAATAAAAGTGGTCACACTGGCTGTTTAATTACAGACCAGAAGATCATATCTTTATCAGACACTACACATGACAGCAAAAGCCATCCTTCAGCTATAATGGTGCAATTAAAAAAAATTATCACATATTGTCATTGTTGTTCAGTTGCTAAGCTGTGTCCAGCACTTTGCAACCCTATGGAGTGCAGCACGCCAGGCTTCCCTGCCCTTTCCTATGTCCAGGATCTTGCTGAAACTCATGTCCATTGAGTCATCCAACCGTCTCATCCCCTATTGCTCCCTTTCCTCCTGCCCTCAATTTTTCCCAGCATCAGGGTTTTTTCCAGTGAGTTGGTTCTTTGCATCAGGTGGCCACACTACACATCTTCTGTATTTTTCTACTTGCCTTCATAGGTTTATCAGTTCAGTTCAGTTCAGTTCAGTCTCTCAGTCGTGTCCGACTCTTTGCGACCCCATGAATTGCAGCATGCCAGGCCTCCCTGTCCATCACCATCTCCCAGAGTTCACCCAGACTCACGTCCATCGAGTCCGTGATGCCATCCAGCCATCTCATCCTCTGTCGTCCCCTTCTCCTCCTGTCCACAATCCTTCTCAGTATCAGAGTCTTTTCCAATGAGTCAACTCTTCTCATGAGGTGGCCAAAGTACTGGAGTTTCAGCTTTAGCATCATTCCTTCCAAAGAAATCTCAGGGCTGATATCCTTCAGAATGGAGTGGTTGGATCTCCTTGCAGTCCAAGGGACTCTCAAGAGTCTTCTCCAACACCACAGTTCAAATGCGTCAATTCTTCGGCGCTCAGCCTTCTTCACAGTCCAACTCTCACATCCATACATGACCACAGGAAAAACCATAGCCTTGACTAGACGGACCTTGGCCGACAAAGTAATGTCTCTGCTTTTGAATATGCTATCTAGGTTGCTCATAACTTTTCTTCCAAGGAGTGTCTTTTAATTTCATGGCTGCAGTCACCATCTGCAGTGATTTTGGAGCCCCCCAAAATAAAGTCTGACACTTTCCACTGTTTCCCCATCTATTTCCCATGAGGTGATGGGACTGGATACCATGATCTTTGTTTTCTGAATGTTGAGCTTTAAGCCAACTTTTTCACTCTCCTCTTTCACTTTCATCAAGAGGCTTTTAGTTCCTCTTCACTTTCTGCCATAAGGGTGGTGTCATCTGCATATCTGAGGTTATTGATATTTCTCCCAGCAATCTTGATTCTAGCTTGTGGTTCCTCCAGTCCAGCGCTTCTCATGATGTACTCTGCATATAAGTTAAATAAGCAGGGTGACAATATACAGCCTTGACCTACTCCTTTTCCTATTTGGAACCAGTCTGTTATTCCATGTCCAGTTCTAACTGCTGCTTCCTGACCTGCATACAGATTCCTCAGGAGGCAGATCAGATGATCTGGTATTCAGGTGTTTCTTGACTTCCTATTTTTGCATTCCAGTCCCCAATAATGAAAAGGACATCTTTTTTGGGTGTTAGTTCTACAAGGTCTTGTAGGTCTTCATAGAACCATTCAACTTCAGCTTCTTCAGCGTTACTAGTTGGGGCATAGACTTGGATTACGGTGATATTGAATGGTTTGCCTTGGAAAAGAGCAGAGTATCTCCTAATTTATAAAGAAAATGGCCCCAGCACAACTCACCATTTCTAAGCTTTAATTATATAAAGTTTTAAACAATTCTTAATAAATAATGAATACCACAGAATTTTCACATTAGTTTCTAAAAAACCCATCTGAAGTCGCTAAGCAACTAAAGACATTTCACAATAAAGTGAAAAGACAACACACTTCAAATCACATGGGTCTGGGGGTTGAATGCCAATGATACCACATACCAGCTGTAAGGTCTTGGGAAAATGACATTATATATTTGACCTTATCCCTCCTTATCTACTTCAGTTTAAAAATGGAGAAACGGTGGGGAGGGATTAAAAGGAATAATGTAAAATAATTCCTTAGAATTCTGTCCAAGTTCTATGAGACTCATATAATACAGTAAGCATCTATAATAACTGTTTTTAATTTCCCTAATACTTTTAAAAACACCATTGTCTCTTAGTTTTTCCACGCTCAAATTCTTAGAAGTGCCTTTCTTTTCTTTATCTCCTCCACTAAATTTATCAAGTCCTTTTTTCTCTTTCTTGGTAAAACTTACAGATTTTCCCCTTTCTTTGCATTTCTCTGAAGACTACTCAAATACAAGTGCTCACATCCCCATATATCATTGCAGACCATTCCCAATTTATCTGCTTCATAACAACACCCTACAGAGCTACATATTCATACTCTGGCTTCATTATGTTACTTTTCAAAAGTATTTCCCTTATTCTTTACCATGAAATTAATGTTATTCAATGTGACCTTCAGATCTCATAGCCAATTTTACTAATTTCTCATTTAGTCAAGCTCATCCATTTTGATAGTGATAAGCTACATTGCCAGACTCTGCACAGGACATTTTTTCTGTTCCTACACCCTGTTATTTGTATTTTAATTGAACTTAAACATACTGTTTTCCTCTCAGCTGCGTTTTGACTTTGCTATCTATCAAAGCTTTAATTAAAACTTCTATCAAGTGGCCTTATTCAAATCACTTTCAAGAAAAACCATCAGTTCTTATAAAAATAAATTTTCACAAAATGTGTGTGCGTGTGGTCGATGATGTTATATAATAATATTTGTGACATATGCATCAAGAAAATGGGTTGAACTGGCCAGGCAAGCACCCTTAGATTCTTGGATATGGAGTATTCGCAGTTCAAGGGCATTGCCACTAGGTGGTAATCAGACTACACTGATTTCAAGAGTAAATTCTCTAGATAATTATTTAGGGAGAATGTACCACATGGAGATTTTTTTTTTAAACTTTCTACCCCAAATAATATTTATCTATCATCTATGTTTAAATTATATTAATATGTAAACGATACATATCTAAGTATCTATAACTATAAATGCACGTACAACTGGATATTATAAAGTATATGAAATTATTAGGTTAATATTTCAATACTAATATGTTTACTATATTCTTTTAAAAGTATAAATGTATAATAAATATGTTGAAATACTCCTACTTTTAATCCATTTACATATTTACCTACTCAACTACCCCAAAACAAATATAATTCAAAGGACATTTAAGAACCACTGCACTAATGTCTGTCTTAGAAGATTAGAAATGATTTGCCTTTTCTCAGGACGCAACCTCAGATTGACAGGGTCATAATATCTGCAGACACAGGAAAGTCCATACTGTTCCAAAGAGTGACAAATTTTTAGCCATCAATCTTGATGGTTAAAATTTTTAACCATCAGAAACTGTAAGCCAAAGAAAGTTATGACCAACTTAGACAGCATATTAAAAGGCAGAGACATTACTTTGCCAACAAATGTCCATCTAGTCAAGCCTGTGGTTTTTCCAGTGGTCATTTGTAGATGTGAGAGTTGGACTATAAAGAAAGGTGAGTGCCAAATAATTGATGCTTTTGAACTGCGGTGTTGGAGAAAACACTTGAGAGTCCCTTGGATTGCAAGGAGATACAACCAGTCCATCCTAAAGGAGATCAGTCCTGGGTGTTCATTAGAAGGACCGATGGTGAAGTTGAAATTCCAATACTTGGCCACCTCATGTGAAGAACTGACTCATTGGAAAAGACCCTGATGCTGAGAAAGATTGAGGGCAGGAGGAGAAGGGGACGACAGAGGATGAGATGGCTGGATGGCATCAGCAACTCGATGGACATGGGTTTGGGTGGACTCCGGGAGTTGATGATGGGCAGGGAGGCCTGGCATGCTATGGTTCATGGGGTTGCAAAGAGTTGGACAAGACAGAGTGACTGAACTGAACTGAAGCAAAACATCAAAGTGTTAATTAAATGAGCAAGATACTGACATCACATCAAAGAAGGTATTTGTCACTGCTGCCTCACACTCAGCCTCAGGGTTCAAACCAAATGGATGTGTTCTCCCACATGACTGGTGACAGGTTTTTTTTTTGTTGTTTTGTTTTTTGTTTTTTTTTTAATTCTAGACAGAGGCGCACGGCACCAAAGAGCAATTTTGGTTCCATCATATCCACTACTCTTCCTCACCCTACCCCAACCCTGCCTATTTCACAGCGTCACCTCTCCGTCTAGCCTAGGTTGACTGGCGTCAAAGAGAACTGGTCACACCCATTTGCCCTTGCAGGAGACTGCTGGCTGACCATCAGTCAGAAAACCAGGCTGAAATACTGACATCTTACCACTGCCTTTTGATGACTGGCCCTATAATTGGAATAATCCACATCATAGTTTCTTTTCACTGTAGTTTTCATTTCATGCATGTTATTTCATTGCTCAATTAGTTTTCAAATTCCACAGCAGGTATTCCAGCTCAGGGATCAACAGAGTTCCTCTCTGTCTTGTTTAATAACAAGCTTATCACTAGAGACCTTTACAAGCTCTGATCGATTATTCTTGAAAAGCATATTTTTATAATTATATTTATTTTTAATTGGTTAATGATTACTTTACAATATTCGTTTGATTTCTGCCATACATCAACAGGAATTAACCATAGGTGTACATATGTCCCCTCCCTCTTGAACTATTCTCAAAAAGTTTTTTAAAAACAGAGCAAGCCATTAGAAGATAACTTTGTCTACCTGATTTAAAAAAATATATATGTATTTTGGAGCTTCCCTGGTGGCTCAGATGGTAAAGAATGTGGGCGGCCTGGGTTTGATCCCCAGGTTGGGAAGATCCCCTGGAGGAGGGCGTGGCAACCCACTCCAGTATTCCTGCTGGGAGAATCCCATGGACAGAGGAGCCTGGTGGGCCACAGTCCATGGGTCACAAAGACTCGGACAAGACTGAGCGACTAAGCACACACACACACACACACACACACACACACATATCTTAGTTTCTCATAGTCTTTCATCAGTAACAGAATTTTTTTCCCCATGTTATCTGTTTTGGCCTTTGTATATGGTTCATGGGGTTCTCATGGCTAGTATACTGGAGTGGTTTGCTATTTCCTCTTCCAGTCTTTTTCTGGGGGGATTAATATAACTAGACTTAAAGCAGAAAAATTTCCCTTTCTCTTTCATAAAGTATACTATTGACTACCATCAAACAAAGTTGCTTCCTATTGGTAAAGACAAAATAATTATCAACTTCTAAGTACACACCATGTATCCAGCATTGTGTCAAACCCTGTACATGTTTCTTGTTTGTTTTTCTTTTTTTGTTTTTTTTTTTTTTTCACCACATTGGGCAGTTTGTGGGATCTTAGTTCCCCAACCAGGGATCGAACCTCTGCCCCTTTCAGTGGAAGAGCAAAGTCCTAACCACTGGACCATCAGGGAAGTCCCTGTACATGTTGAATTTAATGCAACTGCACTCTGGAGTCAGTACTAAAATCAACAGGTTACTGACGTTTAAAAAGTTGACCTCACTCCAGAGTGTTTCTGATCTTTACTGTTAATATCATTCTCCTCTAAATAAAAGAAAAATTCAAGAAAAATCACTTAAATTCAGTGGCAGACTGGCAAAACCAAATGATTAGTAAGTTAGAGGCTATCCTGTATTTACTTTTATATTTATGTCTCTATTCAGATATGAGAGTTCTCTGAAATAAAATGAATCTCAATAAAATTATGTTAGCAAATGCATGATTTCCAGTCACTGTGGTGCCATCTGTACTGTGCACACTTTTGGGTGGCATGAGTGATGAGGAACATCTGATTATACAGGGGATTACACAGGCAACTATAAAATCTTTTCAGTTAACATGTGTTTCTTCCATTCCATAACTTGTTCTTCATATTGCTGATATGCATTCATGCAAAGTCCCAAACATTAAAAAAAAATCAGTTGTGATT
This sequence comes from Ovis aries, assembly GCF_016772045.2. Taxonomy (NCBI): domain Eukaryota; kingdom Metazoa; phylum Chordata; class Mammalia; order Artiodactyla; family Bovidae; genus Ovis; species Ovis aries. The sequence continues at coordinate 108,694,115 of NC_056055.1, forward strand.
TACAAATATAATACTATAGTTGGCCAGGCTCCTCTGTCCATAGGATTCTCCAGACAAGAATATAGGAGTGGTTTGCTAGAGCTTCCTCCAGGGGAATCTTCCCAGCCCCAGGATTGAACCTGGGTTTCTTGAATTGCAGCCAGATTTTTTTACCATCTGAGCTACCAGGGAAGCCTATAAATGAGTCAAAGTTATCATATTCCATTAAATGCAAGGGAAATCAAAGTACAGTCATAAACAGCAGTTCTAAACTTTAAAGATAACTTAACTGGAGCCTTTTAACAACATGAGCCAAGAATTCAAGTTTGGGGAGATTTTGTTTTGTTCATGGCAACAAATATTAGCAAAACATCAATATAATTGAATATAATTCCAGCAGACATTCAATTAAGCTCCTACTGCTCTAGAATATATTGAATTGACAGTTTCATCTAAATTACTGATATTTTTGAAGGCATTAACTATGTAGGTACATAGTTAGTGATTACATTTCCCTAAATCCTTTACTGCCTGTTGGATTTTCAGAGTTAGTTAACGTCTCCAGATTTTTGATTTCTCATATGTAAAAATTGGAGGATTTAGACTGGCATTTTTGACGGTCTTTTTAGAGTCCTGAAAATCTATCATCATCTGAGTTATTGGAAGAGGAAACAGTCTGGGGCCTGAAGTCAGTTGCCTTAAAAAATGAAGACTCTTTCCAGAGTATGTCAACACACCCTAAAAATACTATTTTATAATATGTTCAATGCACAGTGGTGACTTGGAAGAGAAGGAAGTCAAACAGGGTGGGGATATACGTTTATGTATAACTGATTCACTTTGCTGTACAATAGAAACTAATGCAACATCATAAAGCAACTATTTACCCATAAAATCAGTTTTAAAAATACGGTTTTATTTCAGAATATTTTTGGACTTTCCTATTATTCAAAACAAGCAAACAAATAAACCAAAATATCTCTTTCCTTCAAAGTAAATATCATCTATTTACCAAGAGGTTTTTTTTAATTTTAATTAAAGTCAGGATCAACCCTGTTTGGTCTTAAACTTATATTTCCTCACTTGTTAATTTTCTCTAAATATAAGGTATTCTACAGATGCTCTACTTGGCGTCCATGTTGTGCTAATCCTAAACACTAAGGCATACTCCAGTTATTGAGGGATCACTACTTCCTGAGGAGTCCGAATTCTTCTCAACTACTTACAGCACAGGCCAAATGATGAGAGAATCACCCAGTATGGGAGGACAATCACATGAGGGAAAGCTGTTCTGGCTGAAAACAAACACGAAAAGAGTTCCCAAGGGGATCACATCGTATCTCCTAAGTCTGGGGAATAAGAATTGCTAAAATTTACCAAGATTATCTCTGTGCCAAGTAATACACTGAGCATTTTTGTGTACTATATTATATCCATTAATTCCTATAAAATCATATAGATTCAATCCTTATTTACCTACCTGATCATGAAGAAGTGGGAAAGATATTTTTGTTATAAACTGTATTTATAACACAGCTTAATTGATGGTATGATCTGGAACCAAAGAAAGGTATAGTGATCTCAATAGAAAAATAATGGGGATTTCTTGAAGGAAATGGTACATAGGGACCAGAAAGGTGACTAGGCATCGGTTACTGGAAAAGGAAAGAGAAACAGTAGAAATTCCAAAGTGGGAAAAACTACCATACATTTTAGGAATCTAGGCAGTGCAGTATGGACGGTACATGTATTAAATTAATACAGTATGCCCTGGGAATGAAGCTGGAAGAGCAAGTAAGCCATGGGTTTTATTTATTTTTTTTTTAATTTTCAGTTTTATTTATTTATTTATTATTATTTTTTTTAATTTTTATTTTTACTTTATTTTACCTTACAATACTGTATTGGTTTTGCCATACATTGACATGAATCCACCATGGGTGTACATGAGTTAGATGATATAGTGTAGGAGATGGGAGGGGGGTTCACGTTTATTTATTTTATAATATTGTATTGGTTTTGCCATACATTGACATGAATCTGCTATGGGTGTACATGTGTTCCCCATCCTGAACCCCCATCCCATCTCCCTCCCCATCCCATCCCTCTTTGTCATCCCAGTGCACCAGTCTTGAGCCATGGGTTTTAAAGCATCTTAAAAGGGCTTCTCAGAGAAGGCAATGTCAACCCACTCCAGTACTCTTGCCTGGCAAATCCCATGGACGGAGGAGCCTGGTGGGCTGCAGTCCATGGGGTCACTAGGAGTCAGACACAACAGAGCAACTTCACTTTCACTTTTCACTTTCGTGCATTGGAGAAGGAAAGGGCAACCCACTCCAGTGTTCTTGCCTGGAGATTCCCAGGGACGGGCGAGCCTGGTGGGCTGCCGTCTATGGGGTCGCACAGAGTCGGGCACGACTGAAGTGACTTAGCAGCAGCAGCAGAAAGGCTTCCCAGGTGGCTCTAGTGGTAAAGAATCCGCCTGTCAATGCAGGAGACATAAGAGATGAAGGTTCGATCCCTAGGTCGAGAAGATCTGGGGAGTAGGAAATGGCAACCCACTCCAGTATTCTTGCCTGGAAAATTCCATGGACAGAAGAGCCTGGCGGGCTACAGTCCTTGGGACTGCAAAGAGTCAGACATCAGTCCATAGGAGTGAGTACATAAGAAGAATGACTAGACGTTGCCTTGGTTTGCCCAGAGCGGTCCTAACATAACTGTTACTATCACCTTTTGTCCCAACAGAATTACTTCATAGCATCCTTTTAACTTGCACAGTTTTCCTAACTGGACAATACAGTCTATGTATAGAAGGTTCTACCTTTACACAAGTTCAGTGGGGAATGATATACAGTTTATAAACAGAGAATTGGCACAATCAGACTCAATCTTTAGAAAAGTTACTATCTACAAAACAGAGAATAGTCTAGAGACAATATAAATGGCAGAGATGGCTATCTCACACACCTGCAAAGCTCTATCCTCATCTCTGTGGTGTAGAGAGTTGTCACAAAGCAGCTGTCCAGTTAAGGACCAAGTTCCAAAACTAGCTAGGCAATCTCTTCCTTCTTCCTTCAGTTGCTGGGGCCTTACATCAATGTCCAGCACAACTTTCAAATCTGCTTTAAAGATGCATTTTCTTATTTGGGGTTACTGAATGAGTGCATGAAAGAAAGGCCATAAACACATCACTTCCCACTGGACTTTACATGAGCAAACTGGACTTCAGATGAGCAAATAAAATGAACTTTTTTGTTAAGGCCTGAAGATGTAAGAATTTGTGTGCTGCTTTCTTCAGACACCCAGTGTGTTCAACTCTTTGTGACCCTATGGACTAGCTTTTCTGTCCATGGGATTCTCCAGGCAAGAATACTAGAGTGGTTTGCCATTTCCTTCTCCAGGGAATCTTCCCTACCCAGGGAATGAACCCACATCTCTTATGTCTCCTGCATTTGCAGACAGATTCCTTTCTATTAGCACCACCTGGGAAGTTATGTAGTAGCAAATGGTGTTAACACCACTATAGGAAGATTCATGCTATATCAATCATTCATAAGGCTATTACAACCTGATATTATCATAACACCGTTAATCAGCTATACGCCAACACAAAATAAAAAGTTCAAGAAAAATAAGACTATTGCAATAATCCAGATAAGAAAGAATGCTGACATTATAACCAAGGATGAAGGAAGTGAAGTGCTATAGTCAAGGCAGGTATCAAGTTTGCCCCTGAGGTTTTTCAGTTTGCAAACCTGAATAAATTATCATCAAACTTACTAATTTTAGAGAGTGGAAGAAGATGATTTGAGAAAAGGAAAAATACTGAGTTCAGCTTCTACTGCATTTCAGACTACCTGACTGATAGTAGGTTCAGTCTGTATTTTCATCATTGACACATTGCCCAAAGTCAGTGATTTTTCTTCCCCTAGTTTTTAAAGTGAATGTTGTGAGGCCCCCTGCGTTTCCTTTTCCTGACTCTTGCATCAGTCCATTACTTGGTTCTCATACACACTGCCTACGTGTACATATTTTCACAACAACGTGATTGACAAATAGGCCCCTGAAGGCTCACCTTGCTTCAAAGATTGTGACGGTGATTTTGCCACATAAAAATCTGGGTTCACAGGAATAAGGGCTTCCCTAGTAGCTCAGTTGTTAAAGAATTTGCCTGCAATGTAGGAGACCTGGGTTCAATCCCTGGGTCAAGAAGATCCCCTGGAGAAGGAACTGGCAACCCACTCCAATATTCTTGCCTGGAGAATCCTATGGACAGAGGAGCCTGGGGGGCTAGAGTCTAAGAGGTTGCAAGAGTTGGACACAACTGAGTGACTAAACCACCACCACAGGAATTCAGTGATCAATTAGTTAGATTCAGTTAGATAAGGAAAATACAGCACAACAGACTTGAGCGTAGGTTTGCTCCCTTAGCATAATTTTAAAAGCCATTTTTTTTCCATGATGCCATGTGCAGAGTGGTCTAAGTATAACAGAAGGAATTGAAATTTCAGTGCTTAGGAATTGGGAGGTTTGAATTTGAATTTCATCTTGGCCTTTTACCAGCTATATGATGATGGGCAAAGCATTGGAGTCTGTTTTTAAGTTCCTTATCTATATAATCCTGGAGGAGGAAATATCAACCCACTCCAGTATTCTTACTGCGAAAATTCCACGCACAGAGGAGTGTGGTGGGCTAAAGTTTATGAGGTCGCAAAGTCAGACACAACTGAGCACACATCTATATAATAGGGTTTTTTGATGTTATAGATTTGTATGTAACCCTGTGGAATTCTTAGAACTATATCCAGCATACAGCTTTAATAAATGTTAGATAGTGTCATTTCCTTTTCATTTAGCGACTCAATTATTAAGAATGTTGTATTTTCTGATTTGGATATTATGCCATTATTTTGATTAAATAAATATTTCAGGCCTCGCAGACATAATTAAATTAAAATCAATTATTTTTTTTGTATGATTCTGGATCATAGTCTATTCCTTTCTTCAATTTAAAAATATGAAGAACTTTTCCAAGTAATTTTAAATCTCTACCTGCACTCAGGAGGTCTGTTCTTTCTCAGTAATCTAGTTTAAAGTATATGGTAATGTAACTTTATATTATAATAAATGCTACTTGACTCCATTGCCTGGAGGTCAATTAAATTATACCTTTTAGCTCTTATCTCCAAAAGCAGTATTGGGTCCATTAGCACAAATAATGTAGATTGTGAGAAGCATTACAGTGACCTCACTTTAAGGATATGGTTGTGGAATTCCCTGGCTGTCCAGTGGTTAGGACTCTGTGCTGTCACTGCCATAGGCCTGGGGTTCAATCTCTGATCAGGGAACTAAGATCCAGCAAGTTGTCCAGTGAGGTTAAAAAAAAAAAAAAAAGAAAACTATGTGATTGATGACTTGACTAGTGGTCCTTCCAAAACTCCATTGAAGTTTGGTTTAGTTAACTAGTGGGATCTCAAACATATTCAAAGTCAAGCATAATCAAGGAATATTAATGGATGACCTCTCTTCAATTACTCGTTGGTCAGGTACCAGTATTTTGGTTGGAAATGTGTTCTCTATCCCCAGGGCATGCACGCTCAGTCGCTCAGTAATGTCTGACCCTGTGACCCCATAGACCATAGCCCACCAGACTCCCCTGTCCATAGGATTTTTCAGGCAAGAATACAGAACTGGGTTGTCATGCCCTCCTCCAGGAATCTTTCCAAACCAGGGATCCAACCTACATCTCCTGCATTGGCAGGCAGATTCCTTACCACTGGGCCACCTGCGTCTCCTTTGCAGCCAGAGAGGGAGATGCTCTATACAGTCAGCAAGAATGGGAGCTGACTGTGGCTCAGATCATGAACTTCTTTTTGCAAAATTCAGACTTAAATTGAAGAAAGTAGGGAAAACCACTAGACCATTCAGGTATGATCTAAACCAAATCCCTTATTAATCAATGGAAGTGACAAATAGATTAAAGGGATGAGATCTGATAGACAGAGGGCCTGAAGAACTATGGATGAAGATTTGTCACATTGCACCAGATGCCGTGATCAAAACCATCCACAGGAAGAAGAAATGAAAAAAGGCAAAATGGTTTTCTGAGAAGGCCTTAAAATAGCTGAGTAAACAAGACAAGCAAAAGGCAAAGGAGAAAAGGAAAGATATATCCATCTGAATCCAGAGTTCCAAAGAATAGCAAGGAGAGATAAGACAGCCTTCCTAAGTGATAAACACAGATAAATGGAGGAAAACAATGGACCTGAAAAGACTAGAGATCTCTTCAAGAAAATTATAGATACCAAGGGATATTTCGTACAAAGATGGGCACAATAAAGGACAGAAACAGTATGGATCTAACAGAAGCAGAAGATATTAACAAGAGGTGGCAAGAATACACAAAAGAACCAAAAAAAAAAAAAAAGATCTTCATGACACAGAAAACCACAATGGTGTGATCACTCACCTAGAGCCAGACATCCTGGAATGCAAAGTCAAGTGGGCCTTAGGAAGTGTCACTACAAACAAAGCTAGTGGAGGTGATGGAAATGCAATTGAGCTCTTTCAAATCCTAAAAGATGATGCTGTGAAAGTACTGCCCTCAATATGCAAGCAAATTTGGAAAACTCAGCAGTGGCCACAGAACTCGAAAAGGTCAGTTTCCCATCCAATCCCAAAGAAAGGCAATGTCAAAGGATAACCAAACTACCTCACAATTGTATGCCTCTCACACACTAGCAAAGTAATTCTCAAAATTCTTCAAGCCAGGCTTCAGCAGTACATGAACTAAGAAATCCCAGATGTTTATGCTGGATTTAGAAAAGGCAGAGGAACCAGAGATCAAATTGCCAGCATCTGTTGGATCATAGAAAAAGCAAGAGAGTTCCAGAAAAACACCTACTTCCACTTCACTGACTACACTAAAGCCTTTGACTGTGTGGATCACAGTAAACTGCGGAAAATTCTTCAAGAGATGGGAATACCAGACCACCTGACATGCCTCTTGAGAAATCTGCAAGCAGGTCAAGAAGCAACCATTAGAACCAGACATAGAACAACAGACTGGTTCCAAATTAGGAAAGGAATATGTCAAGACTATATATTGTCACTCTGTTTATTTACCTTATATTCAGAGTACATCATGTGAAATGCTGGGCTAGATGAAGCACAAGCTGGAATCAAGATTGCCAGGAGAAATATCAATAACCACAGATACGCAGATGAGACCACCTTTATGGGAGAAAGTGAAGAAGAATTAAATAACCTCTTGATGAAAGTGAATGAGGAGAGTGAAAAAGCAAAAACTAAGATCACGGCATCTGGTTCCTTCACTTCATGGCAAATAGATGAGGAAACAATGGAAACTGTCACAGACTTTCTTTCCTTGGGCTCCAAAATCACTGTAGATGGTGACTGCAGCCATGAAATTGAAAGCTGCTTGCTCCTTGGAAGAAAAGCTATAACCAACCTAGACAACATATTAAAAAGCAGAGACATTACTTTGCTGACAAAGGTCCATAGAGTCCAAGCTATGGTTTTTCCAGTAGTCATGTATGGATGTGAGAGTTGGACCATAAAGAAAGCTGAGCACCAAAGAATTGATGCTTTTGAACTGTGGTGTTGGAGAAGATCCTTAAGAATCTCTTGAACTGCAAGGAGATCGAACCAGTTAATCCTAAAGAAATCATTCCTGAATATTCATTGGAAGGGCTGATGCTGAAGCTCTAATACTTTGGCCACCTGATGTGAAGAGCTGACTGGTAAGAAAAGACCCTGATGGTGGGTAAGATTGAATGCAGGAGGAGAAGGGGATGACAGAGGATGAGATGGTTACATGGCATCATCGACTCGATGGACATGAGTTTCAGCAATCTCTGGGTGTTGGTTATGAACAGGGAAGCCTGCCCTGTTGCATTCCGTTGGGTTGCAAAGAGTCGGACACGACTGAGTGACTAAAGTGAACTGGGCCACCTGGGAAGCCCTCCATCCCCAGGAATGTACATTTAATGTCCATCCCCCATTTAATGGTGTTTTGGGGACTGTATTTTATTTCACCATACTCGCCATCCAATCTTCAACACAGAGTAAATTATGTGAGCTCCACTAACATTTCTTAAATGAATTAATGGATGAATCATTATAGGCACTAAAGCACAAGGTAGATGAAAAATTAAACGTGCCTTTTTACCTTTTTTCCCTAAGAACTGTGGCAATAATGGGAAAATTAGGGAACTGAAGGTAGAAGAGAAGTTTACGGTGCTGAGTTTTTTCAAGATAAATGAGATTCAGCATGTTTTAATGCTGAGAGAGGCCTGAAAGAATATTGTAACACACACACACACACACACACACACACACACACACACACACACAGATGACTCTTCTTTCAGAAATAGTGTCAAACATAATCTCCAAGCCCTTTTCTTACTTGTACCCTTTGAAAACAGTGGTTTTATTATCATTGTTGAGTTGACTATAAACAGTCCCAAACTCAACATGCAGATCACCTTTTTGCAGTGTGCTGTGTTTCTCAACTTTTCAATATAATGATTTGTTGATCTTGAGAGAATAGTTTGAAAAATCACACAAGCTGTTGGAATATTTGCACAGTGATTCTCTGCTGAATAGCAGCTTGGGCTTTCCATTTCCATCTGCTTCAACTTACTAAGTGCAAGAGGTATTATTATTATGATCATCATTATTATTATCATTGAATTATCTGAATTCCAAATGAGGAAACAGACAAACCACATAGCATCTTTAGTGGCATAAAAATAACTTTTGCTCAAAGGGAATTTTTGTTGTCTATAATAAAGTCTTTTGAATTTAATTCCCTTCTCCATTTGAAAAGGGCAAGTTTATCCAAGTGTAAATAATATGCTCATGTCTGTGACAAATGAAACCATTAAAAATAATAAATTAGTCTGCAAAGCTTTCAGCATGTATTCTTCTTAACATTTTGCCCTTCAGTCTCCTTGAACAATGAAGGTAACCCCCTCTCTGCTTCTGATCACCATTTATTTCTAAGAATAGGAATACTTCACTGATCTGAAATTCTCCCATTTGCTACAGAGCTAGAAACCAAGAGAGAAGTAACCAGGGTTTCTGAAAATTGGAAGCAGATAAAATGCAAGCAACTGACCTCTTAGATACACAGTGCTTTGTAGTCTGTATATTCTCAAATTACCTACTAATATTTCTTGGCACAATCAATGCTTATCAAACACCAGCCTTTAATGCAACCCCGCAGAGATCTCAGAGCATTGTTGGCTTATGAGAACTTAGATTTAGTTCAAGGATGTTCTCCTGTGCAGCCTTGCCTCCTATATGATGAAAGTATTCATAAAGGTCCCATCTTATACTGCAGTTTTTCATAATGTATGGTGCATGAATGAGGTTCTGTTCCAAAATGGATAGTTATAAAACATCCCAAATGGGTAAAGGTTCAAAATGGGTAAAGATATAAAGCATTTTTAAATGAGCAAACCCTCAGCCATGCTGAAAATATGGTTCACAAGAATTTGATGTGAACTATGGCACTAATACTGCCAACTGGAATCTCTCTGCATTTGTGTCAAACTTTTGCTGAGATGTCAGGGTAGGCCAACAAAGGTCCCTTTAGTCAAAGCTACATTCCAGTTTATGCACGATGTGAGAGTTGGACCAAAAAGAAGGCTGAGCACCAAAAAACTGATGCTTTTGAACTGTGGTGCTGGAAAAGACTCTTGAGAGTCCCTTGAACTGCAAGGAGACCAAATAAATCAATCCTGAAGGAAATCAGTCCTGAATATTCATTGAAAGGAATGATGCTGAAGCTAAAATTTCAATGCTTTGACCACGTGATGCAAAGAGCCAATTCATTGGAAAAGACCCTGATGCTGGGAAAGACTGAAGGCAGGGGAAGGGGACAACAGAGGATGAGATGGTTGGATGGCATCACTGACTCAATTGACATGAGTTTGAGCAAACTAGGGGAGATAGTGAAGGACAGGGAAGCCTGTGTGCTATAGTCCATGCAGCAGCAAAGAGAACAACCACAGTGTAGACCCATGAAGACTGAAATGTGTTGCTTAAGAGCACAGAGCCTTCTGACTTTTCCAGTGTGTGTACTGGAGGTGTCCTGTGCCTGGTGTCACTCACAGCAGTCCAGAGATTCACTGTGTTTCCTAAAGGACTTTTGGATAGCAGACACTTTTCCCTTAGACCATCCTACTTCTGCTGGGATGCTCAGCCCACCTCCCTCCACCTGAAGGGGACTTCTTGACCATCTAGGGGTCTGTTTAGCTATGATTTTCTCAGAGAAGACTCCCTGGATTTGTATCCTGAATTAAACTTGTCACACCCTGTACTTTGCCTTCAGATCAATTCAAGCATCTATATTGATGAGCGTCATTCGATGCAAACCCATGTTTGGGGTCTCTCTCATTCTCCCCTTCAACTCCAAGAAGACCCTGTTTTAATCCACACTGAAGATTCTGCTTATGGCCTGAGAGTTACTCAACATGCAGTCCCTGAATAAATAAATGATCGAATGTGAGGAAAGACGCATTCACGTTGGACATGTCTGTGCAGGATGGAAAATTATAGTGAGCCTGCCTTTGACAAGTATTTCCCTTTCCTTATATTATTTTGGAAAGTGTTATGAAACTTCCCCTCATCTTCTCTTAGAGCTCACGAACAGTTCTTGAATATAAGGCTTCTGATTGCATTGATTACTGGAATGTGTGTGCCTTACTTTTTTACATCTGCAGCTCCAGGCACAAAGTAGGTGCATGTAAATGCTTTCTAAGTGAACCCTCAGTGGTTTAAGTTGTGTCAAATGGATTCAGTCACTTATCTCATTTATCATGCAGAAAAAATGAAGCTTGTTTTCATCAGCCTGTTTCTACAATGGCTTTGAGGGAGAGAATACAGAATCCAACACTGCATTCTAAAAATGGCAGGGAAGCAAAAGTACTCCAAGTACCTTATCTTGGTGACAATAAAAATATGAGCTTAATGTTGGGAAAAAGAAATGCAAGAATAAGTAAGCAAACTGGACAAATACAAATGTTTAACAGTCAGAAGAGTACTTTAATTGTGAAATTAAATATATATAATCCTCTGGACTTCTGTGGTGGCCCAGTGGTTAAGACTCTGTGTTCTCAATGCAGGGGGTCCAGGTTCCATCCCTGGTGGGGGAATTAAAATCCCACATGCCATGGGGAGCAGCAAAAAAAAAAGTGAGATTTGACATCCAAGTTAAATAAATAGCTCTAAAGTATTTAATAATTCATTATTCTTATTAATGTCACATAATTATCAAAGGCCATCAGTGATATCCATTATCCTCAGTGAATATGTCAAAAATGAACTTTTGGCCCTGAAACTGTGCCTGAACAAGACAGATAAAGATTATTTTCTTCATTTGAAATTGCCACTGTCAAGGTTAAGGGGGCCAGACACTGCAAACCTTTGATAGAAACTCTCTTGTCAGAAGCAGAATTTTTTATGAGACAACTGTTTTGAATGCCCTTAAATCAAGAATTTAAATCTTTTCAAATATAATTGGTGTGTTTTGGAAAGTCTATCATTAATACAAATGAAGTTGATTCATTTTGATTACTTATCTTGAAAGAGTAGCTAGTTTTTATTAAAAAAGAAAAAAGAAAGAAAAGCTCATTTGAAGCAATAGTTCTTTAGCAGAAGAGACTAAGTGTGGACCTGGAAGATGAAGTTTCAATATAATTTTGAAATATATGTCTTATCACTCAGATTAAAATATGGACACTCTACAGCAGGATTTCTAACATTTAAATATACTGAAATCTCTTGTTTCATACTGGATCTTTTTTTAGTACCATGATACAAACATAGGACTTTATAAATATCTTAAAATGTTTATGTTTTGCTGGAAGGTTGTAAACTCAAACAGTATTAGAGTTCTGGAATCAGCATCAGCATCTTACATGATAAAAGTCATAACTATCAGGCAGATTGTATTTTTTAAAAAATATTACATATGTGTTAAAACAAGTTACATGTGTATGTTAATGAATATGCTACTAAGTGGTAATGTGCCAATGCTGTGTGCTGTGCTTAGTTGCTCAGTCTTGTCTGATCCTCCCAACCCAGGGATTGAAGCCAGGTCTCCCGCATTGGCAGGTGGGTTCTTCACCAGCTGAACTATCAGGGAAGCCTCAGTGTGCCAATATTTTCAAGTGAAAGTGACAGCCGCTCAGTCGTGTCCGACTCTTTGTGACCCCACGGACTATACAGTCAAAGCACTGAAGTGGGTAGCCTTTTCCTTCCACAGGGGATCTTCCCAACCAAGGGTCCAACCAGGGTCTCCTGAATTGCAGGTGGATTCTTTACCAACTGAGCTCTCAGGGAAGCCTGCAAATATTTTAAAGTAATTATCAAATGTCTACTTTTTTTTTTTTTTTTTTTACTGTGCAATGTTTTACACAACATGAAATCAACCATTTTAAAGTAAACAATTCAGTGGCATTCAGTGCATTTGCAAGGCCTTACACTCATCCCCTCTATCTACTTCTTTCATGCTCTGAAAGGAAACCTGGACACATGGAGAATTTACTCCTCAGGCTCCCAGGCCCCCAGCATCAACCATCTGAATTCTATTTCTCTGGATTTATCTATCTGAATATTTTATATAAGTAGAATCATATAATATGTGACCTCTTATACTTGGCTTCTTTTTCTAAAAAGATTTTTTTTAATGTGGGCTGTTTTAAAATTATTGAATTGTTACAATACTGCTTCTGTTTTACATTTTAATTTTTTGACTGAGAGGCAGGTGTGATCTTAGCTTCCCGACCAGGGATCAAACCCATACCCTCTGCATTGGAAAGCGAAGTATTAGCCATTAGACCACCATGGAAGTCCCTTGGCTTCTTTCATTTGGCATAGCGTCCTAGATTTTATCCACCTCATAGCACTTGTCAGTACCTCATTCCTCTTTAGGGCTGAATAATATCCCATTGCATGCATATATCACAATTTGTTTATTCAGTCAATGGTGGCCACTTGGGCTGATTCCACATTTGGCCTATTGTGATTCATGCTGCTTTGAACACGAGTGTGTTTGAATTTGAGAATCCATTTCCCGCCCCTTTGGGCATATACGTAAGAGTGGAAATGCTGGATCATATGGTAATCTGAAGTTAGCTGTTTGAGGAAGAGTTGAACTCTTTTCTACAATGACTGGAACATAACACATCCCCATCAGAAGTGTATAAGCAATTTCTCCACAGCTCTGCAAACACTTGTTATTTTCCTTAAAAAAAAGAAACAACACTATCTTTACCTTTGTGAAGTGGCACCTCATTAAGATTTTGATTGGCATTTCTCTAATGACTAATAATATTGAGTATCTTTCCAGATCTGTTTTGGAGAATTTTGCTAATTTTTAAGTGTTAAAATTTTTCAGTATAGGATACTGTTGCATATGTATAAGGCAGTGATATTAACTCTCCAATAGGTCTTCACTTTTAACATCTTAAGCCATTCAAAATGGGCTTCCCACATGACTCAGCAGGTTAAGAATACTCCTGCAGTGGGGGAGACCTAGGCTTGATCCCTGAGTCAGGAAGATTGCCTGGAGGAAGGCATGGCGATCCATTCTAGTATGCTCGCCTGGACAATCTCATTGACAGAGGAGCTTGGCGGGCTACAGTCCGTGGAGTTGCAGAGCAGATATGACTGAAGTGACTGGGCACGTATGCACACACACCATTCAGAAGAGAAGCTAAGGTAAACAAATGGAAAGTTTTACATCTTCATCTCATCTTATTAAAGATTCAGACAGAGTTATCTTCTTTTTTCAGGGAAATCACAATGTTTGTCAGCGCTACTTAACATGAGCTCAGCTGAGATATTTCTGTAACTCTGTGGTTAGCATGTTAATGGTTTCCTCCAATGCTATATTACTTTACTCAAGTAATAAATTTGTACATCAAGTGCCATATTAACTTTCAACACTCTCAGGAAATCCCCTGGTGTTAAATCCATGTCAGTTGATAGTGAAAACAGAAATGGAGGATACGATTTAGCAATGACTGTAATTGTCACTAAAGTCGTGAAGTTGATTTCTTTTTTAAGTAGACATCTTTAAAATGTACTTAAAAAAATGGCACAAAAGTCCTCTAAACTTGCACTTTATCACTATAAATCCAGTTGTAAAAAAGGATTTATCAAAAAGGAGAGATAGTATCTCACTGAAGCCAATTTTGAGAGCTGAAGGGAACTTCCTCTTTCCTGTCACTAAAAGAAATCTCAAAAAATAATGAAGAATTAACCGACAAGAAGAGATTCACAAAACATGTGATGTATGTGTTATAAATTAAAATAAGAAGACTAAGGATTTGGGCATAATAATCAGCATATTTCCTAAAATATATGTAACTAAGTTAGGCTTTGAACATGCAGGGGGTCAATTCTTTTTGGAGTTTTGTCCCTCCAGCCATATTACTGTCATAGTAAGAAAGTCCTAATTCTCATGTTTTTCTGATACAAAGATCTTTCCGGATTCTGGAGAGATTTGGCATGGAACTTGTGCCTGATATTTTATCTGAGTCTCCACGTTCTATTCCATTCGTCTTTCATCCACTGAGTAATAGTGCTGTCATCTGAGGATTGTCCTCTGCTTAGAGCATGGGCTGCTTCTTCAGGTTGCAGTCCATTCTTATTGCTGGCGATTGGCTTGGGAATCACTCGCAACCCCATTTCATTTTATCTCACAGGAGGAGAAACTTGCTGGAGATGTTTCTAGAAACTGAGAAGAACTGCAAAAGCTCTGAGATTTTACTGGACCTACAAAATGGAAGTTAGCCTCTCACTGTTATTTAACACATTGCCAGAAAACATGAGAAGCCCTAACTCAGAGGCAAAGACATTTATTACTGATAGCAGTGGGAGATTCATGTTCCTATCTGTGCTTCTTACACCCTGAATCCCCTGGGGAGATATGGAGGTGTGCTCAGGTGAATGCTACACACTGTGGCTCTGTGTCACAGCTGAGAAAGGCAGATCTTAGGAAATCCCTAATCTTATACAAGCACCACTAGCAACCTGGTATGACCTTTGCCCTGTGGGAAATAGTACTACAACCCTTGTCAGGAGACACATCATTCCTCTGCTCAGAGAAAGCCATGGTCTGTATCCTCTAAGATTGTTTGCTACTCCAAAAACATTGAAAAGTAATCTTCAACAACAATAATGAAAATGATTGTTTAATGCCTTTTCTCAGAAAACATGTATCAATACAAAAACATAAGAGACTTGGGGATAGCTTTCAACAGATATTTACTGGTGGGCTTCCCAAGTGGCACAGAGGTAAAGAATCTGCCTACAATGCATGAGATGTAGGAGACATGGGTTCCATCCCTGGGTCGAGACGATTCCCCAGAGAAGGGCATGGCAATCCGGACCAGAATTCTTGCCTGGGAAATCCCATGGACAGAGGAACCTGGCAGGTTACAGACCATGGGGTCACAAAGAGGCAGACACGACTCAATTGAGTGAGCACTCACATTAAGTGAGAGGTACGGGCCCTCTCGCACGCCATGGGAGGTAGTCAAGTACCTATGCAGCCCTAGAGGCTCCCAGAAGCTGTCTTACAACAGTGAAAGAAAGGAGAATGAGATGGATGTTGCCAATCACAGCATCACAGCCCAGGAAGGCAGAAGTCCTCACTTCCCTTGTTGAACCAGTGAACCTATCAATCTCAAGGCCCACATTTGGACTATTATGTTAATGATAAATCACGTATTATTTAAGCTCTTTTAGTCAGTCATGTCAAAAATCATCCTCCCTGAGTGATTCTCAGTGAAACTGACTCTCTGTTGCCTTGCTGTATCTTCCCTATTGTTATCCCTATGCCCGCAAATAAGAATTTAGCAATGGTTCTGAAAAAAGTTGGAGATATGATGGCACTAAATTATCATTCACAACTTTGCATGCATCTTACTGTCACTTAAAATCTGAGGGGAAAAGAAGTAGATAAAATAGAAAACACAATCAGGACTTTCTGAAGCTGGCCTGGTTTGTTTGATAAATATTGATTGATTGAAAATGAATTTTTGGAACTTCCTGATAAAAAGACATTTTTGTTGTCCCAAAACAAACTAAAACAAATGTGTATTAGATGAAAACTTATGAACCTAGATAACAACTTCCCAAAGGCCTTGCCAATATTTTCTTTGAATTACACACAGTCCTATTTCATCTACTTACAGAAAATACAGAAGAATGATGATAATAGCATGATTAGTTTTACAAATGAATCTATATCTGTGAAACTATGATACACAAATTTGTAATTTACCAGAATATAATTTTTTGTCTGTAAATGAAAGAAAATTTCAGAAGTATATTTATACAAATAATCAAACGTCACATGTTTGAAGGACTTGCTCTGACAATCCACTCACCAGCAAATAGGTTGATCTTGTCTCCTGAGTAGATATGCTCACAGAGGACAGACCATTCTGTCTGGGCAACCAGTCCTGTTCAGAACTCTAGCTATCTTCTCACTGAGAGAAATTTAAGTACTATATTTTGCTAATATTCATCAGTCCTCTTATGGACTAATTAAAATTGAATCTCTGGATTTATGTATCTGAGGAAGACCACACTCTGTCTGAACCCACCGAATTACTCTATCATGGTTTCTCCAGTAGGCATGTACAGATATAAGAGTTGGATTATAAAGACTCCTGAGCACTAAAGAATTGATTCTTTCAATTATAGTGCTGAAGAAGACTCTTAAGAGTTCCTTGGACTGCAAGGAGATCCAACCAGTCTATCCTAAAGGAGATCAGTCCTGGGTGTTCATTGGAAGGACTGATGTTGAAGCTGAAACTCCAACACTTTGGCCACCTGATGCGAAGAGCTGACTCATTGAAAAAGACCCTGGTGCTAGGAAAGAATGAGAGCAGGAGGAGAAGGGGACAACAGAGGATGAGATGGTTGGATGGCATCACCGACTCAATAGACATGAGTTTGAGCAAACTCTGGGAGATAATGAAGGACAGGAGCCTGGCGTGCCACAGACTGATTGACTGAACAACAATAACATGTGACTTAAACAGCTCACATACTTCTTTACTAGACTGTTTTCTAACACATGGTACCTAGAGCCCTTTCAGCTCAAGTAATTCTGAGTCTGTGTGATGCAGTGATTCCCAGGACATGACTAAAGAAAATGCGACTGAAAGATCAAGTATTTATTGAATGCCTAAGATGCATGTGTCTGGCGCTGTTCAAGTAACTAGTATCTTTAATCCTTACAGCACTTTTGTAAAGTTGAGTCCTGCTTTTCTCATGATTGATGAAGAAACCCAGGCTTGGAGCCAAATGCCACACAGCTAATAAGCCACAGTGCTAGGTTAAGCTTTTTGACTTGAAGTCCATTCACTTTCCATTATAGCAACTAATACCTCAATAGAAATCAATTTTTTTTTAAAAGAGCAGCAACCAGTTCCTTTTAGTACTAATGGTGCCATTTATATCATTTATGACATGTTCATGACGATCCAAAGGGCAGCCCTGAAGGTCTCCCAAATGAATTATGAAAGATCATTTTCTTCTTGAATGTTATGCAGCCTACTTAGTACATACATATAGAGATAGATTAGAAACAGATACACAGGTAGATAGATAGATAGATATAGATAGATCCAGATAGGGAGAAGGAAATGGCAACCCACTCCAGTGTTCTTGTCTGGAGAGTCGCGGGGACAGGGGAGCCTGGTGGGCTGCCATCTCTGGGGTCGCACAGAGTCAGACACGACTGAAGCACCTTAGCAGCAGCAGCAGCAGCAGACACAGATAGATATGGATATAGATATAGATATAGATATATAAACATGATCTCTGAGTCAGGAAGATTCCCTGGAGGAGGAAATGTTAACTCACTCCAGTGTTACTGCCTGGGAAATCCCATGGACAGGGGAGCCTGTCCATGGGGTCCCAAAGAGTCAGACATGACTGAGCGACTCAGCACCACTACCACCGCACATATATGAACACATGTATGTTTGGGCTCTACATGAACATATTTATATCTAGGTGAGAATATAAAATTGCATACATTTGTACTTTTGTCTGTTTAGTGGAGCCAGTAGGCAAAATTTTCATGTTGTTTAGTAGCTAAGTTTTATCCAACTCTGCGACCCCGTGGACTGCAGCTTGCCAGGCTCCTCTGTTCATGGGATTCTCCAGGCAGGAATCCTGGAGTGAGTTGCCATTTCCTTCTCCAGGGGATCTTCCCAACCCAGAGATCGAACCCACATTTCCTATGTAGGTAAGCATATTCTTTACCACTGAGTCATCAGAGAAGGCCCAGTAGGCAAAATAGTTGAATAGCAATCAAATGTGTCATTCAACTAAGAAATACAAGAAAATATTCTCATTCTTTTCGAATAGTGTACTTCCTGTGTGCAAGTAGAGACATAGAAGCAACTATGCATTTGTGGGGGGTGGGGCAAAATATTTATGTGAATATCTTTACAAATTCTTATAAACTTCTCTAAAAGCATTTATTTAATGCCAGTGATTCATCTGTCAGGCACTGCTCAACTATCATCTTTAATCCTTATAGCAACTTTGTAAGTTAAGTCATTGCTTTTCTCATTAGAGATGAGGAAACCCAGCCTCAGAGACAAATGCCACACAGCTAACAAGTCACATTGCCAGGTCTATTTAACACTGACATCACTTCTACCTGGAGAAAGTTCCTCCCCATTTTCCAAGGAAAATTCTAAAAATGTTCCAGTATGGTTTTCTTTCCCTTATCATTACTGAATTATTTTTTATATACTAATATGCAATTCAACAACTGATTTTTTTTTCTGTTTTTCATTTCAGGTAGTATATTTGCTTGAGAATTATCAAAGCAATAGATGTAGTTTCCTATTAGATAAAAGCCAATGTTCAACCCCTATGCATAGCCTGATTCTCAGTCTTTATGAACTGTCTGTATATGGATTGAGTGAAGGTGTTAGTCGCTCAGTCGTGTCTGACTCTGAGAACATGGACTCAGAGGAACCAGGCTCCTCTATCCATGAGGTTCTCCAGGCAATAATACTGGAATGGGTTGCCATTTCCTTCTCTAGAGGATCTTTCTGACCCAGGGATTGAACCTGAATCTCCTGCATTGCAGGCAGACTCTTTACCATATGAGCCACCAGAGACACCCTTAGGGATTACTCCTCTCCTTTTATCTTAGGGATTATTCCTGAACAATAGAGGTGGAAAACAGAAACTGGATTCCAGCTTAGGATCCTCTGTGGATCCTAGAAGTTGCTAAGTGAGAATACACAAGGTTTAATTCAAGACTTCTAGCTGGAGATCAGAAGTCCTGTGAAGTTACTCTCTGAAATGGCACATCAATAGCTCACCAAGAAGGTGTTAAGAAAAAAAATTCATAAGAAACTTATGATTAATAAGCTATATGAAGAGAGCAGATGGTAAAAGGAAGGAGAGATCTAACTGTACTTAGTGTCATAAAAATGACTATTCTAATATTTAATTTTTTAATTTATTTTAAACTAATCTGTCTACCATGTTAACAGACTATAAATATTATTTTCATTCCTAATCATCCAATAAATATGCTGACTACCATCTTGTTCATCCTTTCCACTTTGTTCCATACTGGATTAATTTATTTAAGAGTTTCATAGCTGTGAGTTTTAACACAAAAGTCAATTCATCATTTATTCATATTGATTTCTACATCATCTCTAATTATTCAGCTATGTGGAGTTTTTTCTTACCTCAACTTTTTTATCCTAAAGTATATGTGTGAAACAGAGAGACTGCGACAGGAAAAAGAGCATAAAAAGGTTAAAAATATATATGATATATTCCAAGATTACAGTTAGAATAGAATATTTTAAAAAAAGAAAATATGAGCAAGAAGTAGAAAATTAGGAATACCCATGTACGGTCTATGCTGCTGCTGCTGCCGCTAAGTCGCTTCAGTCGTGTCCGACTCTGTGCGACCCCATAGACAGCAGCCCGCCAGGCTCCCCCGTCCCTGGGATTCTCCAGGCAAGAACACTGGAGCGGGCTGCCATTTCCTTCTCCAATGCATGAAAGTGAAAAGTGAAAGTGAAGTCGCTCAGTCATGCCCGACTCTTAGCGACCCCATGGACTACAGCCCACCAGGCTCCTCCATCCATGGGATTTTCCAGGCAAGAGTACTGGATTGGGGTGCCATTGCCTTCTCCTTGTACAGTCTATAGCCACTGAAAAAATCCTTTGAAAGATGTTTGAATGAGTCTTTCTACCTACAACACAGGGTCACAATTCTTAGTGCTGGGTAATGTCCTCACAACTGAACACAAATTCTTCTCCACAATCACCCCATGGTCCAGCCAAAAAGAAAGACTAAAGCTAAATGTTTAAAATGTTGACACCCCATTCATTCTGTCCCTCTGATCTCTTTCCACAGGACAAACACCGCACATGTGCCTACCGAAAAGCCAGCTCCTCGGTGAAATCGTCTGGTTTATCCCGATTTCCATTCTTTGTCTATCACTTTGTATCTGGATGCTAGTTTTTCACTCTCTTTGGAAGTATGAATCCTTCCGCACAGGCTTCCCTGCTGGCTCAGATGGTAAAGAATCTGCCTGCTAATGTAGGAGACCCAGGTTAGATACCCGGGTCAGGAGCATCCCCTGGAGAAGGGAATGACAATCTCTTCAGTGATCTTGCCTGGAGAATCCATGGATAGAGGAGCCTGGTGGGCAACAGTCCACGGGGGTGCAAAGAGTCAGACATGACTGAATGACTCACATACACACACACACACACACACACACACACACACACACACACACACACACACACACACCCTCCTGCACTGTATGTCTGTGTCCGCATGTTTTTCTCTTTCAGATGAACAAGCGCAAGAATTCTCCTGTCTTAGAGCCCTCGTCAGTACATCACAGGCAATGAGAGAACCACATAGTTTAGGAAACTTAGTTACTTTATGGTGATGAAATGCATGTAAACTTCTTCAAATAAGACAAAATGTGATAACATGATGAGTGATGATATCTTTTTTGCTTTCACTCAGGGCTTACCCCACCAATGAAGTTATTTCCCCATTTTTGTAGTTGATAATAGGGATATATGTTATTCTATATTTTCATACCAACTACGTTTGGAAAGTGAAGGAAGGTCAAAGCACATGGTACCTGGTGAAGCCATTATCATTATTTTCATATAAAAGTATTTGTACCACTTTTAAAACAGCAACTAAAAAAAAAAATCCATTCTTCACTAAGATTGGCTCATTTCAGTAAATGATACTGAACAATTCATAAATTGTTCAAGTAAGAAAATTGAGAGTGTACACTTATTCTTCTCCCCTCTGTGCCTCACAGCATCTTCATAAAAACTTCACAATCACTTGTGATATTTCTACTTCCAAATACGTCTCCAGTCCATCCACTTTCCTCCTGCTCTACCACGACAATCAGAGTTCACACTGCCATTATTTCTTGATGGCTTACTAAGCAGCCTCTTAAGTGGCTTCTCCTGTCAGCCCTGAAAACATGTAATTTGGTTGTCATATGTCAGCAAGAGGGACATTTTTAAAGAAAAAAGGGTTGTGCTATTTCCTTGCTAAGAATCCTTCAATAACTTGCACTGAAATAAAACCCAAGCACCACACCTGGAGCATCTTCCCAAATAACCAACTCTGTACCTTGTTTGCTTTTCTCTGACCACCCAGGAAATCTTCAATTGCTAGGGGAGATCCAGCTTTTCTTTCCCTATTTCTCCTCCTGCGTCAATTATTTTTTGATGTCATTTCCCCGTTACTTTGGAAAATATCTACTATAAAAGGGCTACATTCAAGCTACTTCTTTCAGTTGAGAAAGTATTTAAATTCTTGACTTTTTCAAAGTCAAATAATCATGGAGTTCCCTGCTTAGAAAAAATATCTTCACTTTCAACTAACCAACAGAGACAGTCAATGCTTCTCTGGTTCATTATTCTTCCAGTATATTACAATCTGTATTGATTCACTCTGGAGAGTTTCATGGCTGTTTTTTTTTTTTTTTTTTAAACTCAGATCTTTCTAATCACACGGACAGATTAGCTCATGGAGAAGGATGGTGAGCAAAATGATATACTGAAATCTTATGTGCCCACCTCACCAGCTCAACATACCACATCCTCCCAGAGGAAGGGTCACCTCACGTAAACTCAGAGGAAGGCCCCCAGACCAGCAGTAAGGAGGCTGTTCCTCTTTTGAGTGGATATATGACATCTTTAAAAATCAGCTAACAGGACAAAAATCTGGTCATGGAAAGCTATTATGATTTGGGCAAAGGAGAAACAGAAACCTTCCTGTGCTCTCTGAGAACCTAACAACAGTTAACTTTCTAGCATTTTACTCTCAAGAAACCAAAAAAAGAAAAAAAACAAAAGGACTATCAAATATGTGAATAGGCAATATTTCTTATTGTTAAATAATTTTTCAAAAGGCCATTAGTGATCTTTGTGACCCCAGTCCATGGGGCCGCAAAGAGTCGGACACAACTGAGCCACTGAACAACAACAATTAATGATTTGGATGCTCAAACACAGTGACAATAGCCTATGATCCCTTAGGTCAATGACTTTTGATAAGTGTGAGTACACATCTTGAAAAACAAAAGTAATAAAATTTAACATTATCTTGGGGAAAAATAAGCACACCAAGAGTGAATGCTGATGTCCACTGCGCACTCTGGGGGTTCTGGTGTGTCAGCGTAGAGTTCTCAACAACAACACACATTCCACTCATATGTCCTCAGGGGCAGGGCACATATGGGGAAACTCTGCATCTTCCTTTCAATTTTGCTATGGACCTAACACTGCTCTAAGCAAATAAAAATTAAAAAAAAAAAAAAAAAGGAAAGACTCAAGTTGGTGAGCTGCTTTGGGTTTAGGGGGCATTAAGGATAGACAGTGAGGCCTGGTGTGCTGCGATTCATGGGGTCGCAAAGAGTTGGACATGACTGAGCGACTGAACTGAAGGATAGACAGAGTGCTGGGCTTGTCTGAGCGTGGTTGCTCTACAACGCTTCACATTGTTTGACAGACGCTGAAAAGTCGATACATCTGTTTACTGTTGCTGCCATGACACAGTCTCACAGACCTGGTGGCTTAAACAACAGAAACGTACTTTGTCACAGTTCTGGAGGCTAGAAGTCTGAGATTAAGGTGTTGATAGGGTTGTTTTGGTGTGTGTATTTTCTGAGACCTTTCTCCTTGGCTTAGACATGATCACCTTATCATCTTATCCTGTCTCTTTACATGGTCTTCCCTCTGGGCATGTCCATGTCCTAATTTTCTCTTCTTTTGAGTGTACCAGCCCATCCACATGAATTTATTTTACCTCATTACCTTCTTAAAGACCTTATCTTCAAATATAGTCACATTCTGAGGTCCTAGAGTGTAGGGCTTTGACCTATGAATTTTGAAGGCACACAATTAAGTCCATGTCATTGGTCCATAGACCAATGCAGACACCAGCTTCTTTGAGACACAAGCCTTCTAAGGCAGGGGATCCAACATCACCCAAAGTGGAGGTGAAGCTTGAGCTGTGTTCCCTGGAGGCTGCAAGGATTTCTGACCACAGGAATAGCTCACCACCCTTTGATCAGGAACTTTGATTCCAGGATCCATCTGGAGTTGATTGGTGGTTAGCTGATACAGCCAGGGATGTATTTTCCACTGGGACTATTATATTCTTCAGGTAACTAAGATAAATTAAGTCACCTATACTCATACATTAGCCTTTCTGAAAATATTCTCCTTATGTCATGTAAAATTATATTTTTCTTTTATGATAATACTATATAATTCTTGCAATAATCACTGAAAAGATTACACAAAATAAGTACAATTTTATGTCACTAATATCTTTTCATAGGTTATTAAAGCAGAATGAAAAAAATCACTAATTTGAACACAGACTAGCCTACACTTTGGAAATTAAAGGTTACACATCTTCGGTGAGGTTATACCACTAAAGAATCTAAAGTCCTGAAATTAATTTTAATCTTACTGCAACACCATGTTTTGACAGTGGGTTTTTGCTGCTGTTGTGGTTGTTTCATTAAATCATTTATCTTTGCCACACGGATACCAAATTAATGGCTCTCAGTTCAGTTCAGTTCAGTCGCTTAGTCGTGTCCGACTCTGCGACCCCATGAATTGCAGCACGCCAAGCCTCTCTGTCCATCACCAACTCCCGGAGTTCATTCAAACTCACGTCCATCGAGTCGGTGATGCCATCCAGCCATCTCATCCTCTGTCGTCCCCTTCTCCTCCTGCCCCCAATCCCTCCCAGCATCAGAGTCTTTTCCAATGAGTCAACTTTTTGCATGAGGTGGCCGAAGTACTGGAGTTTCAGCTTTAGCATCATTCCTTCCAATGAACACCTAGGACTGATCTTCTTTAGAATGGACTGGTCGGATCTTCTTGTAGTTCAAGGGACTCTCAAGAGTCTTCTCCAACACCACAGTTCAAAAGCATCAATTCTTTGGTGCTCAGCCTTCTTCACAGTCCAATTCTCATATCCATACATGACTCTTAGAAAAACTATAGCCTTGACTAGACGGACCATAGTCAGCAAAGTAATGTCTCTATGTCATGGTAAATGATCAGAGAGGAACTCGTCATCTAATGCATTTTGGTAATGTTTCTAATGTATAATGTTACTAAGGTGTTTGGTTTATTATCTTATTTGGTGATAAGAAAAAGGTAAAGGAATTTAGAGAATAAAGGAATGGAGAAATGCATGTATTCATGTGCCCCACTGTTTATAGCAGCACTCTTCACAATAGCCAAGACAAGGAAGCAACCTAAGTGCCCATCAACAGAGGAATGGATAAAGAAGATGTGGTCTGTATATGGATATGCTATATACCCACAATGCTATATTACTCAGCCATACAAAAGAACGACATAATGACATTTACAGCAACATGGAAGGACCTAGACATTTTCATAAGTCAAACAAAAATCAAATATCACATAATATCAGTTATATGTGGAACCTAAGAATAAAGATACAAAGGAACTTATTTACAAAACAGAAACAGACTTACAGACTTAGAAAAAAAAACCTGATAGTTACCAAAGGAGAAATGTGGGGGATGGGGATAAATTAGGAGTTTGGGATAAATATATACACATTACTCTATATACACATATATAATTATAATATGACTATATGTATATGTATACATAACCAACAGGACCTACTGTGTAAAACAAGGAAATCTACTCAATACTCTGTAATAGCCTAAAAGGGAGAAGAATCTGAAATATACATATATATATATATCCCTTTGCTATATACCTGAAACTAATACAACATTTTAAATTAAATGTACTCGATATTAAATTTAGAAAATGGGATGGTGAAGTGATTTCGTAATCACCACGCACACACAGAATATAGCAGACCTGACAGCCAGCCGGACCTCATTTTCAATATAGTCACGTTTGGAAGCCCAAGGGATGGGGTGTGGATGTAGAGGTGGGAGCCGTGCAGATGATGGCAGCAGAGATGGACTGCATGGAGTCCTATCCCCCTTTCTCACTCCTAGTGATGTCATTTCGGCTAAGGTACTTGCTAAACCTAAGTCTCAGTTTCTCTTTCTGTCAAACCAAGACAATGGCTACAAAGAGTTGTGACAAGCAAATAGTGTGATGCCTACAAAGCATCTCCTTGGACTACTTCAATAATAGTCATCATCACTACTTCTGAAATCAAACCTCTGAGAGGCAGTGATCACTACCAGAGAGAGGGCTGAAATATCAGACTGCACCTGCTATTAAAAGGGCTGATTCTGAGACCTTAGTTTCACGGTGATCAGGGGGAGTGATTCCCTACATCATGAAGAAACAAGTCTCCAAACACCAGCTGCACTCCTCCAATTCAAGCCCGTTCTGACACTGTCTACCTGAGAGAATCTCAGCTCCCACAGGAGAAGGGTACAAGACTGTCCCAAACTCAGATGCCAATCCTGAGGCCCAGTGGCCACCTGGGCTCCTAACTCCCTGGCTACATACTGGAGAGTCCCTCCTTGGACTTCAGACATCAGGTGCAAGTTCAGGTTGTCACCTGTACTCAGAGGAATTGGCTACAAATCAGAAGACCCCATAATCCCCTCCTTGGGGTTAACTAATTTGCCAGATCAGTGCACAGGGCTCAGAGAAACATTTTACTTGCTTTGTTGTTCAGTCACTAAGTTGTGTCTGACTCTTTGAGACCCCATGAACTGCAGCACACCAGGCTTCCCTCTTCTTCACTGTTTCCTGGAGCTTGCTCAAACTCATTTCCATTGAGTCAGTGATGCCATCCAACCATCTCATCCTTTGTCACCTTCTTCTCCTTTTGCCTTCAGTCTTTCCCAACATCAGAGTCTTTTGAATATCCCCTGGGATTCTCCAGGCAAGAACACTGGAATGGGTTGCCATTTCCTTCTCCAATGCATGAAAGTGAAAAGTGAAAGGGAAGTCGCTCAGTCATGTCTGACTATTCGAGACCCCATGGACTGCAGCCTACCAGGCTCCTGCATCCATGGGATTTTCCAGGCAAGAGTACTGGAGTGGGGTGCCATTGCCTTCTCCAGCTCATAACTTTGGACACTCAGAAATCTTATGGGCTTGTTTTAGTCTCACTTAAGACACTGAAACTAATGGGTTTCTTTCTCTAAAAGCAGTGGTTCTTAATCAAGTCTGCACAAAGTATCAACTAAGACTTTTTTCTTTCCAATACCACTGCACTACTCTCCCAAATTCTGATTTCATTCATCTGGAGTGTGACAGGCACTGGGAGTTTTTAAAAGCTTCTCACATAACATATAGTCAGGTAATACACAGTCACAATTGAGAACAAATGTGACCCTTTGAAAGTGAATTTCAGAGACAACAATGCTGAATCACTACAAGATGAAATATCTGTCCTTGGAACACAAACTATTTATTTGTTAAGCTATGTCCAGTAGCCAGCAATACTGATTGCTTCCTTTCACAAAGGTGTTAAACACTGGTGAAACAAACATGGAAACCAGTGGACCAATAAACCACAGTAGAACCACGAATATCATTAAATTGAGGTAATTCATCTTATGTCAGAATATAAGA
Source organism: Ovis aries (assembly GCF_016772045.2). Lineage (NCBI taxonomy): Eukaryota > Metazoa > Chordata > Mammalia > Artiodactyla > Bovidae > Ovis > Ovis aries. The sequence continues at coordinate 108,721,259 of NC_056055.1, forward strand.
AATATAAGAATATAAGAAATAAAAACTTGATGCAGATAGTGTACAAATCCAGAATGAAATAATTCACCATCTAGGAGATGGGGTGAAAGATATCAACAGGATTAATTTATAAAACCTCACAGATAAAAATCAATGCTTGTTTTTTAGGAAAGTGGAGATATACTGAGAAGAAAGTAGTTATTCTCCCCAAGATAGATGTACATTCTTGATTCAGGTCAATTGAGTTGGCCTATCCTTTTATTCATCCTCATGCTTTTACTTACTAGGTTTCTGTTGCTACATTTATTTGATAGAATCATAATATTTACTATTGTCATGTATGATTTTTCAGCATTTTAACCTTTTATCACGATTTTCTAATCTCATCATTAAGCCAGTGGGGTGCATAGTATTTCTGTTTACATGGAAAGTGCATCTTGGATCTTCTGTGATGACTAGCTGCTGCTGCTGCTGCTGCTGCTAAGTCGCTTCAGTTGTGTCCAACTCTGTGCGACCCCGTGGACTGCAGCCTACCAGGCTCCTCCGTCCATGGGATTTTTCTAAGCAAGGGTATTGGAGTGGGTTGCCATTGCCTTCTCCTGTGATGACTAGACACTATTTAATTTTCTATGTTTAATTTCACTTATTTTTAAATTTGAGGCTAATTGCTTTGCAATATTGTGCTGATTTCTGCCATACATCATCAAGAATCAGCCACAGGTATACAATCGCCCCCTGACTCAGCAACCTCCCTCCCACCTCCCACCCCATCCCACCCCTCTAGGCTGTCACAGAGTGCTGGGTTGAGCTCCCTGTGTCACATGGCAAATTCCCACTGGCTATCTATTTTACACCTCATAATGTATATATTTGCATGCTATTCTCTGAATTCATCCCACCCTCTCCCTTCCATACTGTGTCCACAAGTCTGTCTGAGTCTCCATTGCTGCTCTGCAAATAGGTTCATCAGTACCATCTTTCTAGATTCCATATACATGTGTTAACATACAGTACTTGTTTTCCTCTTTCTGACTTACTTTACTCTGTATAATAGGTTCTAGGCTCATCCACCTCATTAGGACTGACTCAAAGGTGTATTAATTTTTTAATATAATGTATTTTTTTCATGCAGTGCCGTCTTATTTGTATATATATTACATTTTTCTTTATTTCTTTCTTTCTGAAGCTTCACCTTATACTTAGGTCTCACGTATCTCCTTGCAGATATGGCAGCTTCTTTCTAAAATTCAATGCAGACCATTTGTATGAAGCATCACTTGTTCATTAGCAATAAGAAAATTAGTAGAATATGTCTGTATGGACACTATTTCGTTTTAACCCAATGATTATTTTCTTAAGGCTTTCAGAAAAATGCCCAGTTGTTAGAGAGATGATGTTTCAGCTTTGTTTATTCTTTTATGCCCATGAATATTTAAAGTTTTTTTTTTTTTTTTTTTTTTGCCTATGAATGTCATGATTAATACCCTTGGCATATATCCAGGCCATAGAGTTTCAATTTCAATTCATAATGCACTCATCATAAAATTGTTAAACAAAGCTGCAATTCTGTACTTAAATTATGTTTGTAAAGGAAATAGATTTGCATTTTTATCTTATCATGTGGGTCATTCTCTCATTCTCAAAATTACAAAGTGAATGTCTTCATCTCCCAAAGACATTGGGAAGTCTTCTGAGAATTAGCTATGACACAGTGAGAACAAAACAGGACTTGGAAGCAACAAAATTTGCCACTGCTTCTTTTTTTTTATTTAACATGACCTAAATGGTGATAGACAATTTTCTACCTTTTTGAGCTTCAGCTTTGCATGCCTTAAGTTGTAGGAGCTATTCTCCTTGGTGATATGTCCATCATTTCATATTATCTTATTTGATTGCTAGAGTGGTTAATTGAAAGAATATGTATGAAATATATTGTAAGCAGTAAAAATCAATACAAATGAACCATAAAATAAGACGCAACCCATCAAGAGGTAAGCAAACAGGGCTCCCTGGTGGCTCAGTGGTAAAGAAATCTGCCTGACAATGCAGGAGGCACGAGTTCAATCCCTGATCCTGGAAGATCCTACATGCCACGGAGCAGCTAAGCCTATGTACCACAACTCTTAGCCTGGAATCTAGGAACTGGGAGCTGCAACTTCAGAGCCCACATGCCCCAGCTACTGAAGGCTGCGTGTCCTATAGCCCCTGATCTGCAACAAGAGAAGCCGCCTCAACGAGAAGCCCGCACAGCAACTGATGAGCAGGCCACACAGCAGTGAAGACCCAGCAGAGCTAAAAATTAATTAATTCATTTAATTACTTACAAAAAGAAATAAGCAAATATATATACATATATATGTACATACGACTTAGAACACAAGATATCATACCTTAAAAAGCTAGGATGTTTGGGACTACATTTTGAAAAATGATAACAAATCGTCCCAGTTTGCCTTAATCTTCTTGAAATTCTGCTGTTCAGCCAGAATGACAGACTCTATACTGGTGACAAAGGTGAGCATGAGAGTACCAATGAGTTCCCTCAAGGAAGCACAAGACAACCCTCATTCCCTGCTGAGCTACATACATTAGAGCATATATATTTTCACCTTTTCTTAGAACTGTCTTCTGGAAAAGCCTAACTACTAATAGCAGCTAATATTTGCATAACACTTGGCAGTTTACAGAACACTCACACAGTAATTATCAGAAGAATGAAAACTCAGTCATTTGGAAACCTATAAATATTCACAGCAATTTCTTCACATGCTTGAACAGAGTCTAATTTTGGGGACATGTCACTGAAAATAGACATACTAACTCATCTATTTTGCAAGTACTGAGGATCAAATAAAGAAAGAATTATTATTGCTAATGGGGAAGTGTGCATGCATACTTAGTTGCTCAGTTTTCTGTCTGACTCTTTGTGACCCCATGGACTGTAGCCCAACAGGTTCCTCTGCCTATGGGATTTCCCAGGCAATAATACTGGAGTGGGTTGCCATTTCCTTCTCCAGGGGATCTTCCCGACCCAGGAATCGAACACAAGTCTCCTGCATTGCAGGCATATTTTTACTATCTTAGCTACCAATTAATGTTCCAAATCTATATTTAGTTCTTTTTTTTATTTTTTATTTTTTATTTTTAAATCTTTAATTCTTACATGCGTTCCCAAACATGACCCCCCCTCCCACCTCCCTCCCCACAACATCTCTCTGGGTCATCCCCATGCACCAGCCCCAAGCATGCTGCGCCCTACGTCAGACATGGACTGGCGATTCAATTCTTACATGATAGTATATATGTTAGAATTCCCATTCTCCCAAATCTTCCCACCCTCTCCCTCTCCCTCTGAGTCCAAAAGTCCGTTATACACATCTGTGTCTTTTTTCCTGACTTGCATACAGGGTCGTCATTGCCATCTTCCTAAATTCCATATATATGTGTTAGTATACTGTATTGGTGTTTTTCTTTCTGGCTTACTTCACTCTGTATAATTGGCTCCAGTTTCATCCATCTCAAATTTGGGAGAATGACATTCTAACATGTATACTATCATGTGAATTGAATCGCCAGTCTATGTCTGACGCAGGATGCAGCATGCTTGGGGCTGGTGCATGGGGATGACCCAGAAAGATGTTATGGGGAGGGAGGTGGGAGGGGGGTTCATGTTTGGGAATGCATGTAAGAATTAAAGATTTTAAAATTTAAAAAATAAAAACTAAAAATAAAAAAAAATAAAATAAAAAAATAAAGGTGGAAAAAAAAAAGAACTGATTCAAATGAATTCTTTTTAATGGCTGAGTAATACTCCATTGTGTATATGTACCACAGCTTTCTTATCCATTCATCTGCTGATGGACATCTAGGTTGTTTCCATGTCCTGGCTATTATAAACAGTGCTGCGATGAACATTGGGGTACATGTGTCTCTTTCAATTCTGGTTTCCTCGGTGTGTATGCCCAGAAGTGGGATTGCTGGGTCATAAGGGAGTTCTATTTACAATTTTTTAAGGAATCTCCAACTTTGAGTAGTATACTTTAAAAATTAAATAATAAGCTAGAAACACTTTATTTGAAAACCATAGTTTTCAATTTCAGAAGTCTTAAAAGTTTTTACTTTCTGGTTTATTAACACTTTATGAAATCCGTAAAGTATACCATAATGATGAAAATCTTAGTTCATTTTTAATCATTTTAACTATTATTCATTGAGTATTTTAACTGAATGTAGTCTTAGAAGTATATTGATTAAATTGTAATGAAGAGACACTTGGAAATGGGAAAAACTAAATAGGCACATTATCCACATAACTTTTTTTTTATTATTCATTGCATCTCATAGCTCTGGATGACCTGATTCCTAGTTTGAGACAGAAATTTAAAAGCAATGAGCATAAATAAAAATGCCCTTTGAACTTGTAAAGGGGAATTACATAGTCCATTTGAAAAGTTCAGTCTGTCAGGCAGTTCAGGCGCTCAGTCATGTCCAACTCTTTGTGACCCCATGACCCACAGCACGCCAGGCCTCCCTGTCCATCAACAACTTCTGGAGTCCACCCAAATCCATGTCCATTGAGTCGGTAATGCCATCCAACCATCTCATCTTCTGTCCTCCCCTTCTCCTCCTGCCCTCAGTCTTTCCTAGCATCAGCGTCTTTTCCAGTGAGTCAGCTCTTCGCATCAGGTGGCCAAAAGTGTTGGAATTTCAGCTTCACCATCAGTCCTTCCAATAAACACCCAGGACTGATCTCCTTTAGGATGGACTGGTTGGATCTCCTACTCCTTACATAAAACTTTATCCTGTTTTATGCCCCCAAATTCTTAGCTCAGCCTTCACTGCAACTGGATCCTGTCATAAACTTCCATGTCTTAAGTTTCTTGATACTAAAAATACTACTGTTAAACTCTCTAAGTAATTTTAGTAATTGAATTTTCCCTAATATTTAATATGAATAGATCAAGAATACAGGTGTGATTTTAGAAATGGGAAAAAGATTCTCTTCTACATTTTCTAATTTGTACTCTTTGTATTTTTATAAGTGTGTGTGTACACATTTGCCATTAATCAAATATCTGGGTAATTTCTGAAAATGAACAATTTCCACCGAGGCTTACATTTCTGAATTTACAGCTCCAGATGGCTCTCCACAGATGCTTCTTAACCTGGATGATTCTGCTTGATTGGTTTACAAAGTTTAATGTAAAAACAAACAAACCAAAAAAAGAAAACCCTTCCTTTCAGAATAACACTGAATTATTCAGACAATAATGTACATATTATATTAAGTACATTTAATACTTAAAACTTTGTATTTCTCATAAATTTATAGACAACTAATATGTTAACCAAAATGATGAAAACTAGCAGTAAAACAAATAACTTTTTAATTAATTTGAATAAATCCACCATTTCCAGAAATAGGGAATGCATTTGAGGCTTTTAAGTAGCATTTCCTTATTTTATTAAAACTTCATGTTATATAGTTTACATTTATATACATTTATCTTGTATATAATGGTAAAATGAAGGCAAACTTTGATTAACCAAGTCATCTATGTTTAAATAATATATCATAAGGGAAGTAGGAAGAACTGCAAGGTGAAATAATTTTCCTGGTGTACCCTCCTCCAGGGGATCTTCCTGACCCAGGGATCAATCCCACATCCTCTGTGGCTCCTGCACTGCTGGTGGATTCTTTACTGCTGAGTCACCAGGGAAGCTCATATTCGTAAATCAGTTAGTTCTATTCAGTTCAGTCACTCAGTCGTGTCTGATTCTTTGTGACCCCATGCACTGCAGCACACAAGGCCTCCCTGTCCATCACCAACTCCTGGAGTTTACTGAAACTCATGTCCATTGAGTCAGTGATGCCATCCAACCACCTCGTCCTCTATCGTCCCCTTCTCCCATCTTCAATCATTCCCAGCATCAGGGACTTTTCAAATGACTTAGCTCTTTGCATCAGGTGGCCACAGTATTGGAGTTTCAGCTTCAACATTAGTCCTGCCAGTGAACACTCAGTACTGATCTCTTTAGGATGGACTGGTTGGATGTCCCTGTAGTCCAAGGGACCCTCAAGAGTCTTCCCCAACACCACAGTTCAAAAGCATCAATTCTTCAGCACTCAGCTTTCTTTATAGTCCAACTCTGACATCCATACATGACTCCTGGAAAAACTATAGCCTTGACTAGACAGACCTTTGTTGACAAAGTAATAAATAATCATAAAATAATTGTTATGTATCCCTAAGATGTGGCACATGGAATATGAAAATCTAGTATATTTTAATCATGTTAATGACATTTAAAACTGGAGAGGACATAGCCACTTCTAAAAAGATGTATAAGACACTTCTCAAAAACTGTATAATGTTATCCATTCATTTGCATAGATCTAATAAAATAATTCTGCAATTTATCGGATGGGCACAATGTCAGTAAGGTCAAACCGGTGCAGATAGTTCACCAGCAGGACTAGCAGTGGACACAAAGTCCTCATCAGGACAGTCCTCCAGAAAAACTATCTCTGTGGCTTTGTGCTGCCAGCCAACACAGGTTACATGTTAAATGACTCAAGTACTTTCTTCTCCATGGTCATATATCATGGAATTATACAGAATATTGTATTCAGCATTGATTATTGTTATGTTCTCAGATGCAGCAACATAGATGGACCTAGAGTTATCATACTAAGTGAAGAAAATCATGAAGAGAAAAACAAACATATTACTTATAGTGGAATTTCAAGTATGGCACAAATGAACCTAATACAGATACAGACTCACGGATGTAGAGAACACACCTGTGGTTGCTGTGGGGGAGGTGGGTGTGGGAGAGAAGAACTGGGAGTTTGAGAAGCAGACTAGTAAACAGGATGGATAAACAACAAGGTCCTATTCTATAGCATAGGGGACTACATTCAATATCCTGGGATAAGCCATAATGGAAAAGAATATAAAAACAAATGTATATATGTGTATACCTGAGTCATTTTGCTTACAGCAGGGATTAATACAAAATTACAAATCAATTATACTTCAGTATTTTACTAGTGTGTGAGATGAGTGCAATTGTGCGGTAGTTTGAGCATTCTTTGGCATTGCCTTTCTTTGGAATTGGAATGAAAACTGACCTTTCCCAGTCCTGTGGCCACTGCTGAGTTTTCTAAATTTGCTGGCATATTGAGTGCAGCACTTTCACAGCATCATCTTTCAGCATATGAAATAGCTCAACTGGAATTCCAGCACTTACACTAGCTTTGTTCATAGTGATGCTTTCAAAGCCTCACTTGACTTCACCTTCCTGGATGTCTGGCTCTAGGTAAGTGATCACACCATAGTGATTATCTGGGTCATGAAGATCTTTTTTGTACAGTTCTTCTGTGTATTCTTGCCACCTCTTCTTAACATTTTCTGCTTCTGTTAGGCCATACCATTTCTGTCCTTTATCAAGCCTATCTTTGCATGAAATGTTCCCTTGGTATCTCTAATTTTCTTGAAGAGATTGCTAGTCTTTCCAATTCTGTTGTTTTCCTCTATTTCCTTGCAGTGATCACTGAGGAAGGCTTTCTTATCTCTCCTTGCTATTCTTTGGAACTCTGCATTCAGATGCTTATATCTTTCCTTTTCTCCTTTGCTTTTCACTTCTCTTCTTTTCACAACTATTTGTAAGGCCTCCCCAGACAGCCATTTTGCTTTTTTGCATTTCTTTTTCTTGGGGATGGTCTTGATCCCTGTCTCCTGTACAATGTCATGAACCTCCATCCATAGTTCATCAGACACTCTGTCTATCAGATCTAGTCCCTTAAATCTATTTCTCACTTCCACTGTATAATCATAAGGGATTTGATTTAGGTCATACCTGAATGGTCTAGTGGTTTTCTCTACTTTCTTCACTTTCAGTCTGAATTTTGCAATAAGGAGTTCACGATATGAGCCACAGTCAGCTCCCGGTCTGCTCAAAATTCTCCAAGCCAGGCTTCAGCAGTACATGAACCGTGAACTTCCAGATGTTCAAGCTCATTTTAGAAAAGGCAAAGGAACCAGAGATCAAATTGCCAACATCCACTGGATCATCGGAAAAGTAAGAGAGTTCCAGAAAAACATCTATTTCTGTTTTATTGACTATGCCAAAGCCTTTGACTGTGTGGATCACAATAAACTGTGGAAAATTCTGAAAGAGATGGGAATACCAGACCACATGACCTGTTTTTTGAGAACCTATATGCAGGTCAGGAAGCAACAGTTAGAACTGGACACAGAAAAACAGACTGGTTCCAAATAGGAAAAGGAGTATATCAAGGCTGTATATTGTCACCCTGTTTATTTAACTTCTATGCAGAGTACATCATGAGAAACGCTGGGCTGGAGGAAGCACAATCTGGAATCAAGATTTCCGGGAGAAATATCAATAACCTCAGATATTCGGATGACACCACCCTTATGGCAGAAAGTGAAGAGGAACTAAAAAGCATCTTGATGAAAGTGAAAGAGGAGAGTGAAAAAGTTGGCTTGAAGCTCAACATTCAGAAAACGAAGATCATGGTATCCAGTCCCATCACTTCCTGGCAAATAGATGGGGAAACAGTGTCAGATTTCATTTTTGGGGGCTCCAAAATCACTGCAGATGGTGACTGCAGCCATGAAATTAAAAGACGCTTACTCCTTGGAAGGAAAGTTATGATCAACTTAGATGGCATATTCAAAACCAGAGACATTATTACTTCGCCAACAAAGGTCCGTCTAGTCAAGGCTATGGTTTTTCCAGTGGTCATGTATGGATGTGAGAGTTGGACTGTGAAGAAAGCTGAGGGCCGAAGAATTGATGCTTTTGAACTGTGGTGTTGGAGAAGACTCTTGAGAGTCCCTTGGACTGCAATGAGATCCAGTCAGTCCTTCCTAAAATAGATCAGTCCTGGTGTTCATTGGAAGGAATGATGCTGAAGCTGAAACTCCAATACTTTGGCCACCTCATGTGAAGAGTTGACTCATTGGAAAAGACTCTGATGCTGGGAGGGATTGGGGACAGGAGGAGAAGGGGACAACAGAGGATGAGATGGCTGATTGGCATCACCGACTTGATGGACATGAGTTTGGGTAAACTCTGGGAGTTGGTGATGAACAGGGAGGCCTGGCCGTGCTGTGCTTCATGGAATTGCATAGAGTCAGACACGACTGAGTGACTGAACTGAACTGAACTGATACTTCAATAAAAATGTTTAAAAATATGTTCTTAGATATAGAATTTTATCTACAACCAACAGAATTAAAAGTGCTCACAATTATTCAGCTTGATCTAATGTTTATTTTTGATGCTTTAATATTTACTGGTTCTTTTTGAAGGGTATATCAGAAGCATGAGAAACCAGTGAACTGGGTTACTTGTTAGCCATTGCTTTTTAATATATTCAATGAAAAGGAAAAAAAAAAAGGCCCTCAAATTTCTCAAAATAAGAACATACTCTGTGAAAATATCTGTAGCCAAGAGATGTTTACAAACACATCCCCTTTCCTGCTGCTCTTATTAGAATCTTGAACATTATTTTTTCCTCTGTAGCTCAGAAAGAGCTTTTATTCTCTCCCATCCAGTGAATGACCATGTTTGGAGGTTTCTCAATGACACTCTTTTACCAATGGCACCTCATTATTTCATAAGTCAGTAAATAACTTCTTTTTTTAACGTTTCTTCGAGAAACTTATCCTGAAGCTATACTTTGACACTTTCTACAATACTCTGGAAGTTTCTGGCATCTTGCAAAGACACACCATTCTGTTGCCATCCCTGTTATTGCTAATTCTACAGAAAATGCTGATGTCCCTGTAGGCAATTGGTCTAACCCCTTGGTTCCTCAGTTTTCTCCTCTCCCTCTGTCATATAATCTTCCCCTTCATCCTATCCACACACCCAGGGTGACATGCTAAATCTTGTCATCACAGGGAGAGACTCAAAATTAGTCCTGGCCCTCTCATCATATGATATCAGGACAGCACAAATTATCTTTTTTTAAGATTTTTTTAATGTGGACCTTTAAAAAAATGTTATTGACTTTGTTAAAATATTGCTTCTGCTTTATGTTTTAGTTTAGCGGGTTTTTTTTTTTGTTGTTGTTGTTGTTGTTTGTTTTGCCACAAGGCATGTGGGATTTTAGCTCCCTGACCAGGGTTTGTCGAACTTGTGCCCCCCATGAAGCCTTAACCACTGATGTGGCAGGGAAGTCCCTGGGAGTCATTTTAAAATCTGCAGGTAATTAGGGTTAAAAATGTGTTCATATTTTCTTCCAACAATATATTTACTTGTTCACGTCCCCTGAGATTCTTCTCTCTAGTGCTGGTAAACCAACTTTGAGTTCCACTGGGTTCTATGACTCATTTTCCTTTAGTCACTTCCCTATAATTTTCACTCCTTGAATGAGTCAAGGGTTTTACAGAATTGACAGATATTCGCAAACCATTTCCTTTTCCTGAAACATATTTGCCTCATTCTTCACCCACTTGTCATAACAAAGAAACACACAAATGTAAACATAACACATGGTCATTATCGAATATCCTTCCAGGTCACTTGTTAAGGAATCACACTCATCTAATCTTCTGATTGAAGATCTCCAGCTTCTGGGGGCACCCACATCCCCTGACCATGTCACTCACCTTTTCCTTTCAACACCTAGTGTACAACTTTTTTCAACTTTTGAGAACCTCTGATTGAACCTCCCTACTCTTATTCTCATTGGATGACTTTACTTTTTTCCATCAACAAAGACCTCTTTTATGGTTGCACTAATAAGTCCTTACTGCAAGATGCTACACATAACCACCTTCTCTTTCACTCTTCTGTTGAAATCCTCTATATGACAAAAGTCTGATTTTCCACTTAGTTTCCAGATTTTCCCTTGCCAAAGGATTCAGGGATGTCCCTTTACTGACAACTCAATCTTTCCCCTGAATTTTAACTTATCTTCTTATTATGAATATTCTCCATCAATATACAAATATACATTAGGCTCGCTCTACTCTGCTTCTCTCTTGCTCTCTTCTCTCTCCCTCTCCATATATATCCTTGTACATATAACAATTGTAATACCAGAAAGATCTCTTCAGGAAAATCAGAGATACCAAGGGAACATTTCACGCAAAGATGGGCTCAATAAAGGACAAAAATGGTCTGGAGCTAACAGAAGCAGAAGATACTAAGAAGAGGTGGCAAGAATATACAGAAGAAAGGTACAAGAAAGATCTTCATGACCCAGATAATCACAATGGTGTGATCACTCACCTAGAGCCAGACATCCTGAAATGTGAAGTCAAGTGGGCCCTAGGAAGCATCATTATGAACAAAGCTAGTGGAGGTGATGGAATTCCAGCTGAGCTCTTTCAAATCCTAAAAGATGATGCTATGAAAGTGCTGCCCTCAACATGCCAGCAAATTTGGAGAACTCAGCAATGGCCACAGGACTGGAAAAAGTCAGTTTTCATTCCAATCTCAAAGAAAGGCAATGCCAAAGAATGCTCAAACTACTATACAATTGCAGTCATCTCATATGCTAGCAAAGTAATGCTCAAAATTCATGAAGCCAGGCTTCAACAGTATGTGATCTGTGAACTTCCAGATGTTCAAGCTGGTTTTAGACAAGGCAAAGGAACCTGAGATCAAATTGCCAACATCTGGTGGATCATCAAAAAAGCGAGAGAGTTCCAGAAAAACATCTATTTCTGCTTTATTAACTATTTCAAAGTCTTTGACTGTGTGGATCACAACAAATTGTGGAAAATTTTGAAAGAGATGGGAATACCAGACCACCTGACCTGCCTCCTGAGATATCTGTATGCAGGTCAAGAAGCAACAGTTAGAACTGAACATGGAGCAGCAGACTGGTTCCAAATCGGGAAAGGAGTATGTCAAGGCTATATTTTGTCACTCTGCTTACTTAACTTCTATGCAGAGTACCTCATGCAAAATGTCAGGCTGGATGAACCCCAAGTTAGAATCAAGATTGCTGGGAGAAATATCAATAACCTCTGATATGCATGTGACACCATCCTTATGGCAGAAAGTGAAGAAGAACTAAACAGTCTCTTGATGAATCTGAAAGAGGAGAGTGAAAAAGGTAACTTAAAACACAACATTTAGAAAAGTAAGATCATGGCATCTGGTCCCATCACTTCAAGGCAAATAGATGGGGAAACAGTGGCTGACTTTATATTTTTGAGGGGGGGCTCCAAAATCACTGCTGATGGTGACTGCAACCATGAAATTAAAAGACACTTGTTCCTTCAAAGAAAAGTTATGACCAACCTAGACAGCATATTAAAAAAGCAGACATTACGTTGCCAACAAAGGTCCATATAGTCAAATATATGGTTTTTCCAGTTGTCATATATAGATGTGAGAGTTGGACTATAAAGAAAGCTGAGAGCCAAAGAATTGATGCTTTTGACCTGTGGTGCTGGAGAAGATTCTTGAGAGTCCCTTGGACTGCAAGGAGATTCAACCAGTTCATTCTCAAGAAAATCAATCCTGAATATTCATTGGAAGGACTGATGCTGAAGTTGAAACTACAATACTTTGGCCACCTGATGCGAAGAACTGACTCATTGGAAAAGATCCTGATGCTGGGAAAGATTGAAGGCAGGAAGAGAAGGGGACAACAGAGGATTAGATGGTTGGATGGTATCACCGACTCAATGGATATGAATTTGAGTAAATCCTGTGTGTTGGTGATGGACAGGGAGGCCTGGTGTGCTGCAGTCCATTGGGTGGCAAAGAGTTGGACATGACTGAGTGACTGAACTGAACTGAATGGAAAGATAATTTATTAAAGGCTAATTGTTAAGTTTTATGTATATTAAATTTTTTTGCATACAACAGTATCTAAAAATAACACTAATAAGGGATACATGTGTGTGTGTGTTTATGTATGTATATATGGGTGTCTCATTCTCTTCAGTCTTTCTAATCCTCTTTGGTCTCCCCTCATGCCTCAGTAGTAAAGAATCTGCCTACAATGCAGGAAACTTGGGTTTTATTTCTCGATCGAGAAGATTCCCTAGAGAAGGAAATGGAAATCCTCTCCAGTATTCTTGGCTGGAAAATCCCAGGGATAGAGGAGCCTGTGGTCTACAGTCCATGAGGTCTCAAAAGAGTCAGACACAACTTCCCAACTAAACAGTCCTCCTTAAAGCCATGTTTCTCACAGCAAATGTTGCTTTCAACTTCCATTCTCTGTTCATTCTTCCCAATGTAATAAAACATTTCTTGCTCAGGGTGCCCATGACCTAAACGTAGCAAATCCAGTGGGCATTTATTCATGTGACCCCTACATTCAATAGGGATGATGAGTTGAAGCTCATTTACACCCCTTGTCTCTGTGGTGTTATGTTCTCCTGGATTTTCTCAGTCCTCTTAGATAAAGTATTGATTTGGTCAAAAAGTTTGCTGGGGTTATTCCATATCATCTGACAGAAAAACCAGAACAAGCTTTTTGGCTAGCCTATTACTTTTCAGGCTCTATCTTTTGACTCTTCTACTTTAAATTCACTTTGAAGGTAAGCTCATCAATGTCCATGGCTTGAAATTTCACCTAGGTATTAGCAACATTCAGTGGCATATCTCTAATAGGATACTTCTCTTAAGGTCCAGTCCCATGTATATAACTGCCTACCTGAAAGATCTTTGAGCACACTTTACAAACATCTCCATGAGAGGACATGATATCCAAATCCATCTCTCCTCCAGTGATATCTCCAGCCTTAACTGGTAATTCATATGGCTGCTCATGGGCTTCCTGGGTGGTGATAGTGGTAAAGAACTCACTTGCCGGTGCAGGAGACATAAGAGACAAGGGTTCAATCCCTGGTTTGGGAAAATCCCCTGGAGGAGGTCATGGCAACTCACTCCAGTATTCTTGCTTGGAGAATCCCATGGGAAGAGGAGCTTGGCAGGCTATGGTCTATATGGTTTTACAGATTCGAACAGGACTGAAGCAACTTAGCAGGCATACATGTATGAGCTTGTTAGGTGGCTCAGTGGTGAAGAATCTGGCTGCCAATGCAGGAGACATGGTTCCATCTCTGTGTCGGAAAGATCCTCTGGGGAAGGAACTGGAAACTCAGTCCAGTATTCTTGCCTGGAAAATCCCATGGACAGAGGAGCCTGTCAGGCTACAGTCTATCAGACCTGCAAAGAGTTGGACATGACTGAAGTGACTTAGCACATGGCTGCTAATAACTCAAGCTAGAGCTTGAACTTTCATCTCTCCAATCCCTCACAAGGTCAATGGTTGGCATTTCTAAAATCAATCCATCACCCAGGCCAGACTCTAAAACCAAGGAGCATTATGTCCATGCTCGAGATCTGTTAGACTACTGCAAAAATCTCTTATTCCCTACCTTTATTTCCCTACTCCAAGCCACTTTCCGCATGAAAACCAGGGTGATTTTATTTCAACACATATATGATCACATTCTTTCCTCCTTTAACATCTTTCAGAGTCTGGCCATTAAATTTATAATATAGTCTAAAATTCTGAACAAACACTCAAATATTCCCCATGATCTTTGCTTTAAAAAACTCCTGCCTTGTTCATTATGCTCCAGGAACAGAAGCTCCTTTTCAGCTCCCGAAATACAAGCAAGATTTTGTTCCCACCTGAACGTCATAACAGAATATTTCCTCTCCCTGGATCATTCTCCTCCCCACATTTCACTGCTCATCTATGACTCATGCTTCAGATCTCAACTTAAACATCACTTCCTCAAAGACTACTTTGATGTCTCTATACAAATTAAGCTTCTCCAGTCATCTTCTCAGATTGTATTTCTTTTCAAAGCATCTAATGCACCTTTTAAATTGCATATTCATTTGTGTGATTATTTATTGTGTCTGTCTTTTCACACCCACACTTCTTCGCAGGACCTCCTAGGTGATATATTTTCTTCATCCTTGAACACCCAGTTCCTAGGTATAGTAGGTGCTAGGACCTTACAGCAGTGTAGAGGTTGTTCAGAGCACACTGATACTAGTGCCTGGGGTGAGTGATGGTTTAATTCTAGCCTGTGCACTGCTTGCTCCCACTGCTCCTGGGACAGGACAAGGACATCCTGGAGGTATGTCTTTTACTAGCTTTGCACACAGGTCCATGGGGAGAGGAGCCGGGTGGGTTACAGTCCATATTATCACAAACAGTCAGGTACATATGAGTGACTAATACAAACACGCACACCATAAAGATGAGGGGGCCCTTGTAGGTACTCGACAACTGGGGGCTGAAATACAGAATTAGCTTTTGGGGCAACTTTTAAAAATGCTTTCTAACATGAGTCAGATTAGGATAAATTTTTGATTTTTATGTTTCACTAACAATTGCTCTAATTATTAGCTGAATATGAATGAGCAAAGAATTTCAGTTGCATTCATGCTAATACACTGCTGTGCCTGAAAGTTTCTCTTCTTAATTGCAGGAGTGTTAATAACCATATTCAAAGCTAGATTCTCTTTCTGACTTACAGAACATTCTGTCTCATTGCCTTTACAGAGAAACAACTCCCATTAAAAAATGTTCATAGAATAATTAACTGCCCATTTGACATATTATGCCATCTACTCAAGTTACCAACTTGGCACAAAGTGGATTTTATAAATTCTATTATATAAATGGACTCTGTTTAACTTTGTCCCTTGGTTTGGGTATTTGTTTCATAAAATTCTGTTCATGATGATGAGAATAAGAGAAAGTGAGTATATCAGTTATCATAAATTAAAAATACAATGCGCTTCCCTTGTAGCTCAATGATAAAAAACCCACATGCCAATGCAGGAGATGCAGGTTTGATCCCTGGGTTGGGAAGAGAATCCCCTGGAGAAGAGAATGACAACCCACTCCAGTATTCTTGCCTAGAAAATTCCATGGACAGAGAAGCCTGGTGGGCTACAGTCCATGGGGTCACAAAGAGTGGACATGACTAAGTGACTAAACAATAAAAATACATCTCAAAATCACCAAATTGGGAGTGCTATCATATTAAAATAAAGATACAGTAATACATCCTCAATATAGCATAAAACTATGGCGTTAGTTTTATGAAAAAGTCACTGAATGTTTGTTAGCTTTTTAAAAAATGTGAATAATGTCTGAGTATGTTGGGGGAAAAGATATATCACAGGAAAGCATTCCCCTGAGAGGAGGGTGCTTGATTACTTAAAAAAAAAATACAGTTTCTATTTTATTAATAGAATTTGCTTTCTTTTAGGAACTCAATAAATTATAATTTATTATAAAATAAACCTACATCTTACTTTCATAGGAAACAACACCTTTTAAGACAGTTTCAATACTTGCTTGTGCTATTTCTACACAGAAATGGCTACTAGATCTAATAACCTGTCTGTGGCATCGTTTTAAAAAATATATACAATGGGATCTGAGATTCAACAGCTGGCTCACACTAAGTGGCTCAGATGTTAAGAATTTGCCTGCAATGCAGGAGGTGCAGGTTTGGTCCCTGGGTCGGGAAGATACCCTGGAGGAGGAAATGACAACCTACTCCAGCGTACTTGCCTGATAAATTCCATGGACAGAGGAGCCTGCTGGGCTACTGTCCATGGGGTAGCAAAGAGTCAGATAGGACTGAGCGACTAACACTTTCACTTTCACAGCTCCACTGCAGCCAACCAACTATGAAAACACATGCCAAGGTTTTAAGTAAACCAAGGAATCACTTTTCCCATTGAAACCTTGTGGCTTTTGCTTTTACAGTTTCTGCCTGGTTTTTGTGTTTTCTTGTTTAAGAATATTCTTAAAAGGTAAAACAGAAACTGTTTTGTAATACAGGAGCATGCCCATTAGGGTAGTCTGGTGGGGGGGGGGGAAGAGTGAGGGAACTAGACCTCTATTTTTATGACCATAAACTGATAGAAGTGTCAACTATAAATTGACACTTGCCCAAAGCATGCCAGCAACTGAAGAACAAGGGCATTTGCCGTCTGCCTCTGTGGAGACTGACCCCTGTGCTGCTGCAGCTGTTGGCCCTCAACACCCCTGAGGGAGTTCAGGGTGGAGAGGGAGGCGCTCTGTGCTCCTGGGAATCTGGTGACTGGTCTTTAGATAGATAATTTCAGGAACTGATTTCATGATTCCAATCCTTGCATCTCCTCGTATCTAGAAAAGCACTAAATCCCTTCATGATGACATCAATTATTCATACTAGGAGAAAAACTCTTATAAAGTAAGCACTTGATTGCATTGAATTCCCCCTTCACCAAAATCTTATATATTGACCTTGCCCCATTACCTGTTCAGAGCAGTCTCTCAGAGCTATCTGAGGTGCTGTCTCCCAGGCTGCAGTCCTCATTTTGTCCCAAATAAAACTTAACTTGAAACTCTCATGCTGTGCATATTTTTCAGTCAACAGAAGTGTTGCCACATAGAGATATAAAAATGCTAAACAGCTGTATGTTTTAGCAACAGATTTGTAATTGCCTAGAGAAATGAACCCAGAGAAGTCCATCTGCTGGTGCTGCTGCCTCTATCAGCAGAACCACCCATGCAAGGTGAGTCAGATCTGGACAACAGCATCACAGATCAAATTTCAATGGACTTCAATTTCCCCTGGATGAACCTACTGCTGCTAAGTTGCTTCAGTCGTGTCTGACTCTGTGCAACCCCATAGACAGCAGCCCACCAGGCTCACCTGTCCCTGGGATTCTCCAGGCAAGAGCACTGGAGTGAGTTGCCATTTCCTTCTCCAATGCATGAAAGTGAAAAGTGAAAGTGAAGTCGCTCAGTCGTGTCTGACTTCTAGTGACCCCATGGACTGCAGCCCATCAGGCTCCTCCATCCATGGGATTTGCCAGGCAAGAGTGCTGGAGCGGGTTGCCACTGTGGCCACAAATGGCTGAAGTCACTCCGCCATCAGTTCGCGGTGAAAGTTTGCTGTTTCTGCGATTGAGATGCAACAGGAATCATTTACAAGCAAAAGGCCACACTGCAAAGGCTACAACATGCCTGATTAAATTTCTGTACCTGAGGAGGGGTGCTAGCAAACATAGCTTTTGATCTGGCAGCATGTTGATAAAACAGTCCAATCATATAAAACACTAAAAATCATAGGACATGCCTTTGGCAGAGGCTGAAAATGTTATAAGGATGACCTCAATTTAGAAAATCACAGAGGTCAATTTTTTTCAAATGATAAAATTTAGGCTCATCAACACACACAAAAATAATCTATCCTACTTTATAAACATTGCTCATAGTACCAGATGTACTTTGAAAAAACAATTATTTTTATAATGGCACTTACTAACTACAGGAATAGACAATGTCTTAAATTGACTCCAAATTACACAAGGAAAACAAGTGTCTTGGGGTAAATTCACTTCTCTAATCTCATATTCACGAATAGATCACAATGTAAGTCACTACAATGTTCATACCATGACATGTACTTACAAATATTTAACTATTAATATAAACTGCTTCCCAAATTGAGGAAGGAGATTTAGGAAATCATAAATGAAAGAAAAGGTGCAGAAAAGAAAACACATATATAGAAAAGCAGGAAAGAAGTAGGGATCCTAGATCCAAATTCTGTTCTGTTAATGCAATGTCATTAATAGAAGGTCTTCAGTTTGTAGTTACTGCTGAACTACAGTTCTTCGGTCATCTATATTATATCTTATTCTTAGACTTGATACATCACATCACCTACAGAGAAGCAGCAAGGACAATGCTTTATAATCTTTCTAAACTTTCAAACTGAAATTTAGTTGTGAACACATTTAAAAGGTACTGCTGACTTAGCTCTTAGGACTACTGGAATCAGAATCTATCATGCCACTGGCATTGGATTTTGGCTTCCAGTTGCTTTAGTATCTTGGCACTTTAGCTGACAACTAGGTTCCTAATTCCTTAAAGGAATGAATGATATTGGTTGTTTGTCTTTTCCTAGAATACCTCTTCTAATAGTGTACATAAAATAAGGTCTCAGGAAAGGTCTGCTTGTTAATTTACTGAAAAAGAAAACTTATGTTCATATAGATGAGGTATGTTGGGTTGTGAAGAAACATAGAATACCTAAGTTTAGACTTAGAATTATTGTTGTTGCTGTTCAGTTGCTAAGTCAATCCGACTCTTTGCAACCTCGTGGACTGTAGCATGCCAGGTTCATCTGTCCTCCACTATCTTATATGGTTTGATAAAATTCATGTCCATTGAGCTAGTGATGCCATCTAAACACCTCATTCTCTACTGCCCCTTTCTCCTCCTGCCTTGAGTCTTTCCCAGCATCAGGATCTTTTCCAATGAGTTGACTGTCCATATCAGGTGGCCAAAGTATTTGAACTTCAGCTTCAGCATCAGTCCTTCCAATGAATATTCACGGTTGATTTCCTTTAGAGTTGACTGGTTTGATCTCCTTGAAGTCCAAGGGATTCTTAAGAGTTTTCTCCAGCACTACAGTTTCAAAGCATTAATTCTTTGGTGCTCAGCCTTCTTTATGGTCCAAATTTCACATTCATACATGATTAATGGCAATACCATAGCTAAGTATTATAGGAAACACTAAAACTTATCCAGTCCCAGATATTGACCTACATCTTGAACTCCACTGGAAGGGCTTCCATGCCCTCTCTTCTAAGTATGGCCCTTCCAATCCAGATCACATTCAGCGACTCAGGGAGGAGGGACAGTTTCCTCTTACTTCTGTTTCCTTCTTTTCTCTTTTCCCACTTTACCTGTCTTTTCTTTTTTACTTTGTTTCAATCATAAACTTAAGGTTTCTTACCTCCCCACTTGATTATATTTTCTTAAAAGATGCAAATGATTGCATACATTTCATTTTCACATGGGGTTATATAGAGATAACAAGAATAATAATTATTATCATATACATGCACACACCTATATGTATGTATGTATATGTATATATGCACAGAAATTTAAAGTCAACTTAACTATCTCTATGTATGAAAGGATATGTATTTTATACAAGGGTTCCACAGTTTTTTAGTGAAAACACAATACAGAGTTAAATCAGAATCAAACCCAAAATGGTTAAATACTTAAACATTTAAAATAATAATTTTAAAAGATATTTCTTTTGAAATTACAAAATATTAACTTTCTAAATCTACATGCTTACTTGTCTAATTGGGCTTGTTTTGAAAACTTATTAGATAGGAGCAAAGGGAAAATGGACAGAGGGAGATTAAGAACAGAGTCATAGTCGAAATTTTATTTACATTTTATAGTAGAAAATTTGACAAAAATAAGTGAATAATAAAATGTCTCAATAATCTAAACTCTCTGATTTAACTGGCCATTATCTTGGTCTAGCAGAATTAAGTAACAAATAAAGATAATGCTTCAATATTTAGATGATATTAATTCTTCAACAGTTAGATGATAACAAACTGAAAATTCAGTTCTTCAAATAGTACTAACACTGGTCAATATTTAATGCAAATAGCTTGCATTTTTTAGCAGAGGTCATTAAAATCTAATAGAAATACAGTACAGACTTAGGCAATTATATATTCAAAATTATATCAAATATTTACTGATTGATGGATAGAAATAATCAGTAAAAATTTCCTCTTCCTCAAAATGTTCCAGCACTGGATCTTTGTCCTAGACTTTTCAAGATGTACACTATTTCATTTCATGATGAATGCCTGATGAACAGTACCAGCAGAACCCTGTCCTCTGGGTTTGTTTTACAAGTGGAAGATGCTTGTCAATTTTCAGCACAGAGTACATATGAGAAGGAGCATTTTCCTTTCATGTTCTGTTGCTTCAAGACACAGTGAAGAAAAAGTTCCCTTTAAAGAAACAAAACACCCCACAAAAAAGCAAGCTAGTGGAGAGAACAAGATGGCAGGGGAGTAGGTGGACATGGAGTACAAATCTCTCCATGGATGCATCAGGAATGCACCTTCAGACACAGAAATGCATGCAGAACACCAGCTGTGAGTGGACAGGAGTACCTGACCAGTGGAAAAGAATATGTAGAACCACACAAAACTCAGTAGGACAAAGGAACTAGGGGGAAAAACAGCAGTGTTGGTAGAACAGGACCTGCCCTTGGTGGGTGGGGAGCTGAAGCAGGAATCCGATCCCCACATCAGCAAAATTGTCTGAGTCAGAGGAGAAATATTTAAGGCTGACGGTGAAACAGCTGATCTGTGGCAGCCTAAATGGAATGAGAATCAGACAGTCCTTGCTGTGGCCATACACACCCTAGACAATGTCACAGGTTCCCTGGAAGGCATAGTGGCTGGGAGCTGGAGTTTAGGGATTGTGGAGCAATCCCAGGGCGAGGGCTGCTGTTGACTGTGGACAGACAGAGGGAGGAGACTGTGGGCGAAAATGCCTGTGGAGGAAAGCCAGGAGCGGTGGAAGCAAGGAGATACTGCTAAGTCATGCATAGGGGGTGAAGCCATCACCATAGCCTCTCTCTCTCCACACACCAGCCTTGGCAGCTGAACAATAGAGAGGCTGGCCCATCAAAGCCTGACACACTGAACCACAGAGTAGAAACCCACCCAGGGTGCCTCTCTAAGTGCCTAATGTGTAGATCTACAGAGTAGGACCCCAGCCAGGGGGCCACCTCTATGAGCCTGATGCACCAAACAACAGAGAAGGACCCCAGGCAAGGAGCCCTCTAAGTTCCTGAATGGGCAGAACTGTGAAGACTGGCCAAAGAGGCCTTCTGGTCCCCAGCTACAGAGTCTTGAAAAAAGGCTCTGATAGGGCCATAACTCCTGCAGCAGAGGCAGTCCGTGTCTCTGCACATTTGGTGCCACCAAGGTCCCCATAACCCAAGCAGTTGTGCCACCTTCATGCTCAACCCTCACTGGGGCAGAGTTGCCATGGGCAAAAAAATGTCTTGCTTCTATGCATGGAGGGTCGCTTCAGTCATGTCCCACTCTTTGTGATGCTGTGAACTGTGGGCTGCCAGGCTTCTCTGTCAAGGGGCGTTCTGCAGACAAGGATACTGGAGTATATTGGCCAATATTGGTTTCCATACCCTTCTAGAGCACTATATTTCCTGCTGCCCTAGACACCAACTCCCCTGCGTACCTGGTGCTATCAGAACACCTGCAACCCAAACAGCAGCACCACCTTCACATGCGGACTAGGACAGACCCAAGTCCTCCAGGGCAGCCTCAGGAGCATACCCCAGTGGATGACCCAAGTACAGAGGTGGAAATAAAACCACAATTAAAACCCAGGGGCAGTGTAGCTAAGTAAGAAGACCAAAAACCTTCTTACCAACTGTACAAGCTGCAGATTAAACCCATGTGATCAACTATGCAGACTCTGTGTCTATCGAATATATAAAAGGACACTGAGAGTTCCCACAGAAGAAAACAGACTAGCTCTGATAGCTGCGGACATTGGAGGCAAGAACACACAGGAGCAGGACTAGATTAGAATCAGGGCTGCCCACACAGCAGGTCTAGAGACCAGCAAATCGTTGGAGGGCATCCTAGGGAGGTGAAGTGGACTGTGGCTCCCAGTGGGGGAAAGGACGCTGACAGCAGTAACTCAAGTAAAACATTTATTATTCTTATGTTTTGACTTGTTCTGTAGATTCTTTTGGATTTTTCTTTTCTTTTTCTTCTTTTCCTTCACCCTGCCCCCATTGCAGTTGTCGATTTTATTGGCACTCTGAAATCTAATAAAGCTTTCGAGGTTTTCTTTCTTCCTTTCTCTTTTTTCAGTCACAATTTTTATTGTTGTTATAAACCTCTGCATCTACATTAGGCTTTTGCAGTTCTGTGGAGTTTTCTTTTTTTTTTTCTCTTTTATTCAATTTGAACTTTAATTGTTTTAAGCCTATTATTATTTTCCTACATTTAGTCTTTATTTGCTTTTTCCACTGTTATTTTCCCTGACTGTTAATCTTTAATGTATATAAATCTTCCTTATCTACCTCTATTTAACTTTGCATATCTACTCTATCTTTCTTTTCTGTCTTTCCTTTCCCCTCAACATATTTGTTAGTTTTATTTTAATTGATTTATTCCCCACTTGGCACCTTGCTTTAGTGTTGTTTTCCAGTTTGTGCTTTACTTAGTTGTGTTCTTAACTGGGAGATATATTTTGGCTTAATTTGTTCACTGGGTCAATCTATTGTACTTTACTTTTGTTGGACTACTTTGATTTTGCTTATGGGTGTATATGTATACGTGTATCACTTACTCAATGGACATGATTTTGGGTAAACTCCGGGAGTTGGTGATGGACAGGGAGTCCTGGTGTGCTGCAGTCCATGGGGTTACAAAGAGTCAGACATGACTGAGCGACTGAACTGAACTGATATTCCACTATTTTAATTATTTACCTGATTTTGTAACTACCATTCGTCTGAGGTTCATTTTAGATTTCTCATTTTTGGGTATTTGTTTTAATCTCACTTAAAGCCATAACTAAGCACTTGTGGAACCTTCATTCCTGACCAGAGATCAAGCCTTGAGCTTTTGAAGTGGGAGCACTGACTCCAAGACCCTAGACTGCCAGAGAACTAACCCTAGGGATTATCAAATAGTGAGAACTCACACAAAAGGAACCATCTGAATACAGGACCAGCATTACCCAACCACCAGCAGCACCCTGTGCAGGACACCTCATCTAAACAACAAACAAAACAAAAGTACAAACCCAATCATCAGCAGACAGGATTACTACCTCACTCAGCCTTGCCCATCAGAGGAAAAACAAATAAACAAACAAAAAAAACTCAGCACACATCTCACCTTATATGAAGCTTACACAAACCACTGGACCAACCTTAGGAGGGCAGAAACCAAAAGGAAGAAAGAATTCAAGTCTGGGAGCCTGGGAAACAAACACAATAAGTTTAAAAAAAATATGAAAAGGCAGAGAAATACTATACAAATTAAGGAACAAACTAGAAACACAGAAGTCCAAATAAATGAAGAGGAAATAGGCAAACTACCTGAAAAAGAATTCAGAATAATGATAGTGATATTATATATATATATATATATATATAATAATGATAATGATATTATAATAATAATAATAAAGATTCAGAATAAGACAATCAAAAACCTTGAAAATAGAATGGAGAAAATTCAAGAATCAATTAACAAAGATCTTGAAGAATTAAAGAATAAACATACAGAGACAACACAATTACTGAAATTAAAAATACTCTAGAAGGAATCAATAGCAGAATATCTGAAGTAGAAGAACAAATCAGTGAGCTGGAAGATAAAATGGTGGAAATGATTTCTGAAGAGCAGAATAAAATTTTTAAAAGAATGAAAAGAACTGAGGATCATCTCAGAGACACCTGGGGCAATATCAAATGCACCAGCATTCAAATTATAGGGGTCCCAGAAGAAGAGATAAAGATAGGGTATGAGAAAATTTTTGAAGAGATTATAGTTGAAAATTTCCCCAACATGGAAAAGAAAATAGTCAATCAAGTCCAAGAGGCTCAAAGAGTGCCATCCAGGATAAACCCAAAGAGAAACACACCAAGACACATACTAATTAAACTAACAAAGACTAAACACAAAGAAAGAATATTAAAAGCAGCAAAGGAAAAGGAACAAGCAACATACAAGGGGAACCCCATACATTTAACACCTGATCTTTCAGCAGAAACTCTGCAGGCCAGAAGGGAATGGCAGGATATATTTAAAATAATCAAAGGGAAAAATCTACAACCAAGATTACTGTAACTGGCAAGGATATCATTCAAAATTGATGGAGATATAAAAAGCTTTTAAGACAAGCAAAATTTAAGAGAATTCAGTACCACCAAACAATCTTTACAACAAAAGTTAAAGGGACTTATATTGTCAAGAAATACAAGGGAAGAAAAAGATCTACAAAATCAACCCCAAACAATTAGAAAATGGCAATAGGAACACATATATTAATAATTACTTTAAGTATAAACTGATTAAATGCTCTAACCAAAAGTCACAGACTGGTTTAATGGATTCAAAAACAAGACCCCTCTACATATGCTGTTTACAATAAACCCACTTCAGACCTAAAGACACATATAGACTGAAAGTAAGAGGATGGAAAAATATATTCCATGCAAATGGGAACCAAAAGAAAGCTGGAGTAGCAATCCTCATATCAGACAAAATGGACCTTAAAATAAAGAAGACTGTGAGAGATAAGGAAAGACACTACATAATGATCAAGGAATCAATCTAAGAGGAAGACATAACAATTGTAAATATCTATGAACCCAACATAGGAGCACCTCAATACATAAGACAAACACTAACAGACATAAAAGGAGAATTTGATGGTAACACAATAATAGTAGGAGACTTTTAACACCCCACTCACATGAATGGACAGATCACCAAGACAGAAAATTAATAACTAAACACAAGTCTTAAATGATACTTAGATGAGATGGATTTCATTGATATCTTCAGGACATTCCATCCAAATGAAGAAGAGTACACCTTCTTCTCAAGTGCACATGGCATATTCTCCAGGATAGACCACAATTTGGGTCACAAATCAAACCTCAGTAAATTTAAGAAAACTGAAATTGTATCAAGCATCTTCTCCAACTATAACGTTATGAGATTGAATATCAATTACCAAAAATAAATAAATAAATAAATAAACCTGAAAGAAACACAAATGCATGGAGATTAAACAATACATTTCTAAATAACCAACAGGTTACTGAAGAAATTAAAAGGGAAATTAAAAAAATTCTAGAAACAAATGACAATGAAAACGTGACAACTCAAAACCTATGGGATGCAGTGAAAGCAGTTCTAAGAGAGAAGTTTATAGCAATACAATCTTCCCTCAAGAAACAAGAAAAACATCAAATAGACAACCTAACCTTACATTAAAACAATTGGAAAAAGAAAAAAAAAAACTCCACCAAAATTAGTAGAAGAAATTAAATCATAAAAATCAGAGCAGAAATAAATGAAAAAAATGAAAGAAGCAATAGTAAAGATTAATAAAACTAAAAGCTAGTTCTTTGAGAACATAAACAAAACTGACAAACCTTTAGCCAGACTCATCAAGGAAAAATGTAGAGATGAATAAAATCAACAAAATTAGAATTGAAAAAGGAGAGGTTACAACAGACAATGTAGAAATACAAAGGCTTATAAAAGGGGATAATGAACAACTATATGGCAATAAAATGGATAACCTGGAAGAAATGGACAGATTCTTAGAAAAGTTCATACTTCCAAGACAGAACCAGGAAGAAATAGAAATTATGAACAACCCAATTATAAGCACTGAAATTGAAGCTGTTATAAAAAAATCTCCCAAAAAACAAAAGGCCAGGGCCAGATGGCTTCACAGGAGAATTCTATCAAACATTTAGAGAAGAGTTAATGCCTATCCTTCTAAAATACTTTCAAAAAATTGCAGAGGAAGGAACACTTCCAAACTCATTCTATAAGCCCACCATCACCCTGATATCAAAACCAGACAAAGACAACACAAAAAAAGAAAACTACAGGCCAATATCACTGATGAACATAGATGCAAAAATACTCAAAAAAATTTCAGCAAACATAATTCAGCAGCACATCAAAAAGCTTGTACACCATGAGCAAGTTGAGTTTATTCCAGGGATGCATGGATTCTTCAATATACAGAAATCAGTCAATGTGATACACCATATTAACAAATTGAAAGGAATCCAGATTGGAAAGGAAGAAGTAAAGCTCTTATTGTTTGCAGATGACATGATACTGTACATAGAAAACCCTAAAGATAGTATCAGAAAATCACTAGAGCTACTAAAAGTAATCAGTGAATTCAGCAAAGTTGCAGGATACAAAATCAATACACAGAAATCACTTTCATTTTTATATACTAATAGTGAAAATTCAGAAAGAGAAATTAAAGAATCAATCCCATTCACCATTGCAACAAAAAGAATAGACTTACTAAGGAGACAAGAGATCTGTATGAAAGAAATCAAAGACATAAACAGATGGAGAGAGATTCCATGTTCCTGGGTAGGAAGAATCAATATTGTGAAAATGACTATGCTACCAAACACACTTTACAGATTCAATGCAATCCCTATCAAATTACCAATGGAATTTTTCACAGAACTAGTACAAAAAAATTCACAATTCCTATGGAAACACAAAAGACCCAAATAGCCAAAGCAATCTTGAGAAAGAAGAATGGAACTGGAGGAATCAACCTTTTTGACTTAAGATTATACTACAAAGCCACAGTCATCAAGACAGTATGGTACTGGCACAAAAGCAGAAATACTGACTAATGGGACAAGATAGACAGCCCAGAAATAAACCCATGCACCTATGGGTACCTTAATCTGACAAAGGAGGCAAGAATATACAATGGGACAAAGACAAACTCTTCAATAAATGGTGCTGGGAAAACTGGACAGCTACCTGTAAAAGAATGAAATTAACACACTTCCTAAAACTATACACAAAGATAAACTCAAAATGGATTAAAGACCTAAATGTAAGACCAGAAACTATAAAACTCTTAGAGGAAAACATAGGCAGAACATTTGACATAAATCAAAGCAAGATCCTCTATCTCCTAGAATAATGGAAATAAAAACAAAAATAAACAAGTGGGACCTGATTAGACTTAAAACCTTTTGCATAACAAAGGAAACTATAAGCAAGTTGAAAAGAAAACCCTCAAAATGGGAGGAATAGCAAATGAAACAACTGACAAAAAATTAATTTCCAAAATATACAAGCAGCTCATAGAACTCAACACCAGAAAAACAAACAACCCAATCAAAAAGTGGGAAAAATACCTAAACAGACATTTCTCCAAAGAAGACATATAGATGGCTAACAAAGGGATGAAAAGATGCTCAACATGCTCATTATTAAAGAAATTCAAATCAAAACTTAATGCAAGAAACGCAAAACAAAAATGAGATATCACCTCACACAAGTCAGAATGGCCATCATCAAAAAGTATACAAAGAAAAATTGCTGGAGAGGGTGTGGATAAAAGGGAACGCTCCTGAGCTGTCGGTGGGGATGTAAATTGATGCAGTCACTGTGAAAGACAGTATGGAGATTCCTTATAAAAGTATGAATAAAACCACCATATGACCCAGCAATCCCACTCCTAGTCATATACCCTGAGGAAACCAAAACTGAAAAAGACACATGTATCCCATTGTTCACTGAAGCACTATTTACAATAGCTAGAACATGGGATCAATGTAGATGTCCATCAGCAGATGAATGAATAAAGTTGTGCTACATATACACAATGAAATATTACTCAGCCATAGAAAAGAATGTATTTGAGTCAGTTCTAGTCAGTTGAGGTGGATGAACCTAGAGCCTATTACGCAGAGTGAAGTGAGTCAGAAAGAGAAAGATAAATATTGTATTCTAACACATACATATGGAATCTAGAAAAATGGGACTGAAAAATTTATTTTCAGGGCAGCAATGGAGAAGCAGACGTAGAGAATAGACTTATGGTCATGGGGAGAAGGGAGGAGAGGGTGAGATATATGGAGAGAGTAACGTGGAAACTTACATTACCATATGTAAAATAGATAGCCAACGGGAATTTGCTGTATGTCTCAGGAAACTCAAACAGGGGCTCTGTATCAACCTAGAGGGGTGGGACTGGGAGGGACATGGGAGGGAGGATCAAAAGGGAAAGCATATATGGCTGATTCATGTTGAGGTCTGACAGAAAACAACAAAAGTCTGTAAAGCAAGTATCCTTCAATTAAAAATTAAATAAAATTTTTAAATAGCAAGTTATCATGCAAAAGAGTATAAAATCCAGGCAGGATTAATCCCTTTTATAGTGTTTCCTTGTGGCAATGGCAAATAAATAAATCTCTTGATCTCAGTGACTTTTCAAGTAAAGTATGATTTTATTTTAACATACACATGAAGCAGGGAATAGTCTTTTTTTAAATTAATTATTTTAACTGGAGGAGAAATCACAACAGATAACACAGAAATACAAAGGATCGTAAGAGACTACTATCAGCAACTGTATGCTAATAAAATAGAAAACGTGGAAGAAATGGATGAATTCTTTAAAAAGTATAACTTTCCAAAACTGAACCAGGAAGAAATAGAAAATCTTAACAGACTCATCACAAGTACAGAAATTGAAAGTGTAATCAGAAATCTTCCAACAAACAAAAGCCCAGGACCAGATGACTTCACAGGTGAATTCTACAAAAAATTTAGAGAAGAGCTAACACCTATCCTACTCAAACTCTTCCAGAAAATTGCAGAGGAAGGTAAACTTCCAAACTCATTCCATGAGGCTACCATCACCCTAATACCAAAACCAGACAAAGATGCCAAAAAAAAAAAAAAAAAAAAAAAGAAAACTACAGGCTAATATCACTGATGAACATAGATGCAAAAATACTGAACAAAATTTTAGAAAACAGAATCCAACAACATATTAAAAAGATCATTCATCATGACCAAATGGGTTTTATCCCAGGGATGCAAGGATTCTTTAATATTCACAAATCAATCAATGTGATATACCACGTTAACAAATTGGAAGATAAAAACCATATTATTATCTCAATAGATGCAGAGACAGCTTTTGACAAAATTCAACATCCATTTATGATTAAACCCTCCAGAAAGCAGGCATAAAAGGAAAATACCTCAATATTATAAAAACCATATATGATAAACCCACAGCAAACATTATCCTCAATGGTGAAAAATTGAAAGCATTTCCCCTAAAGTCAGGAACAAGATAAGGGTGCCTGCTCTCACCACTACTATTCAACATAGTTTTAGAAGTTTTAGCCACAGCAATCAGAGAAGAAAAAGAAATGAAAGGAATCTAGATTGGAAAAGAAGAAGTAAAACTCTAACTGTTTGCAGATGACTTGATCCTCCATATAAAAAACCCTAAAGACACTACCAGAAAATTACTAGAGCTAATCAATGAATATAGTAAAGTTTCAGGATATAAAATTAACACATAGAAATCCCTTGCATTCCTATACACTAACCATGAGAAAACAGAAATTAAGGAAACAATTCCATTCACCATTGCAATGAAAAGAATAAAATACTTAGGAATAAATCTACCTAAAGAAACAAAAGACCTATATAGAGAAAACTATAAAATACTGATGAAAGAAATCAAAGAGGACACTGATAGATGGAGAAATATACCATGTTCATGGATCAGAAGAATCAATATAGTGAAAATGAGTATACTACGCAAAGCAATCTATAGATTCAATGCAATCCCTATCAAGCTACCAATGGTATTTTTCAGAGAACTAGAACAAATAATTTCACAATTTGTATGGAAATACAAAAAAAACCTCAAATAGTCTCTTTTTAATAGTAAGAAAGTATTCTGAAAATGAAAATGAGAGGGAGAAAAACAAAAAAAACCCCAACAACCCTAATTGCTTAGTGCCAGATAATAAAGTGGGCTTCACAGATGGTTCTAGTGATAAAGAATCCATCTGGGACTCCTATAATTCGAATGTTGGAGCGTTTCATATTGTCCTGGAGGTCTCTGAGATTGTCCTCATTTCTTTTAATTCGTTTTTCTTGTTTCCTCTCTGATTCATTTATTTCTACCATTCTATCTTCTATTTCACTAATCCTATCTTCTGCCTTCGTTATTCTACTAATTGTTGCCTCCAGAGGGTTTCTGATCTCATTTATTGCGTTATTCATTATATTTTGACTCTTTTTTATTTCTTCTAGGTCCTTGTTGAAACGCTCCAACATTCGAATTATAGGAGTCCCAGAAGAAGAAGACAGAAAGAAAAATCATGAGAAAATCCTTGAGGAGATAATAGTTGAAAACTTCCCTAAAATGGGGAAGGAAATAATCACCCAAGTCCAAGAAACACAGAGAGTTCCAAATAGGATAAACCCAAGGCAAAACACCCCAAAACACATATTAATCAAATTAACAAAGATCAAACACAAAGAACAAATATTAAAAGCAGCAAGGGAAAAACAACAAATAACACACAAGGGGATTCCCATAAGGATAACAGCTGATCTGTCAATAGAAACTCTTCAGGCCAGGAGGGAATGGTAAGACATACTTAAAGTGATGAAAGACAATAACCTACAGCCCAGATTATTGTACCCAGCAAGGATCTCATTCAAATACGAAGGAGAAATCAAAAGCTTTACAGACAAGCAAAAGCTGAGAGAATTCAGCACCACCAAACCAGCTCTCCAACAAATTCTAAAGGATATCCTCTAGACAGGAAACACGAAAGGGTGTATAAACCCGAACCCAAAACAATAAAGTAAATGGTAACGGGATCATACTTATCAATAATTACCTTAAACGTAAATGGGTTGAACGCCCCAACCAAAAGACAAAGACTGGCTGAATGGATACAAAAACAAGACCCCTCTATATGCTGCTTACAAGAAACCCACCTCAAAACAAGGGACACATACAGACTGAAAGTGAAGGGCTGGAAAAAGATATACCACGCAAATAGAGACCAAAAGAAAGCAGGAGTGGCAATACTCATATCCAATAAAATAGACTTTAAAACAAAGGCTGTGAAAAGAGACAAAGAAGGCCACTACATAATGATCAAAGGAACAATCCAAGAAGAAGATATAACAATTATAAATATATATGCACCCAATATAGGAGCACCGCAATATGTAAGACAAATGCTAACAAGTATGAAAGGGGAAATCAACAATAACACAATAATAGTGGGAGACTTTAATACCCCACTCACACCTATGGACAGATCAACTAAACAGAAAATTAACAAAGAAACGCAAACTTTAAATGATACATTAGATCAGTTAGACCTAATTGATATCTATAGGACATTTCACCCCAAAACAATGAATTTCACCTTTTTTTCAAGTGCTCATGGAACCTTCTCCAGGATAGATCACATCCTAGGCCATAAATCTAAACTTGATAAATTCAAAAAAATCGAAATCATTCCAAGCATCTTTTCTGACCATAATGCATTAAGATTAGATCTCAATTACAGGAGAAAAACTATTAAAAATTCCAACATATGGAGGTTGAACAACACACTTCTGAATAACCAACAAATCACAGAAGAAATCAAAATATGCATAGAAACTAATGAAAATGAAAACACAACAACCCAAAACCTGTGGGACACTATAAAAGCAGTGCTAAGAGGAAAGTTCATAGCAATACAGGCATACCTCAAGAAACAAGAAAAAAGTCAAATAAATAACCGAACTCTGCAACTAAAGCAGCTAGAAAAGGAAGAGTTGGAGAACCCCAGAGTTAGTAGAAGGAAAGAAATCTTAAAAATTAGGGCAGAAATAAATGCAAAAGAAACAAAAGAGACCATAGCAAAAATCAACAAAGCCAAAAGCTGGTTCTTTGAAAGGATAAATAAAATTGACAAACCATTAGCCAGACTCATCAAGAAGCAAAGAGAGAAAAATCAAATCAATAAAATTAGAAATGAAAATGGAGAGATCACAACAGACAACACAGAAATACAAAGGATCATAAGAGACTACTATCAGCAGTTGTATGCCAATAAAATGGACAACGTGGAAGAAATGGACAAATTCTTAGAAAAGTACAACTTTCCAAAACTGAACCAGGAAGAAATAGAAAATCTTAACAGACCCATCACAAGCACGGAAATTGAAATGGTAATAAGAAATCTTCCAGCAAGCAAAAGCCCAGGTCCAGATGGCTTCACAGCTGAATTCTACCAACAATTTAGAGAAGAGCTAACACCTATCCTACTCAAACTCTTCCAGAAAATTGCAGAGGAAGGTAAACTTCCAAACTCATTCTATGAGGCCACCATCATCCTAATACCAAAACCTGACAAAGATGTCACAAAAAAAGAAAACTACAGGCCAATATCACTGATGAACATAGATGCAAAAATCCTTAACAAAATTCTAGCAATCAGAATCCAACAACACATTAAAAAGATCATACACCATGACCAAGTGGGCTTTATCCCAGGGATGCAAGGATTCTTCAATATCTGCAAATCAATCAATGTAATTCACCACATTAACAAATTGAAAAATAAAAACCATATGATTATCTCAATAGATGCAGAGAAGGCCTTTGACAAAATTCAACATCCATTTATGATCAAAACTCTCCAGAAAGCAGGAATAGAAGGAACATACCTCAACATAATAAAAGCTATCTATGACAAATCCACAGCAAACATTATCCTCAATGGTGAAAAATTGAAAGCATTTCCCCTAAAGTCAGGAACAAGACAAGGGTGTCCACTTTCACCGCTACTATTCAACATAGTTCTGGAAGTTTTGGCCACAGCAATCAGAACAGAAAAAGAAATAAAAGGAATCCAAATTGGAAAAGAAGAAGTAAAACTCTCACTGTTTGCAGATGACATGATCCTCTACATGGAAAACCCTAAAGACTCCACGAGAAAATTACTAGAGCTAATCAATGAATATAGTAAAGTTGCAGGATATAAAATCAACACACAGAAATCCCTTGCATTCCTATACACGAATAATGAGAAAGTAGAAAAAGAAATTAAGAAAACAATTCCATTCACCATTGTAACGAAAAGAATAAAATACTTATGAATATATCTACCTAAAGAAACTAAAGACCTATATATAGAAAACTATAAAACACTGATGAAAGAAATCAAAGAGGACACTAATAGATGGAGAAATATACCATGTTCATGGATCGGAAGAATCAATATAGTGAAAATGAGTATACTACCCAAAGCAATTTACAAATTCAATGCAATCCCTGTCAAGCTACCAGCCACATTTTTCACAGAACTAGAACAAATAATTTCAAGATTTGTATGGCAATACAAAAAAACTCGAATAGCCAAAGCAATCTTGAGAAAGAAGAATGGAACGGGAGGAATCAACTTGCCTGACTTCAGGCTCTACTACAAAGCCACAGTCATCAAGACAGTATGGTACTGGCACAAAGACAGACACATAGATCAACGGAACAAAATAGAAAGCCCAGAGATAAATCCACACACATATGGACACCTTATCTTTGACAAAGGAGGCAAGAATATACAATGGAGTAAAGACAATCTCTTTAACAAGTGGTGCTGGGAAACTGGTCAACCACTTGTAAAAGAATGAAACTAGATCACTTTCTAACACCGCACACAAAAATAAACTCAAAATGGATTAAAGATCTAAATGTAAGATCAGAAACTATAAAACTCCTAGAGGAGAACATAGGCAAAACACTCTCAGACATAAATCACAGCAGGATCCTCTATGATCCACCTCCCAGAATTCTAGAAATAAAAGCAAAAATAAACAAATGGGATCTAATTAAAATTAAAAGCTTCTGCACAACAAAGGAAAATATAAGCAAGCTGAAAAGACAGCCTTCTGAATGGGAGAGAATAATAGCAAATGAAGCAACTGACAAACAACTAATCTCAAAAATATACAAGCAACTTCTGCAGCTCAATTCTAGAAAAATAAATGACCCAATCAAAAAATGGGCCAAAGAACTAAATAGACATTTCTCCAAAGAAGACATACGGATGGCTAACAAACACACGAAAAGATGCTCAACATCACTCATTATTAGAGAAATGCAAATCAAAACCACAATGAGGTACCACTTCACACCAGTCAGAATGGCTGCGATCCAAAAATCTGCAAGCAATAAATGCTGGAGAGGGTGTGGAGAAAAGGGAACCCTCCTACACTGTTGGTGGGAATGCAAACTAGTACAGCCACTATGGAGAACAGTGTGGAGAGTCCTGAAAAAATTGCAAATAGAACTACCTTATGACCCATCAATCCCCCTGCTGGGCATACACACCGAGGAAACCAGAATTGAAAGAGACACATGTACCCCAATGTTCATCGCAGCACTGTTTATAATAGCCAGGACATGGAAACAACCTAGATGTCCATCAGCAGATGAATGGATAAGCAAGCTGTGGTACATATACACAATGGAGTATTACTCAGCCATTAAAAAGAATTCATTTGAATCAGTTCTGATGAGATGGATGAAACTGGAGCCAATTATACAGAGTGAAGTAAGCCAGAAAGAAAAACACCAATACAGTATACTAACACATATATATGGAATTTAGGAAGATGGCAATGACAACCCTGTATGCAAGACAGGAAAAAAGACACAGATGTGTATAACGGACTTTTTGGACTCAGAGGGAGAGGGAGAGGGTGGGATGATTTGGGAGATTGGGAATTCTAACATGTATACTATCATGTAAGAATTGAATCGCCAGTCCATGTCTGATGTAGGGTGCAGCATGTTTGGGGCTGGTGCATGGGGATGACCCAGAGAGATGCTGTGGGGAGGGAGGTGGGAGGGGGGGTCATGTTTGGGAATGCATGTTAAAAAAAAAAAAAAGAATCCATCTGCCAATACAAGGAGATACAAGAGATGCAGATTTGATCCCTGGGTTGGGAGGAACCCCTGGGGAAGGAAATGGCAACCCATTCCAGTATTCTTGCCTGGAAAATCCCAAGGACTGTAGCCTGTCAGGCTTCACTGCAAAGAGTCAGACATGACTGAGCATAGATAATAAATAATCTCAGGCTAGGTTAAGTCTTCTTCAGAAAGTCCATTTAAATTTAGTTTGTATCGCTTCCTTGAAGGGTCAGGAGGCTTGTTGGTGGAGGATTGATTGCTGAGTCTGCAGGCTTTGTTAGATGATTATGTATAATTCCTAGGTCATGCAGTATTGTCAGGAGCTTTCTTGTCAGCATTTGCTACATCTGAATCCAGTTACTGTGAATGTGGGACCACATGCTCTAGAGTATTTAGGAATATTAAATGCACAAATATATCAACCTCTGCTGTCTTTGAGAACAATATCTAACAGAACAGTGAGGAACCAGCATAGCAATTAATGTGAAATTCAGAGTAAACATGTCACTATGCATTAAAGAAAAGTTTTTATGCCAGGAATTTTAAAATTAGTATTTTAATAATGGCTGCCCTTCAGTGGGAGAAAACTACCTTATTTTTTGGTAACCGAATTTAAAAAAACTCAAGAAGCCTAAATATTGACTGAAAGATATCAGAAAAACATAAATAGATATCTGCAATGTAAATTGAAATAAAAATTGCTAACACATAGGCCATTGGTTTAACAATAGAACTGATTGTTTTTATTTCTGAGTGCAATTTTGATTCACTTTCAATTATTTTCTTTGAATACAGTGATACAATACCACAATTGATGCAAATATTTATAAGAGGTCTTATAAGCGATGTGGTAAAAGAGTGAGGTATTTTACGATTAGTTTCCCTTCTTTTTTCCCAAACCTCTAAAAATATCAGAGTTTTTCAAAGTATTAAAATAAAGCTTCCAAAAGTGATGTCAATTTTCCGCACATTGTTTGAAGGCTTGGATTGGTAAGAAGGATGTGAGCTACAGTTATAAACTGATGACATTACTTTTCACATACAACTTTGTATCCTTTGTAGTTAGGTGGTTCTGTTTCAAAATACTTTGTTCACTACAATATTTCCATTCATTTACACATCCTAGTTATTATTTGACTGCTTCTGCATCCTGTGCTTATTGCTCAGTTGGGTCTGACTCTTTGAAATCCCATGGATGGTGGCCAGTCAGGCTCCTCTGTCCATGGGATTTCCTGGGCAAGAATAGTAAAGTGGATTGTTATTTCCTTCTCCAGGGAACTTTCCTGATCCAGGGATTAAACCTGCATCTTCTGTGTCTCCTGCATCATTTCTCCAATACACTTTATTATATAAAATACTTTCTACAACTTGTCTATTGAACTATTTTCCCTTAGCTATCCATTCCTGTGTAAACAAAGGTAGATTTCAATTCTTTAATGCAAACATGACAAACATCATCTTGTTCATCAGTGTGGATATCTCCCAGGTTGTCATTCGTATGTTTGAGCACAGCAGCCATAAATTCACTACAGAGGACACACAAAAGTGTTCTGTAAATGCACAGGAAGCAGATGCCTGTGATTTTATTATGTTAACACTAAATAAAAGTCTTTGACTTGTATTCCCTGTTCAACAAATACATGCATTAATTATACTTCAATTTAAAAGTTAGGAAATGTCTTGTAAGCCTAAGAGGCAGCCTCAAGCTCTCCACAGTGACATGTTCTCTGGACGTTGTTCCCAAACGCAGTGAGACCAGTCCACAGGGCAACCCCACTGGGAGTTCCTTAGAGGCACAGAATCTCAGCCTCTGCCCAGGCCCATTGAATCTGATTCTGCTTCTATACAATATATTCTGGTTGCTTATCTATTCTACATAGAGCAGTTTGTATCTGTTAATCCCATACCCTTAATTTTGTTCCACATCTCTTCCCTCTCCCGTTTAGTAACTGCAAGTTTAGCATCTAAAAATAATACAAATGGGAAATTATAATCATTACCTTGTAATAACTTACAATGGAGTATAATCTGCAAGAGAGTCAACATGCTGTACACCTGAAACTAATATTTTAAATCATCTATACTTCACACACACAAACAAGATTTAAGCACACCTCCCCCCACCCCCCACCCCCTCGGGGTGGGGGGGGTGTGGAACAACTCACCTCTAACAAAATCTCAAAGTGATTTGTAGGGACTTTAGACTTTGACAACATTGCCCTAGAAGTATAAGCCAGAGCTCATAGATTTAGGAAAATATTTTTTAAAACTGTTTAATTTCTTCAGATCAAGAGTTGTTTCACTTTTCCTTACTTCTGAAACTGTTCACAAACTCCTGAAACATTCCCCATGATGTTGATAGCGAATCATACTGGACATACAATGATGAAAAGCCTTATGTATAAATCTATGCACACATTTTGTTTTCATCTTGGACAGACTGCCATGGTCCATGACATGCATTGCAAACCTAGTGCCTAAAAACTGTTTAAAAAATAACGATTCATTAAGATATGAGATTTCCCATTGTCCATATAGCACAGAGGATGATCTTTTTAAAACTTTAGCGGGGGGGGGGGGGGAGAAACTGTGTATTACAATTTAAAGTTATATTTCTTTACTAGCGATTTTACTAGTGAGTTTAAGCTTTTTAAGGCAAACTTATTAGCAACTAACACTCTACTCTCCCTTTGGGATTTGCCTCTTTATTTTCCTTCAGTTCAGTTCAGTTGCAAAAGTCGTGTCTGACTTTTTGTGACCCCATGAATCGCAGCACGCCAGGCCTCCCTGTCCATCACCAACTCCTGGAGTTCACTCAGACTCACGTCCATCAACTCAGTGATGCCATCCAGCCATCTCATCCTCTGTCATCCCCTTCTCCTCCTACCCCTAAACCCTCCCAGCATCAGAGTCTTTTCCAAAGAGTCAACTTTTCACATGAGGTGGCCAAAGTACTGGAGTTTCAGCTTTAGCATCATTCCCTCTAAAGAAATCCCAGGGCTGATCTCCTTCAGAATGGACTGGTTGGATCTCCTTGCAGTCCAAGGGACTCTCAAGAGTCTTCTCCAACACCACAGTTCAAAAGCATCAATTCTTTGGCCCTCAGCTTTCTTCACAGTCCAAATCTCACGTCCATACATGATCACTGGGAAAACCATAGCCTTGATTAGATGGACCTTTGTTGGAAAAGTAATGTCTCTCTTTTCAATATGCTATCTAGATTGGTCATAACTTTTCTTCCAAGGAGTAAGCGTCTTTTAATTTCATGGCTGCAGTCACCATCTGCAGTAATTTTGGAGCCCCCTGACACTGTTTCCACTCTTTCCCATCTATTTCCCATGAAGTGATGGGACCAGATGCCATGATCTTCATTTTCTAAATGTTGAGTTTAAGCCAACTTTTTCACTCTCCTTAGCCATTCCCAACTTTAATTTTTTTCTTTGTATTGTTTTCAGTCAGTATCATCCATATATTCAGGATGCTAACTGGATGCCCAAATCTTGTCTGTCACTGTCACCAAAAATTCTTGCTCATTTGAGAGACTTCTCTCTGATAACAATTACTGTACTCTTTAGCTGGTTTGCAAAGTTAAATAACGGGTTCAATCACAAAACCAGTACTTGATTGAGAAAAACTTAAATACAAATATGGAATCAGAATTAATCTTATACTACTGCTGAATACACACAAAAACTGCAAGTTCTTCTATGAACTTCCTTTTTCTTATAATACAACATGGTTCTACATTGGACTCTAGGAAGTTATTTTAAAATTATTGGGTAAATAGCAAAACATTCAGAATAGTAATTATAATATTGATGCGGAAGAACAAACGTGGAAGATCAATACTACCCATCTTCAATAATGACTATAAAGCTAATATCATCCAAATTGTGTGTTACTGATGAAGGAAAAACAAACAGATCAGTGGAACAGAATAGAAAACTTGGGAAAAGACCCACACAAATACAAATAACTGATCTTTAGTAAAGGAGAAAGGACAATATAATGGAGCATAGATAGTCTTTATAACAAATACAAATGGTGCTGCAATTGGATATCTACATGCAAAAAAAAAAAAAAAAAGTCTCTCCAAAAATCAAATCAAAATAGATCACAGATCTAAGAATAAAATGCAAAATTATAAAACTCCTAGAAGATAAAATAGGAGAGAGACTATGGTAAACTAATATGACATTCATTTCAGTCACTCAGCCACGTCCAATTCTTTATGACCCCATGGACTACAGCATGCTTGCCAGGCTTCCCTGTCCATCACCAACTCTCAGAGCTTGATCAAACTCATGTTCTTTGAGACAGTGATGGCATCCAACCATCTCATCCTCTGTTGTTCCCTTCTCCTCCCGTCTTCGATCTTTCCCAGCATCAGGGTCTTTTTCAACGAGTCAGCTCTTTGCATCAGGTGGCCAAAGTATTGGAGTTTCAGCTTCAGCATCAGTCCTTCCAATGAATATTCAGGACTGATTTCCTTTACGATTGACTGGTTGGATCTCCTTAGAGTCCAAGGGACTCTCAAGAGTCTTCTCCAACATCACAGTTCAAAAGCATCAATTCTTAAGTGATCAGCTTTCTTTATGGCCAAACTCACACCCAGACATGACTACTGGAAAAACCATAACTTTGACTAGATGGACCTTTGTCAGCAAAGTAATGTCTCTGCCGTCTAGGATGGTCATAGCTTTTCTTCCAAGGAGCAAGCATCTTTTTTTTTTTTTTTCTCTTTGTTTTTGTTTGTTTTTTTTTTAGTTTTTTATTTTTTAAATTTTAAAATCTTTAATTCTTACATGCATTCCCAAACATGAACCCCCCTCCCACCTCCCTCCCCATAACATCTTTCTGGGTCATCCCCATGCACCAGCCCCAAGCATGCTGCATCCTGCGTCAGACATAGACTGGCGATTCAATTCACATGATAGTATACATGTTAGAATGTCATTCTCCCAAATCATCCCACCCTCTCCCTCTCCCTCTGAGTCCAAAAGTCCGTTATACACATCTGTGTCTATGGTACTGGCACAAAGACAGACATATAGATCAATGGAACAAAATAGAAAGCCCAGAGATAAATCCACACACATATGGACACCTTATCTTTGACAAAGGAGGCAAGAATATACAATGGAGTAAAGACAATCTCTTTAACAAGTGGTGCTGGGAAAACTGGTCAACCACTTGTAAAAGAATGAAACTAGATCACTTTCTAACACCGCACACAAAAATAAACTCAAAATGGATTAAAGATCTAAATGTAAGATCAGAAACTATAAAACTCCTAGAGGAGAACATAGGAGCAAGCATCTTTTAATTTCACGGCTGTAGTCAGTGTCTGCAGTGATTTTGGAGCCCACGAAAATAAAGTCTCTCATTGTTTCCATTGTTCTCCCATCTATTTGCCATGAGGTGATGTGATCAGATGCCACGGTCCTAGTTTTCTGAATGTTGAATATTAACCCAGCTTTTTCATTCTCCTCTTGCACTTTCATCAAGAGGCTCTTTAGTTCCTCTTCACATTCTGCCATAAGGTGGTCTCATCTGCATTGATATTTCTCCTGGCAAACTTGATTCCAGCTTGTGCTTAATCTAGCCTGGCATTTTGCATGATGTACTCTGCATACACGTTAAGTAAGCAGGGTGACAATATAAAGCCTTGATGTACTCCTTTCCCAATTTGGAACCAGTCTGTTGTTCCATCTCCAGTTCTAACTGTTGCTTCTTGTCCTTGATATAGATTTCTCAGGAGGCAGGTCAAGTGGTTTGGTATTCCCATCGCTTAAAGAAATTTCCACATTTTGTTGTGATTCAGTCAAAGGCTTTGGTGTAGTCAATAAAGCAAAAATAGATTTTTTTTTCTGGAATTCTCTTGCTTTTTCTATGATCCAACAGATGCTGGCAATTTGATCTTTGCTTCCTCTGTCTTTTCTAAATCCAGCTTCACCATCTGGAAGTTCTCACTTCGCATACTGTTGAAGCCTCATGTATGACATTGGATAAGCCTCGTATATGACATTGAATAACATAATGATTTGGTGTTAGCTATAACACCAAAGATACCAGTTCTTTAAATAAATCGTTTATCAGCTAGAATTTGTTAAAATTACAAAGTCTTCTGCTCTGAGAAGGAGAATGTTGAGTGTCCGAGAATGAGAAGACAGGTCACAGTGGGAGAGAAAATCTTTACAAAAGACATCTGGTGAAGGACTATTATCCAAAACATACAAAGAATTCTTTGTGAATATGTAGGGCAACAGACACTCTCATTTGTTGCTAGTGGGAGATGCAAAAATGTTACAGCCACTTTGGAAGACAGTTTGGTGGATTCTTATAAAATTAAATATACTCACTGTAAGATCCAGCTCCTTTGTATTTATAAAAAACAGTTAAAAACTTAAGTCCATATAAAAACTTACCTATGATCTCTAACACCTTTATTTGTAAATTTTAAGCAACCAAGATGTTCTTCAGTAGGTAAGCAGATAAATAAACGGTGTTGCATCCAGATAATAGAATGACTCAGAAATTAAATGAAATGAGATGTTATGTTATAAAAAGGCATGATGGAATCTAACTGAATATTATTAAGTGAAGGAGGTCAGTCTGAAGAGGTGGCATGATTTCAACTGTATGACATTTTGTGCTCAGTTGCTCAGTAGTATCTGACTTTTTGCAAAGGAGCCCACCAGGCTCCTTTGTCCATGAGGCTTCCCAGGCAAGAATACTGGAGTCAGTTGCCATTTCCTTCTCTGAGAGACCTTCCCAATCCAGGCACTGAACCTGAATCTCTTGTGTATCCTGTATTGGCAGGGAGATTATTTATCATTAGTGCAACCTAGGAACCTCAGGCATTCTAGAACAAACAAAACTATGGAAATAGCTTCCAAAAAAATCAGTGATTGCTCAGAGTTGAGGGAAGGCAAGGATGAACAGGCAGAGCACAGAGGACTTTTAAAGGAGTGAAAATACTCTGTATGGTGTTATAATGATGGATACATGTCACTATACATTTGTTCAAAGGCACAGAACACACAACATCCAGAGTGAACTCTAATGTAAACTGTGTACTCTGGGTGACAATTATGTGTCAACAGAGCATCATCAATGGTAAACATGTGCCTTCTGGCGGGGATGTTGATAATGGGGGAGGCTATGAGTGTTGGGGGTAGGGAGCATATGGGGAGTCCTTGTATCTTCTCCTCAATTTTGCTGTGGACTCGAAATTACTTAAAAATGTAAAGTTCTTACAGGGCAGCAAAGGAGACACAGACATAAAGAACAGATTTTGGCCACAGTGGGAGAGGAAGAGGCTGGTATGATTTCAGAGAGTAGCATTGAAACATACACCACCATATGTAGACAGCGAGTGGGAGTTTGCTATAGATGCAGGGAACCCAAAGCTGGTGCTTTCTGATAACCTAGAGGCATGGGATAGCATGGGAGATGAGAGGGAGGCTCCAGAGGGAGAGGACTTATGTATACCTATGGCTAATTCATGTTGATGTATGGCAGAAACCAGCACAACATTGTAAAGTGATTATCTAACTAAAAAGTTAAAAAAAAAAGCCAAGTCCTAATAAAAAATTATTTGGCAAGCAGGGTTAAAAATATTTCCACTGTGTTCCCAGCATGATGTATCTTGTATCTTGATATGCTGTACACCTTCATGGCACTCCCATCTCTGGTGTCCATGGACCAAGCTCATTGTGTTCCACTCTGCCCTTCTACTAATTCGTTTAAGCCATGTATCTATTATTTCTTTCTTTCTGGAGGCATAAGGATTTATTACTTGCAGCAAGGAAGGAGAACATTTCCTTTCCCAAAGCAGTGTTGTTTATCTCTTAGCCTAATTCTTCAAATGAACCAAAGGGTTCATTGTGTTCACTGTTATTTCCTTTGCCTGGGACATGTTTGTTTCACTCTCTAATAAATAAAGTGGACTTGGCTTAAAAAATACACTTTCTCAAAGGGGCTTTCTCTGCCCCAGCCCCAAACCTAATGGGTCCCTCCCCCTGCATTCCTCTCAGTTCCCACGTTTTTCTATCATACTGCTGCTGAGGGTTTCTGTTGACACCATGATACCATGGTGATAGCTTTGTAAGTCAATCTCTGCATAACCCATCTCTGTTTAAAGAACTATCCCTAAGGAAATATCATATCAATGACACACATGTTCCAAAGTCAGAACTTCATAAAAACAGTTACAGCTGTAGCAGTTGTTGTACATGTAGGTTGACACCACTTGTCTTTAAGATCAGTGTCTACTTATTCACACAAAGATTGAGGAAACACCTTTCAGGGAGCATTGAAGATTGGAAGTGGTGGTCTGAAGCATGTCTGGGTGACTTGGGTCAAAGCTATACTTGGCCATAAAAGTAGCTTTAAAATTACACCACACAGAATTGCAGAGATAAAGGATAGAAGCACAGAAGGGCAGGTGTGCAAAAAGCATGCTGGATG
This sequence comes from Ovis aries, assembly GCF_016772045.2. Classification (NCBI taxonomy): domain Eukaryota; kingdom Metazoa; phylum Chordata; class Mammalia; order Artiodactyla; family Bovidae; genus Ovis; species Ovis aries. Next base: position 108,765,105 of record NC_056055.1, read on the forward strand.
GTCTGTGAGCACAAAGACTTACCCCTGAGGGAGCTGCAGGGAGGGGGAGGAAAGAAAGACCTCCTAGCTGCAATACATTGAAATATGGACAGTAGTCCATCCTTGGGGAACAACTTCCACTGCATTCATTCCTAACCACCCACAGGTTGTAGAGTACAGGGGATGTAAGGGTTCCATCGATATACATTAGAATATTTAAGGAGAAAAGATAAAAAGATATATACATTCATGTGTATTTATGTGTTTTGTTAGTAATTTCTTTAATTCAGTTACTTCAAATAGATGCATACACCCCTATGTTCATAGCAGCACTATTTACAATAGCCAAGACATGGAAGCACCCTAAACATCTATCTACAGAGAAACAGGTAAAGAAGATGCAGTACTTATATACAATGGAATACCACCCCGCCATAACAATAGTGGAATCATGCCATTTGCAGCAACATGCATGGAACTAGAAATTATCATATGAAGTGAGTCAGACTCAGACAGACATCGTATGACGTCACTTATATGTGGAATCTTAAAAAAAAATAAAGATACAAATGAACTTATATATGAAACAGAAATAGGGACTTTCCTGGTGGTGCAGTAGATGAGCATCTATCAGCCAATGCAGAGGACATGGGTTCAATCCCTGGTCCAGGAAGACCTCACAGGCCACAGAGCAACTAAGCCCATGTACCACAGTTATTGAACCCACATGATGCAGCTGCTGAAGCCCACACACCCAGAACCCATGCTCTGCAACAAAAGAAGCCGCTGCAGTGAGAAGCCCGTGAAGTTCAACTAGAGCATTCCTGCTCACCACAACTAGAGAAAGCATGCATTAGGCGACTAAGGCCCAGCACAGCCAAAAAAAAAAAAGAAAAAAGAAAAAAAAGCCAACCAGAAACAGATCCACAGACATAGAAAACAAACAGGATTACCAAAGAGTAAAGGTGGGGGATAAATTAGCAGGTTGGTATTAATATATACATACTGCTATACGTAGAATAGATAATCAGCAGGGACCTACTGTTTCACAGGATACTCTGCTCAATGTTTTATAATAGCATACAAAGGGAAATAATATGAAAAAGAATATATATACACACTATATATAGTATATATATGTATAGTATATATGTGTGTGCATATATGTATATACATGTATACATTTATACTATTTAGTTCAGTTCACTTGCTCAGTTGTGTCTGACTCTTTGTGACCCCATGGACTGCAGCACGCCAGGCCTCCCTGTCCATCACCAACTCCTGGAGTTTACTGAAATTCACATCTATCGAGTCATTGATGCCATCCAACCATCTCATCCTCTGTTGTCCCCTTCTCCTCCCACCTTCAATCTTTCCCAGCATCAGGGTCTTTTCAAATGAGTCAGTTCTTTGCATCAGGTGGCCAAAGTATTGGAGTTTCAGCTTCAGCATCAGTCTTTCCAATGAATATTCAGGACTGATTTCCTTTAGGGTGGACTGGTTGGATCTCCTTGCAGTCCAAGGGACTCTCAAGAGTCTTCTCCAAAACCACAGTTCAAGAGCATCAATTCTTCAGCTCTCAGCTTTCTTTATAGTGCAACCCTCACATCCATTCATGACTAATGGAAAAACCATAGCCTTGACTAAATGGACCTTTGTTGGCAAAGTAATGTCTCTGCTTTCTAATATGCTGTCTAGGTTGGTCATAGCTTTTCTTCCAAGGAGCAAGCGTCTTTTAATTTCATGGCTGCAGTCATCATCTGCAGTGATTCTGGTGCCCAAAAAATAAAGTCTGTCACTGTTTCCACTGTTTCCCTATCTATTTGCCATGAAGTGATGGTATCAGATGACATGATCTTTGTTTTCTGAATGTTTAGTTTTAAGCCAACTTTTTCATTCTCCTCTTTCAGTTTCATCAAGAGACTCTTTAGTTCTTCTTTGCTTTCTTCCTTAAGGGTGGTGTCATCTCCATATCTGAAGTTATTAATATTTCTCTTGGAAATCTTTATTCCAGCTTGTGTTTCATCCAGTCCATTCTTGCCTTGAGAACCCCATACATACACATACACATACATATATAACTGAATTACTCTGCTGTACACTAGAAACTAACACAGTATTGTAAATCAATTATGTTCATTATATATGTGTGTGTGTATTAATGCACGCATGCATGCTAAGTCACCTCATTTCTGTCTAACTCTTTGCAACCCCATGGACTGTATCCCACCAGGCTCCTCTGTCCATGGGATTCTCCAGGCAAGAATACTGGAGTGGGTTGCCATTCGCAGGCAGGTTCTTTACCACTAGCGTCACCTGGAAAGCCCCATGTGTATGTATATACGTGTGTGTGTGTCCATGTGTGCGCAGACACACACACAGATCTCACAATAACAAAGATTTATCTTTGGAGTCCATGCAGTTAAAAACAGAACCGCGTGGCTGGTGTTTTTCACTTACCAACCAGCCCCATAGCAGGTGCAGGGGCTGTATGGAAGAACAGTGTATACTGTGGGTGGGAAGCTGACATCCAATGGGTGAGGCTTGACTGGAGAGAAAGCAGTGGGCCCTGAGCCATCACAGGATGGCCACATTCCCAGGAGTGTACACAGAAACATTCTATACCCTCTAGCGGGTGTACATTATGCCCTCAAGGATAGGTGGTATACAGTGGTTATAAGAGACTATGAAAAAGTGTCAGCACAGCCCCTTGAAGGGATAGACCAATCACAGAAACCAGAGTAGTCAGCTGGGCCCCATTTCTGTGTGAGAATAATTCTGTGAAATTCAAGACTGCTCTGTGTTGGCAACAAAGGCATTTAGGTCGTGACAGTCTATAGTTTTAGACACTTAGGATTAGTGAGAAGGACAAGGATAGATTTTTTAAGACAGGTGAGATAGAACATGTACAGAAAGTTTGCCTACAGCTACTAAAAGCATGTTAGTAGTTGTCAGACTAGATAATAAGGCTTGTAAAACTCTCAGGAACAAAGATATTGCTGTAAGGAGCGTCTGACTTATGCTCTCTTGTATTCAACACCTTTCTCAGATTGCCAGACAACTTGTCTGACTAAAATGAAGTTGTTAAATGGTGGTTAACAATAAGTTTTTTGTTTCCATTAATTGCTTCACCAGACTTTACAGTCTTAATGGCACCCTACTCCAGTACTCTTGCCTGGAAAATTCCATGGATGGAAGAGCCTGGAAAGCTGCAGTCCATGGGGTCGCTAAGGGTCGGACACAACTGAGCAACTTCACTTTCACGCATTGGAGAAGGAAATGGCAACCCACTCCAGTGTTCTTGCCTGGAGAATCCCAGGGACGGGGGAGCCTGGTGGGCTGCTGTCTCTGGGGTTGCACAGAGTCGGACATGACTGCAGTGACTTAGCAGCAGTAGCACTAAAAAAAGAATCTTTAATTGGGGGTATAGTTGCTTTACAATGTTAGTTTCTGCTTCATTCGATTTCTAAGTCATACGGTAAGATAGTCTGAGTATATCATCCATCAATTTGAATGCTGTTTTGAAAACAGATGGAACAACAACAGAAAACATAATAATGGATCTTGGAATATCAAACCACAAGTGCCTGTGAAAAGGAATGAGCAGAGATTATTTGCCTACATGCCAGGAGATTAAGAAACTCCTCAATAGTCAAATTGAGTATATTATGCTCTGGGAATGACATATGAATATAATCATAATAATAATAAAATTAGTTTCAAAAATGATGTCAGCATAGATTTCCCTGGTGGTACAGTGGATGAGAATTCTGCCAATGCAGGGGGCAAGGGTTCCCTCTCTGGTCCGGGAAAATCCTGCATGCCGTAGAGCAACCAAGCCTGCATGCAGCAACTACTGAGCCTTTGCACACAAGAGCCTGCACACTGCCACTGCTGATCCCATGCAGAAGCACAGCTGCTGAAGCCCACATGGCTTCAGAGAGCCTGTTCTCCACAACAAGAGAAGACACCGCAATGAGAAGCCTGTGCACAATAATGAAGAGTAGTCACCACTCACCGCCAACTAGAGAAAACCCATGCAGCAGTGAAGAACCAGTGCAGCCAAAAATATAAATGAATAATAAATAAAACCATGTCAGCTTGTTTTATACTGTAATAATATTATTTTCAAAATGTGGTCTGAGATTATTTGAGTTATAGTATATATGTGTTAGTCTCTCAATCATGTCTGAGTCTTTGTGACCCCATGGACTGTAGCCCACTAGGCTCCTCTGTCCATGGAACTCTCCAGGCAAGAATCCTGGTGTGGGTTTCCATTTCCTTCTCCAGGGGATCTTCCCGATCCAGGGATCAAACTCGGGTCTCCTACATTGGAGGCAGATGCTTTACTGTCTGTGCCAACAGGAGTTATATTATATTATAGTTTAAAGAAAGGAAGTTATACCCGGAAGTAATGCTGTGTTCATCATGGAAAGCATAATCAAATACATATAAACAAAATAAGCTCATTATCTGCATAACTAAGATCAAAATTCGGCCTTCAGCCAGTAGATGGAGGAGTTGATCTTGGAGTAGGTTCATAGTGCTATTAAAAGTCACTTTTGTAAGTTCCAGAAGCATAGAGTAAGGCTTCTGCTGATTCAGATATCTGGAGGTTGTTTTCATAGTTATTTTCTGACCGTTCTGCAAAAACAGCTCCTCTAGTTACTCTCTGGCATCACCCAGGGGATTGGTATTGTTTCTTAGAGGTTTACCCTGCACAATCCTTATGTGCTATCTTTATAGGCACATTTTTTAAACTGTCTATTCTATTTTCAAACAAGCTGGGAATTTTCCTTTTCTTCATAAATTATTGCTGGATGTTTGTAAAGGACATCTTTTTAGGAACTACAAAATGTTTAAGCAAATGCACTGAATGATAGAATCAGCATGTATTTTAGGGAGGATAGAAATAGAAGTTGCTTGTAGGGTTAATTAGGTTTCTGAAATAGGCAACATACATGACTTCAGAAATTATATACAGTCATGTCCACGAGGTATGGGCTCATAAATAAACACATCGATTGAACAAATTATCTTGAATGAGTTTCACAATCAAACTCATAAACATTTGTTCAGCACATTGGCAGATATTCTAAAACTTAAAAGATATTAAGGATCCTGAAAATTCTGTATAACTGTGTGTTGGGTGTCATTCCTTTATGCTGACATTTTACTTTTAAAAATGTTCATGCTTAGAGAGACAAACAAGCATGGTGAAACAATATGTGCAAATGCAGAAAATAAGATTTTAGCCTAGTTTTATATTCAGGAAAGTGGAGGAGTATTTTAATAAATTAATAATAAGTGAATATTAAGATACTAGTCAAAATGAAAATACTACAGCAAGCGGGGACTATAATAAAATTACTTTCCATAAACCAAACAACAACTTGAAAATACATGTCCTCTATGACAAATGCCAAAGGACATATTATCTGTAACTCTGTTTTGACAGTTCAACAATTCTCACTGTCTAAAAGTGCAGGCTTAATTCTGCTGTATTTAAATGTGTTAAAATTGCATACAAACCAAACTAGAGATCATTTTGGTGGGGATAGATTGTGGCTATTATGTGCTTATCTATTAAAAGTAGAGTTCCCTTTTTTACTTTATGCAACTTGGTTGACTAGCAAATTATCTTAATACACCATTTATGTCATCCAATTTAACAAATATTTATTGAGAGAGATGATATGGGGTGGGAGGTGGGAGGGGGGTTCAGGATTGGGAACTCATGTACACCCGTGGTGGATTCATGTCAATGTATGGCAAAACCAACACAGTGTTGTAAAGTAAAATAAAGTAAAAATAAAAATAAAAATAGAGACAACCTAGTCTGGACTCTTACATTACATATCTGTGCTCAGAGCATTGAGTCACACAGCCAAATATTCAGTTACATAATAGCTGAGATTAAATTGGAAGATAAAGTTAGTGCATTTGTTGTTGTTTCATCCCTAAGTCTGTGTCTGATTCTTTGTGACCCCATGGACTGTAGCCCACCGGGTTCCTCTGTCCATGGGATTCTCCAGGCAAGAATACTGGAGTGGGTTGCCAGTTCCTTCTCCAGGGGATCTTCCTGACCCAGGGATTAAAACCAAGTCTCCTGCATTGGCAGGTGGATTCTTTGCCACTGAGCCCCCTGGGAAGCCATCCGGGGAAGCCCCACAGTTAGCACAGTATCAGTATGCCAATCTGACAGGGGTCATTAATCCAGATGCATTCTCATTTAATTTACGTCATTTAAACATTTCAGTAAATTTTAAATCGACAGAAGCCTTCTAGCAAGACGCTTGCTTTAGAAATCTCATAATACAAACAACGATAAACAACAACATTCTCTGAATGACTTTGTGAAGAGTGGAGCTCCTGTTATTCGAAGGAGAAACCCTTCATCTACTGGCTTGTGTTCTCCTTACAGACCTGGGAGAAAGCCTAGCCACCCCAGTAACCTGAAGAACCACGTGTATCCAGAGAAAAAAACAAGCTAATGGTGAAAAGCTGGAGGTCAGCCAGAGTGCTGGTTAGTGCCACAAGCCAGGGAACTGGAGAAAATTAATGAAAAAACAAATAGTCATAACCAATAAAATCACAAGTCCTCTAAAGGGCAAAGTAGAAACTACTACTTCAGCCACTTGATGAGAAGAGTCAACTCATTGGAAAAGCTCCTGATGCTGGGAAAGAATGAGGGAAAGAGAAGAAGGGGGTAATAGAGAATGAAGTGGTCGGATGGCATCACTGACTCAATGGACATAAGTCTGAGCAAACTCCACAAGATACTGAAGGATAGGGAAGCCTGGTGTGTCCATGGGGTCACAAAGGGTCAGATGTGACTTAGCAACTGAACAACAACAACTGAACAACAACAGGTATATAAGGGACTTCCCTGGTGGTCCAGTGGTTAAGACCACCTTCTAATGCAAGTGGTGTGGGTTTGATTCCTGGTCAGGGAGCTAAGATTCCACATGCCCTGTGGCCAAAAAACTAAACATAAAACAGAATCAATATTGCAAAAAATCCAATAAAAACTTTTAAAATGGTCCACATCAAAAAATATATATTTTAAAAAATATATACTACCATAGGTAAAAATTCCCGACCTTAGGCAAATGGGAGACTCAAGGAAAACTACTTATATGGAAGATAATTCAAATGATACACCAATTAAGGAAATGAATCACTGTGAAGAAAACATGTTGTTAAGTCTATGTAGATGTTAAAAACAAAAATAAAATGAATTCATGGTGAGATAAACAAAGGGGGACTAAACTAATATATCAGGCCATCATGAATGAGGTCACAAGGAAACGGTGATAGCCAAAAAGCCTAAGGTTTTGGACTGTTTGAGGCAGGCAAAAATGTTGATAATTTTAGACTTAGGAGAAGGAAATGGCGACCTACTCCAGTATTCTTGCCTGGAGATTCCCATGGATAGAGGAGCCTGGAGGGCTACAATTTATGGGCACGCAAGAGTCAGACATGACTGAGCGACTAAACTACTACTACTATACCGTGTAACATTATAATAGTAAATGTCATCAAACAGAGGATTCACCTTCTAAATGTGCATGTGCAAAACGGTAAAAAGAAAATACAAAACCAGAACAGGCATAGACGGGGCAAAGTCTAATGGGGAAACTGATGAAAAGAATTGAAAAGGCAAAAAAAAAATTATTTTAAAGTACAAATATTTAATTAGGAGAAACATTTAAAAGTAGAATTTCATTTTAAAAGAAATAGACTGATTAACAAATAGATTTCTTATCTAAACATGAAACTTGTTTAGAGGAGCTATAATCAATTTAAAAGTACTCCAAAAAAAGTGAAAGGAAAGGAAAGAAAAAGAATTTGCCAGGAAAATACTAACACCCAGTAACCAACTATTTCAGTAGATATGGGGCACTAACTAAAAGCATCCTAAACAAAGATTTGGTTTTATTTTCCTGCTATTTCTCTTGTATTCAACATTCAGTATATAGTCAATAAATATTTGTTGATTAAATCTAAGACACATTGTATTGGATGCACACATACCTAATTCAGAAAAATAATTGTGTCTGAGAAGTTAGCAAAAACAGACAACAGATAAAAAAGAAAACTCTCCTTAATATTTAATGACTTTCATATTAATAAATGTAAAGATCCTTTATCTTATATATCCCATTTTTTGGTCTATTCCAATGATTGTTCTCAAGGGTAATCAGGAATATGAATTCCTGGTTACGTCCTTTACTGTGTTTCTTTAAAACTTTAGAATTAAAATTCTACCAATGTAAGCAAACCAAGTTTTGCAAAAGTATTGCTCATTTGCATGAGTGATGAGAGAAAAGTTTGGGAAATCATGTCCCTGAAAATCATTCTCCAGACAAGCTATCTTCAAGGGAGTTTTAATTCAGGGATAGTTTAGCATCAACTGTGTGATTCAGATTCAAATTGAACATAAAAGGAATTAAAATTTATGTTCAATGGGCCAGTGACCACAGAACTGAGCTAGAAAAGCGGATGAAACATTTGATGTTTTATAATTAGACTCTGGTTGTAACATACTGATTGCAATCAAGTGCAATACTGTGGAGGAAGCAGTGACTTTCATGTTTATTAAATTCTTTATCCTGTATGATGACACGCATGTAGACCTCTGCGAGATGGGAAAGTCTGAACGCTTAGAATTTGCATAGAACTTCAAATTATGCAGCATGAACTGTATTCAGTGAGATCACAAGCTAACATTGTTCTGAGTCATAGAAGAGATTTCAGATTTCGCACCTCTGTATTTAATCAAAATGACCTTGCTGTTTGTAGGGCACATAAAAAAATTATTCCTTACCACACTGTTTTTTGTATAACTTAGCATATGTAAAGTAAAAACAACAATATACCAGGGACTACAGAAAACATACTTCCTTCTGTTTTTTTCCTGAGGAATAAATTTAGGAAGTATGCCAGTGGAAATCATAAATAAAATAATATTTATCTTCAGTTACACTGACTTTTGTCAAATTGATGAAGTTGTATTTTTAACAGCTTTACTTTGTTTCCTCTTTCCTTATATCAGGTATGTGTGTGTCCAAATTTGTGTGCATATATGTTTGTGTGTGTATATGTGTGCATGTGTATATGTATGTATATATGTGTATTTGTGTACATGTGTGTATGTGGGTCTGGGTGCTCATGTGTGTATACACACACTTTTGTGTGTGTTTGTGTGTGTACACATATGCATATTGTGTATATGTAGGCACACATGTACCTATATGCAGATGTATGTGTTTTGTGTATATATACACACATTGTGTGTATACGTACATGTTTATATGTATATGTGTGTGTGAAAGTATTTGTGTATGTATGTGTGTATATTTGTGTGCATATTTGCTTTTTCTAAACTAATTATGTGTTATATGTTTAAAAATTAACTTTATTAGAATACAGTATGACTCAAGGGTATGTTTCTCAGTGAAATTGCACTAATATCATCTGGGAGGTGAGGGGCTGGCCCACAGGATCTATATCACGTTGTATAATACGTATTATTTTTGAATTTTGTCTGTCTTTCCTACCAGATTGACAGATACCTGAAAGAAACAGGTTGTGCATAATTTATTTCTGTTTCCCAGCAGCTAATTAGTGCTTGCTTCAAATTGATGGAAAAGTCCAAGAGGCAGAAAGTGTGTTTTCGCTGACACATAAGCACTCACTATCCTGAAACACGAGAAACACTTTCCTTCTCTCGCTGGTATTTCCACCGTGATCCTATCTCAGCAGGATGCTGTCAAAGTAACACTCTCTGAGATCATTTTTCTCTGATTCCCTAAGGCTAATTTAATTTACATAAAGTGCAAAGATTAATCAAATTAAAGCTACAGATAGGTTTGTACTAAATGGTACATAATTGATACAGAAGTCAGAAGCCCTTTATACTTTCATAACTTTAAAAGGAGGTGGCTACAACCGCTTTACACTCTTCATGAAGACACAATATTTAAAAGTCACTTTTCACTTTTAGCCCTTTGCTTCTTAATATTGGTTGTCCGTGATCCTTGATAAAAAACAAAATGTCTACTCTACATCTCCTGTCAAATCAACATCTGTCTGTTCAGATTTTTACCCCGATGGTCTTTGCTCGTAATTCTATCTCCTGCTTTTACACATTAAATGTTCAGCCAACTCAATGAATGCGAAATGTGAGGGCAGGCTCTGGACACAGCATAAGATTGAGCGAAACTAGCACCGCAGTTGAGAGCATGAATCTTGGACTTGAATCTATACCTCCCACTTATCGTGATCTTGAGAAAACCATTTAACCTTTCTTAGGTTTGCTTTCTCATCCATACAAGAAGAAAACAGTGACACCTATGTGACAGGATTGCATGAAGGTTAAGTGAGTTGATATTTATGAATTTCTTAGAATAATGACAGGAAATGCTATATACATGTTTGTCAGCTAAACAAGACTTTTTGCAGACTGAGAGTCTTCCTGGTATTACCTAAAGATTAGTTTAATAGTGGACTGACACATATCACATTTATGGGTGTCTTAAAAACCACCACACATCTGTTCCTTAGAGTACTATGTTTTATAAATTCATTTTGGCTGAATGTAGCCTAAAAGTAGAACATGACCTTGTTCAGGACTTCTTTTCATGCAATGTGCAGCTGTTGAAAGGCTAGATACACTTAAGTGTGGAGATATTCAGGGATGAAGACACTGAATGACTTTTCTAGGATCACTTTTATTGTGACTTTAATTGTGATAGGCTTGATTGGGATTATGAGAGTAGAAATCTGTGCTAAACACCTTTAGAAAACACACAATGGCACTAACACCTTATTTTCTGAGTTTATAGGTGAGTATAGGTATTCTCCAAGTTGGATAGAAAGTATAAATATCACAGATGTATAGAATAGTCTTTTGGACTCTGTGGGAGAGGGAGAGGGTGGGATGATTTGGGAGAATGGCATTGAAACATGTATAATATCATATATTAAACGAATCACCAGTCCAGGTTCGATTCATGATACTGGATGCTTGGGGCTGGTGCACTGAGACGACCCAGAGGAATGGTACAGGGAGGGAGGAGCAAGGGGGTTTCAGGATGGGGAACACATGTATACCTGTGGTGGATTCATGTTGATCTATGGCAAAACCAATACAATGTTGTAAAGTAATTAACCTCCAATTAAAATAAATAAATTTATATATTAAAAAAAGAAAGTACAAATATCAATAAGAGTAACAATAATAATGGTGATTGCAGCCATGAAATTAAAAGACACTTACTCCTTGTAAGGAAAGTTATGACCAACCTAGATAGCATATTCAAAAGCAGAGACATTACTTTGCCAACAAAGGTCCCTCTAGTCAAGGCTATGGTTTTTCCTGTGGTCACGTACGGATGTGAGAGTTGGACTGTGAAGAAGGCTGAGCACCGAAGAATTGATGCTTTTAAACTGTGGTGTTGGAGAAGACTCTTGAGAGTCCCTTGGACTGCAAGGAGATCCAACCACTCCATTCTGAAGGAGATCAGCCCTGCAATTTCTTTGGAAGGAATGGTGCTAAAGCTGAAACTCCAGTACTTTGGCCACCTCATGGGAAGAGTTGACTCATTGGAAAAAGACTCTGATGCTGGGAGGGATTGGGGGCAGGAGGAGAAGGGGACGACAGAGGATGAGATAGCTGGATGGCATCACAGACTCGATGGATGTGAGTCTGAGTGAAATCTGGGAGTTGGTGATGGACAGGAAGGCCTGGCATGCTGCAATTCATGTGATCACAGAGTCGGACACGACTGAGCAACTGAACTGAACTGAACAATTATAAAATACTATTGGATTGGTCTCAAAATTTCTTTGGATTTTTCCATAACATCCAGAGAAGGCAATGGCACCCAATTCCAGGATCCTTGCCTGGAGAATCCCATGGACAGAGCAAGCCTGGTGGGCTGCAGCCCATGGGGTCGCTAAGAGTTGGAGACGACTGAGTGACTTCACTTTCACTTTTCACTTTCATGCATTGGAGAAGGAAATGGCAACCCACTCCAGTGTTCTTGCCTAGAGAATCCCAGGGACAGAGGAGCCTGGTGGGCTGCCATCTATGGGGTCGCACAGAGTTGGACACGACTGAAGCGACTTAGCAGCAGCAGCATAACATCTTACCTGAATGAAAATTTTGGACCAACCCAATATTGAAGCAATATTAATAAGTCTTGCTGAACATGCAATGTATTTTAATACACTAAGTACATCTTCAGAAAATTCAATGTAAAAGACCACCATGTCATAATAAAGAAATGCAATGTTCCTCAGGAAACAAAATAAAAACAAAATGGCTTTACAAACTGGGATGGTTTTTTTACAAAATGGGTGAAAACACACTTCCAGAAAGAACAAGGAATTTGGTTCTCACGATGGGGAGGCAACAATCTTAATTTTAAAAGATCAGAGCTAGATCTTACGAAGGGATAGAGTTATCAAAATTCTCAGATTTTCCTGGAAGGTATGATACACCCCTCCTGGGTCCATGAGAAGAGAGAAGTGTGTCAGATTGCTCAGTTCCAAGCTTATACCCTTGACAATCTCACATCTGAACAAGTCTACAAAAGAGAGGGTTTAATCCTGGGGTTGTAATTATATTAACTACATGTAATGATTCTGGGTTAGGTGGCAGTATGTTTTCCTCTTCTCTGCCCTGACTGATTTAAGCTCTGGTTTTTGTTGTTGTTGTTGTTGTTTTGTTTTGTTTTTGACAAGTCTGTTGAAATTCTGTGATTTTATACACTCCCAGGTGTTTACCAAATTATTTTAAGAGATTTGCAGTCTAAAGTTAAATGCATTTGTTTGCAATTCTGCTTTTCCACCCAATCAATAAAAGGTTAAGTATTTCAAATAGTTCTTTCTATTAAAAGGTAAACACTTAAAATTGTTGTAGGAAATAAGCAGAAAACGAGTGTAAAATTCAAATACCACAGCCTACGTGATCCTAGAGATTCTAGCCCCAATGTGACTTTCAAAACTCATGATATGCCCTTCCTCACCTGCCCAAGAAGTTACAGTCACACTGACCTTTTTCAATTCCTAGAACATATTGGTCTTTCTGGGTGGCTCAGTGGGTAAAGAATCTGCCTGCAAGGCAGGAGACACATACAGGTTCGATACCTGGGTCTGGAAGATCCCCTGGAAGAGGAAATAGCAACCATTCCAGTATTCTTGCCTGGGAAATCCCATGGACAGATGAGCCTGGTGGGCTACAGTTCAAAGGGTCAAAAAGAGTCAGACATGACTAAAGCGGCTTAGCACAGAACAAATCCAATTAGTTCTCAGTTAGTGACACTTAAATTTTCTGTTCTCTCTATTATGTTCTCCTTATAATTTTTGTTGATAGTATTTATCATTCATTTAGTAGAGGAAGAACTAATCTCTAACGTTTCCTCATGATAAATAATTGGAGACAAAGTGGAATTTAAATGAGAAAAAAGATAGCAGATACTTTAAAATATAGAAATTTAATATAAGTTAATTAATACAGTTGAACAACAAATGTGACTCTGATATACTTGTTAAAAAAAAGGAATTTAAGGAAACACTAGACTAATGAGCTTCAGTAAAATGAAACACAAACCAAATGGATGCAAAAGGGAGTACTATTGAAACAACACTGAAAATATCAAGTATAATAAAGGCAATCAGACTCACTTGAGTATTCCTGTGGGTCGACATAATTCACAATAATCTGTATAGCAAACCATTATGCTTCATTTTACAAATCAAATATGAAGAGAGCTGAACTGGAAAAGTCATAACTTTGTCAGCCAATCATAATTCAGGGCATTTGGGAGGTTGCAGAATGGTTTGTGCTGCTACAGCAGATATTTCCAAATGCTTTTAGAGCCTATTTCATCAGCATAATATTGGGAACTATGTAATCATTTTTATCAGGACTCTGCAGCAGCTTGCATGCTCACGGCAATAGCCCCGAATCACTGTAAGTTGGCTTTCTCCCACTTGTCAGCGCTTTCAGCCATCACTCCTCCACACAAAATGCAGCTGGTTTACTGCTTGGAAAACAATTCAGCCTTCGCACAGTCACTGGTTTCCTATTTTAAGGCATCATGATTTCAGAGCCCAGATTCTTTCCTAACTTGTTTCTGTCTCTTTGCTGTTGTGATGGGGCAAAGTTATAACCAACCCAAATGAGGAGTAGATTCCCATTCAGCTGGGGTGGGGGGTAGGTTTGAAAATCAGAGAAAGAGCTCAAATATCTAAAACCACAATAAACCCTTTGTGCTTTCTGACCTACCCTTCATCTGTTTGCCTGTAGTGGAATTTTTTGTGTTTATTTTTCATCTCTGCAAATTTCTCCCTACCATGGGAATCATATTTCTTGCAATCTGTATACCCTCTCCATTTAGGTCCATTAAATTCTTCTGATTTCTTCCCTAAATATAGATTATGGTACAGCTCAGGCAAAAACGTCTGTGAACGAACCTTCAGTCACTCTTTATGTTGACTGAGGAGAGGAAGTTCAATCCCTGGGTCGGGAAGATCCCCAGGAGGAGGAAATGGCATCCTACTCTAGTATTCTTGCCTGGAGAATCCCATGGACAGAGGAGCCTGGTGGGCTACAGTCCATATTTGCTCAGGCAAAAACCTCTGTAAACAAACCTTCAGTCACTTTTTGTGTTGACCAAGGAGAGAAGAAATAATTTCAACTATACATACCTCTGTGAGACTAAATTGATAGGGCATATTACTGATAGCATCCTTAAGTAAAATTTCCCCTAAATTTATTTAGATTCTAAAGCATACTATATAAGGTTCAAAATAGAATTTAAAAATACTAAAATGCTTTTCTTTCCCCAGAGTCAGAATCTTCTTTTTATATAGTTACAAAGAAGAAAATATACTTGGCACCAACTCTCTGGGTTGTGTAAGAGGTAATTATTCCTGATATGTATCAACAATAAAATATATTAACATTCAGTAATAACGTATATGAGCTAATTTTTAGTTGTTTAGTTGCTAAGTTGTGACTTACTCTTTTGCAACCCCATGGACTGTAGCCCACCAGACTCTGTCTGGATTCTCCAGGCAAGAATACTGAAATGGATTGCCATTTTCTCCTCCAGGGAATCTTCCAAACCCAGGAACTGAACCCAGGTCTCCTGAACTGGCATGCAGGTTCTTTACCACTGAGCCACCTGGGAAGCCATATGCTTTTTTTACCTTTTGCTAATACATCCATTAAATTCCGTGTGCACTAAGTAAAGGGGAAGTTAGACAATGCTAGACAGAAACTAAAGGCAATTCCTTGACTAATGGGGAAAGTTGGAATAAAGTAGGCTGTTTTTTTAAGACCTGACTATTTACATTTAATTGCTTTGGGGTTTTGTTTTCTTGTACAGTGATCCCTAAACTTTTTGGCACCAGGGACCAGTTTCACAGAAGATACCTTTTCCATGGATGGGGGCAGGAGAGGAAGGAAGTACAGGCAAAAATGCCAGCAATGGGCAGTGGCTGTAAATACAGACGAAGCTTAGCTTGTTTGCTGGCCACTCACCTCCTCCTGTGTAAACCTGTTCCTAACGGGATATGGACCAGTACCAGTCCACAGCCCAGGTGTTGAGGACCACTGGTCTAGTATATTAAAAACTGTGGTTTGTCCCTATATCTTTTCATAATTGGTGTCTTAGCAAATATTTTATAGAATGAAAATGACTAAAATAGGATGAAAATGATTTTAATAATTTCTCATTTACCTTATATTGTCTCTATATAAAAAACCATGCATAAGTATACACATGTATATAAAAAGAAACAAAATAAACTAAACAGATGGGAGTATTACTCTAAAACCTGATAGAAAGATTGTAGAAACATCACATTTTGGAACAAACACATTTTAAATAGCTTTCTGACTTTCAGACCACTTTCCAGGTCAGAAGAAAAACAAATATTCAGATACAAGTATGTAGAATTGGAGATCACTGAGATTATTGTCTTTTGTTTCTGGCAACACCATTGGGAATCATAATTCCTTTACCAGGGACCGAACGCATTTCCTCTGTTTGAAAAGCAGTCCTAACCGTGGGACTGCCAGGGGAGTCTAGAAAGGAAAGTTCGTATTTTCGCATATCTGAGCAGTCTAGTGCCCAGGAAAGTTTTTTTAAAAATTGAACAGAGAAACATATTAAACAGATGGCTTATATATAAAACTAAAGGAAGAAAAAGGAGAAATCATCTACATTTTTTGTCTTTTTCTAAATGGAAAGGATTTTTCAGTGTAACCTAGACTTGAACCAATTAAACAAAGCCCCATATCTACTCTGACTTGTCAAATATTTTCAGATTATCCAATTAAAAGCAATATTGAATTCACAGACTTCAATGATATATGGGATTTGTTTTAATTACAAAAGGATGAAACTATGAAATTTATCTCCACTTGCAGTGTTTAATGAAATATCCTTTCTTGAAACTTCGGCAGGGCTCTAGATAAATGTATTAGGAACTTAAGTTCAGTTGCTCAGTCATATACATCTCTTTGCAGCCCCATAGACTGAAGCATGCCAGGCTTCCCTGTCCATCACCAACTCCTGGAGCTTGCTCAGACTCACACGCATCAAGCTGATGATGCCATTCAACCATCTCATCCTCTGATGTCCCCTTCTCCTCTTGCCTTCAACCTTTCCCAGCATCAGAGTCTTTTCTAATGAGTCTGTTCTTTGCATCAGGTGGCCAAAGTATTGGAACTTCAGCTTCAGCATCAGTCTTTCCAATGATATTCAGGATTGATTTCCTTTAGGATTAACTGTTTAATCTTCTTGCTGTCCAAGGGGCTCTCAAGAATCTTCTCCAGCACCACAGTTTGAATCAGTTCTGATGAGATGGATGAAACTGGAGCCAATTATACAGAGTGAAGTAAGCCAGAAAGAAAAACACCAATACAGTATACTAACACATATATATGGAATTTAGAAAGATGGCAATGACAACCCTGTATGCAAGACAGCAAAAAAGACACATGAACACAGATATGTAGAACTGTTCTTGAATTCTACAGCAGGAGCAAGCGGTGGTGCTTATGGTAGCCAAATGATGGGAGGCATGGGCTTGTCAAACCAGTCCAGTTACGGTGGCCCGGCTAGCCAGCAGCTGAGTGGTGGTTATGGAGGTGGCTATGGTGGCCAGAGCAGCATGAGTGGATACGACCAAGTTTTACAGGAAAACTCCAGTGATTTTCAATCAAACATTGCGTAGGCAGCCAAGGAGCAGTGAGCAGCAGCTACTACAGTAGCGGAAGCCGAGCATCTGTGGGAGTGAACGGAATGGGGGGGGATGTCTAGCATGTCCAGTATGAGTGGTGGATGGGGAGTGTAACTGGCCCTGGTCACTGACTCTTGGTCAACATTTTTTAAAAGAAAAACTTAAGTTTTAACAGTTTTGCAATACAAGCTTGTGATTTATGCTTACTCTAAGTGGAAATCAGGATTGTTTTAAAGACTTAAGGTTCAGTATTTTTGAACACACATTCATCTAGGATGTAACAACTAGGTTGAGTAAACTATTACTGTTAAATAATTTTCAGCTTTTCTCAAGTTAGTTCTATTGTAGGATGTACTTAAGCAGTAAGTGTATTTAGGTTAAAGCAGTTGAATTATGTTAAATGTTGCTCTTACATCACATTACATTGAACACTGTCTGGATGCATGTTGAAAGACATGCTTTTTTTTTTTTTTTTTGTAAAACTCAATATAGGAGCTGTGTCTACAATTAAAAGTGAAACATTTGGCATGTTTGTTAATTCTAGTTTCATTTAATAACCTCTATGCCACGTAAGTTTAAGCTTTGTTTTTTAAGTTAGTGGGGGAAATTTGACACGCAATACCAATACTTTAGGATTTTGGTCTTGGTGTTTGTATGAAATTCTGAGGCCTTGATTTAAATTTTTCATTGTATTGTGATTTTCCTTTTAGGTGTATTGCGCTAAGTGAAACTTGTTGAATAAATCTTCCTTTTAGAAACTGCAAAAAAAAAAAAAAAAAAACACAGATGTGTATAACGGACTTTTGGACTCAGAGGGAGAGGGAGAGGGTTGGATGATTTGGGAGAATGGCATTCTAACATGTATACTATCATGTAAGAATAGAATCGCCAGTCTATGTCTGACGCAGGATACAGCATGCTTGGGGCTGGTGCATGGGGATGACCCAGAGAGATGTTATGGGGAGGGGAGGTGGGAGGGGGGTTCATGTTTGGGAACGCATGTAAGAATTAAAGATTTTAAAATTAAAAAAAAAAAAGAAAAAAAAAAGCTTTAAATCTTCGGCACTCAGCTTTCTTTTAGGAACTTAAATTATTCTTAATTGAAGCAGGATAACACTTGGGAGATCCTCAACCCAAACCCTGGTGGCTCAGACAGTAAAGAATCTGCTTGCAATACAGGAGACCTGGTTTTGATCCCTGGGTCAGGAAGATCCCCTTGAGAAGGGAATGGATATTCCAGTATTCTTGCCTGGAGAGTTCCATGGACAGAGGAGCCTGTTGGGCGACAGTCCACAGGATTGCAAAGAGTCAGAAACGACTGAGTGACTAACCCACTAGCACAACTTTTGGGAAAAAAAGAAAAGTAATGACTTAAGCATATATTAATGAGAGTTTTCAACAATTCTCTCTCTCTCAGGCACATGCATAAACATGCCCAGACTCAAACTAGTATTCTCCTCACAGTCAGAGCAATTGTGTTTTAGATGTGAGACAAAGAAAGAATACAACAGGAAGAATTTCTTTTTACCTCACAGATTTCATGAAAGACAATTTTCAGTATTTCCTTTTAAACATAAAAGTTTATTTAAAAGTATGTGTGTATGTATATATATATATATGCATTTGTTAATTCTATAGAATGTTTGTGGGCTTTCCTGGTGGCTCAGTGGTAGAGAGCCAGCCAATACAGGAGATATGGGTTCAATCCCTGGATTGGGAAAAATCCCTGGAGAAGGAAATGGCAACCCACTGTAGTATACTTATCTGGGAAATCCCACGGACAGAGGAGCCTGACGGGCTACAGTCCATGGTGTCGCAAAGAGTCAGACATGACATAACAACTAAACAATCAAAAGATAGACTGTTCATCCGACAATACAAAACAGTACACTGTCTTGACCATTTTTCATTTGACAGTTTTCTAGATATCTAATTGTTTAATTATCTCTTCATTTGTGCTGACTTTTATGTGGTCCCATTACTGCAAATGCAGACAAACTCTTACTACTCAAACCACTGGCTTTCATACCTACAACAATTATTTATTGCCCCTAAATCTCAGTATATTTGATGCTACCCCAAAAGTTTGGGGTACAAACAATCTACAAAGCCCTGTATATTGACTTTCAAGCTGTTCAACTCACACACCAATTTATCTTTCTAGTCTTAACAACAATAATAAAACCTTGTTTTTGCATAATTATTATATGTACATGAGCCCTTTCCCATAATTTTTCAAAGATCCAATACAGGAGATACTGTTAATACCCCTCTTTCAGATATAAGGACATTGATACCTAGAAAGGGGTGATAGAGGATGAGATGGTTAGATGGCATCACTAACTCAATGCATATAAGTTTGAGCAGGCTCCAGGAGTTGGTGATGGACAGGGAAACCTGGTATGCTACAGTCCATGGGCCACAAACAGTTGGACACAACTATATGACTAAACAACAATATCTAAAAGTTAGATCCATCTTATGAGGTCACAAAATAATAAAGAGAATTAGAGACCAGGTTGTCTGATTCTAGAAGTTTTTCTCTTTTTTTTTATGAAATTACCTAATTGAGAAGGACAGTAGATTCAATTTCCTGAAAAGATAATGTTTTTATCTTCTTCTCATTCATTTCCTACACTGCTCATAACATACCATATCTTATTCATTGATTGTATCAACCTCTCACAAAGATTTTGCCACTGGAGGTTCAATCCCCTTTTCCTGAACCTCTATGAAACTGATCCTCAAGCTCTGGGCTTTGTACTTCTCAGGGAGTGAAAAAGATGATTCATTGGAAAAGAGAATAAGACATTTAGAAGTCTTTTTCATCCTTTTAAATTTATTGTTAAAACAAACATCATTAGTCCAAGACTCTATGGATATGCTATGTAAATCCAAACGGATATATTGAAAGGCACAGTTCAGTGTATTAGTAGTATACTGTGTACTCGATCAAAAAGCTTGCAGACCACTGACCAATATCACTGACTTAAATTTTCTCTCATACGGACTGTGTTTTTACTACTTTGTTATATGTTATCTCTCCATGCAAATGATTTGCTCTTTGAAGACAGAAATTACATTTTAAATTGCTTTTTAAGTTACTAATATCATTAGAATGACCTCCTATATGTGACCCCATAGTCAGAGAAAACCTTGATGACTGCAGAATTTTTGCCAGAAATAATTTACATACCTAAGATTGAGAAATAATTGCAAAAGCCAATGAAAACTCTGAAGAATTTCAGCTATAAATTGGTAAGAATTTGCTGACTTCAATTAGTAGAGGAGAATTTATTGATTTGATATATGGTAGCTCTTTTTTTTTTTTTTAATGCAGACTATCTTTTATAGCTTCTGGATGTGCTATCAGTGTTTTGAGAATGAATCTAATCCAGCACCCAGGGCTGGAGACTCTGGATTTTAAAAATCCTTAGTGTTCTGTACAATTTACTTATTTGATTTTTCAAGAATACAGAATTGCCTGGAATTCTGTTATTCAGAAAACTGAGTTGCTGAAAAGAACTGCTAATATATTAAAACAATTGGTTTGTTCAGTCACTAAGTCATGGCTGGCTCTTTGCAACCCCAAGGACTGCAGCACACCAGGCTTCCCTTTTCCTCACTGTCTCTTGGACTTTGCTCAAACTCATGTCCATTGAGTCAGTGATGCCTTTCAACCATCTCATCTTCTGTCACCCCCTTTTCTTCCTGTTCTCAGTCTTTCCCAGTTTTTAGGGTATTTTCTAATGAGTTGGCTCTTTGCATCAGGTGGCCACACTGTTGGAGCTTCAGCTTCAGCAGGAGTACTTCCAATGAATATTCAGGGTTGATTTCCTTTAGGATTGATTTCTTTTGATTATTTGATTATTAAAATGATAAGTACAATTAAAAATATTTGCTATTTTAACTGTTCTAAGAGCTCATCTATATCTGTATTTTCCCCTCAGAATGCCTAGTACTTAGAGGATACTGGAGAAGCAGGGGTTGTAAACTGGAGTCTGTGGATCGCATGTCAAGGATGACTTCACTCTGCATTAGAGGACTGGCCAAAACCTGAACTACACTTTCCAAGATCTTTTGTGGTGGAGCATGGCCTTGTAACCCAGTTCTGAGCAAGGGATGTGAGATGTGAGCTAGCATGTCATTTGTGTTACTTTTCTCCTTCCTTTTACCACATGGACGAGACTCTCCAATGCCTAAAAAAGGGATATTCCACTTGAAGGAAGAAATCCTGTCCTATTTTATGCTTTGGGAAGTGCTGGGTAGGAATACTTTTGCATATTCTTATAAGTAGGAACTGATAGGACCGATGAATCATCTGCGCCAACGGAAAGGGGTGAATGAAAGTATAAAGTTCTGACAAAAGATTGTTTGATTAAGTAATAAAGAGATTAGGAAGTGAGACTTATTGATAACTGAAGGAATTTTGTATTAATAAAATAGTGGCATTTATTGAGTGCCTATAATTTGTCAAATAGGATCCCCTGGAGGAGAAAATGGCAACCTATTCCAATATTCTTGCCTGGGAAATCCCATGGATAGAGGAGCCTGGTGGGCTACAGTCTGGGGGTTACAAAAAGATTCAGACATGATTGAATATGCACATACATGAGTTTGAGCAAACTCTGGGAGATGGTGAAGGAGCCTGGTTTGCTGCAGCCTGAGTGACTGAACTGAACTGAACTGATGGGGTCACAAAGAGTCAGACATGACTTAGCCACTGAACAATAATAACAACTATTTGCATTCAAGGCAAAAGCTAAAAAATTTGAAAGCTGTGGAGGAAACACGCATACCTGAAAGCGGCAGTGTTGGTTCTGCAACAGATGTCATGAGCCCTAACAATAGCTTGGGCTATTGTTCTGAGGTTTGATGAGAAGTAGTCAATGGCAAATAGATGGGGAAACAGTGGAAACAGTGGCTGACTTTATTTTTGAGGGCTCCAAAATCACTGCAGATGGTGATTGCGGCCATGAAATTAACAGACGCTTACTCCTTGGAAGGAAAGTTATGACCAACCTAGGTAGCATATTCAAAAGCAGAGACATTACTTTGCCAACAAAGGTCCCTCTAGTCAAGGCTATGGTTTTTCCATTAGTCATGAATGGATATGAGAGTTGGACTATAAAGAAAGCTGAGCACTGAAGAATTGATGCTTTTGAACTGTGCTGTTGGAGAAGACACTTGAGAGCCCCTTGGACAGCAAGGAGATCCAACCAGTCCATCCTAAAGGTGATCAGTCCTAGGTGTTCACTGGAAGGACTGATGTTGAAGCTGAAATTCCAATACTTTGGCCACCTGATGGGAAGAGCTGACTCATTTGAAAAGACCTTGATGCTAGGAAAGATTGAGGGCAGGAGGAGAAGGGGATGACAGAGGATGAGATGGTTGGAGGGCATCACTGACTGCCTCAGTGGACATGAGTTTGAGTAAGCTCTGGGAGTTGGTGATGGACAGGCAGGCCAGGTGTGCTGTGGTTCATAGGTTCGCAATGAGTTAGACACGACTGAGCGACTGAACTGACAGTCAGATGTGAAGAGACTTTTAATGTGGTTGTACTATCCCAGAGACACAGGAAGCGTTAGGTAGTTAACGTATTTATATGCCTGCATGCTAAGTCACTTCAGTTTCAGTCATGTCTGACTCTTTGCAACCCCATGGACTACAGCCTGCCAGGCTTCTCTGTCCATGGGATTTTCCAGGTAAGAATACTGGAGTGGGTTGCCATGAACTCCACTAGGGGATCTTGACACAGGGATCAAACTCAGGTCCCTTGTATCTCCTGCACTGGCAGGCAGGTTCTTTACCACTAGCACCATCTGGCAAGTGCCCCCCAACACACACACCCCCACACACCCCCACATACACATACACTTCATGTTATATCAAGTCTCTGTAAAATGTATTCTGTATCAGTGTATCTCAAATTTGAGTAAATATTTACCTCACCTTGCTTTGCAAAACAGGATAATATACTAGACATATACTGCAATGTTCTCAAAAATATATTCTGCTATAATATGGAACTATGTTAGGAAAGGCACAATGGAGTAGGTAGAAGGAGCTATTTTAAATACAATGAATCATAAGTAAATACTAGTTCTTTTACTTTATATATAGTACTCATATTTCTGGTTAATCAGTTAAATAATTGAATATACCAGTCACAATTTTTCACATAAGGAAGATTCCTGTTGGTTTTGAAATGATATTGCAGTCCTTAGTCACATATTTTTTTTTCAAAAATTAAATCTTCTTTGACAAAAATTCCAAAAACTGTTTTTTCTATAATATAATACACCATTTGATAAAATAAACAAAAATTGAATCGTCTCAAGAAAAAATAGTTTCAACTTAAAATATTAAATAAAGCTAACCCATGGAAGGGAATCAATAAGATAATATATAGATATACAAAGATAGTTTCAGGATATTAATTTATGCTACATTTATGCCAAATATATAATAAAATATCTCTTTACAGAGCCAACGCTTTAAATAGTTTTCTAATTTTATATTATCTTTCTCTTTGAGAAGGATCTGTTTTAGACAAATAGAACTAACTATATTTATTTCATATTTTCTTTTTCTCTTTTTAAAATTGCCATGTCTTTGATGTTAATAATGATGTGTGATTAAGTTTATTTTAAAAACATCCATTTTCTAAGAATATATAGCATATTTACAAATATATTTGAAATTCATAGGCTCAAAAAACAGTTTCTTACTTCTGTATATTGACTTTTAAAATATTTTCTACATTACTTTTTATTATTCAACAAGTTCACAGTAGAGAGGGAATGTTTCACAATTAGAATCCAATGCATCATAGATCTTGCTTATGTGTGTAGTTTATTTTTATATATTTACCAATTACAATTATTTTCAGTTATAAATTATAATACCATTATCAAAAAGAGAAATGTTCTTAGTTACCTTCCTAAAAGTTGACTGGAAAACTAAGAAATATTCTTGGCCTAAATTATGAAATAATTAGTTATGAAATAATCAGTCCCTGGTAAAGGAATTACAATTCCCAATGGTGTTGCCAAAAACAAAAGACAATAATCTCAGTGATCTCCAATTCCACATATTTGTATCTGAAAATTTGTTTTTCTTCTGACCTGGAAAGTGGTCTGAAAGTCAGAAAGCTATTTAAAATGTGTTTGTTCCAAAATGTGATGTTTCTACAATCTTTCTATCAGGTTTTAGAGTAATACTCTCGTCTATTTAAAAGTTTATTTTGTTTATTTTTATATATATGCATATACTTATGCATTGTTTTTTATATAGAAATAATATAAAGTAAATGATTGAGAAATGATAAGAACAATTTTCATATTTTAGTCATTTTCATTCTAAGAAATATTTGCTAAAACATCAATTATGAAAAGACATAGGGACAAACTACAGTTTTTAATATACTAGACCAGTGGTCCTCAACACCTGGGCTGTGGACTGGTGTTAAAACTATCAAGAATTCCAAATTTATAAGTCATAGTTGAAATAATATGATATGTCACTATCTGGCACTGTTTTTAGTTGATGTATTTTATTTTATTTTTTCCCCTTCTACCCAGTGTAGTAAATGTGGATACTAGCATTAATTGTCAAACTCAAGACACACTGTGCCTTCTGAACTCAAGCAGCAATGTTACTTATTATTGGCTATTATCACTTTGAAAATAGGTTCTTTACAATTCCCACTATTATTTTCTGATAATAATGTATTAAATGTCTATTGGCTGATACAATGTTTATTCTTTAATTTTGGTTTCATATTTTCTATATTTTAACTTGACTAAACTTCAATCTAAGTATCATCCTCAGACTTATCTTCCTTTCTTGAATTCTTTCCTAAGCAAAAATTTAAAGACTGTTTACATCTGTTGATTTTTAATTTATTTTAACATTATATTTTGACTTCCCAGATCTAATGATGATATATCATTTTATTTTGTTTATAAGTCTACAACTGGACAAAATGAGGATGTAGGACAGATAAGTATGTTCTGAGCAAAGAAACAAGAGAAAACTTCAGAAAAAGAACCAAACATAATGGAGATAAGCAATCTACCTGATAGAGATTTCAAGGTAATGGTCGTAAACATGCTAACCAAACTCAGAGCATGATGGATGAGCCTAGTGAGAACTTCAAGAAAGTTTTAAAAATATATTATGATAAATCAGAGCTGAAGAATATGATAACTGAAATGAAAAATGCACTAGAGAGAACTGGACATCAGCAGATTGGGCAACACAAAAGAATGAACCAGCTGAACAGAAAGAGAATTAAAAAGAAAAATAAGGATAGTTTAGGAACTTCTGGAACATCAAAGAGTTCCTTAAGAAGAAGAGACAGAAAGAGGCAGAGAATTTATTTGAAGAAATAAGAGCTGAAAAATTTCCTAAACTGTAAATATATATGTATCCAACACGCATGTGCCTAAATACATAAAGCAAATGTTAACAGACATAAAGGAGGAAACTGACAGTAACTCAATAACAGTAGAAGAATTTAACAACCCACTACGTCAATTGACATGATCCAGATAAAAAATTAATAAGGAAACATTGGTCTTAAAAGATTTATTAAAACAGATTGACTTAACAGATTTATACAAAATACTCCATCTCAAAACTGCAGAATACCCATTGTTTTCAAGTGCACAGGAATATTCTTCATGATAAGTTACATGCTAGGTCCCCCCCACCAAAAAAAAGAAAGAAAGAAAGAAACTCTTAATAAATTTAAGAAGATTGAATTGTGTCTTTTCTGACCACAACTAGGTATAGACTAGGTATCAACCAAAAGAAAAAAAAAATCCAGAAATGTGGAAATCAATATGCTATTAAATAACCTGGGATTCTCCAGGCAAGAATATGGGAGTGGGTTGCCATTCCATTCTCCAGGGGATCTTCCCAACCTAGGAATTAAACCCTTGTCTCCGGCATTGGCAGGAGAATTCTTTACCATCTGAACCATCAGGGAAGCCCTCATAAGAGATTACTACAAACAATTATTCACTCATAAAATGGACAACATTGAAGAAATAGCTAAAACTCTTTGAAACGTACAATTTCCCAAAACTGAATCAGGAAGAAATATAAAACAAGAAATGGCCCATTATTAGTAATGAAATTGAATCAGTAAACAAACAAACAAAAAGTCCCAACAAACAATAGTTTAAGAACTAAACAGTTTCACAGATGAATTCTACCAAACATTTAGAAAAGAGTTAAAACTTACAATTTTCAACAATTCCAACAAATTGAAATGGCAAGGAACATTTCCAAATTCATTCTATAAAGCCAACATTAACTTTATACCAAAACTAGACAAAGACACTGTTAGCAGGGGAAAAAAAAAGTTACAGGCCAATATCCACAATAAGTTGAGCTTCCCTCGTGGCTCAAATGGTAAAGAACCTGTACACAGCAAGGGAGATTCAGGTTCAATTCCTGGGTCAGGAAGACCCCCAGAGAAGGGAATAGGTACTTACTCCATTATTCTTGCCTGGAGAATCCCATGGACAATAGAGCCCAGTGGGCTACAGTCCATGGGGTCCCAAACAGTCAGACATTACTGAAACACCAACATTTGCACCTTTCATCCATGATACAAAAAAATGTAAAAATCTTTGGTACAATAAAAGCACACACAAAAAAACCATTACATAAAAAGGATCGCAGGCCATTATGAAATTGGCTTTTCTCAGGGATGCAAGGATGATTCAATATCTACAAATCAATCAATGTACAACCACATTAAAAAATAAAGATAGAAATCATATAATTATTTTAGTAGAAAAATCCAGTTCTTTTTGACAAAATTCAACATCAACTCATGACAGAAACTCTCAACACAATGGGTATAGTGGGAGCATACCTCAATGTAATAAAAGTCATATGTTGCAAACCCATAGCTAACACTATTCTAAATGGTTAAAAGTTGACAGCCTTTCCTCTTTGACCACAAACGAGACAAGGACATCCACTCTTATCACTCTTATCCAACATAGTATTAGAAGTTCTATCCTCAGCAATTAAACAAAAATAAAAAATCCAAATTACAGAGAAGTAAAGTTGCCACTGTTTGCAGATTACATGACATTACATTCAGAAACCTTAAAGAAGTCACCATAAACCTACTAAAACTCAAAAGTGAATTCAGTAAAGTTAAAAACTTGCTATACAGAAATTTGCTGCATTCTTATATACTGAAAACAATCTATCTGAAAGAGAAATTAAGAACACAATCTCATTTAAAATTATATAAAAAATAAAATATATTGGAATAAATTAAATGTATTTAATTTAAATTAAATAAAAGTATAGGAGAAAGACCTGCATCCATGGATCTGAAGAATTAATATGGTTATAATGCCATATTAGGAATAAATGAAATATATTTAAATTAAATAAAAGTATAGGTGAAATATATGTGCTCATGGATTTGAAGAACTATTATATTGCTAAAATGTCAATACTGTCCAATCTACAGATTCAACACAATCCCTACCAAAAAAAAAGAACAATATTTTTCACAGAATTAGAGTAATAATCCCAGAATTTGTATGGAACCATAAAAGACACTGAATAGTCAAAGCAATCTTGAGAAAGAACAACAAAGCTGGAGGTATCATTTGCCCTGATCTCAAACTATCCTACAAAGCTATAGTAATCAATATAGTGCGGTCTAGTTACAAAAACAGGCAGAGATATCAATGAAGAACACATGCTTATACGATCAATTAGTCTATGATAAATTAGGCCAGAATATAAAATGAGAAAAAAGAGCCTCTTTAATAAATGGTGTTGAGAAAATAAATAGCTACATGCAAAAGAATGAAATGGGATCAATTTTTTTTTTTACACCAAACACAAAAGTAAGTTCAAGATGGATTAAAAACCTAAATGTAAATCCTTAAACCATAAAATTCCAAGGGGGGAAAAAAGGCAGTAACCTCTTGATGCCATTTATTGGATCTGTCTCCCCAAGCAAAGGAAATGAAAGCTAAAATAAACCAATAGGACTGCATCCAACTTAAAAGATTTGCACAGATAAGGAAAGTGAAAAGTGAAAAAGTGTTAGTTGCTCAGTTGTGTCTGACTCTTGGGACCCCACGGATTGTAGCCCACCAGACTCCTTTGTCCATGGATTTTCAGGCATGAATACTGGAGTGGAATGGCATGTCCTACTCTACTTCCTACTCCTAATTTGATCTCGACCCAGAGACTGAACCAACATCTCCTGCATCTCCTGCATTGCAGGCAGATCCTGTACGATCTGAGCCACCAGGGCAGCTCAAAGGAAACCATGAATAAAACAAAAAGGCAACCTACTAAATGGGGGAAAATGTTTGCAAATGATACATCTTCTAAGGGGCTAATAACCAAAATATACAAAGAACTCATATAACTTAACATGACAAAAGATGAATAACCTGGTTTAAAAATGGGCAGATGATCTGAATAGTCATTTTCAAAAGAAGATACAGGATGGGGAACAGACACGTGGAAAGATATTCAGCATCACTAATCATCAGGGAAATGCAAGTCAAAATCATAACAAGATATAACCTCACATCTGTCAGAATGGCTACTATCAAAGTGACAAGAAATTACAAGTGTTAGCAAAAATGTGAATAGAACACTCGTGTTTTGGGAGAGGATTGTAATTTGATGCGGTGACTCAGATGGTAAAGCGTTTGCCTGCAATGTGGGAGACCCAGGTTCAGTCCCTGGGTTGAGAAGGAAATGGCAACCTACTCCAGTACTCTTGCCTGGAGAATCCCATGGGCAGAGGAGCCTGGTAGGCTACAGTCCATGGGGTCGCAAAGAGTCGGACACGACTGAGCGACTTCACTTTCACTTTCCATGCAAAATAGTATGATGATTCCTCAAAAAGTGAAAATCCGAACTGGTTCAGTGATTCCACTTCTCAAATAACCCAAAGAAAATAAAAACAGTAATTCCAAAAGAGATACGCACCCCTGTGCTTACTGCAGCATTATTTGCAATAGGCAACATATGGGAGCAATCTAAGTGTCTATTGGTAGATAAAGGGATAAAAAAGATGTGGGGTATATATGAAATATTCAGTTCAGTTGAGTTCAGTCGCTCAGTCGTGTCTGACTCTTTGCGACCCCATGAACTGCAGCATGCCAGGCCTCCCTGTCCATCACCAACTGCCGGAGTTCAGTCAAACTCACATCCATCGCGTCGGTGATGCCATCCAGCCATCTCATCCTCAGTCATCCTCTTCTCCTCCTGCCCCCAATCCCTCCCAGCATCACAGTCTTTTCCAAAGAATCAACTCTTCGCATGAGGTGGCCAAAGTACTGAATTCCAGCTTTAGCATCACTCCTTCCAAAGAACACCCAGGGCTGATCTCCTTTAGAATGGACTAGTTGGATCTCCTTGCAGTCCAAGAGTCTTCTCCAACACCCCAGTTCAAAAGCATCAGTTCTTCGGTGCCCAGCTTTCTTCACAGTCCAACTCTCACATCCATACATGACTACTGGAAAAACCATAGCCTTGACTAGACGGACCTTTGTTGGCAAAGTAATGTCTCTGCTTTTGAATATGCTATCTAGGTTGGTCATAACTTTCCAAGGAGTAAGTGTCTTTTAATTTCATGGCTGCAATTACCATCTGCAGTGATTTTGGAGCCCCCAAAAATAAAGTCTGACACTGTTTCCACTGTTTCCCATTTATTTCCCATGAAGTGATGGGATATTAATCAGCCATAAAAAGAATATAATCATTCCATTTGCAACAACATGGTTGGATCTAGAAGGTATTCAGCTAAGTGAATAAAATCAGACAGCTATGGACACATACCATGTGATTTTACTTATAGTTATCACAAAACCCAAAACATGCAAGCAAACAGAGACAGAATCAAATTCAGAGGTCAAACTGGTGTTTTACAGAGGGTAAAGAACAGGAGGTTTAGGCAAAATAGGTAAAGAAAATTAAAAGGTACAAACTTCCAGTTATAAAATAAATAAGGGATAGGGTTGTAATGTACAGCATAAGGAATATTGTCAATAAAGCTGCAGTAAATTTGTATGAGGACAGATGGTAGCTAGATATATTATGGTGATCATACTATAATATATTTAAATGTTGAATCACTATGTTTTACTCCTGGAATTTACATAATATTATGTCAACTATACTTCAATGAAAACAAAAACAAAAAAGTACTATATTACATCTTTTCAAATAACAGAATTATTTGCTCAGATAAAAAACATGTGTACTTTCTATTGACTGGATTTTGTTCCTCCATTCTATACAGGGGAGGATCCATTCAGACAGATGGGTCAAGGTAAAGGATATTTTTGGACCAAATGAGCATTTTATTCCAGTTTTCACCTCATCTCTTTGAAGCCTCTGATGATTCCTTTTTTATTCCCAAGAGCTGACACAGGAAGACAGGTCTGGGACATTTCCACATGGGAAATCTTTTATGTCCAGAAACATTAGGATTGAACTGAGGGTCAAAATACTGAAGGGTGAGAGAGATTATCATTCCTCCTGTAATAATAATCCAGTGGGAATTATTCCCACTACACCTTGATCTTCTTTTTCTAAAGCCATCAACCATCATAATCAGAGGGCTGAAGTAAAATGTCAGCTCTTGTAAAAAGGTGTTAAAATGCCCAATGGTCCATGATGCAATATCCATCTTAGACCTGCCTACAGCTGAGGCAGAGGAGGCTCTAGCTCAGCTAGGCTCATCCCTACCTATTGGGAACTATTTGGTCATGTATGGGCAAGAAAGGAACCAGTCTGTTTGGGGATCCTGAAAAGGTGCTGACTTTGGTCAGGAAGCCTTTGGGATTTTGTTTCCTGTTCATCCATCTCTTTCTTCCAGAAACACAATTTGCCTTTTGTTATTCCATTATTGCCTTTGTGTGTTAGGCTAAATACTGGCTCTCAAAGATGACATTGTCCTAGTCCCCAGAACCTGTAAATATTTACTTTATACAGAAAAAAGAACTTAAGAGATGCAATCAAGTCCAAGATCTTGAGATGAGGAGATGATATTGGGTTATGTAGGTGGGCCCAATGGAATTGCAAGGGTCCTTATAAGAGAAGGTTTTCCTGGTAGCTCAGATGTTAAATAATCTGCCTGCAATGCAGGAGACCTGGGTTGGGAAGATTCCCTGGAGGAGGGAATGGCAACCCACTTCAGTATTGTTGCCTGGGAAATCACATGCACAGAGGAGTCTGGTGGGCTACAGTTCATTGGGTTGCAAAGAGTTGGACAAGACTAAGTGATTAATACTTCCTCTTTACCTTTATAAGAGAAAGGGGGATGTGGGTTGAAGGGTAAAAGGTGATATGAGGCAGGGTCCTTATTCAAGGAATGAG
Source organism: Ovis aries (assembly GCF_016772045.2). Lineage (NCBI taxonomy): Eukaryota > Metazoa > Chordata > Mammalia > Artiodactyla > Bovidae > Ovis > Ovis aries. Next base: position 108,796,740 of record NC_056055.1, read on the forward strand.
GTAGTCTGTAGCACTGGGAAAAGGAAGGTGATTCTCTCCCAGAGCCTCAGTAGGACCAGGTCCTATAAGGTACATGGTTTTAATCCCATAAAACACTTTTCAGAACCTTGACCTCCAGAACGAAGATAACAAACTTGTGTTCTTTAAGCTACTAAGTGTGTGGTGATTTGTTACAGCAACAATAGGGAACTGATGTATTTTAAAATGCTTTTGAAAATTGTGAAATGAGGATATTTAAAATAGACCCTTTTATAACTTATATCATCAAGATTCTAATGTTCAAAGTTGAGAAAAATTTGGATAGAGAACCAGTTCAAAACTCAAATTCTTGGGTGCCACCCCAGACCTACTGAATCAGAATCTCTGTAGGAGATTCTAATGCACATGATGTCTGAGAAGCCCTATTCTAGAGCAGGCTACAGGGATCTTGTAAATAAAGCTTTATTGAGACACAGCCACACCCTTTCATTTACATATCATCCATGAAGGTTTTTGTTATTAATACAATGACAGACTTGAATAGATGTGCATGACTTTATGGATTCTCTGACCCTGTGTGGCAAAAATTTGCTAACTTCTGATTAGGACCAAGTACAATCTAAAATTGGGTTGTAAATGAATGACTATGTGGTTTTTCAGGATGATATGACAAATGGCAAAAAAAAAAAGGTTATAACTACTACATCAGCCAACTATTTGTTTTTGAATATGTCCTTTTCTCCCACATTTCCAAATGTACTGGAGCTCATGCCATGAAAACCCACTGGAATTCAGAATTAGAACTTGATAATAACCCAATAATGAGTCCATTTAGCTTTCTAAAATGTGTTAAAATAAAATCGAATTTCTGTTTCTATGATTAGCACACTGAAATAAATCTGAAATGAAATGTTAGAATGAGATAAGCCTTTCTAATGGAGAAAAATACAGCTTTTACAGCTTAAACTGATATGAACCTCAAACGCACAATAAAAAAATGACCTCATATGTTATTTTAGCCCTTTTAAGAATACATTTCAAATTACATTTTCTCTAGCATTATCAAGAAGTACAATAGTTTAATACTGAAATCAGTATTTGCATACTATTTACACAACCCATACTATGCTTTCATATCACAGTTTTTATTAAGGCCATGTCCCTAAGCATGGAAATAACTTTATTGTGACCATGATTTTATGGGATCATAACAAAAAAAGAATTTTATCTATGTATCTCACACACATAGGAAACTGCCATTGAAGTAAAAGTCAAAGAGTTTGGAGTAAAGCTAGACGCATTGACTGTTTCTCATTTCAGAAGTAGGTTCAGTTCAGAAAAGGTTAAAAAAAAAAAGAAACCACTGCTTATTGGAGATTTACAATCAAGGAAAACAACTTTTCTCTACCATCACTGCCACCTCTCCTAAAATACTTTCTAAAGCTAGTCTTATCTTTTTTTTCATTTCCTTCTTAGATTTCCTACAAATCACAAAGTTTTCATCTTTGTGGTTATTATGAAGCCTTATTTCAATCTTATCGAAGTTTTGATGACAATGCCCTAAACCCCTGGGGAAAGCACTTTATCAGGCATATCTTTAGCATATATTATGAAAAATTTCAAAGATTTATACAAAAGATTAGAATAGTAAAATGAACCTCCATGTATATCCATAGCCCAAGTTTAACTGTTATCAACATTCCTCATCCAAGGATCGTCTACATTTCCATCCCAAATTACTACTATAACTACTCTATTGACAGTTTTTTCTTTCTTTAGGTAAGAATACCATATTTTAATGCATTTTAGCTTTTTTTAATATTAGGAAAGAAAAACTATTTAATGATTAATAGGTTTATTTAAACAAGGGGCTTCCCTGGTGGCTTAGATGGTAAAGAAGGTGCCTACAATGAACAAGATTGCGTTGGATCCCTGAGTTGGGAAGATCACCTGGAGAAAGGACTTGTGGCTACTCACCCCAGTATTCTTGCCTAGAGAATTTCATGGACAGAGGAGCCTGGTCCATGGAGTCACAAAGAGTCTGACATGACTGAGCAACTAACACTTTCACTTTTCACAGATCCTCCTGCGTATAACAGGAAAATCTTCTTTAAAATTTTGTTGTTGTTGTTGTAGTTAAGAAGTGGAAAGACATTGTGATGTTAAAGAAGAATTTCTGAAACAATAATTAGATTAGTATTTCTAGGATGAGCCCCTGGTTCATTTGGCATTGGTTTGAAAAGGAGTCTAGGGTAAGACGGTGGTAGACACTGAATGCTAAGTTAAATAAGGAATTTATCTGGTGCATAATTGGGAGATTGAGGACCAAGTGAAGTAATATTTAATATATATACAGCTTGTACGATAGTGCCTTTCACACACTGAAGTCTCAGTATATGATAGCTCTCATTGTTTTATTATTGGTAATAGAAAAGTGTAGCAGAAACAAACTAAAATGACTCAGTTACAATATAACTTCAGGCAATATGATATTACCTTGGGGCACAATACTGTTGATCTACTTTTCTGTTAGTCTTCTGTTGAAAGAGAAAACGAACTGAAAGTCAGGGGACTGCAGGTCAGATGCCTGTTTACTTATTTGGAGTCGGGTCTAGGGGAAGTTTGGAAAAATATTACTGAGATCGTTTATTACACTGCTTTTTAGTCTATGAAGTTTGCTTTAAAATTAAAAGTTGACTCCAAGTTTTTATTAGTCTATAATAACAGATTGCTTGTGGCACATTAATATAGAAAGTTTCTCTAGAACCAATACATGATATTAGAAGTTATACACACACACACATACATCTAAACTACTTTAAAATAATACAAACAGAATAATCCTCTGGGAAAACAAGTAGATAAATTTAATTATCTTTAAAATAATTTGATATTGAGTGGAAGTAACTAAAAAAGCTAAAACACTATTTTTACATTATTTTGCTATAGTTCTCCCTGTTGAAATCATTTTAGAAGAATGTATATTTGCTTTATCAATAATAACAAAAATTAAAGTAAGAAAATTCCATTATATTCTCTAGATATTTTCTCTTTTGACTTCATTTAGATTAAAACAGAAAAACTGTAACACATTTGAGTTAAGAGATGAAGTTGTGGGGACTTCCCCGGTGGTCCAATGGTTAAAATTTCACCTCCCAAAGATGGGGGTGAGGGTTTGACCCCTGGTCAGGGAGAAAAGATCACACATGACTGTGGTAAAGAAACAAAAGCATAAAAGAGAAGCAGTGTTGTAAAAATTCAGTAAAGACTTTGAAAAGGGTTCACACCAAAAAGTCCTTAAAAAAAATGAAGTTGCCATTTGAAATAGCATTTAACTGGGAAATATTTTCCAAATAAATTTGTCTGTGTTTATAAGCTGATCTGGAACCTTGCTTTTTTAACTTTTCTCCCTATCCTCACCATTCTCAGCTCTCAAATAAATAACATATGAAGAATAAAAATGTGAGCTTCCCAGGTGCCTTAGTGGTAAAGAATCCACCTGCCAATGCAGGAGACATGGGTGTGGTTCCTGGGTTGGGAGGATCCCCTGGAGGAGGAAATGGCAACCCACGCCAGTATTCTTGCCTGGGAAATCTCATGGACAGAGGATGGTGGTGGGCTACAATTCATGGGCTTGCAAAGAATCAGACATGACTGAGCACGTGCATGCCACAGAAATGTAGTATAAAGTCTCTCAACATGAGATGCTGGTATTACTCAACCAGCTCTAAAAGAGACAGCTGAAGGAGGGCATAAGTAGAAGGATGAACAGTCACCAAAATTCCCCCAAAGTTGGCACACATACTTGGAAAGTTGCCCAAGCCACAGATAAGATGAGGCTCAGCAGGAACCTACAGATCCCTGAGGGGATGATGGCTCTGGAAATGTCCTACTTCTAGAACATCCCTGAGGTGTCTTTTTTCGCCAACCAGGGTCATGAGTTCACTTGACCCCAGGCTCTAGCAGAGCTAACTCACGTCAGACATGGCTCTGAGACCACCAGGAGAAGCCATGTGTCTGTGACACTGAAAGGAAACCAGGGCCAGAGCAGCGGCCACAGGATGGCTTTGTTCCCATGACTGGCAATGTCTGTATTTCCTCTGTGTGGCTGTGTATGTGTGGGTGTGCAGCTATGTCCAACTCTTTAGGACCCAAGGACTGTAGCGCACCAGGCTCCTCTGTCCCTGGGATTTTCCAACCAAGATTACTGGAGTGGGCTGCCAGAAGCTTGATCCAGGGGGACGTTAGAAGTTCTGTGGTAAAGAATCCATCTGCCTGTCAATGCAGGAGACACAGGAGACTCGGGTTTGATCCCTGGGTTGGGAAAATCCCCTGGAGGAGAACATGGCAACCCACTCCAGTACTCTTGCCTGGAGAATGCCATGGACAGAGGAGCCTGGTGGGCTAGAGTCCATGGGGTCGCAAAAGAGTTGGACGTGACTAAGCAACTAAATAACAACAACAACCTATTGCATTGGCATATCTTTCTAATTTCCAGCCAAGACGGTTTTAATTTTTGCAGCTTTATAAATTAATGTCTTTTTTAGACACTTGGCATATACTCCACTTGTGCGTGGACTGCAGAATAGGGCGATGCTGCTTTTCTTTGTCTAGATAATATATCTCAACACTTGTTTGTCTTAGTGTTACCTTGACATAACAGTCATTTAAAACCCCCAGCTTTTCACACATGGACTGTAGCTGTGCCAGGTTCCCTTAAGTTGTGAGATTAAAAAGACAAACATTGCAGGACAATATGTTCTCTGATACTAAATCACCTCCTCTTAATTCTGGCTGATGACTTGATGGTTTAATGTTGAAGTAAGTGTCCAGGGCATTGACTATTTTCTTCAGCTTTGTCTCACTTAAAAATTAAATGAATATGCTTTTAAATGATAGTGAAATTATAAGATAACAATGGAATAGAACATATAAAACCCAAGGAAGAGGCATGCTTATGGCAGTATAGGTTAGCATTTATATTCCTCTTAGATCAGCCTATTAAAATTAGAACTTTCAACTATTTTTCAGTCAATTTATACTCACGGATATATAATTTATATCTTCTATTCCATTTTATCTGTAAGAGTCAGAAACTTAGAGGTTTAGATAAAATCATATATATTCTTTGGCATTGCTTTCATCTATTCAAGATAATCTATCATGAAAATAAAATGAAATTAATTCAGTATTAACAGTGTTCATGAGACATTCTTATTCCTCCCATTTTGTTGGTTTTTAGTATTCAAACTACTTTTACTTAATAACAGTCCTAAAATTTTCTAAGATATTTACTTCAGGTTTCTGTTCTAGCACCCATTTGCCTTTCCTACAATCTGGAAACCACCACATAAATGCATTTTATTTCCATTATTATTTTAAGATTAATATTAACAGTTCTGTTCTTATATACCAAGCCAATTTTTGGTGTCCTAAAATGGAAATTATGCCAACTTGGAACATTGCTTCTATTTAATGTCATCATTAGCTTCTCTTCTTTTTTTAAAATAAGTTCACAATATATTTATTAATTTAAAAAAACCCTAATACTTATTGATGATCTATTATGTGTTCAGTAGTGTTTTAAGTACTTCCATCTTAAAAAAAAAAAAAAAAACTGAAGGAAAAGGATTCTGTAATTTAGTCAAGATCACCTAATAATTGGTGGAGCAAAGACATATATTCAAGCATTTTGCCATATAGCCCATGTCCTAAAGCCCTATACTGAATGCTTTCTTACAAGCATAAAGTCAGTCCTGTGATCACTCACACTGTATCTGTTTTACCAGATGTTCAGTTCCACTTGTCTTGATTAATTTATATTCAATAAAAATAATGTCATTTGAAAATGGTTTTGTCGTGTTTACATTTGACTCACTGTATAATATAGCAACTATCCTTAACGGATAAAGAAGATGTGGTACATATATTCAATGGAATATTGCTCAGCCTAAAAAAAGAGTGAAATTGGGTCATTTGTACAGATGTAGATAGTTTTAGAGCCTGTTATTCAGAGGGAAATAAATCAGAAAGAGAAAAATTATTGTGTATTAATGCCTCTATGTGCAATGTAAAAATATGGTACAAAATGATCATTAGTTTCTTACTATTGGCTCAGCCAACAGGTACTTAGGACTCAAGCTACACATCACTAACTCTTTGAGTCCAAGAAAATGAAGATTAGGAGGCAAGTTTTGCTTCCTTTCTGTAGTCTACCAATTTTTACCACTTTGATTAACCTCTTCTCTATGTACTTGGAACTAAAAATAATCTTTACATGTAAGAATTAAAGATTTTAAAATTAAAAAATAAATAACTAAAAAAATAAAAATAAAAAATAATGAACTAGATAAAAAAATAAAAAAATAAAAAAAAAATCTTTAATTTCTTTTGATTACTTTTGGCATATAAAAAAAATATCAGCTCTGTACCTTTCTAATGTTCTTCTAAAAGGTTTTCCTCAGAATGTTTAATCACCCTTTGTAACACTATTACATTAACATCTATTATCAGAACTCTGCTTAGAAGGAGAACCATAATTTTTGAGGAGAAAACACTGTAACAAAGCCTTGAGTATTGAATGTGAGGCAGAGGATTCTAATCTTTTGCAGAAATTTTCTCTCTAACGTTTGGTGGTAACTCTGGGTTAATTCCAAAACAGATGAAAAACAAAAAGATAGTTTAATAAAGTATCAAACCAGTCAATCCTAAAGGAAATCAGTCCTGAATATTCATCGGAAGGACTGATGCTGAAGCTGAAGCTGAAGCTCAATACTTTGGCCACCTGATGTGAAGAACTGACTCACTGGAAAAGACCCTGATGCTGGGAAAGACTGAAGACAGGAGGAGAAGGGGACGACAGAGGATGAGATGGTTCGATGACATCACTGACTTGATGGATGTGAGTTTGAGGAAGCTCTGGGAGTTGGACAGGGAAGCCTGGCATGCTGCAGTCCTCGGGGTCGCAGAGTCAGACCCCACTCAGCCACTGAACTGAACTGAACTGAAGGACCTTCAAGAAGAGTTCACAATATAACTTCACCACAAAGCACAGAAGTTTTCAGACAGTCCCTCGACTCATACGTCATAAAACTGAGAAGTCTAAAGAAAGTTTATCTATATTTTCAACTGACATATCCTATCTAAGTTATATTGGTTATATAATTAAAAAAAAACATGTACAAAAATCTTGAGGAACTATGCTCATTGTTTCTTTAAGTCACTTAGAAAGTATCTAAACATTAATTCCTCATCTCTTCTTTTTAAAACAAATGCCACTAATCGTGCTTTAATTATACATCTCTGGGTCTTCACAAGGATAAAGTGCTTCTTGTTCTGAAATTTTTCTTCGGATACTCAAAAGCTCTGGGTGTTTGTAGTTTCAAAAACTGTGTCTCAATAATTAGGAGAGTGAGTAGTTCTCGTTTTATAGTTTAAAAAATAAAAATAAAAATTCAGCCACTTGACAATAGAAAAATATAATCAAGTAGCTTAACTCTTCAGCAAACAGGTACTTGTGGTCACAGAAAGCTGTGTGCTAGAACACTTTAAAAAGAGGATCCTAGAAGGGTCTCACCTGTTCAGTCATCTACTTGTCTGATGTGAGCACTGAATGTCATATCATTTCATCAAGAGTTTATGTATAAATTTGTGGACCATTATGTATTTGCAAGAGGTTTCATAGGACAAATTGTTACAGCGTGGCCTGTAACTATTTCTTTGACTTCTATTGAAATATCTAATTCAAACAGTATTCACAGTGCTGGGGAAAACATGTCAAAATGTTTAAGAAGAAAAATACATTTCTGAAATCAAATTCACATGAACATCTTAACATTTTATATGGTCTCTGTACTGCCTGTATACAAATAGGTAGAAATACAATGTTTGATTTTCCAAACTGTTAATAGTATAGTTTCCGTTTGCAACAAAATGTGTCTGTACCATACTGTGCGTGCGTGCTCAGTTGCTTCAGTCATGTCCAACTCTGTGTGACCCCATGGACTGCAGCCCACCAGACTCCTCTGTCCATGGAATTTCCTAGGTAAGAATACTAGAGTGGGTTTCCATTTCCTACTCCAGGGGGTCTTCCCAACATCGAGCATGCAGCGTCTCCTGAGTCTTCTGCACTGCAGGCAGATTCTCTACTGCTGATGCACCTGGGAAGCCTGCTGCTGTGCTACATCAAGTAACACCAGGTAAGATAAATGACACCCATGGATAGGTTTCAGTTCAGTTCAGTCACTCAGTCATGTCTGACTCTTGGCGACCCCATGGACTGCAGCATGCCAGGCCTCCCTGTCCATCACCAACTCCCGCAGTTTTACCCAAACTCATGTCCATTGAGTTGGTGATGGTTTACAGACAACAAAAATGATCTTGGATATTTTGTGCTGTGCTGGGCTTAGTCTCTTCAGTTGTGTCCAACTCTTTGTGACTCCCTGGACTGTAGCCCACCAGGCTCCTCTGACCATGGAGATCTTCCAGGCAAGAATACTGTAGTGGGTTGTCATGCCCTCTTCCAGGGGATCTTCCCAACCCAGCGTTGGAAGCCAAGTCTCCTGCATTGCAGGTGGATCCTTTCCTGTCTGAGCCACCAGGGAAGCACAAGGTTATTGGTGTGGTTATCTGAACCCTTCTCCAGGGGAACTTCCTAACCCAGGAGTTGAACTGGGGTCTCCTGCATTGTGGGAAGATTCTTTACCAGCTGAGATTCCAGAAAGCCCCTTGAATGTTTTGAAATGATGCAATTCAAGAAAGGAAATTACCTAAGAATAAATGTCACATCCAAAACAAAAGCAAGTTCCAAAAACTTTTAAGTAATAGATTTAACAAGATTAAGTAAAATCTTACATATATAATGCTGCAGCATAAATTCACCAAGTAAGAAAAATCAGATCAGAACGTGAAACTACTGAGAAAAACAAAAACAGCACTACACACAGGATGTGTGCCAAGCAGGTGTGTTGACACACAAGTGAAACAAAACATTCCTAAAAAGGCAAGACCTTTAAAATCACTCATTGATATATATTCTAGGTGAGAAATGAATCAAAATAAAGAATTCAAGAATGTAAACAACTAATCGTGTCAAAGACAGACAGCAGAGGCCCTAAAAATATAAAATCAACTTCCAAAATATCTCACTGTAGCTATAAAAATTCAATTTCAAAGATGATTATTAATATAAAAATTAACAATGTATTTTATTTTTGCTCTACTCACTAGTTTTTTGTATTTTTTAGTATAAACATATAACTGATATCATACAGTATTTTCCTTTCTCTGTTTGACTTGCTTCACTTAATATGATAACCTCTGGGCTTCCCTGGTGGCTCAGTTGGTAAAGAATTTGCTTGCAAGGAAAGAGACACCAGTTCAATTCCTGGGTTAGGGAGATCCCATGGAGAATGGATAGGCTACCCACTCCAGTATTCTTGGACTTCCCTGATGGCTCAGAGTTAAAGAATCTACCTGTAACGTGGGAGACCTGGGTTCAGTTCCTGGGTTGGGAACATCTCCTGGAGGAGGGAATGGCAATCCACTCTATTATTCTTGCCTGGAGAATCACCACAGAGGAGCCTGGTGGGCTACAGTCCATGCAGTTGCAAAGAGTCAGACACACCCGAGCAACTCAGCACAGAAAGAACAGCATGATGACCTCTAGGTCCATCCATATTGCTGCAAATGGCATTATTTCATTCTTTGTATGGTTGAGTAATATTCCATTGTATATATGTACCATATCTTTTCATCTTAGAGTACTCTCATGTTATTATTTACAAATAATGCTGCTATGGCCATTAGGTTGCATGAACCCTTTTGTATTACATATTTTCTTACGTTCATGTGCTCTATTATCATCTTCTTAAACTAGTATTAGATGCATGTTTAGAACTTCTCTTTCATTTCCCTTTATTTTTAACTTGTAACTCATATCTTTCCCGTGTTTGTTCTGTATTTCCATAAACTGGCCTTCCAATTCCTTATTTCATCCTCTGTTTCCAGTCTAATGTTGAACTCTTCACAGGTTCTTTGTCTTTAATTTCAAAGACTCAGACATAAAGATTATTGAGATTCTACCATTTGGAGCTGCATGAACAGTACCTATAAAAAAGGCCATAGTCACCTAGTTTGATTTTTTGTAAGAGACAAGTGAAGGGTATGCCCTTTTTTGCCAATCATGCTGCTTTCTCTCTCTTACTACCATATGACTAAATCCCTATTTAATGCACTACTTTGCTCCCTAGACTCCAATGTAATACACTCTTGTTTCCTTCTGGATTTTCAATTCCATTATTTCTGATTTACCTCTTCAACTTTCACAAGCATTTTTTTTTGTCCCTTAATTTAGGGAGGGACTTCCCAGGTGGTGCTAGTGGTAAAGAATCTGTCTGCCAATGCAGGAGACAGAAAGAGACGCAGGACTGATCCCTGGATCAGGAAGATCTCCCGGAGGAGGGCATGGCAGCCCACTCCAGTATTCTTGCCTGGAGAATCCCATGGACAGAAGAGCCTGGTGGACTACAGTCCAGGGTCCACAGGGCATCAGACACAACTGGGCAACTAAGCGCAGCACAATACAGGGCTGTGTTTCTTGCACTGACTCCCAGGTAATTCTTTTCTCTGGTCTGGTTAATCCTCACATGAAGGTACTGAGTCATAAACATTCTCAGGACCTTTTTTCACCAATGGCCCTGGTTGAATGTATAAAAACCTGTCCTAGTTCCTAGATGTTTCTAGCCCTGACAAATCTGCATTTGGATAGCTGAAATATCGAAGCTCATACGAGGGTTGAGTTAAACTGGCCCGGTTAGGAGGTCAGCCCAGAATAACTCTGCATTCCTTCTCCTCTTGTACAGAGAGTAAAAAGGTGATATCAACCCCACAGACATCTCACAGACTGTACGTCTACAGAAAGGACAGGAATCCTGCTGGTGCTCAAGGTGGGGACTGAACTCTACATGGTTTTTCCCTGGCTGGCTGCAAGAAAGAGAGGTGTTGTCAACAAGCATGCAATGTGTACATTCCAAATTACTGGAAGAAGACTGCAGAACAAGGGCTGCTATAAATGGAAAATAGACAACAAGTAAACAGAGATCCCGTGGCAACTATAAAGTATATATTACTCCATGAAAGATAACAGTAACCATAACAAGCTTACGATATACGAACACCTTGAGACTCACGTGATGAGGACACTATCTTCCTAAAAATGTGCGCAAAATAATGCAAATCAGCTTTTAGATGGACGGGACATACAATTTCTGCCTCAGAAGAAGTTGGTTATAAACTTGTGTGACATTTCAGGTCCGCTGAAAGGCAATCACAAAGGCTTTACTTGAGGGAGAGCTGTGCTGCCCACAGCAGATGCCAACACAGCCAGCATCTGCAGGGCCTATGAGGGGATGCTGTCAAAGACTTGGGGAGCCCTGGCCAGCCACATTCCTGGATGCCTCCTTAGTTTGGAGCCCCGAATCCCACATTGGAGGCCCTGCACAGATGTCTTCTTCAGGTACCTCAACTGAGCCTTCCTTACTAAAAGGATGGAAAAGGAGAAACCTTCAAGACACTGTCCCCATCCTGACCCAATGTTTCATATTTCCCATTCATAGCCTGCCCCTCCCACTCCTTGTGGTCCCTAGGTCCATTAAACCTCTGGAGGCTTTTGTCTCAGGGGGAGTTCTTATGATTAAGTGAGATGAGCCACCCCTGCCCACTTCTGTGCTGGCCCACCTGATCCTTGACCAAAACATCCTTCAGTGGAAGGAAAATTGAACTGGAAGAGTAGGTGGTTTCTCCAGTTTTCACCTTTTGAATGTACTATCATGGAAGAAGTGACCAAGAGCTTCATTGTTTTCAATCTGGCTCTTAGTCCTTTGAGGGACTATTTCCACACCTGGTCATTTAGCTCTGTCTATAGTGTCTGACACTGCCCTGGTGCTGATGCTCAGTCCTTTTATCAAGTTTAGAGGTGATGCTCAACTGTTCATTTAGTTGCTCTCAGTAAAACTCTTGACATCATCCTTGTTTGCTGTTGTTTAGCTGCCAAGTTGTGCCTAACTCTTTGCAATTCTATAGACTGTAACACACCAGGCTTCCTTGTACCTCACCATCACCCAGATTTTGCCCAAATTCATGTCCATTGAATCAGTGATGCCATGTAATCATCTCATCCTTTGTCACCCTCTTCTCCTGCCTTCAATCTTTCCCAGCATCAGGGTAATTTTTCCAATGAGTCAGCTGTTTGGTTCAAACATCATTCTTACTGGACCCAAAATGTTATGGTAACATACATTCTTCAGAATTAAGATGGACCGTCAGAGGAACTTCAGTCAAGACTCTCCACTCTTGCTCTATGAGACAAACTAAATATCTCTTCTTTCATTGGGTTGGCCAAAAGGTTCATTCTGTGTTTTCCATATGGTGTTATGAGAAAACTTTTTGGCTAACTTAATATTTGCACTGTTCTCATGCATGAAGTCAGGTCAACTGAATTTTTCATGTCTGGACTATAGTTATGATTAAAATAGTTGTCTGGGTATAAAACAAGAGAGTTAATGAGCATCTGTAGCTTTGAGATTCTGCTAATGAAACCATATTCTAGTTTGCTGGGTTTAATAAATTACATTAGAGTGTATTCAGTAAATCCCCACTGGGATCCATTTTCTCCAAGACCATCTAGAAACTTTTCCTTAATTATTTTTAAAACCACTGCTGACAGCTAAAACTCTCAAAAAGGTGTTCTATTAATAGTTTTCAGAGCTAGGATTTTTTTTTTAATTTCTGAAAGCAGATATGTTTACTTTAATTAAACAACAAGAACTGTGTACTTTGTAATGGTTCTCCTTTACCATGACTTCCAGGAAACTCAGACAGGGATCTCTTCAATAGTGTCTATTCTTTTTAATATGATTTTCCATTTTAAACATGGTTTTAAATACTTATGTCTTCTTTCAACTCAATTTAAAATATTTTAAAAATTAAGAGAGAGATTAAAAAGCAATCAATCAAAGAAGACAATGAATGATATTTAATCAATGAATACGTGTGATTTGGTTTTAGAACAGAAAAGGTATTCAAAGAACCACTGCAAATTAAAACAATGTCTGTCTTTAAAAATTGCCAAAATGATTATAAAGATAAGAGAAAATTGGTTTTAATGGACATCTTCGTTGATGAAACTCAAAGGCCATGTCCACTATTAACTGTAGATAATTGTAGGTGATTTAGGAAAAATATAGCAGATGTTACTGGTAAGCATTTATTTTCTGCACTTCATTATAAATCTCTCTCTGGTCAGCTGTGTGTGTGTGCATGGTAAGTCGCTTCAGTCATGTCTGACTCTTTGCGACACCATGGACTGTAGCCCACCAGGTTCCTTTGTCCATGGGCATTCTCCTGGCAAGAATACTGGAGTGGGGGGCCATGCCTTCCTCCAGGGGATATTCTGAGCCCAGGGATCAAACCTGGGTCTCCTTCACTGCAAGAGGATTCTTTACTGTATGAACCACTGGGGAAGCCCTCTCTACTCATTTCAGTCAGTTAGTTCAGTCGCTCAGTCATGTCTGACTCTTTGCGACCCCATGGACTGCAGCTCGCCAGGCCTCCCTGTCCATCACCAGCTCCCGGACTTCACTCAAACTCATGTACATCGAGTTGGTGATGCCATCCAGACATCTCGTCCTCTGTCGTCCCCTTCTCCTCCTGCCCCCAATCCCTCCCAGCATCAGAGTCTTTTCCAATGAGTCAACTCTTTGCATGAGGTGGACAAAGTATTGGAGTTTCAGCTTTAGCATCAGTCCTTCCAAAGAACACCCAGGACTGATCTCTTTTAGAAAGGACTGGTTGGATCTCCTTGCAGTTTGAGGGACTCTCAAGAGTCTTCTCCAACACCACAGTTCAAAAGCATCAATTCTTCGGGGCTCAGACTTCTTCACAGTCCAACTCTCACATCCATACATGACCACTGGAAAAACCATAGCCTTGATTAGATGGACCTTTGTTGGCAAAGTAATGTCTCTGCTTTTGAATATGCTATCTAGGTTGGTCACAGTTTTCCTTCCAAGGAGTAAGTGTCTTTTAATTTCATGGCTGCAGTCACCATCTGCAGTGATTTTGGAGCCCAAAAAATAAAGTTTTACACTGTTTTCACTGTTTCCCCATCTATTTCCCATGAAGTGATGGGACCAGATGCCATGATCTTCGTTTTCTGAATGTTGAGCTTGAAGCCAACTTTTTCACTCTCCTCTTTCACTTTCATCAAAGGCTTTTTAGTTCCTCTTCACTTTCTTCCATAAGGGTGGTGTCATCTGCATATCTGAGGTTACTGATATTTCTCCTGGCAATCTTGATTCCAGTTTGTGCTTCTTCCAGCCCAGCTGGAAGATCTAGTCATTTAGAAGCATCCAAATCTCCTGGATGACAATCAGGGTATTAGAGCAGGAACACAAAGAAAGGGCACGTGAGTTCTAGTTTTATACTGCCAATAAAGATCTGCTAACAAAAAAATAGGTCGTGCTCAAGGCTGGACTTATGGTGCACCCCACAGCTGTGATATGAAAGAGCACAGAGACACAAAATCACCCAGGCAGGAATCTTGGAGTCTGGATGAAGGTCACCTAGGTTAGACCTGTGGGGTAGGGAAATGAGGTGTTTCCATGGAGCAGGAGCCAAGACAAGAAGAGGAGGGGTTTGATCAGAAGCACCAATCTGAGGAGCTGGTGTGGTCACTCCAGATCACAAAGCATTAATCTAGGAAGGCAGGCCAGGATGCAGACACCAATTCCTCTGTCTCTCAGAAGTACATCAGTCTGCTCTGACTGAGATGCTGGTTCAGGTCTTTGCAGCCAAAGTTGGCTGCTCATCTCCCATGGATGGTCTAGTTTAAGAACACCTCTTGTGCCCTGAGATTTAAATGAGTGCATTTCACTGCCTGAATTTCCACCCACCTACTCCCCTTTATGAGCCAAAATTCTTAGAAGTTTAAGAAAATATGATGGGTCTTGGACTTAGGATATGATGTGGTCATATGGAAGGAAAACTTGCTTCTTGCAATTCAGGATGACTGGAAAGAATAGAACTCACATCTGCATGTGAAGTTTAACTTTCCCAACCTGTTTTCTCATTTATAACAGAGATAATAATGCCAAGATTATTGGGAGTGTTCCAGCTATGTAAATCACAGCAGACATTTCATTAACTCTAGCTTATAATAGTTTTTGATTACTAGAACTCTGCCTATGGCTTTACCATTTCATTGTGGTATAATGATATTTTTAACTTTTAAACTATCTATTATTTTAAAATAGTTATCTAAATTATTATATTTTCATATATTCTCTATCTCCTACCTTCAATTTTCTTTTTACCTTTATTTTTCTGGCTATTGCTTTCATCATGGAAAATACTGAGATCAGAGATTGAAGGGCTCATCTTCAAAAGATGAGACACAAATGCGTTTGTGTTCTTGCTGGAAACTAAACAAATTGTAATTGTTTTCATTGAAAATCCAGTATGATAGGAAAGCCTTCATTATAACAGGCTGAATATATACACGTAAAGCATGTCCCTTCCGATAACAATCTCCACTTCATATATTTTTAAAAAATACATATTTTAGTCTATTCTTTCTTGACATTCCCAAGTTAAATGGCAAATTATATAATCATTGTGCCAGTTAAACCTCTAAAAGTTTTATTACTAAAGAATTAAAAGTGATCTAAGTCTGAAAGAGTTGTTATTGTAGAGATTCATTAATCTTACTCATACAAAAAATAACCTAAAGTCAAATTACATTTATGAATATAAATGAGGTCTTAAATGAGGTAATATAAGAAATATTTTTATAGTGACATAATTATAACATGAATATCATTGGAAGGACTGATGCTGAAGCTGAAGTTCCAATACTTTGGCCACCTGATGTGAAGAGCTGACTCATTGGAAAAGACCCTGATGCTGGGAAAGATTGAAGGTGGGAGGAGAAGGGAGTGGCAGAGATGAGATGGTTGGATGGTATCACTGACTCAATGGACATGAATTTGAGCAATTCTGGGAGACAGTGGAGGATAGAGGAGCCTGGTGTGCTGCAGTTCATGAAGTTGAAAAGAGTCAGACATGACTTAGCCACTGAACAATAATGACACCAAATATTGCAGCAAATATATAAATTAAGTGGGTATCTTTTAAAACTAAAATATAGATTCAACTTATCAAGGTAGTATGATGTTTAAAAATGAGTCCTGGAAATAAACCAAGAGAATTCTGGTCTCTACTGTACCATTTGCCAGTTTTGTGTATTAAAAAATGTTGCTTTTCATCTCCTTGTCTCAGTTTCTATATCTGAAAGTGGCAATAGTAGTGCCCACATCAGGTACTGTATGAAGAAAGTTCTTGACACGCAGTAAATGGATCAATAAATATTGGATCTCACTTTCTATCTGTGTATTTGTTTTCTCATGCAACAACCATTTATTGAGCATCTACTATGGGATAGAAACTCAGTTTAGCAGGGAGGAAATGAGGCAGTGATATTTCTACCCCCTGGAGCTTACATTCAAATGAGAACTTCAGTTCAGTTCAGTTGCTGTCATGTCTGACTCTGCGACCGCATGGACTGCAGCACGCCATGCCTCCCTGCCCATCACCAACTCCCAGACTTTACTCAAACTCATGTCTATTGAGTTGATGATGCCACCCAACCATCTCATCCTCTGTCATCTTCTCCTCCTGCCTTCAATCTTTCCCCAGAATCAGGGTCTTTTCCAATGAGTCAGTTCTTTGCATCAGGTGGCCAAAGTATTGGAGTTCCAGCTTCAGCATCAATCCTTCCAATGTATATGCAGGACTGATTTCCTTTAGGATGGACTGGTTTGATCTCTTTGCAGTCCAAGGGACTCTTAAGAGTTTTCTCCAACACCACAGTTCAAAAGCATTAAGTCTTCAGCACTCAGCTTTCTCCATAGTCCAACTCTCACATCCATACTTGGCTACTGGAAAAACCATAGCTTTGACTAGACGGACTTTGTTGGCAAAATCTGTTTTTTAATATGCTGTCTATGTTGGTCATAACTTTTCTTCCAAGGAGCAAGTTCTTTTAATTCCATGGCTGCAGTCACCATCTGCAGTGATTTTGGAGTCCCCAAAAATAAAGTCTGTCACTGTTTCCCCATCTATTTGCAATAAAGTGATGGGGCCAGATGCCATGATCTTAGTTTTCTGAATGTTGAGTTTAAGCCAACTTCTTCACTCTCCTCTTTCATTTTCATGAAAGTTCTTCTTCACTTTCTACCATAAGTGTGGTGTCATCTGCATACCTGAGGTTATTGATATTTCTCCTGGAAGTCTTTTTTCCAGCTTGTGCTTCTTCCAGCCCAGCATTTTACATGATGTACTCTGCATATAAGTTAAATAAGTAGGGTGACAATATACAGTCTTGATGCACTCCTTTCCCGTTTTGGAACCAATCTGTTGTCCATGTCCAGTTCTAACTGTTGCTTCTTGAGCTATATACAGATTTCTCAGGAAGCAGTTTAGGTGGTCTGATATTCCCATCTTTTCCTAAGAATTTTCCACAGTTTATTATGATCCACAAAGTTAAAGGCTTTGGCATAGTCAATAAAGTAGAAGTAGATGTTTTGTGGAACTCTTTGCTTTTTTGGTGATCCAACAGATGTTGACAATTTGATCTCTGGTTCCTCTGCCTTTTCTAAATCCAGCATGAACATTTATAAGTTCAAATGGGAACTTACATTCTATAATAATATTGCTATTGTTGAGGGCCAGGTATGTATCAAGTGCTATACTGATACCTTGGATACAGTATCATATCAAATTAATATCAATGTTGGTGATAAAATAAATTCATAGCAGGAAATAATCATTTTCATCAATGTAGCTGCATGGTTAAGAACCAAGTTAACAAATGCAATTCTTGGTTCTTGTTGTTTTTCAAATATACTAGCTAGCAATACATGATGAAAAATTAGTGGATATTCTGAGGTTGACTGTGTTAATGTATACTTCTTTTGTCTGGTTCTAATGTTACTGAGTGAAGACAAGAATGCTTATAGTATAAATTGAATCTTCCAGAAGTAGTGGTAGTATTTGCAAAAGTTAACACTGCTTTTGCATTAAAATAATGAAGTATAGTCAATGTAAAATATGATATATATTACAAGGGTACAATACAGTGATTCCCAATTCTTAAAAGATTATACTCTGTGTTCTCTGTGTTGTAAAGTACATCCTTTCATTTATATTAATACATAGTAGTTTATACCTCTTAATCCCCTACATCTATGATGTCTCTCCCCCTTCTCTCTCCCCATTGGTTATCATGAATTTGTTTTCTATAAGCCTGATTCTTTTTTGTTCTATTCACTAGTTCTTTTGGTAGTTTTTATATTCCACATATATTCCACACTCAGTCGTGTCTGACTCTTTGTGACCCCGTGGACTGTAGCCCACCAGGCTCCTCTGTCCATGGGATTCTCCAGGCAAGAATACTGGAGTGGGTTGCCATTTCCGGATTCTCCAGGCAAGAATACTGGAGTGGGTTGCCATTTCCTTCTCCAGGGGATCTTCCCGACTGAGGGATTGAACCTGGGTCTCCTGCATTGCAGGCAGATGCTTTACCCTCTGAGCCACCAGGGAAGCCCAATTCCACATATAAATGACATCATATAGCACTGGTCTTTTACTATCTGACTTATTTCACTTAGCATAATAGCCTCTAAGTTCATCCATGTTGTTGCAAATGGCAACAATTTCAATATTTCCTATGGCTGAGTAGTATTTCACTGTGTGTGTGTCCGTGTGTATGTATCACATCTTATTTATGCACTCATCTGCTGATGGACACTTACATTGCTTCCAAATCTTGGCTAATGTAAATAATACTGCTATGAACACTTGGGTGCTTATATCTTTCCAAATTAGTGCTTTGTGTCTTTTCAGACATATACCCAAGAGTGGGATTGCTGGGTTATACGATAGTAAATTTAGATTTTTAGAAATCGCCATATGGCTTTCCATGTTACCTGCATCAATTTATGTTCCTACCAACAGTGCACTAGGGTTCCATTTTCTGCACATCCTAACTAATATTTTTTTTTTGTAGTCTTTTTGACAACAGACATTCTGACAAGTGTGAGGTGATATCTTATTGTATTTTTGATTACTGGCATGAAAACAGACGTGTAGATTAATTAAACAGAATAGAGACTCCATAAATAAACCAATACAATCATGATCAATTAATCGATGATAAAAGGAGCAAGAATATACGGTGTAGAAAACAGCTTGTTCAATAAGTGCTGCTGGGGAAACTGGACAGATACAAGTAAAGAATGAGAATAGAGGATTCTCTAACAACGTATACAAAAATCAACTCAAAATGGGTTAAAGACTTAAATTAAGACTAAATATTATTAAAAATCTTAGATGAAAACAGACAAAGGACACTCTTCGACATAAATTATAGCATTTCTTTTGGATCCGTGTAGTTGCATGGTAAAGAGTCAAGTTAACAAATGCAATTCTTGGTTCTAGTGTAAACTATTTTTCAAATATACTGACTATGTAATAAATAATAATTTAAAATGTTGGAGCTTCTGAGACTGAGTGTGTGAATGTATATCTCTTTTGTCTTGTTCTAATGTTTGACGTGCTGTTGCTGCTGTTAAGCCGCATCAGTTGTGTTTGACTCTGTGCGACCCCATAGACAGCAGTTCACCAGGCTCCCCCGTCCCTGGGATTCTCCAGGCAAGAACACTGGAGTGGGTTGCCATTTCCTTCTCCAATGCATGAAAAGTGAAAAGTGAAAGTGAAGTTGCTCAGTCGTGTCTGACACTTCACAACCCCATGGACTGCAGCCTACCAGGCTCCTCCGTCCATGAGATTTTCCAGACAAGAGTACTGGAGTGGATTGCCATTTCCTTCTCCAAATGTTTGACATAAATTATATCAATTTTTGGTATGTAGTTTTCCCTAATGCAAAGGAAATAAAAGCAAAAATTATAAAATAGGACCTAATTACACTTAAAGTCTTTTGCACAGCAAAGGAAACCATAACTAAAGCAAAAAGATAACCTACTAAATGGGAGAAATTATTTGTAAATGATATGACCAATAAAGGATTAACATCCAACGTATATGAGGAACTCATACAACTCAACATCAAACAACTTGATTAAAAAATGGGCAGATTAACTGAATATTTTTCCAAAAAGGAAACGAAGATGGCCAACAGGCACATAAAAAGATACTCTACATCACTTATCATCAGGGAAATGCAAATCAAAATAAATTAAAACCTTTATGTGATCCCCGGTTATAGTCACTAATTTATATCATGAAGATGAGGCCAATGATGCAGAGAGCAACCAGGAATAATCATGGGTTCCTACAAGAACCAAAGCTAAAATTTGCAATATTTAAGCATCATGTTCTAAAGAACTTAGGTATTAACCCTAAGTCAATTAGAGAGCCTAATAATGCTAGGTCCATTCAGCATGCAATAGACATTCATTTTCCTTTCATCAGGCATGTGGAGATTCCTGCTCAATGCTATACGGCAGTCTGGATGGGAAGGGGACTTGGAGGAAAATGGACACATGGATATGCATGGCTGACATCCTTTGATGTTCACCTGAAACTATCAGAACACTGTTGGTTGGCTATATTCCAACACAAAAATACAAAGTTGTAAAAAAAACAAAAGCTTTATGACATTTTCTAGATTGTGTGTTATTCGTCAGCTTTGAAAATATGTGTTTTCCTGTCATTTATTATCTCATTATAAATAAATATTCACTTTTATTCTTAAAAAAAAAAAAAGAATATGGAGTTTCCAGACTAGATAAAAGCAGTGTCAGAGGAAAGTCAGAAGGAAACTGAATGAAGGGTGAAAATACAAAGGGTCCTTTTACTTCAGGAATCTGAGACTTCAGTTCCCTCTCCCTGGATGAAAGAAACCATTTGTTCCTTCAGTTCCTCTGATCTCTGTTTGATTATCAAGTCATCAGAGACCTCTTCCTACCTAGACTATGCAGCTTCTACCCAAAGCAGCATTCCCCTTTGTCCTCATGTTTACCTGTTATGGGGGATTCCCTGGTGGCTCAGACAGTAAAGAATTAGCCTGCAATGCAGGAGACCCAGGGTTGATCCCTGGATTGGGAAGATCCCCAGAGAAGGGAATGGCAACCTGCTCCAGTATTCTTGCCTTGAGTATTCCATGGACAGAGGAGCTTGGCAGGCTATAGTCCATGGGTTCACGAAGACTCAGACATGATTGAGCAACTAACACTTGACTGTTACAAGTTCTTCCCAATTTGCATCAACAATTGGCTTGTTGATTTATCCTCTGTCTCTCCATCCCTCTCTAAACAAGCTCTATTTCTGCCAGGAACATCTCTCTGTTGTTCGATGTTCTGTTGCCTATCAAGGAAAGTGCTCAAGAGACTGTAGTTACTCGATAAATATTCATTGTATGAACAAAATAACGATTGGGAATATTCTACATTGGCCTTTTGGGATTTTGGTGAATGACTGTCTGCATCCTTCCAAGCCCAGGAGGATGAGACAGACACCTAAGTAAACACAGAGAAAGAATTCTCCTTTGGGAGGTGCTGGAGTGTCTACAACTGGACGCCCTGGGCAACTAGGGAGGTCTCCCTCTCCATACACCCAGCAGGAGATTAAGAGCAGACATCCTCACTTGTGTCTATTCACCAGTTCCTACCAAAACGATGCTCTAGCCTTAGACACACACTCAGTTACTGTGTGGTCAAGATCTACTGGAACATCGCCTTGCTTCTGGTTTCCCGTGACTGATTGAGCATAAGTGTGATTTTCTTCCCTTATGATGCCCCTTTGAATGACGGTTAAAAAAAAGTTCTAAATAGAGTAATTTCACATCAAAGAAGAAAACATGCTAGGGTGGGCTAAGTCTGGGGGCAGGTTGGTCATATCAATTAGGAATGCATTTGGCCGGCTTCCCATGTGGTTCAATGGTAAAGAATCCACCTGCTAAAGCACGTGAGATTTAGCATTTGTGAGGATTTTTAGGATTTGTGAGCTTGTGGGCTGTAGCCCGCCAGGCTCCTCTGATTTCCCAGGCAAGAATACTGGAGTGGGTTGCCATTTCCTGCTCCAGGGGATATTCCCAACAAATGACTTGGTTCTTCAGTCTGAAATATGAATGGCTAAACATGACCATGATGCATTTTTGGAACATTAAGAATACAGGAGAAAATGTGTATGATGAAGAAACAAAAAAGTTAACAATGGAAAATGGATAATAATTTGAGGAATATCTTAATTTATGGTGAGATGTCAAACAGCATCAGGGCAATCAATACAGCAAGGAATCCTCACTTTATTACTATTTACAAAGTTTCCTTTTGGCCTATTATTTTATGTTAAATAGGTAACCAAATGCTGTGAGATTATTAAAAATTTAGAAATGGATAGGAAAGGGGAAGAGGATGGTGGGAATGGTATAGAAGTAGTGAGAGGTAATTAGTTCCTGGTTTTCACGGTGGGATGTCAACAAGGATGTAAACTTGAGAAAGATGTATTATTTAAGATGGAGAAAACTATCCAAAGAACTGAAAATACAAAAGAAAAGAAAAAGACCAAACATAATGAATTCCATGGAGTATGATTGGATTGGATTGTGACTAGCTTATTTTTAATCTCAGCTCTGGTGTTTTTAGCTTAGAGTCTGAAGAAATATCATTTCACAATAAAAAAAATATTAAAACTATTTTAGACTAAATGCAGAGCTTATATATTCAAATCTATCCAACAAGGATGGCTTTAAAGTGAAAGAGTTAGTCACTCAGTTGTGTCTGACTCTTTATGACCCCATGAACTGTAGACCCTAGGCTCCTCTGTCCTTGGGGTTCTCCAGGCAGAAATACAGGAGTGGGTTGCCATGCTCTGCTTCAGGGGATCTTCCTAACCCAGGGATGGAACCTAAGTCTCCTGCATTGAAAGTGGATTCTTTACTGTCTGAGTCACCAGGAAACCCAGTGATGGCTTGCATTGGGGTAAAATTGAAAATAGTATACAATTCTTGAAAACAGTTATTTTTTGAACAAAGGGAAGTTAGCTTTAGAGAAATGACTAGAATTAAAGATTTTAAAATTTAAAAAATAAAAAAAGAAAGTTAATGCTTTACACACAGTGTTTCTCTTAACATATTAAATATGAATATATTGCAAATAGATCTTCAAGTATAATTATATTCCTCATGAACAATAACAAGGTGTTAACTTCCCCCAGATTAATTATAACTAATGAGTACACCTAATGAGAGATTAATGTTATTATCTCTATTACTGGGCCTTCCTAAATCCCTCAAGACAATTCATTCAGGCAATGATGCCAGCAGAGAGAATGTTATTGCATTTCTCCATCAAAATGATAGAATTCTGGTTGATATAAACAAAGAAACACTCTTTGTGAGGACTAACAGGCAGAGGGTAACAGAGGGTGGGTGCAGGGGCTTTGGCGCTGGTGGAGTTTGCATTACATTAATCTAAAAGGATGAGCTGGGGACTGCACAAGACAAAGCCTACTCCAGACACTTGAGTGTGAGCCCAGTGGAGCTAGGAAGTCATGGAATCAAAACTGTGACAAAGCACAGAATTAAGGAATTAGAAGGTAGAAAGTGACTCTCAAAAGTGTTCCTGACTATGTCCTAGAAGGATCTGAAGGCTACTCAAAAGATGACATTTTTTGTTCAAAATATTCAATATTGTAAAAAAGGCTTATAATAGATGTATAAATACAGATACCAAGATTATTTTAATATATACTTAATTTTTTTTTTCTGGAAAATACTTTTTAAAATTATTTTATTTATTTTAACTGGAGGCTAATTACAATATTGTGGTGGTTTTTACCATGCATCAGCATGAATCAGCCATGGGTGCACGTGTCCTATCCTGAACAACCTCCCCACACACGTCACTCCCCACCCCATCACTCTGGGTTGTCCCAGAGCACTGACTTTGAGTGCTCTGCTTCATGCATTGAATTTGCTCTGGTCATCTATTTTACACATGGTCATATACATCAGTTGAGTTCAGTCGCTCGGTCGTGTCCAACTCTCTGCGACCCCATGAATTGCAGCATCCCTGTCCATCACCAACTCCTGGAGGGTCATATACATGTTTCAGTGGTATTCTCTCAAATCATCCCACCCTTGGAAAATACTTTTAAAGTAGACTATTGTTAATAACATGGCTATTAAACAAGTACCTATTTAACTCCTAATGCATTACTCTGTTAGTGATCCTTTCACCATATATGCATGCTACATTGTTGCAGTCATGTCTGACTCTCTGTGACCCAATAGACAGCAGCCCATCAGGTTCCTCTGTCCGTGGGATTCTCCAGGCAAAAATACTGGAGTGGGTTGCCATGCCCTCCTCCAGGGGATCTTCCTGACCCAGGGATTGAATCTGCATCTCTTAAATCTCCTGCACTGGCAGGCGGATTCATTACCACTACTGCCAGCTGGAAAGAACTTCATTATATACACATACGTACATACATACATATATGGGCTTTTCTGGTAGCGCAGCGGATAATGAATCTGCTTGCAATGCAGGAGACCCTGGTTCAATTCCTGGGTTGGGAAGTTTCCCTGGAGAAGGGATAAGCTACACACTCCAGTATTCTTGCCTGAACAATCCCCATGGACAGGGGAGCCTGGTGGGCTACAGTTTATGGGGTCACAAGAATCAGACATTACTGAGTGACTAAGCCCAGCACAGCACATAAACATATATATATATATATATATATACATATATATATATAATTGTAATTAGGTGTAATTAGCATGTAAATGTTGTACACATTTAATGTATATAACTCAATGTTAGAGAATAAGTATACACTTATGAAATTATTATCACTATTAAAGTAATAGACATACCATCATCTCTCAATTTTCCCTCTCACCTCATTATTATTGTTATTTAGTGTACTAGGAACATTTTGGAGAAAGTGATGGCACCCCATTCCAGTACTCTTGCCTGGAAAATCCCATGGATGGAGGAGCCTGATAGGCTGCTGTCCATGGGGTCACGAAGAGTTGTACACAACTGAGAGACTTCACTTTTATGCGTTGGAGAAGGAAATGGCAACCCACTCCAGTGTTCTTGCCTGGAGAATCCCAGGGACGGGGGAGCCTGGTGGGCTGCTGTCTGTGGGGTCGCAGAGTTGAACACGACTGAAGCGACTTAGCAGCAGCAGCAGCAGCAGCAGCAATAACATTTAACAGAAGATCTACCTTCTTACAAAATCTTAGGTGTGCAATATAGTATTGTTAGCTACAAGTGCAGTGTGATAATCTCTAGAAACTATTTACTTTATGCCAGTTCAGTGTTGTACCCTTTGACCATCACTTCCCATTCTTCCATCCCCTAGCCCCTGGCAATCACTCTTCTACTCTCTGAGTGGGACTATTTTAGGTTTGACATGCAAGTGAGATAATACAGTGTTTGTATTTCTGTGTCTGGCTTATTTAGTTTAGCATAATGTCCTCCAGGTCCATCCATTTTTTGGCAAATGGTGGGATCTTCTTTATTAGAGCTAATATTCCATGGCATGCATACACACACCCACACACCCACACCCACACACCCACACACACACACACCCACACACACACACACCCACACACACACACATCTTCTCTGTCCATCCATCTGCTGACTCACACCTAGGTAGGTTGCTTCCATGCCTTGGCTACTGTGAACAATGTTGCTATGCCCATGCGGGAGCATGTATCTCTTTGAGGTTCTGATCCCAGTTCCTTCCATTACACATTTTCATCACATCATGGAATTCTGGAATTCTGGTATGAATTCTTGACTATTTACACTGCTCCAAAATGGTTTGGGGTGGTTACACTGCCTCTGTATCTTTTCCTTAAAAAATAAATAAACCCTATCAGTTTATCTCTTTCTTGCATCTACTCTTCAAATATGCTTTTGTTCAAGAGCTCTAATAACTAATGAATGCTTTCACTATATCTGAGTATCAAAATTAAGTATTCCTACAATTTTTACTGAGTCAGACTTTGCGTTTTTCACTGACTACTATATAGTTTGCAGTTTTACTTATGTATATGTATTTATTTTCTTACAATCTCTTCCATTGAAATTCTAGACAAAAAAAATGTACTGTAATCTTTTCTGAAGACACCATCTCATACTTCATAGCTTAGAAAACTGTTCCTCCTGAAATCTTGTTGAGATTTAAGTGACTGATTCTCAAATTATGGGTTGAATTTTCAGGAAGGATTCTGCTAAATTATTTTACATGAGAATGGATCTTAAATACTTCATGACAATGCTTCCTAGCTATGCTTACTTATCCTCATTCTCATATTTTAGCAAATGCAGATTTTACATGCCAATCAAGAACTGTATATACTTTATTATCCATGTGAAATAGTATTAAGAGTTATTGATAAAGAAAAGCAAAATTTGACAGACCAAACAGACTGATCCAATCAGGGCTCAGTTTGCAAGTGAAAAGTCTAGACACACTCTGGGCTAAACTGTTTTGGGCATTCTATTTCATAAAAACAAAACCAAAAATAAAAGCCATGGGAAGGTCATTTCAAGATTAGAAAGATTCATAGACTTGGAAGGATTGGGACTTTGGAGCCAACATATTGCAAACCTGCATGTTGGTTTGCAAACCAGACACCTAGATTGCACAAAAGCAAATAGTGATACTTTGTGAATTGGAGAAAACCCAGGAGAGAGTTCCAGCTGGGATTCAGAAGTTGTAACCCAGGTATAATCTCCCCATCCTAGGGATCCATCTGATTTACGGTCCTGCAATATCTGGCTACAGGATCTGTGCAGACACAATCATCTAGAAGGAGCCAAGAGAAATACTAAAACCCAGGTTACTGGACTGCTGCACTCAATGCTCAAAAGATGCCCCTGCTTCACTCCCTTTTTGAAAAATACTTGCTACTCCTAATATGTTTCTAGACAAAATGGAGTCATATCTATGATTTAGGGAAATGAAATAACTGGAGCCCAGCAGTTCCAATAACTTTCCAGGTGTTCAAAGAAGCATTAGTCACTCAGTCGTGTCTGGCTCTTTGCGATCCCATGGACTATAGAGTCCTCCAGTCTCCTCTGTCTGTGGGATCCTCCAGGCAAGAATACTGGAGTGAGTTGCCATTCCCTTATCCAGGGATCTTCCCAACCAGGGGATCGAACCCAGGTCTTTCACATTGCAGGCTGATTCTTTACCATCTGAGTGACCAAACAATCAGAAAGAGGCAACACAGCAATGATGACAGAAGACACTCTTTACATATATGAAAGGGCCAGAGCAAGTCAGCCTTTTCAGATAGAGACTAGGTTTATGGATGGATAAAGTCTCCTTGTGGTTACAGTTCTTTTTAAATTGCAGAGTAATGCTTCATTGTTAATTCTATTATATATCCTCAGTCTCTTGTGGATAGATTGAGAGTGTTTCTATTTTGTTTGCTATTACTAACAATTCTGCAATGGATATAATACATCTTCTTAGTCAGATGTGTACGAATTCTTGTAGGACAGGTATCCCTACTATGTACACAGCATGGGCCACATAAAAAGTGTTAACCTCTGTACCGTGCAATGCTGTAAGCACAGGAAACTGCTCCTGACTGAAGGGGACTGGTCTAAGCTGAGAGTAATACCTCCACACTACAGTCCATTCACAGAAGAGCACAGATCTGGTTAATGGCACAACAAGAACTTGCATTATAATACAGTCATTTCCCCCTCTTCTTTTAGTTATATTACTCAGTTTCTATCTAACAGCAAAAAGAAATGGTAGAGTTAACACTTTTTTCTTCTGTGATCATGAGTTTCCAGTGTATCATACTCTCAGCATTTCTTCCATTCATTTCCTTTTTCATTTTCTTATATCTCATCATCTCAACCTAGTGCGATCTTGTCCCCACACTTACATTTAAGTAACTTCTCTGTAAATAGTTAATTTCAACATCCTCAACCACCTCTATTAGACAAACCACTAGAGAGTTACTCAGTTCTCATTTTGTTTGATTTTCTAAGGTACCTGGCATAAATCTGCAATCTTCAAGCTTCCTCTTGTTTTCCCACCTCCGTCTCTGCAGGCGTTCTTTATACCTGTGGTTACTCATTGACTCCTTTTGTTGGACCTTGCTTGTCATCCACTGCTTCAGTGATGGACTTCCGCGGGTTCCACACTCAGCTCATACTCACAGTCTGTATTTTTCCTTTTCAGTACCATAGTGGTCTTCCTTCCTCATTAATATTAAATGAGCATCTGCAATGCATGAGGCACTTTTTGAGTTGCTAGCCATAGGACAATGATCTAGTCACTGGACCATGTCTGCCCTACTATAGTTTCTGCTGGGCTTCTCAGGTGGCTCAGTGGTAAAGAACACACCTGCCAGTACAGGAGACACAGGAAACATGAGTTCGCCTCCTGAGTTGGGAGATTCCCTGGAGAAGGAGATGGTGAGCCACTCCAGTAAGAAATCCCACGGACAGAGGAGCCTGGAGGGGTCCATGGGGTTACAAAGAGTCAGACACAACTTAGCGACTGCATACCTAAAAGAATGAAAATATAGAAAGAAAATATGTGTTAAAAGGACCTATTTGGTTGTGTTGTTGAGAACTGGTTTGGGGGAAGGGGCAAGACTGGGCACTGAGGGAACTTAGGGAGATGTTGAAATTATTCAAATGAAGTATGAAGATGTCTCGGGCCAGAGAGTTTTCTGTGGAAGATGATGAAAACATTCTCATTCTGAATACATTTTGACGATATAGCCAATGGGATTTACCCCCAAATGGTTTGTGAGGCATGGGATAAAGATGTGATTTATAAGGATGAATTAAGGGTCTTGCCCTTCCAAAATGCTGGGAGATAGAATGGAGAAGATTCCAGAAGGAGCAAGCCATGGGGAAATAGTTCATTTCTAAATGTTACATTTAAAAGGGAAAAGGCAGAACACAGAGAAAAGACCAAGGGTCATGAGATGAATTGTGCAAAAACAAACAAACAAAAAAAAAAAAAACCAAAAAAAAAACCATCTACCTCATTTGCAGTAAAATTTTTTTAAACAACGCCGTCATCACCCAGCTGTCTCCTGGCCTCATCTTTCATCCCATCCTCATCCAAAGACAGTCCAGATTCCTCCAAATTCATCTCTCCCTGCTGTGCAGCTCGTTGAAGTCTCATGTGACTTCTATTGTATCAACCACAGTAAGATAGTGGTTGCATTTTTTCTACTTAAACATGTTAGTCGCTCAGTGATGTCTGACTTTTTGTGACCCATGAACTGTGTGTAGCCCACCAGAATACTGAAAACGAGAATACTGGAGTGGGTTTCCATTTCCTTCTCCAGGGGCAATTACTGACCCATGGATAGAACCAGTGTCTCCTGCCCTGGCAGGTGGGTGCTTCACCGTCTGAGCCACTGGAATGACGAGCTGACTCTTGTAGCATGCTTCTCCCATGGCTTCACTTGTAACGTTCCTTTCCTGTGGCTTCACTGATACAGTCTCCCTTGGTTTCCTTCTCCTCTTAAATTCTGATGCCCACCCTCTCTCTCCTTGGCAGGCATGCCTTCCTGTGCTCAGCTTCAGTCTTTGCCCCTTGTCTGTCTTATTTTTCCTTTCTACAACCACAGGAGCATGAGTCACCGCACAGATTTCACCCTTCGTCCAGTCAAGTCTGCTGTGTTTTAGCTGCTGACCTGATGTCTCCTTTGGACATCTGAAAGGCACCTCAAGTTCAGCTTGTTTTAACCAAATAGACTTCCTTTCCCAGATTTCTGCCTAATAATCAGCTTTATGGTTGTAGAGGAATGCTTGAAAAACTCAACAATGATTCTTTCTGTTCTCTCTCTATATACAATCCCTCATTAATCTGATGACTTTACTTTGAAAATAGCCCTTGAATTGGTCTGCTTCTCTCCATCCAACCTCACCTTGTCTAACCTGCCATCACCTCCTGCTAGCCTCCTGTGGTCCCCCCCTCTCCTGCCTGCATCAGTACCATCATCTCCTCGATTCATCCTGCATCCCACTTTCCTACTCTGAGCATTTCAGCAGCACTTTTATTATTGACAGAATTTTACATGTATTTGTGTGATTATTTGATTAGTGTATGTTTCTACAAAGACAATTTCCTTTATTGACTTGTTTTTCTTAACTTTTTTGATTTTTAGGATTTGTAATAACACCTACTATTCATTTGGAATCTTACATATTTATGCTTTTTACTTGCAATTTCAAAATGCAGGTTTCAAACTCTTAGAATATTTAAATGAGGTAGAATTTTCCTTCACTTGTGACAGATTAAGAAACTGATATTCAAACGAATGCTGTTCTCAAGATCATATAATTTCTACCTGGTAGAGTCAAGACACCAACCCAGGTCTTTCTGATTTCATAGCCTCTGTTTATGTCATTACACAGGGTGCCTTTCTAACTTGAAAAGTCATGTAGATATTTAATGAATAACAAAAGCATGGGTATCCATTTAGTTGGATCAAGTCCATGGTCAGTTCAGGAATCTCTCCTGGACAGATAAAGTGAGAGGAAGCCTGCTGGATGCTACCTTAGTGACAACCACATGTCTGTCCAGGTGTGCCCCAATAACAATAAGCACAATTCACCATCCTTGCTGGTCAACTGTTCTAGCAAAAACATGGAAAAGAAACAGAGAAGCAAAATAATCTGAAGAAGTAATATATGTCAAATATAGGTAGAACTTATATATTAAAATTTTAACATAATTATTAATATAAAATTGTGTACCATATGAATTTTTGGACTTCGTAACATGTAAAATGAAGAGAGAACATGGTGTACCAGACAACACCAGGATGGAGCTGGATCTTGGTCGGTAAATGATTTGGAAAAAGACAGGAAAGAAGTAGAGGAAGCGGGTCTTGGCAAAATATTAGGGATGCAATCCCAACACCAGTATCTCAAGCATTTTTTAAAGAGACAGACACAGATGCAGAGAACGGACATATGGACAGAGCGGGAAGGGGAGGGTGGGCACTGACGTATGTAGGCTAGCACGTGTGAAATAGACAGCCAACAGGAAGCTGCTGCATAGCACAGGGAGCTCAGCTCAGCGCTCATCTAGAGGGGTGGCATGGGGACGAGCAGGGAGGCTCAAGAAGGAGGGGATATGTATGCATGAGTGCTGAGTTGCTTCAGTCATGTCCTACTCTTTGGGACCCCAAGGACTGTAGCCCGCCAGGCCCTTCTGTCCATGGGATTCTCCAGGCAAGAATACTGGAGTGAGTTGCCAGGCCCTCCTCCAGAGGATCTTCCCAACTCAGGGTATGAACCCATGACTCATGTCTCCTTCACTGGCAGGTGGGTCCTTTACCACTAGCACCACCTGGGAAGCCCCAGATATATGTATACTTACAACTGATTCACACTGTTTTACTGCAGAAGCTAACACAACATTGTAGAGTAGTTATATGCCAAGAAAAGAGATAGTTTTTGTATAATCCTATTTCTAATAAAAAGGGACTTTCTAAATCTTTTTTTTTTTTTTCCAAATTTCCAGTATCCATTTATGTTTGTGTATTTCATGGAGACTTCACTTCACTGCAACTAAATCAACATCCTCTACATTTTATCATTTTCCAAAAAATTATATTCCCCTTTTATTTTAAAGTACTTAAGATTTTCTAAATTTTGTTTTGTGCTTTCCTTTCTCTTTCTCTGTCAAAGAGTGAACAATGTGACAGGGGGAGGGGATGGGGGATAGTGAAACTGCTCACAAGTATAGAGGGAAAATCATCATTTAAGGAACCCTGAAGTGAATCTCTTTGTACCATTGATAACGGAGCCCTCAGTTCCCTGCTTTTGGAGTTGAAGTTATGGCTTTAGTTTATTTCTCAACACGGAAACTATGCTGTCTGAATGTGTCTAATAAAAGAACAGTGCTTATAAGAATGGCATGCTTTTAAGGAGGGAGAATGACAGAAACAAACCAAAGTTGGCACTTTGCATGGAGGAAGGTGCAATTATTATTTAGGGAGACTTGTCCTTCACACACGTGCAGGCGACAAGGGCACACACTGGTGTCCAAACACAGCCCTGGAGACATCGTCAACCTACTGGAAGTTCACATTTCTTTCAGTCATCTCGGAATTAGTGCAAACACTAGTTGCAGCCTGTTTCTTGCCTCTCATGAGTATAAACCGAATATAAAGATGAAGAATAACTCTCCACAACACATCCACTTGAAGGCTCTGGTCTTCCTCCCCTGCATCTGCCTCCTTCTAAACATCTATTCTTTCTCTACTTACTTTTGCCCAGATATATTCATGCATTTGAGTGCTATATGTTATCTGAACACAGGGCATTCAAAATATCCTCCAGAGAACTGCTTTAAGTAGATGATGTGAATATACATTTTGATCATGGCTGGCACCAGATTAGAATAATGATGGCATCAGGAGATGCTTAAGAGAGGCAGCATGCGGTGAGCCCTTGGCTTGCTGGATTATCAGCGTATTATTAGAGAAAGAGTGTGCAGGAAAGCTAATGTGGAAGTATTTGACCTGTGTAGGGATTCCACTGGAACTTACATTTATTTTCTCTTAAGTGGAATAATTCATGCACTGTGCCAAATGTCCTCTTGACCTGACTGCTTTATCATTGAATCCAAATAAATCAGTTAAATACATTAGAAAAATAAGAATCTGATTCAATTTTATGATCTATCCACTCACAAATTACATGCAGTATATGAGATGTATATGATTATTTAAATGTATAAGCACACATACATACATGTTTATAAATTTACAAATTTTCAAAAGTATGTGCCCAGTTGTGTCTGAATCTTTACTACCCCATGGACTGTAACCCACCAGGCTCCTCTGTCCATGGAATTTTCTGGGCAAGAATACTGGAGTGGGTTGCCATTTCTTTCTCCAGGAGAACTTCCTGACCCAGGGATTGAACCTGTGTCTCTTATGTCGCCTGCACTGGCAAGCGGGTTCTTTACGACTAGCCACTAGTGCCAGTTGGGAAGCACATTAGCACTTAACTGTAAAGAATAATTTATGCAATAGTCATATAAATTATATATGTGTTTGTATGTTCACACATACACATATGTAAGCCTAGTAGATATAAAAATGTGGCATTTCAAGGTTATAGATAAATCTTATGTAAAAACTTATGTTGGGACTACTGGTGAGTTATTAAATCTTACACCTAAACTGAAAGAAAAACCTGTGTTCACACAGATATTTCAGTATAAAAATTAAATGAAAATATAAATGGTACATACATTATATAAATAATCTATATCACATAGCAAAGTCATTTCTAAGCATGAAGGTAAAATCATAAATACAAAAATGTTGGATTTAACTACACGAACATTAAGATTTTTCTTAGGGAAACTCTTTTTAAATTTTCTTAAAATCATAAAGTATAAAAAAATAAAATCAGGCAAAAAAGTGTGTCCCATTTATGACAGTAGGTAACTATCCATATTATATTAAAATTATCATAATATAAAGAATGAATAATTATCACAGTAGAAAAATGAAAAATTCTTATTTAAAAGCCATTGACCATACAAAACAGGGAATGAATAGAAAAGTTATTTTTCAAATGAAAAAATGAACTAATGAAAACAAAGAACTACCAACTTTTCACTTATTTGAGTGAAAAAATTTTACTCACAATGATAATACACATTAAGAAGTGGAAATATAAGTGATTCGACATTTTTGTAGACAACTGAGTAATATGTGTAAATATTTGCAATATTCATACATTATGTCTTATCAATAAATCAAAAGTATAAGAAGAAGCTAAGGAAATTAATCAATTAATAAAGACATACATAGAAGCACTACTTATAATAATAAAGTTTGTTATGTAATCTATATAATTTTTAATGAATCTTAGCAAAATGAACATGAAATGCCATAATATAGGATACTGAGTAGTTAGGAAAATAATGTTCTACATCTATCTGCTCATCATATATCTACATATAAACAGAAACATATATTTCATGTGTCTAATGACTGGAAGAATATCTATGACATATTGCTCACTAAAAAAGTCAGAGTACAAACCTAACTCACAGAGGAATCTCATTGTAGGGATGTAATTAGATACAGATGGTCAGTCATATAAACTGTTGCACAGATATGGATATAGATACAGGCAGAGACAAGGATGAAGATGTAAAATATATATGTACAGTTAAATATCTCTGTGCAAGTATATGTGTGCACATACATTTTCAGATGCAAACTCTCAAATCAGTAACAATGCTGTTGAAAGAGCAATTTGAGCATGCTTGCCTCCTATTCAATGAGTCTGTTGCAATTTATCTTTTCAATGAATACCTTAATATATAAAACCTCAATTTATTTTATAATGTTTTCAACTTAGATTTTTTTTCCTATGAAAACATTCTAAAGACATGGTCAAAAATATACCCAAAATTGGAAATTTTCAAGTCCAATTCCCTATAAAAAATACAAGAAGCATTTTTTCCCTCAAAGACAAACAAAATAGCCTTAAATCAAAACAGACACTACCAAGAAGGTTCTGAATCTAAATGACTGACTAATTCAAAGCAGATCTGCTACTCCAACCAACTTGAAGCAGCCTATTCATTTTCCTTTTAATACTTAAGATATTCCTATGTATAGGGTGGACTTCCCTGATGGCTCAGCTGGTAAAGGACCTACCTGCCACTGCAAGAGACATGGATTCAACCCCTGGGTCAGGAGGATCCGCTGGAGATGGAAATGGCAAAAATGGCAACCCACTCCAGTATTCTGGCCTGGGAAATCCCATGGACAGAGGAGCCGGGTGGGCTGTAGTCCATGAGGTCACCAAGAGTTGGACATGACTGACACACACATTATGCATATTGTTAGCACTTAATCAAGTCTGGCTGGATTTAATTTATGAGTTACCAATGTACATATCATATCACTAAATTAAATGCTGGCCTCATATTTCATTTTTTATAATCCCTTAATATTATCATATGTAAAACTTGACATTTTCACAAATGACAGAGATACTACATGAGGGTATTTTAGAAGATACCTTAAAAATCTCTTTAGGAGATTAAGTTAAATGGGACAGAAATAAATGATGGGAAAAATATGAATGGAAAATGTACAGCAATACTATGAATAGTTTGTGGGCTGGTTTATATGAAACAAGCTGTCTCATTTGTCTTGCAATTACTTTTGGTAATGCTATGGATATGGTCATTTCCTGCTGTAGTAAATTCTCCCCAAATTTTACTTAACATCTAAGTTAATGTGATGTTTTGCTTGTCTTAATAAATTAATATCTTTCCTTTGTCTCACTTTTAGTTTCGTGAACACTATCCAGTGTACCTATGAACACTATAAAATTGAAAGAATGTTATTATCACATTTGTGCTATGAAGGTTGGCATGTGAAACCCTAGGAAGAGTGTGACCTCTTTACACTCCTGTTGCACCAGATACAGAAGTTGGGCTATTTTCTAATTATGCAGATTGTGTTCTGTGAAAAGAGATGCTGAATAGACCAGCAGCAATAAAGTGGCATCAGCCATCAATGTTTAATATGTGGCCGAGGCTCATTTTGCAAATGGAAGCCACCAGAGAAACATAAATTCTCAATAATGAAGACTTCTTGGGCATCTCGGTCAAGTCCCTGACGGTGGTGCTATTAGGAGAGAAACGCACAACCTGGCACATGTCGCTTACAAAGTCTGATTTTCACCCAGTGGAATTTTTTCTTCTGCCAAACATGCCTCTCTGGGAAAGAGCGAGACAATTAATTAAGCCAAAGGCAAATGATCTGCATAAATAGACCAAAGAGCTTTATATAATATACCATAATCGAAGTATCTTAGAAATGTAAGTGTACACAGTATATTTGTAAAGTATACATTACCCACCAGGTTAAAGGATATCGCAGGTGTAATTACCTTGCTCAGTGCTTTGTCTTCCGCATTGTTCTGTGATTCCCCACTGGTCCAACAGTGAGCAGTCCTCTGCTTTCCTTTGGTTCTGCCTCTCCTTGTCTGTCTCTCCCTTACTCTCTGACTCTCTCTCATCTCTGGCAGTGCATTAGAGCACAAGGGAGACAAAAGTGTCATTTTGACTCTTGTGGAAGCTACTGGCAAACTTTATCTGAACATCTTCCTTTCTTAAGAGACAAGTTAAGCTTGGAAAGGTGTTTTTTTTTTTTTTTAAGGAAATACAAATGACTTGTTAAAGAAAGCATATTCCATAGCATTCAAGTAAAGAGGAAAAATCAGAATATAGATGGATGAGCAGCTCTTTAATTATTTGAAATGTTTACTTACAGATCACAGTAAGAGATAAGCAAAAAGAGAATGACTACAAGGTTTTCTCTAAACATGAACATCTTAGAAATCAAATGTGGTATTTTAAAATTAATGTTGGGCAAGGGGCATGGGGGAGGGATGGGTTGGGAGTTTAGGACTAGCAGACACACACACTACTATGTTTTAATACAAAATGGATAGATAGTAAGGTCCTTCTATATAGCACAGCAAACTACAATCAATATCCTGTGATAAACCATAAAAAAGTCATAATACTCCTAAGATGCAAAAGCTAATTGAAATTCTTAAAATAAGTGACAGTAAAAAATAGAAAACATGCAAGACTGTGTATAATATCAACATCATTATTTTATGTGAAAAACTGTTAATCGCTCAATCATGTCCAACCCTCTGTGACCCCATGGACTGTATCCTGCCAGGCTCCTCCGTTCATGGGATTCCTTGGGCAAGAATACTGGAGTGAGTTGCCATTTCCTCCTCCAGGGGACCTTCCCCACCCAGGGACTGAATCCACATCTCCTGCTTGGCAGGAGGATTCTTTACCACTGAGCCACCAGGGAAACCTCATCATTTTATACTATGAACAAAATGTTTTAAGAGTACAGTCGACCCTAGGTGTCTACTGGGCTTTGGTTCCAGGACCACCCAAGGACACCAAAATCCAAGACTATCCAGTCCCTTATATCAACATACAATTCCTGGTGGTGCAGAGGTTAAAGTGTCTGCCTGCAATGTAGGAGACCTAGGTTTGATCCCTGGGTTGGGAAGATCCCCTGGAGAAGGAAATGACAACCCACTCCAGTATTCTTGCCTGGAGAATCCCATGGATGGAGGAGCTTGGTAGGCTACAGTCCATGGGTCGCAAAGAGTCGGACATGACTGAGTGACTTCACTTTCACTTTCATACACTTCTCCAGGGTACTTTTCATCATCTCTAGATGACTTAAAGCAACTCATGCAAAGTAAATATTATGTAAGTAGTTGTAAATAGGATGCAAACACTATGTAAATAGTTGTTGGCCATGGCAAATTGAAGTTTTGCTTTTTGCAACTTTTGGGATTTATTTTCTTGAACATTTATTGAATCTGTGCATGCAGAACCACCTACACAGAGGGTGACTGTCGTGCACTATTAGATAATAACTGTTACAAATGACCACCAAAGAACTGATGCTTTCAAGCTGCAGTGCTGGAGAAGGAGAGTCCCTTGGACAGCAAGGAGAACAAACTAGTCTGTCATAGATGAACTCAACCTCTAATATTCACTGGGACGACTCATGCTGAAGCTCCAAATCTGTGGCCACCTGATGCGAAGAGCTGACTCACTGGAAAAGACTCTGATGCTGGGAAAGATTGAAGCCAGGAGAAGAAGGAGACAACACAGGATGAGACGGTTGGATGGCATCACCAACTCAATGGACATCAATTTGAACTATCTCTGGGAGATGGTGAAAGATAGGGAAGCCTGGTGTGCTGCAGTCCATGGGGGTGGAGTCAGACACGACTTAGCAGCTGAACAACAACAACATTAAAGACAGAAAAGAAAATTCTCGAAGGTGACAAAGCAGATTTAAGCAGTCGGTTTTGATGCAAAAGAAAACCCTCCCCTCACCCTTCTAGCTGAGAAACAGCCTCTTCAGTGAATCTAATCTTAAGAAATAGCTCCTCCCTTGGTGCAGCTGACACAACTACAACTTAAGTCTTTGCAATTTGAAAAAACAAAAAAATTCTTTTTTTGCTTAATTTAAGCCATGTTTCCTGTGCTGCCTTGAGCACTTTATAGCACAAGTAGGAACAATGTCTGTTTTTTTTCAGGGCATTCTCCTGATGGCATTGCCTGGGTGCATGACTTGAGTTTCCCAACCCTGATATCATCATGGTTATATGACTGCCTGTAACTAATCATTACATAAAAAGCAACAACCTTCCTAGCTCTTCAAGTGTGAACATGACAATGCCCACAATTTAAAGCAGCGTGCCTGCACACTAAGACCCTTCAGTTGTGTCTGACTCTTAGCAGCCCTATGGACTATAGCTTCCCAGGATCCTCTGTCCATGGATTCTCCAGGTAAGAATATGGGAGTGGGTTGCCATGCCTTCATCTAGCAGATCTTCCTGACACAGGGATCAAACCCAGGTCTCTTGTATTGCAGGAAAATTCTTTACCTTTGAGCTACAAGGGAAGCCCAATTTAAAGCAGACCCATCAACAAAAGAAAATATAGAGAATAGAAATCCACTTGTGACATGTTGACATGAGCTGTCACTGAACTGGTTCAAACTCATCAGCCAAATGTTTTCTTTGTTTGGGGTTAATTCTCCTCTACATGAAGTTTTATACTCTTTACTGCTTGATGGAATCTCCTTTTGTGGAGATTTTACATATTTGGTTGCAATAGTCAATAACACCTGAAATTTTTCAATGGTAAATTGGGATGGAGACTGTAGGATTAACAATCCTTTTTTGTTAATTAATTTATACACACACGTATATAAGTCAAGATCAAGGCTCTTCCAATTATACCAAAATTGAAACACATTAACATTAACATGAGGCCTGACTCATTGGCAACTGTTGCAACCAACCAGTCTCCACCTGTCTTCAGCTGTTAACATCTGATTGGAGAGCTCGTCCCTCAGCAAATTTTGACACCTCTTCTAAAGCACTTTGTAAGGACTTCCCAGGTTGTTCAGTGGTAAAGAACCCACCTGCATTTGCAGGAGACATAAGAGACACCAATTCAACCCCTGGATTGAGACGCTTCCCTGGAGAAGGAAACGACAACTCACTCCAGTATTCTTGCCTGGAGAATTCCATGGACAGAGGAGCCCGGTGGGCTATAGTCCATAAGGTCACAAAGAGTCAGACATGACTGAGCACACATGCAGTAGTTGCTGAACAATCTTACTATATTATTAAAGCCCTTTGTAATTTAGAGCCAGGCTGCTTCTCACCGATTTCCAGCCCTGGTGCTGAGCTCCACCTCAGGCAATGGATTATCTGTACCTACATTTTGTTCCTTAATTAATTACTGCTGCTTCTGAATGGCTAACCCTTGGCAGAATCAATCAAAATTCCTCTACCTCTGTTTATTTCCCCAGGTGAAACTCTAGAGGAA
This sequence comes from Ovis aries, assembly GCF_016772045.2. Taxonomy (NCBI): domain Eukaryota; kingdom Metazoa; phylum Chordata; class Mammalia; order Artiodactyla; family Bovidae; genus Ovis; species Ovis aries. Next base: position 108,836,253 of record NC_056055.1, read on the forward strand.
CAGAAGAAGCCAAAGTTATCTCTTTTTCTCCCGATGACCCACAAATGTTTTACAGGCAATCAACATCATAGCGGCCAGCTGTTATCTCCAGAAGGCAGCCTACATTTCTGTATCTTGAAGAAACCTGAATACTGCTTCTCTTTCACCATTTTTTCTTTGCACTCTCCCAACCAGAGTTTCTCTTAATAAATCAACAAACGTTTGTTCAGTCTTTGCTCTGAGTCCGGTACTGCTCTCAGTTTGGTGATTATGTCAAGTGAATCAAAAATGGAATTCATTGCCACAAAGAACTTAGTGACAACACTGTTTCAAGGACTCAGTGCTACAATGATGACGTAACAGGAGGGTGTGCTAGAGAAAGTCTGTGAATCTCTTAAAGGGAGGGAAGACCTCTTGGAAAAGATGATATTTGATTGCCGGCTTCAAGACAAATAGTAAAAAGCTTTGTGGAAACCTTGGGAAAGAGGGGATCAAGCAGAGGAACAGCAGGTGGCATGTTGCTGAGACATGAATTCTTAGTTACATTAGAGAATCATAGCTAGTGAAACAAAGGATAGAGGAGGACCTACGATGTCTAAGAGGCAGGAGTGAGATCATACAGGGCTTCACATGCCAGAGAAAAATCCTATTTTGCCATGTGAACCGGGAAGTAAAGGAATGATTAGATTTTATATAAGGAAAATAGCATTAGTAAAATCCTCCATGCTGTGAAAACAAATCAACTATACAGGGAAAGCATGTCTATATATGGTTGAGTCACTTAAATTGTTCACGTGAAACCATTGTTAATCAGCTATACTGTTAAAGCAAAATAAAAAGTTTAAAAACAAACAAACAAAAAACATTAAAAAAAACCATACGGGGAAAGACTGGAGAAAAGCAAATCAGTTAGGAAGCTGTGGCGGTGGTAAGTTGCTTTAGTCATGTCCAACTCTTTGCAACCCTATAGATGGTAGCCGATCAGGCTCCTCTGTCCATGGGATTCTCCAGGCAAGAATACTGGAGTGGGTTGCCATTTCCTCCTCCACAGTTAGGAAGCCACTGGTAGCCAAGGAATTATGGTGGCTTGGACCAAGATATCACTGGCAGAAGTGCTGAGACATGTCTGGCTATGAAGCATGTGCTGGAAATCAAGCCGGCATTTACTGATGGACTGGACATGGACTTGAAGAGAGGAATCAAGGGTTCTAGGCACCAGCTTGAATGACTGAGGGAATGAGTGTCACTCTCTAGGGTCTTGCTGAGCACTCAGCTGTGCCCCCTCCACCTAACTGCATATGTTGAAGCTCTAACTTGAAGGTTTGGAGAGGAGGACATTTGGGGGTTGTTCTGGTCCAGGCGGTGACATAAGGGTGAGGTCCTCATAACATTGTAGGGATTACATTCATGCTCAGTTGCTCAGTCGTGTCTCTTTATGACTCCGTGGACTGTGGCCCACCTGGCTCCTCTGTCCATGGGACTTCCCAGGTAAGAATACTGGGGTGGAGGAGTGGATTTCTGTTTCCTCCTCCAGAGGATCTTCCTGACCCAGGGATTAAACCTGTATCTCTTGTGTCTCCTGCATCGCAGGTGGAAGGGATTCTTTGCCACTGAGCCACCTGGGAAGCCCCCTGTAGGATTCCTGGGTTGGGAAGATTTCCCTAGAGAAGGGAATGGCTACCCACTCCAGTATTCTAACTTGGAGAATTCCATGGACTGTACAGTCCATGTGGTTTCAAAGAGTCGACAGGACTAAGTGACTTTCACTTCATTTGTTTTTTCCACAATAAAAGGAAGGTACAGTGAGCGCTCCTCTTCATACCCTGATCCAGGAACAGCCACATGGGCACAGGGCACAAAGCTGGCCATCTGCAAGCCAGGAAGAAGGCTGCTGCCTGAACTGGCCCTTGCTGGGACCCTCATCTCAGAACCCCCTGAAGCCTCTGAACTGTCAGAAGACAAATTTCTGTTGTTTAAGCCACAGTCTATGGTGTTAAGGCAGCCCCTGTTAAGATGAATGAGGAGGAAGTAGGGGTGGACAGTGCTTGTGAGGTGGAACTGAACAGTTTTATGCTGTCCTAGAAGTCCGAGATACTTTCCAGACAGTCTAGTGGAGATGGCAAGGATTCAGTTACATTTTACATTTATGGAGTTCAGGACATGTATTATTTGAGGACATGGTTTTCAGGGTCCTCAGTGTACAGGATACGTGAAAGTTCTGAAACTAGAGGCATTACTAAGGAAACAACGTAGAGGAAAGAAAAGAGAATATGAGGACCAAATCCTTCGTCCTCATAAAATGCATTCATTACAAGATAGATGAAGAGAGAGAACTGAGTAAAATTAACCAGTCAGATAGTAATGGATCCAGTCAAGTGTGGTGTTACATAAGTCCAGGGGGAAAACTACTTTTAGGTATGGAGGACCAGTGGGATTCCTCATTCTGTCACAGTGGTGCCTTCAGATTCCTTGAGCAAAGCATCTGCTATAACACTGGCTTAAAAAAAAAAAAATCCCTAGATATGTGGGATGGGGGTGAGGTGGGAGGCTCAAGAGGGAGAGGATATACGCATACCTATAGCTGATGGCATTGTAGTAAGAAACTAACAACACTGTAAAGCAACTCTACAGTAATTTTCAAAAAACCCACAAATGAGCTAACTTACAGATAAGATCCCAAATGCACAAAAGGACAATGACCAGACTACTATACGTAAAAGTAGAACTTCGATCCACAACCAGAAATACCCTGCCCTGGAAATCCCTTTTCTACAATAGGCAGCACGGTCAGACTTGAAGGACATCGGACCATCATATCCAATAACAATCTAGAAAGCCAACTAATATCTGTAACAATCAGCCCCTCATGACCAGGAGTTGACGAATAGATGACAGACCCCATTTCTGTTTCTGCTTCTAACGTAGGACCGACCAGAGAAAGCCAAATACTCACCCTCATCAATAAGACACCATGCTCTGCTTCAACAGTTTGCCTGCTTTCAGCATCTCTGGGCTGATGCCCTCCATCCAGGACACACTGAAGCCCCCCATCTTCTAAAGCTTGCCCTCTCCTCTCCTCCACCTGCCTTGGTGTCTCTGCTGTGACACAAGTCGTAGCAGACTCCCTGTAATTTTAGCAAACTTAGAATAAATGGTTTTGCTTGTTCTCACTTGGCTGCTCTTCATTTCTTTCCATACAGACAAATGCTACCTTAAACTCATTGACCAACTGGCCAGAAACAAGGAAAAAACAAACCAACAAAATACTGGTAAGGTTAGCTGGATGCCAAATGAGCTTTATACACAGAGAAAATGGACCATAGTGACTGACCTTGAGCTTTACTTCTTTGTGAAGTCATGGAGTTGAAAGAAGATGCAATAAGAAAGTTCCAGGTGGCAGAGAAATCCTCATACTACGATATTTTAATAAAAATGGTGCCCTCTCCATCATTAACTTGAGATGGAATTTAAAACTTTCCTCTCCTTTGCAGCAAAGAAAATGTTTGTCCTTAATGGTTGTGAGGTCCAGTTGAAAGGTGCTGGGGGTCAGAGTTTTCCTGGAGTGTATGTCGAAGTGAGTAGCTGAGCAAGGTGCCTCTGACCCAGCCTCCTTCTCCCATGCTCCTCACAGGTGGCACCTTGGTGAGTCCATGTTACCAAGCCCACCTGTGGTTCATTATCATTAAGCCCTGGTATTTTGGAGCCTCTTTAAAAAATAAAATAAAATAAACACCACATTCTTTACCCTCATTAAACAGGCTGCACTCATTCTATCAGATCTCTGTTGTTTTTAATGCAACTAATGCAACTGTTTCAAAATGAACAAAACAATCTCAGTTTCTACAGTTTTGGGATCAATGCAACTACCTGAGCATGTTGGCTCTTCTCATATATTTGGATACATGTAATAATATTTTATAGTCACCAAGAAGAAAGGAATATCAAACTTATTTTCCCATTGAGTGGTTTTGCAAAGATATTATCCCAGGGCTGGTGTTTTGACTAATATAAACACCAGTCAAAATGGTGTTTGACTAAAACACATTTTGTCTTTCTAGAGTTCAGGCAATGAACAGAGATCTCATTTACTATGGAATCATCTTCTACTCTTTAGTTCTTTTTTTATAATTCTATTTATTTTTTGGCTACAATGAGTCTTGCCTGCTGTGCAGGTTTTCCTTTAATTGCAGTGAGTGGGGGCTATTCTCTCCTTCAGCTCAAGGGCTTCTCACTGTAGTGGATTCTCTTTCACAGAGCTCAGGCTCAGGAGTTTCCCTGGGCTTAGCCGTTCCTTAGTATGTGGGGTCTTCATGGATCAGGGGTCTAATTCTTCTTGGATCAGGGGTCTTCTTCATTGGCAGGTAGACTCATTACCACTGAGCCACCAAGAAATCCCTCTTTAATTACTTCTTAAACCCTTTTTTTTTCTCACATTTCTTTCTTTTTGTTTTAATCTCCTCCTGATTTCCAGTCTCTTTTTGATCAAGTAGCCCCCATGTCCCAAATTCAAGTAAGTAACTGTGGAAAATAGTTTGACCTGAAAATACAGTTGTTAAGTCACCTTTTGTTTCAGCCACAAAGCCTCCTTTCTGCAGATTCACAGAATATACCTGGGCTGTTCTAGGGTCAGGCTGTGCACTTGGTATTTCCACATCCATGAATGCTCCTGGCTGGCAGGCCATTTACCTAGTATCTTCCTTTGTCCCCAGACCACCTTATCTGAGATGCTGGAGAAGCAACCCACTGAGAATATAGTCTCCATTCACCCTCTGCTATTACCTTCTTGAGTGAGTATTCAGTTATTCAGTTGTGTCTGACTCTTTGTGACCCCACAGACTGTTGACCACCAGGCTCCTCTGCTCATGGGATTCTCCAGGCAAGAATATTGTAGTGAGTTGCCATTTCCTTCTCCAGGGCATTCTCCCAACCCAGGAAACAAACCCCCATCTCCTGCATTGACAGCTGGATTCTTTACCACTGAGCCACCAAGGAAGCCCATTACCTCCTTACCGAGTTGATTTTTCTTCAAAAAGCTTTATGTTAGATATAAATATAGATATGTATGTATATTCCTCTTCCTACCCTTATCCCTACATACAAGAAAAGTTCAGAAAGCAAGTCTGTTTTCTGCTCTTTTCATGTTGTGTTCCAGCACCCAGCACCATACCTGCTACAAAGTAGGCTTTCAACTAATATTTGTGGAATGACTAAATCAGTCAAGGCAAATATCAAATCCCCAGCGAGGGATTCTGTGGGTGAGGTGTCCTAGTTATAGCCCCATTTATGGCTTATGGATCTTGCTGAAGGTACACATTTGTTGGCAGATAATATTGTATGGGGAATTTATGATCAATACATATCTGTACACTGCATATATTTATGATTAATCTGTTAATTCTGGAGAATCTCTTTTATGCTGAATAGTGGCTGAATGAATCTGAGCATCATTATCAACTATAATTTTAAGAATTCTTTTTCCATGCTGATGGAATGTAGCTGATTTTAATCATCTCTCTTGACCTAGATTATAAACTATACTGAAAATATGCTTATTCAGGCTATATGCCCAACTATCACTAATATATCAGGGAAAGATTCTCCTCACATTTAAGCATCTTTTTCAGACTCCACCAGGAAAGAATAATTTCTGCACAATCTCTTGAGGGATCCATGAGCCCATCTGTATTTGCTGTGTGAATAAAAACCTGTCTGTGGCAAGCACACCAGACCTGACATTTGTGCAGGAGACAAGCGAGCCTTCATCATCCCCGGCTGGTAATGACAAGTGGGTGGACGGTGGAAGCCAGAGCAGGGATGCACCTGAAAGAACGTCTGTGTGGCTTACTGGAGGATGCTCCTTCCAAAATATCCATGATAGAGGAGAAGTTGAGGGATTCCCTGGGGGCTGAGTGGTAAAGAACCCACCTGCAATGCAGGAGATGTCGGTTCAATCCCTGCATCAGGAAGATCCCCAGGAGAAGGAAATGGCAACCCACTCCAGTATTCTTGCCTAGAGAATCCCATGGACAGAGGAGCCCAGCAGGATACAGTCCATGGGGTTGCAAAGAGTTGGACAAAACTGAGCGACCTAAACAACAACAACAACAACAACATGTTCTACAAGGCATTTGGACACTGATATTGAGAGAGAGGTCTGAGATAACTTTAGAGATTAGGAGGCAGATCATGAGGAAAAGCATTGTGTTTAGAAGTCACTCTAAGCGTGGGTGGCTGCGACCGGCACACTAAGCACGGCAGAGGAGCTACCCCACATCGGAGGTCAGGGGCAAAAGCTGGGAGGACCCCATGCCCGAAGGGCGGTGGCCAAGAGTTGTTACCACACTTCCGAGGCCAGGGGCAGCGGCCTAGAGTGCTAGGCTGCGACAGTACAGGAACGGCTGAGAGGAGCTACCCTGCGTCGGAGGCCAGGGGCGGCGGCGGGGAGGAGCAACCCCGCGTCCAAGGAGCGGTGGCTACCTGGGTGCAGGAGGGCCTAGTTGAAAGTCAGAGAGGGCAGCGGTGAGGAGATACCCCCCATCCAAGGTAAGGAGCAGCAGCTGCACTTTGCTGGAGCAGCCGTGAAGAGATACCCCATACCCCAGGTAAGAGAAACCCAAGTAAGACAGTAGGTGTTGCAAGAGGGCATCAGAGGACAGACACACTGAAACCAAACTCACAGAAAACTAGTCAATCTAATCACACTAGGACCACAGCCTTGTCTAACTCAATGAAACTAAGCCATGCCCGTGGGGCAACCCAAGATAGACGGGTCATGGTGGAGAGGTCTGACAGAATGTGGTCCACTGGAGAAGGGAATGGCAAACCACTTCAGTATTCTTGCCTTGATAACCCCATGAACAGTATGAAAAGGCAAAATGATAGGATGCTTAAAGAGGAACTCCCTGGGTCAGTAGGTGCCCAATATGCTACTGGAGGTCAGCGGAGAAATAACTCCAGAAAGAATGCAGGGATGGAGCCAAAGCAAAAACAATACTCATCTGTGGATGTGACCAGTGATAGAAGCAAGGTCCAATGCTGTAAAGAGCAATATTGCATAGGAACCTGGAATGCCAGGTCCATGAATCAAGGCAAATTGGAAGTGGTCAAACAAGAGATGGCAAGAGTGAACGTCGACATTCTAGGAATCAGTGAACTAAAATGGGCTGGAATAGGTGAATTTAACTCAGATGACCATTATATCTACTACTGCAGGCAGGAATCCCTCAGAAGAAATGGAGTAGCCATCATGGTCAACAAAAGATTCTGAAATGCAGTACTTGGATGCAATCTCAAAAATGACAGAATGATCTCTGTTTGTCTCTAAGGCAAACCATTCAATATCACAGTTATCTAAGTCTATGCCCCAACCAGTAACACTGAAGAAGCTGAAGTTGAATGCTTCTATGAAGACCTACAAGACCTTTTAGAACTAACACCCAAAAATGATGTCCTTTTCATTATAGGGGACTGGAATGCAAAAGTAGGAAGTCAAGAAACACCAGGAGTAACAGGCAAATTTGGCCTTGGAATGCGGAAAGAAGCAGGGCAAAGACTAAGAGTTTTGCCAAGAAAATGCACTGGCCACAGCAAACACCCTCTTCCAACAACACAAGAGAAGACTCTACGCATGGACATCATCAGATGGTCAACACCAAAATCATATTGGTTATATTCTTTGCATCCAAAGATGGAGAAGCTCTATACAGTCAACAAAAACAAGACCAGGAGCTGACTGTGGCTCAGAACATGAACTCCTTATTACCAAATTCAGACTCAAATTGAAGAAAGTAGGGAAAACCACTAGACCATTCAGGTATGACCTAAATCAGATCCCTTATGATTATACAGTGGAAGTGAGGAATAGATTTAAGGGCCTAGGCCTGATAGATAGAGTGCCTGATGAACTATGGAATGAGGTTCATGACATTGTACAGGAGACAGGGATCAAGACCATCCCCATGGAAAAGAAATGCAAAAAAGCAAAATAGCTGTCCGGGGAGGCCTTACAAATAGCTGTAAAAAGAAGAGAGGTGAAAACAAAGGAGAAAAGGAAAGATATAAGCATCTGAATGCAGAGTTCCAAAGAATAGCAAGAAGAGATAAGAAAGCCTTCTTCAGCAATCAATGCATAGAAATAGGGGAAAAGAACACAATGGGAAAAACTAGAAATCTCTTCAAGAAAATTAGAGATACCAAGGGAACATTTCATGCAAAGATGGGCTCGATAAAGAACAGAAATGGTATGGACCTAACAGAAGCAGAAGATTTTAAGAAGAGGTGGCAAGAATACACAGAAGAACTGTACAAAAAAGATCTTCATGACCCAGATAATCACAATGGTGTGATCACTCACCTAGAGCCATACATCCTGGAATGTGAAGTCAAGTGGGCCTTAGAAAACATCACTATGAACAAAGCTAGTGGAGGTGATGGAATTCCAGTTGAGCTATTTCAAATCCTGAAAGATGATGCTGTGAAAGTGCTGCCCTCAATATGCCAGCAAATTTGGAAAACTCAGCGGTGGCCACAGGACTGGAAAAGGTCAGTTTTCATTCCAATTCCAAAGGAAGGCAATGCCAAAGAATGCTCCAACTACCGCACAATTGCACTCATCTCACATGCTAGTAAAGTAATGCTCAAAATTCTCCAAGCCAGGCTTCAGTAATACATGAACCATGAACTTCCTGATGTTCAAGCTGGTTTTAGACAAGGCAGAGGAACCAGAGATCAAATTGCCAACATCCGCTGGATCATGGAAAAAGCAAGAAAGTTCCAGAAAAACATCTATTTCTGCTTTATTGACTATGCCAAAGCCTTTGACTGTGTGGATCACAATAAACTGTGGAAAATTCAGAAAGAGATGGGAATGCCAGAACACCTGACCTGTCTCTTGAGAAATCTGTATGCAGGTCAGGAAGCAACAGTTAGAACTGGACATGGAAAAACAGACTGGTTCCAAATAGGAAGAGGAGTAAGTCAAGGCTGTATATTGTCACCCTGCTTATTTAACTTATATGCAGAGTACATCATGAGAAACGCTGGGCTGGAAGAAGCACAAGCTGGAATCAAGATTTCCCGGAGAAATATCAATAACCTCATATATGTAGATGACGCCACCCTTATGGCAGAAAGTGAAGAGGAGCTAAAAAGCCTCTTGATGAAAGTGAAAGAGGAGAGTGAAAATGTTGGCTTAAAGCGTAACATTCAGAAAACGAAGATCATGGCATCCGGTCCCATCACTTCATGGCAAATAGATGGGGAAACAGTGGAAACAGTGTCAGACTTTATTTTTGGGGCTCCAAAATCACTGCAGATGGTGATTGCAGCCATGAAATTATAAGACGCTTACTTCTGGAAGGAAAGTTATGACCAACCTAGACAGCATATTCAAAAGCAGAGACATTATTTTGCCAACAAAGGTCCGTCTAGTCAAGGTGATGATTTTTCCAGTGGTCATGGATGGATGTGAGAGTTGGACTATAAAGAAAGCTGAGTGCTGAAGAATTGATGTTTTTGAACTGTGATGTTGGAGAAGACTCTTGAGAGTCCCTTGGATTGCAAGGAGATCCAACCAGTCCATCCTAAAGGAGATCAGTCGTGGGTGTTCATTGGAAGGACTGATGTTGAAGCTGAAACTCCAATACTTTGGCCACCTGATGTGAAGAGCTGACTCATTGGAAAAGACCCTGATGCTTGGAAAGATTGAGGGCAGGAGGAGAAGGGGATGACAGAGGATGAGATGGTTGGATGGCATCACTGACTCGATGGACATGGGTTTGGGTGGACTCCGGGAGTTGATGATGGACCGGGAGACCAGACGTGTTGCGATTCATGGGGTCACAAAGAGTCTGACACTACTGAGTGACTGAACTGAACTGATACTAAAATTGGAACGATACAGAGAAGATTAGTCTGGCCCTGGCACAAGTATGGCATGTAAATTCACGAAGTGCTCCTTACTATTCAGGATGGGGGGACACATGGGCACCCATGGCTGATTCATGTCGATGTATGGCAAAAAAACACCACAATATTGTAAAGTAATCAGTCTCCAGTTAAAATAATTTAATTAATTAAAAAATCTTAAAACAAAATAAACCATAGCACAGGTTTGTTAGAGAGTTTAGCCTTTTATGCAACATTTAAGCAAAAGAAAACCTCCAAAAGTGACCCAGGGTAGCAAGAGGAAAGTGAAATTCTAACTTAATTAAAAAGTACATATCTAATAAAAACATACTTTTGGACTTTCTGTGAAGATATGTGCATCTTTTATCAAGAATGAGATGGTTGAATGGCATCACCAACTCAATGGACTTGAGTTTGAGCAAACTCTGGGAGATAGTGAAGGACAAGGAAGCCTGGTGTGCTACAGTCCACGGGGTCACAAAGAGCAGGACGCCACTTAGTGACTTAACAACAAATACATATATCTATATATGTATTTATCTGCACAGGAATAATGAAATGTATTTTGCATTTATAGACTAGTTTCTGTCTTAAGTGTTTAACCATCTTCCTTCCTGAGGTTCATCCATGTTTTACTAATTCAGCTTTGGGATGGTCTTCACTGAGCGTAAAGAAACAACTTTTTTTTTTTTTTTTTTTTGAGAATTACCTCAATCTCCTTAGAAGAAAACATACATTTATTTTATTTGGAACTGAGATTTTACAAATTCAGGAACACAGCTCCACACCCAGCAACTTTTTCCAAGACCAAACAGGACTCAAGTTCTCTCACCTGTCCTATTAGGAGTATTCTCCTTCCTCTCAGACTCCTGGGTGCCTAGCCCCTCCCTATTTCCATCAAACACGCTCTCTTCTGCTTTTGCATCCTGGGGAGATCACATAACAGAATGACCAGAATATGGACCATGTCAGTGACAGTTATGGCCACTCAGACTACTTCCTGGTGGTCTGACTTTTGCTTAGGGTGTCAAATAAGCATCCCAGTAGGAATAAAAATCATACCACATGCACAACCTAAATGTAACCTGAAATGTGTCATCTGTAACACATTCATATTTTATTTTTAAAAAATTTAGGGTCATGACTTTTTTTTTCAGTTCCTGGGAATCATTTTGGTTGTTTTAGATCTCTTTAAAACTCCCCGTTTACACTTTAAATTGTTCCGTTTTGTTCTAGCTCTGCTCTCATTTGTGTGTCCCTATTCCAAGTGTTGAAGTGATCCAAAACGTAGTTCTTCTCTTTTACGTCACATCTGTGTGCTATCGTGTGCTTAGTTGCTCAGTTGTGTCTGACTCTTTGTGACCCTATGGACTGTAGCCTTCCAGGCTCCTCTGTCCATGGGATTCTTCAGGCAAGAATACTGGAGTGGGTTGGTTGCCATTTCCTTCTCTGGGGGATCGCCCGACCCAGGGATCAAACCCACATTTCCTGTGTCTCCTTCACTGCATGCAGATTATTAACCACCGAGCCAGTAGGCACCCCCTTAAAGCCATAGGACCCTTCTAAATAGACAGTTATCTTTCTCTGTGTCAGTGAGCGTAATATCCCTTCCACCCATCTGGGCTACCTTGTGCGGTCAAGCACTATGAGTAGATAACCATCATTGGCTGAGAGGAAGCTGGTGTTTTCCTTGGTGACCCACTGTCACTGGAGTTGGAAATTAGGGGCCCTCTACAGGGCAGGTCCCAAACGGTCTCTGTTTCTGGAAGCCAGCAGAAGAAGTGAGTCTCCTCCACACCTGCCCCTCCTGTTCATCTTGAACCAAGGGGACAACCAGCTTCCCACACTAAATGAGCTGGAGCACTGTCCCCTCTTGGCACAGGATCCTGTCTCCAAGGACAACTGGTCTCCTTTCACAGCAACCCAGAAATCTGTTCACCTGCACACATTTTCCTAGATGGAGCCACCTCTTTTCAAGACTCAGATGCTTGATCCTTTCTTAATTGTGAGAAAGATGTGCCTCCTCTAGGAGGACTCTGCTGTAGCAGAAGTTTGTACATATTTCAATGAAAGATTGTTCAGTCTGGTGGCTGAGACATGAAAATCATGGATTAGAAAGGACAAAGAACCAGAAACAAATGCTCAACACCATCTTCTAAATGTCCTGTTTTCCAAACTTAGAAACTTGAAAGAAATCTGAAAGGAGGGAGAAATACGAGATTTCCATGGAATCATTAAACAATAATAATGCAACTACTTGATCCAAGAAATAATAAGTGACTTCAAATAAACAGGATGACAACAAGATAGCACTAATTATGGGAAAAGAAGTAAAGTTCTTGCTATTGGTAAACTATATAAAACAACCTTGAAGAAGAAACCAGAAAAGGGGGTTAGGATGAATAATATTAGATAAAACATATGTGCACATGCCCATTCATCCATTCATGCATGCATACACACACAGAGACACACACATTACACATACATACACACATACTCCACAGAACAACATCCATGTATAAGAAAAAAAAACCCTGAAAATAAAATACAACCAAGATAACTGCAAAACTTCACTGAAATAAATAAAAGAAAACTGAACAAAAGAATACAAATATTTGGTAGCTGGATGGGAAATCAATTCTTCTCAAAATTGATCTATGTATTTAATTCAATCTCAATAAATTATTCAACATTACTTTATATTTAGAAGGCATGGGTGTTAAGGTGTGAGTAAAAAAACCATTTTTTTAAAGAGATGTGAAAGTGTTAGTTGCTCAGTCGTGTCCGACTCTTTGCAACCCCATGGACTGTAGCCCACCAAGCTCCTCTGTTTATGGGATACTTCAGGCAACAATACTGGAGTGGGTTGCCATTCCCTTATTCAAGGGATCTTCCTGACCCAGGGACCGAACCTGAGTCTCCTGCATTGCAGTCAGGTTCTTTACCATCTGAGCCACAAGGGAAGTAGTTAGAGAAAATATATAAGGTCAGATATTATAACAAGGAGTACTACCACATTAATGAAATCAGGTTGGTACTAATGCTGGATTAAAAACTTAAATGGGAAAAAAGTTACTTGAGAAAGGAGCAGTGTCCATATATGCATGTGGTACCCACATAATGCGAGATCTAACACAGATCCTCAATCAGTGGAAGGATTTTGGCACAAAGAGCTCAATTCACATTTTCATCTCAAGTCATTCTAGGTGGAGAAAAGTTGATTAAGAATACAATTAATGATACAATTAATATTTTAAAGTTAGTAAAGTAATAGAAGTTAGACAAAAGTTTGCCTGGTTTTTCAAATTAAATATTTTTAAAAAACAAGTGCTGAAAGAAAAATTATAAAGAAGAAAAATTTCACTTTAATTACTTTCATTGAAAAATCATAAAACTAAAATGCTATCAACTTGGGAGAAAACTTGCAACAAGGCAAAAATCATAATATAATCAACATAATATAGTATTATAATTATTTTTATGCATGTTGATAAGAAAAACCCAGAAATAGTAAATCAAGTAAAGTATTTTAACAAACAAAACACTGAAGATAAAATATGTCAAAAAAATGTGTTGAAACTGTTTATTTATAATCTGACAACTATGCTTTAAAAAAAAACTTCTATAACTTGTTTTGCTTGCTTAATTAGTATAGCTTTCAAAAACTGATAATATTTAGTTTCAGCGGTGTTACAAGTTGCTATGGGAAATGAATATTGATATAAATTTTTGGAAACTATTTTGTAATATATTGGGCCTTAAGTATGTTCATAAACTCTGATCTGAATACTTAGACTACTCATATGTACTCTAAGAAATGATCTACAATTGGGAAACATGTATTTATGGCAAGGTTTCAACAGGAAGCTCTTTACAGCAGTAACAATAGGTAAGAGCATAAATAGTTAACAAATTTAATATTGTAACTGATTATGATTCTTGCATATATGGAGTACCCTACAACTATTTAAATAATATATGCAAGGCTTTTCCAGAAAAGAAAATTATGCTTTTGGCAAACGGTAAATGAATTTTGCATAATTCAATATAGTACATAAAATATAAGTTCAAGTATATAAACAACAGAAGGAGAAAAATATTGTGAAAATGACTAAGGTTCACACTGTCTGCCTTTGAATGGAAGGATTTTAAGTTAATCTTTTTATCAATGAAAGTTGTTTTTATTGTTTTGTTTTGTTTTAAATTTATTTTGTTTATAGTCATCTTAACTTGGCAAAGTGTCCGGTGGACTGAGAGTTATATTTCCCCAATATTCCATTAGGGAATACACTCTTGGTTGCTATGTATTTAATTGCAATACATAGAGACATTACTTTGCCGACTAGGGTCCGTCTAGTCAAGGCTATGGTTTTTCCTCTGGTCATGTATGGATGTGAGAGTTGGACTGTGAAGAAGGCTGAGGGCAGAAGAATTGATGCTTTTGAACTGTGGTGTTGGAGAAGACTCTTGAGAGTCCCTTGGACTGCAAGGAGATCCAACCAGTCCATTCTGAAGGAGATCAGCCCTGGGATTTCTTTGGAAGCAATGATGCTAAAGCTGAAACTCCAGTACTTTGGCCACCTCATGCGAAGAGTTGACTTATTGGAAAAGACTCTGATGCTGGGAGGGTTTAGGGGCAGGAGGAGAAGGGGATGACAGAGGATGAGATGGCTGGATGGCATCACTGACTCGAAGGATGTGAGTCTGAGTGAACTCCGGGAGTTGGTGATGGACAGGGAGGCCTGGTGTGCTGTGATTCAAGGGGCCGCAAAGGGTCGGACATGACTGAGTGACTGAACTGAACTGAACTGAACACCTTTTTTTGTTAGAGTCATTGCTGCGTTGAAGCACACTGCACATATTTTCCCCAAGCTGATTACCTCAGGATGGATGAGAATTCCATTTCAGATTCTCTTATGTTAAATCTACATCTCTGGGTCCATCTGGAGAGCCGGGAGACCCCAGTCACTTAGAAGCTGTCTTCAGCTGGTGAGCAGTATGACTATGTCTACCCTCGGGAGGCGGGGGGCCGGCGGGGGGGGGGGGCTATCCAGTGATACCTGCCCTGGAAGAGTGAGGGAGAGGCAGTTCAGGAGAAGCACCTTGTCCCATTCGCCATGTCTAGTTGACTCCATGGACTCAGGGTTTGCTCTGTAGACCTGCCCATCTTGGACTTGGGGCTGTGTTGGAAGAGAAATGTTGCAGCTGATTTCTAGTACAAACCAGTCTGCAATGGTGAGGTTTTTCAGATATCTGACAAGCTATTTCAAAACTTTATTTTTCCCTGCTATCTTTTTTTTGTTAAGAAGCTTCAGTTACCTCAGGAACATTCTTGGAATCTAGAAAGATGGCACTGATGAATCAATTTTCAGGCAGCAGTGGAGATGCAGACATACAGAACAGACTTGTGGACACAGTGGGGGAAGGAGAGGGGGAGACGAATGGAGAGCGTGGCACTGAAACATATGCATCACCACATGGAAAATAGAGAGCCAGCGGGCATTTGCTGTATGGTGCAGGGAGCTCAGACCCAGTGCCGTGTGATAACCTAGAGAGGTGGGATGGTGGCAGGCGGGAGGTGGGAGAGGGGTTCAAGAGGGAGGAAACATCTGTATGCCTATGGCTGGTTCATGGTGATGTATGGCAGAAACCAACAGCATATTATAAAGCAATTATTCTCCAATTAAAAAAAAACTCAAAGTGGAAAAAAAGAACATTCTTGGGGAGAGGGGTAAGCAACAGTGATGTCTTAGGACAGCTGTCAGTTGTAGAGTATAATAGTCCTTCAGCAGGACCAAAGGTCACCCTCCTCTGAATAGACCCTGCTGGACACAGTCGTCCTTCTCCATTCTCCCCATGCCTGTAGCTTAGAGTGGACGGGGTTTGCCCTGAGAGCAGATAGAAGGAAAGCAGGGACCATTTTCTCCTCATATTTTTTTGTTTTCCAGAGAGGCCCATAAGAGGGGTTATGGATCACTGATCCAGTAGATAAGAAAGGGATATTTTGTTTTCCGTTTGGATGGAGGTCCAGGATAACATAGTTAGTTGGTAAAGAAACTGCCTGCAATGCAGGATACCTGTTCCATTCCCAGGTCAGGAAGATCTGCTGGGGAAGGGATAGGCTACCCTACCCTACTCAACCCACTCCAGTATTCTTGGGCTTCCACTGTGGCTCAGTTGGTAAATAATCCGCCTGCAATGTGGGAGACCTGGGTTCCATCCCTGGGTTGGGAAGATCCCCTGGAGAAGGGAAAGACTACCCTCTCCAGTATTCTGGCCTGGAGAGTTCCATGAACTCTATAGTCCATGGGGTACTAAAGAGTTAGACATGATTGAGCAACTTTCATTCACTCATTCCATGCCTATAGTTCCAATTATCTAGACCCATTGGAGGAGTGGGTTTCTGGAGGAACACAGAGGAATAATTTCCCTGGTGACTCCTACAGTAAAGTGTCTCCCTGCAATGTGTGAGACCTGGGTTCGATCCCTGGGTTGGGAAGATCCCCTGGAGAAGGAAATGGCAACCCACTCCAGTACTCTTGCCTGGACAATTCCATGAACGGAGGAGCCTGGTAGGCTACAGTCCATGGGATCGCAAAGAGTTGAACAGACTGAGCTACTTCACTTACTGATAGTAGGAAAGATGACAAGCAGGTCTTGGCATTCCCTTGAAAGTGAGTGTTAGTCATTCAGTCGTGTCCGACTCTTTTGTGACTTCATGGACTGTAGCCTGCCAGGTTCTTCTGTCCATGGGATTTCTCAGGCAAGAATACTGGAGTGGGTTGTCATTCCCTTCTCCAGAGAATTCTCCCAATCCAGGAATCAAACCCCCATCTCCTGCATTGCAGGCAGATTCTTTACTGTCTGCCACCAGGGAAGACTGGGAATTCCCTTGGTCCCTGTTATAAAGCCAAATTAATTCTGTAAGAGTTTGTTATATGTCCTCTTCAACTAGGAGTTGAAAGAAGTCATTCTCCTATGAATGCTGAAAAGTACAATGCCCTATGGTATAATGTTTGACGCCAATAACAGAAGTAAGAAGGGCCTTGGATCATTAAAAGAAAGAAAAATGGAAGGAAGGGAGGAAGGAAGTTATACTACTTGCTTTAAAATTCAGACCAATATGAATATATCACAAATTATTATTTTAGTTTCTTTTTTTACCATTTTATCTGGTTAATTTTGCATGTTTAATTTATCTAAAACAAATAGGTAAAAAGTAGAAAGTGCCACTTAAATTGCCTTTCTTTAAACATAAACTCTTTATTCCTTTGTTTAAAATTCTATTATAAAAACAGGTGTTTAATTAGAATTATTCTAATCTCTCAAGTTATTGCAATATACTGAAGTTACCAGCATCAAATATTAACTATGCTCTACATGGAAAATATCAAATATATCCGTCAGATTTATCATGAAGTAGCTCTAAATATGTTACATGCCAGCAATAAAAAGAAAATTTTTACTAAACTCAGGAAGTCAAACTTTAAATATTTATAAAAATATATGATTTATTTTTCCTCAGCTTTTACAATAGCCTTACAATAACTTTATTAATTTGGACTTTTTGTATAGAGGTACCTATTTTTTATATAGACATACATTTATTTCTAAATCTCATTCTTTGTGATCGCATTCACTTTTATTTGGCTCATGGATACATTTTATTTACTTTGAAAGAACTTCAAAGGTAAAACTGAAAGAAAATATTGACTCTGTTCTAGGGTATCTATTGCCATGGAAAATGACCTTTGCATGTGCTTGAGCTCAGGGACACACACACACACACACACACACACGAGTCCATTAGTTTACTCTGGCTGAAGCACCTGGCATGTTTCATCAGCAGCCACAGAATTCTCTCCATATTGTTAAGGGGCTGTTTCTATATTAATACAATGTTTGGCTGGCAGTGGGGTAAACGCTGAGGGCCTTGGAGGTCCCTTGTGTCAAGAACACACATCTCTGTCTTTTTCTGCCGTGGCCTAGAAAAGACTTTCTTCTAGGTATAGCTCAGCACTGCCCACACCACAGGCACTGGAGGAAGCAGCTTTCAAGAGGAAGGCTGCCTCCAGTCTGGACTTAATTGTTTCATCTTGGGCCCATGCCCACATGTCTGATGTCTGTGTATTTGACTAAAATGACTCCTGGTAGCTGGTCTGCTGATTCCCTATATTAATGTTTTAAAATGCACCCTATTTGGTTTCTGAAAGGTCTTCCCAAAGCTTTTCCCATAAAACAGGGTTTGGAAAATGTCAAATGCCCATCATGAAAATTTGGTTTCGAGATTCAAATTCTAGGTGTGAATGTATTTAGGCTGGTCACGAAAATTGTAGACTTGAGTTCATTATCTCCAAAAGTAGCTTGACTTTACCTTTTATTTTTTTATCCTATTCACGTTTCCTTGCATCGAGAATCATGAGTCTCAAATTTCCTTTAAGAAATGCTGTGAGGCTCTTTCCACTGTTTATTCTGGTACCCCATTCCCCTCTCTGAATATTCTGGCAGTAGCAATAACTTGATACTTGCTTTGTTTTTAAGGGAAAGGGTAGGTATAGCTTGGGCTTCCCAGGTGGCACTAGTGATAAAGAGCCCGCCTGCCAATGCAGGAGACACAAGAGAGGCAGGTAGATCCCTGGGTCAGGAAGATCCCCTGGAAGAGAACATAGCAACACACTCCAGTATTCTTGCCTGGAGAATCCCATGGACAGAGGAGCCTGGCGGGCTACAGTCCACAGGGTCATAAAGAGTGGGACATTACTGAAGTGACTTAGCATCCATGCAGGTATAGCCTGGATTATTAACAAAGTGATGCACGACTTTGAGTATGTAAAGTGTGTGTGTGCGTGTGTGTGTGTGTGTGTGTGTGTGTGTGTGTGTGTGTGTGTGTGTGTTTTAGCAGAGACAACTGCATGGTAAAACATTTTGAAAAAAACAAAAAGATTTTCTGAAAACACTAAGTTTGCTTTTAAACATGAAGGGATAAAGAGCTAGAAGAAGCCCACAGAACAGATTCTAAACCCAAGGTGCAGAAGAACTCTCTTGCCTCTCCCAGGTAAAAGTGACCACAGAGACGATGGCAGAGTTTGAGATCCTGCTGTCTTAACCCTTCAGCAAGCCGCCTAGGGACAGCCATCCTTTGTCATCCCACCATCACTGCTGCTGTGTGCTTTTTGTGGGGCATCTGGTAAACCAGCTCACCACTGTGAGTTTTTCCTTCTGGCACTG
Organism: Ovis aries; assembly: GCF_016772045.2. Lineage (NCBI taxonomy): Eukaryota > Metazoa > Chordata > Mammalia > Artiodactyla > Bovidae > Ovis > Ovis aries. Next base: position 108,855,369 of record NC_056055.1, read on the forward strand.
GCCCCTCAGGTCGACTAGCTGTCTCTCTGAGCTTCTGCTTCCCACTGGCTGGTGAGCTGGTTGGGGTGGACAGCATATGTGAGACACTGGGCTCCTATCAGGCATGTTAAGATGTTCATTAGTCTTTAAGGATGTGCTCAATGCCCATCTGTAAAGAAGCTCAGTGTCCCCTGAGCTCTTTCCAAAGAAGTGAGGCATGTGTCCTGTATTCTGTCCAGTTAGGGGCTCTAACCAAACTAAACAATACAAAAACCTGCAATATTGGCTCCATCTCCATGCCTGGGACCTCAGGTCAGAGTTAGGGGCCACTGAAGCAGTGCTTCTCAAACCATACATGATCTCTCAGTTTTTGCTTGTTTTCTGAAGTCTAAGCTGATACAGATAGATGTGCTTATAAAGTAAAAATGGGATATTAGTGATATAAAATAAAAAGCTGTTTACATCTCATGGATGCTTGCAGAAGAGTCAGGTCACCACAGTAACTTATGCTACAAGGTTGGTAGGGGAGATGCTGGCAGTGTGTGCCCAAACATCCTGGAGTTCCACAGAGCCTGAGATGCTGACTTCTGCCTTCACCCTTTGCCCAAGGTCTTTTTCTGCTCCATCACCTCCTGGGGTGTCAGAGAATGGAAGCTGCCTTTGCCTTCGCCAGGTAATCTCAACACAAGGTCGATGATAGTCAATGCATTGTAAACCCTCCCTGCCTTACAACCAAGAGAAAACATCTCAGGTAGACCGCTACAAATCCCCAGAGTTGCCCCTCTTGCACTGTTGGTGGGAATGAAAATTGGTGCAGCTACTATGGATAACTGTATGGAGTTTTCTTAAAAAACTAAAAATAGAGTTTTTATACCATGTAATCCAGGAATCTCACTCCTGGGCATGTATCCAGACAAAACTGTAACTGGAAAAAATATACACACCCCAATGTTCATAGCAGCACTATTCACAATAGCCAAGATATGGGAGCAACCTAGACATCCATCAACAGATAAATGGATAAAGATGTGGTACATATAAATGAAATATTTCTCAGTCACTAAGTCATATCTGACTCTTTGCAACCCCGTGGACTGCAGCACGCCAGGATTCCCTGTCCCTCACTATCTCCTCGAGTTTGCTCAAAGTCATGCCCATTGAATTGGTGATGTCGTTCAACCATCTCAACCTCTGTTTCCCCCTTCTCCCCCTGCCCTCAATCTCTGCCAGCATCAGGGTACTTTTTAGTGAGTCAGCTCGTCACATCATGTGGCCCAAGTATTTTGCTCGACCATAAAAAAGAATGAAAGAGTGCCTTTACAGCAACAGGGAAGAACCTCAAGATTATCATAAGTTCAGTAATTAAGACAAAGAAAGGTAAACACCACATGACATCACTCATATGAGGAATCTAAAATATGACACAAATGAACTTATCTACAAAACCAAAACAGACTCACAGATGCAGAGGACAGACTTGCGGCTGTCAAGACAGGAAGGCATGAAGAGAAAAGGACTGGGAGCTGCGTTAGCGCATGAAGGTATCATATGCAGGCTGGATGAACAACAGGTTCCTACTATATAGCACAGGGAACTATATTCAATATCCTGTAATAAATGATAATGGAAAAGAATAGGAAAAAGAATATCTGTATATGCATAAACAAATTACTTTGCTGTACACCAGAAACTAATACATTTTAAATCAACTGTATATTGACTTAAGAAAAAAAAAAAGCTGAAACAAATGCCCAGGTTTCCTCAAGCAGAAATAAACTCATGGCAAGTGTCAGTGGCCTGGCTTAATACTCTTGTTTTCTACTTGCGGCCTTACTTTTTCATGGTTCTCCTGCTATTACCTGGGTTCCTTTTCCAGATAAATTATTCATGTTTGTAGCCTCCCCTCAGGGACTGATGCTCAGGAAACAAAACCTAAGATAACAATGCTAAATGTCAGCCTTTCATGGAGAGGCATAAAGGTAAGAATGGAGAGAAATCTGCATTTGACTGAGAACTGACCCAACAGAGCCTGCATTTTTAATTGAAAATATCTGCTATGTTGATTTAAAATATTATATTTCTCCACTGTCGAAAGGAAAGGTGGTTTTGAGAAGTTGAGAAAAATAAAATCCCATCTTTCCATCCATGAGTTGCAATGCTATGGAATACTTCTATAGACCATTCTAAGGTTGTATGGTCTGTTACTGATAAATTAAGCTTCATATTTAATAATTTAATATGAATATACAAGAGAGACAAATGAAAAAGAAAATGGGAAGGAACTGACAACTGCCTTTAGTATCACAGACAAAGGATAGTCTAGTAGAGCAAGGGCAGGGCCTTCGTGGAGGTAAGAAATGGGAAAACTTCCCTTCTCTTTTGCCCTTTGCTTGCTTGTCTCCCCGCTATACAGTGCATGAAGAGAAAGAATTCAACAAAGGGGAAAAAGTTAACTGAACATTTTATGAATCCTTTGTTAAAAAGGATACAATAAAATCTGGTTTTGCAAAGCCCCAGTATTTTAAAATCAAATTTGGCCCCAAAAGAAATACGTAATGTATGGTTATGCATATACATCAAAATCACCCAAAAGTACTTTAGCGTTTACAGAAAGGTAGAAAAGATGAGCTCCAAAATAATCACTGCAAAGCCAACGATGCCTTTTTTTGTCCACAAGGAACACTCCCATCTCTTTAAGATAAAATTATGCTACTGCCAGAGTGGGTACCATGTCAGTGGAAACAACTCTATCAGGCTTCCTAATATAAACGATAATTCTAGGCTTTATAGCTTGGCTCTTTCAAAGTAAAGTATGTTGGGCAGAGACTAAGCATACAAATTGCCAGCCAAAATACATTAAATCTGGTCGAGCTGTCCTTTTTTGGAGAATGCAAATTGGAGCTTTCTATTCTGCATGCTGTTAGTGCTTGGCATGGACCTGCGAAAATGCCTTCTGGAATTGTGACCAAAAAAAAAAAAAAAAGTTTTAAGTGGCAAATTTGGAAACAGATTGGTTATTATTTCAGAATGTGCACATTATAAGTAGGTACCCTTAGGAAGGATTTTTAGTTCATGAAAGAATATTTTATTTACCATCGCATGATACATATAACACATGGATTCCAGCCTTATGGGAGGAGGTCTTTTGATGGCGTTTTTCTAATGAGAGCATATGAAGGAATCACTGACTCCTGATTGCTGTCTCCTGGAGTGACTGAGGGGAAATGACTTATTTACCAGATGGCTCTTTTACCTGAACCAAGGGGGACCCTGGGAGCCTCCTGGGCATGGAAGCCTTTCTATGTCCCCTGTCTCTTTCTTACTTTCTTTCTTTATATGAATTTACATTTTTAGTAATTTTTATTGGAGTATTGTTGCTTTACAGTGCTATATTAGTTTCTGCTGTAAAGCAAAGTGAATCAGTCTCATTCATATATATATATATTTATTTATATCATGCATATATCATACACATGCATAAGACTGCATGAGTCTCATGCATATATATATATATATGTATATATGTGTATAAATATATGTATGAGACTGATTCACTTTGTTTTACAGCAGAAACTAATAAACTCTATGTGTATATATATATATATATGTATGTGTGTATTTGTATATATATATCTCCTCTTTTAAAATTTCCTTCCCATTTAGGTCACCACAGAGCGCTGAGTAGAGCTCCCTGTGCTATGCAGTAGAATCTCATTTGTTATCTGTTTTCTGCATAGGAGTGTATGTATGTCAATCTCAGTCTCCCAATGCATCCACCCCCTCCCTCCTCGGTATCCATATATCCATTCTCTAAGTCTGCGTCTCTTTCTGTTTTGCAAATAAGTTCATCTGTATCATTTTTCTAGATTTCACACATAAGCGATACTATATGATATTTGTTTTTCTCTTTCTGACTTACTTCCCTCTCCAGAAATCTCACTACTGGGCAAATATATTTCAAAAACACACACGAATCCCAGTGCTTGTTTTCCTTCAGAGATCCAGGAATAGAATCAACAACTCACACTGAAAGGGTTCTGAACCTGTTACCAAATTTACGTTGCGTCTTCGGTTTTCTTATACCTACAAATCCTTTTTCAAAGGCTCGCAGAAGCCGATCACCTCCTTTCTCTTTTGCACTGTAGCATCCTGATGGAAGGGCTTCCCAGGTGGCTTGGTGGTAAACAATCCACCTGCCAAGGCAGGAGACAGATGTAGGAGACTCAGGTTCGATCCCTAGGCTGAGAAGATCTCCCGGAAAAGGAAATGGCAACCCACTCCACTATTCTTGCCTGGAAAATTCCATAAACAAAGGAGCCTGGTGGGCTACAGTCCATGGGGTCACAAAGAACTGGACACGATTTAGGAGCTGAGCACACATGCACATAACATGATGGGATATTAAAGTAACTGGAGTAACATGATGGGATATTAAAGTAACAGGATGCTATTCGAACGCAGTAGTCAATGGGGCCAAGTACAATGGCCAATTGTTAACTCAGATTCTTCAGAACTGCATTAAGACTTGTGGGTCACTCATCCTTCCACAATATTTACTGTGTTTCTTTTGTGTGCCAGGCCCTGTGGAAATAAGAGAAAGACTAACAAGGTCCCTGCCTTTATGGATTGGAGAAGGCAATGGCAACCCATTCCAGTACTCTTGCCTGCAAAATCCCATGGACAGAGGAGCCCAGTAGGCTGTGGTCCATGGGGTCGCTAAGAGATGGACACGACTGAGCAACTTCACTTTCACTTTTCAATTTCATGCATTGGAGAAGGAAATGGCAACCCACTCCAGTATTCTTGCCTGCAGAATCCCAGGGATGGGGAAGCCTGGTGGGCTGCTGTCTATGGGGTCACACAGAATCGGACACAACTGAAGTGACTTAGCAACAGCAGCAGCCTTTGTGGAGCTGATGTAAGGAGTATACAATTTAATTAGTAACACTCCTGTTGTGTTGTCAGACACTTCAGAGAACCAAAGAACAATTTTGGAGAATACAAATTGGTAAACTCAAGTGGAAAAATGTTTTGCTCATCCTTGCCTCACTTTAAAATGTTATTTTAATGGAACATATATGTAATGTAATTTAGAAAAATAAACATTTCACCTGTTTTTATACAATTTATTAACTGTAGAAAAATGTTTTTCTAAGTTAACTATGGGTCCTTCATGGGTTGGTTTTTGTTGATGAGCATAATTCCTCCAATAAAAAATAACCTTTACTTTGTCCTTCTGTTAACATCGTTATTTGGGAACTTCATGATAAATCTGCTTTTCCGCTAGCTAATAATGATGTCGGCAGCTAAAGATCAATAAACATGGAAAGTAATGACCTCTAACAATTTACTTTTATTAGATCTGCAGAGAGTTTTGATATCATTCACGCTACAACTCAGTCTCCAATTTTATTTTATTTCACTTTTTCTAACACTACCTTGTTTTTTCTCAGGTAGAAAAGAAAGAGGAAAGTGAGGCAAAATTCAGGCAATGCATCATTTTGACATATCTGTTTTTGGTCAGTGGCGTGCAGTGTGCTATTTCTGATATAATAAATGTTTACAGTGCTTCTGGTTTAATGAATGCCCTGGGCCCTGGGACTTCTCTGTGTATTTCCTTGGCATATTTCTTGAGTGAGAAAGAGATGGTGTTGTCTGTTTAAACTAATAGAAAGGAAAGCTGAATGGAAGAATTAGATTGAGGAGCAGTTTCCTGAATACATCTCTCCTAGAAAATCGATACCGAACCACAGGGAGCCTGGCCATGCAGGATGGCAGCGTTGGAGTCCATCAATTAATGCAGAAGAAGAGAGCAGGAGAATTTGAAGGCAAAGAGTTTTTATTTGGAGTTAGTTATGGTCACTGCATCAATAACCAGTATTTTTCTTTTAGTTTGTGAGAACCAAATAAGCATTTCCTCAAAGAGAATCTGATAACATAGCATCTTATCCTCTACCGACCCTATGAAAAGGGCTCAGAGAAATGGCAAGATTGGCGAAATAAATGTATAGCAAAAAAAAAAAAAAAAAAATAGAGGATGAGGATAAACCAACCAGAGTGACATTCTTTATATTTTTAAGAATTTTAAAAAATGAACTATGAATCTAGAGAGTGTCTCTCTCTCTCTGGCTAATTCCATTGTGAGGAGACTATAGGCACACTTTTCTCTGAAACTTTGTTCCGTGTTCTGTGTGCACTTAGGGAGGCTGTGATCTGTTGAGACAGATGGCATGCCTGGGTCCTGAGTTCCACATAAGTGTTCCTCCCTTATTTCAATATCCATGAGCAGTGAAAGTAGGAGTTTTCTGTTGACACACTAAGCAAACACAGCGATGAAATCTGAGTGAAAAGACCATGGATGCAGCCAATCCTGCAAACCACTGATGCCCTACCATCTTCCAGGCTGAATCCCCACACAGCCAGCATTTGCTGCTGTGGTTGTTCAGTGACTGAGTCATGTCCAACTCTTTGTGACCCCATGGACTGCAGCACACCAGGCTTTCCTGTCCTTTACTATGTCCAGGAGTTTGCTCAAACTCATGTTCATTGAGTTAGTGATGCCATCCAACCATCTCATTCTCTACCACCACTTTTTCTCCCTACCTTCAATTTTTCCCAGTATCAAGGTCTTTCCCAGTGAGTCGGCTTTTTGCATCAGGTGGCCAAAATATTGGAGCCATAGCTTCACACCAGTCCTTCCGATGAACATTCAGGGTTGATTTCCTCTAGGATTGATGAGCTTGATCTCCTTGCAGTCCAAGGGACTCTCAGGAGTCTTCTCCAGGATCACAATTTGAAAGCATCAATTCTTCAGTCCTCAGCCTTTTCTATGAAACATATAGCATCTCACAAAAACCAGTAACTAATTCTCCATAAACATTCTGAACAATCTGTATGTGTCTCATAGATGGGAGAATACTTTCTCAAGTCAAAATTGTACCTTAAACCAAAAGTACATTTCATCATTAAAATGAGGAGTCTTTCTTATTACACAAGATAAGGACATCACTAGACCATCCAGATATGACCTAAATAAAATACCTTATGATTATACGGTGGAACTGAGAAATAGATTTAAAGGACTAGATCTGATAGATAGAGTGCTGGATGAACTATGGACGGACGTTCATGACACTATACAGGAGACAAGGATCAAGACCATCCCCATGAAAAAGAAATGCAAAAAAAAAAAAAAAAAAACCCTAAAATGGCTATCTGAGGAGGCCTTACAAATAGCTGTAGAAAGAAGAGAAGCAAAAAGCAAAGGAGAAAAGGAAAGATATAAGCATCTGAATGCAGAGTTCCAAAGAATAGCAAGGAGAGATAAAGCCTTCTTCAGCTATCAATGCAAAGAAATAGAGGAAAACAACAGAATGGGAAAGAATAGAGATCTCTTCAAGAAAATTAGAGATACCAAAGGAACATTTCATGCAAAGATGGGCTCAATAAAGGACAGAAATGGTATGGACCTAAAAGAAGCAGAAGATATTAAGAAGAGGTGGCAAGAATACACAGAAGAACTGTTCAATAAAGATCTTCAAAACCAAGATAATCACAATGGTATGATCACTCACCTAGAGCCATACATCCTGGAATGTGAAGTCAAGTGGGCCTTAGAAAGCATCACTATGAACACAGCTAGTGGAGGTGATGGAATTCCAGTTGAGCTATTTCGAATCCTGAAAGATGATGCTGTGAAAGTGCTGCCCTCGATATGCCAGCAAATTTGGAAAACTCAGCAGTGGCCACAGGACTGGAAAAGGTCAGTTATCAATCCCAAAGAAAGGCAATGCCAAAGAATACTCAAACTACCGCACAATTGCACTCATCTAACATGCTAGTAAAGTAATGCTCAAAATTCTCCAAGCCAGTCTTTAGCAATACGTGAACCATAAACTTCTAGATGTTCAAGCTGGTTTTAGAAAAGGCAGAGGAACCAGAGATCAAATTGCCAACATCCTCTGGATCATGGAAAAAGCAAGAGAGTTCCAGAAAAACATCTATTTCTGCTTTATTGACTATGCCAAAGCCTTTGATTGTGTGGATCACAATAAACTGTGGAAAATTCTGAAAGAGATGGGAATAGCAGACCACCTGACCTGCCTCTTGAGAAACCTGTATGAAGATCAGAAAGCAACAGTTAGAACTGGACATGGAACAACAGACTGGTTCCAAATAGGAAAAGTAGTACATCAAGGCTGTATATTGTCATCCTGCTTATTTAACTTATATGCAGAGTACGTCATGAGAAATGCTGGGCTGGAAGAAGCACAAGCTGGAATCAAGATTGCCGGGAGAAATATCAATAACCTCAGATATGCAGATGACACCAACCGTTATAGTAGAAAGTGAAGAGGAAGTAAATAGCCTCTTGATGAAAGTGAAAGAGGAGAGTGAAAAAGTTGGCTTAAAGCTCAACATTCAGAAAACGAAGATCACGGCATCTGGCCCCATCACTTCATCGGAAATTCATGGGGAAACAGTGGAAACAGTGGCAGACCTTATTTTTCCAAAATCAATCACTGCAGATGGTGATTGCAGCCATGAAATTAAAACACGCTTACTCTTAGAAATAAAGTTATGACCAACCTAGATAGCATATTCAGAAGCAGAGACATTATTTTGACAACAGAGGTCCATCTGGTCAAGGCTATGGTTTTTCAAGTGGTCATGTATGGATGTGAGAGTTGGACTGTAAAGAAAGCTGAGTGCTGAAGAATTGATGCTTTTGAACTGTGGTGTTGGAGAAGACTTTCAAGAGTCCCTTGGACTGCAAGGAGATCCATCCAGTCCATTCTAAAGGAGATCAGTCCTAGGTGTTCATTGGAAGGACTAATTCTGAAGCTGAAACTCCAATACTTTGGCCACCTTGTAAGAAGAGTTGACTTATTAGAAAAGACTCTGATGCTGGGAGCGATTGGAGGCAGGAGGAGAAGGGGACGACAGATGATGAGATGGCTGGATGGCATCACCTACTTGATGGACATGAGTTTGAGTAAACTCGGGGAGTTGGTGATGGACAGGGAGGCCTGGTGTGCTGCGATTCATGGGATCGCAGAGTCGGACACGACTGAGCAACTGAACTGAACTGACTGAAGGACATTACATTAAAGCCACAACTATGTATTTTTTCAGAGAAGGCAATGGCACCCCACTCCAGTACTCTTGCCTGGAAAGTTCCATGGATGGAGGAACCGGGTGGGCTGCAGTCCATGGGGTCGCTAAGATTCGGACACGACTGAGCGACTTCACTTTCACTTTTCACTTTCATGCATTGGAGAAGGAAATGGCAACCTACTCCAGTGTTCTTGCCTGGAGAATCCCAGGGACAGGGGAGCCTGGTAGGCTGCTATCTATGGGGTCGCACAGAGTCAGACACGACTGAAGTGACTTAGCAACAGCAGCAGCAGCAGCAGCAAGTATTCTTTGCAAAATGTTCTGGGAAATTCAAACATTGCCTAATCCTTCTTTGCTGAAACATTTTTTCAGAATTTCAGGACCTCAAGCTGGTCAAATAATTTGTAATCAACTGTAAGTATTTGTTTACCATTGGAAACAACATATAATGTGAGGGTCAAATGTAGTTTGATTAGTGTATTCCAAAACAATATAAAAATTAGATAGGGAAAAGCAGCATATTTCAGAGACAATTGCTGATAGATAGGAGTTTAACTAGACGGATTAGTCAAAGCTATGGTTTTTCCAGTAGTCATGTATGGATGTGAGAGTTGGATTATAAAGAAAACTGAGCGCTGAAGAATTGATGCTCTTGAACTGAGGTGTTGGAGAAGACTCTTGAGAATCTCTTTGACAGCAAGGAGATCCAAGCTGACAATCCTAAACGAAATCAGTCCTGAGTGTTCATTGGAAGGACTGATGTTGAAGCTGAAACTAATACTGTGGCCACCTGATGGGAAGAACTAACTCATTTGAAAAGACCCTGATGCTGAGAAAGACTGAAGGCAGGAGGAGAAGGGGATAACAGAGGATGAGATGGTTGGATGGCATCACTGACTCAATGGACATGAGTTTGAGTAAGCTCTGAGTGCTGGAGATGGACAGAGAGTCCTGGCTTGCTGCAGTGCATGGGGTTGCAAAGAGTTGGACATGACTGAGCAACTGAACTGAACTGAGGAGAGTTTAAAGGGTAGCTCTGTTCCACAAAGGGAATTTAAAATTTTTTTGATCAATAAACATTGATGTGTACCTGCTGGGTGATATTATGTAGAAGGAATACTTTTATAGATCTTGGCACTTTATCTATGTGAAAGAAACTTATCTAATTCCTAGTTCTAATAGAATTTTCAGTCAGGCAAACAAATTTTGTTAGATATGGCTTATTATTTGAAGTTATCAGCATTTCAAAGGCAAGTATCTGAGTTTGGAATTTTTAAAACACTATTACAAAGGATTAGTAAATGTAAAGACTCTAAAGAATCAATTATCTTAAAAAAAAGCCAAAATTAATCTCATCTCTCTCATTATTATTATACAATTTTATACTTAGAAATTATAAGCATAAAATTAGAAGAAAATTCCTTAGATTATTCGAACAATAAAATATTTACAAAACTTTGGGCTTTAAAGAGTAATTAATTTAATGATGCAAAGCAAAAAATATGATGTTTTCAAAAGCAATTTCAAAATAAGTGATGTGTTCTTGTAATTTTCTACGTCAGGTTTTTAAGTCTTCTGTCAAGTTCTGTCTATGTCAAAGTCATACATTTGAGAATAAAATTTACATTGTTAAGGTAATTTGGGATTTTCATTGTCTTAATGATTTTCCCTACATGCTTAAATTGCTAAGAACAAAAATAAAAGTATGTGATGGTACAAACACTTCAGTTAGACATTAAAGGGACACAGGTTATTTTAATGAGCAACACATGCTAACGTTATTACACAAACATTTTTATACATTGCTTTACATTAATAGGAGATAGCCGACTGGAATTGGACAAGAATGTGATTATAATATTGCAGAATGTTAGAGTTGGGAAAAAGTTAGAATCGATCTACCCTCATCTCCTAATTTTATGAACGAACCCACCCACTGTTTTGATTAAGATCTTTCTGCTTAATGGAAAGTTGGTCTTGCATCTTCATTCTTGAGCCCACTTATACTGTTTCATTATACTTAGAATCTGTTTTTAATTGTATTAACCATTCTCTTTAAAACTTGCCCCCATATCTATAAAGAGTAGTGACACTTACCTGTTTTATATGCAATGAAGTCATACAATTAAAGCTATACAGCAAAAATAAAGACACCACAAAATAAAATGAAAACCTCCTTACAATCAAAGTTGAAGACATTTTTGCATTTAAAACATCTTCATTAATGATCTGAGACTCCTTCATACAAAGGACAGGTACAAAAATCTTTGTCTTATTGTGTAACTCATAACAACAACTTCTCCCAGAACATTGCCTGGAATAACTCCGTTCAATTCAGTTCAGTCGCTCAGTCATATCCGACTCTTTGTGATACCATGGACTGCAGCACACCAGGTCTCCCTGTCCATCACCAACTCTCGGAATTTACTCAAACTCACGTCCATTGAGACAGTAATGCCATCCAACTATCTCATTCTCTGTCATCCCCTTCTTCTCCCACCTTCAATCTTTTCAGCATCAGGGTCTTTTCCAATGAGTCGGTTCTTTGCATCAGGTGACCAAAATATTGGAGTTTTGGCTTCAGCATCAGTCTTTCCAATGAATATGCAGGACTGATATCCTTTAGGATGGACTAGTTGGATTTCCTTGATTTCCAAGAGTCTTCTTCAACACCACAGTTCAAAAGCATCAATTCTTCAGCACTCAGCTTTCTTTATAGCCCAACTCTCACATCCATACATGACTACTGGAAAAATCATAGCCTTGACTAGACGAACATTTGTTGGCAAAGCAATGTCTCTGCTTTTTAATATGCTGTCTAGGTTGGTTATAAATTTTATCCCAAAGAGCAAGTGTCTTTTAATTTTATGGCTGAAGTCACCATTTGCAGTGAATTTGGAGCCCCCCAAAATAAAGTTTGTGACTGTTTCCACTGTTTCCACATCTATTTGCCATGAAGTGATGGGACCAGATGCCATGATCTTAGTTTTCTGAATGTTGAGTTTTAAGCAGACTTTTTCACCTTCCTTTTTCAGTTTCATCAAGAGGCTCTTTAGTTGTTCTTCACTTTCTGCCATAATGGTGGTGTCATCTGCATATCTGAGGTTATTGATATTTCTTCTGGCAATCTTGTTTCAGCTTGTACTTCAACCAGACCAGCATTTCACATGATGTACTCTACATATATAGTAACAATATACAGCCTTGACGTACTCCTTTCCCGATTTGGAACTAGTCTGTTGTTCCATGTCCAGTTCTAACTGATGCTTCTTGACCTGCATATAGATTTCTCAGGAGGCAGGTCAGGTGGTCTGGTATTCTAATCTCTTGAAGAATTTTCCACAGTTTATTTTGATCCACACAGTCAAAGGCTTTGATGTAGTCAATAAAGCAGAAATTGATTTTGCTCTAGAACTCTTGCTTTTTCTATGATCCAATGGATGTTGGCAATTTGATCTCTGGTTCCTCTGACTTTTTTTAAATACAGCTTGAACATCTGGAAGTTCACAATTCATGTACTGTTGAAGCCTGTCTTGGAGAATTTTGAACATTACTTTGCTAGCTTGTGAGATGAGTGCAATCGTGCAGTAGTTTGAGCATTCTTTGCCATTGCTTTTCTTTGGGATTGGAATGAAAAAAGTTGGCTTAAAGCTCAACATTCAGAAAATGAAGATCATGGCATCTGGTCCCATTACTTCATAGGAAACTGATGAGGAAACAGTGGAAACAGTCACAGACTTTATTTTTCTGGGCTCCAAAATCACTGCAGATGGTGATTGCAGCCATGAAATTAAAAGACCCTTGCTCCTTCGAAAAAAAGCTATGATCAACCCAGACAGCATACTTTGCTGACTAAGGTCCATCTAGTCAAGGCTATGGTTTTTCCAGTAGTCATGTATGGATGTGAGAGTTGGACTATAAAGAAAGCTGAGCACTGAAGAATTGATGCTTTTGAACTGTGGTGTTGGAGAAGACTCTTGAGAGTCCCTTGGACTGCAAGGAGATCCATCCAGTCCATTCTAAAGGAGATTAGTCCTGGGTGTTCATTGGAAGGACTGATGCTGAAGCTGAAACTCAAATACTTTGGCCATCTGATGGGAAGAGCTGACTCATTTGAAAAGACCCTGATGCTGGGAAAGATTGAGGGCAGGAGGAGAAGAGGACAACAGAGGATGAGATGGTTGCATGGCATCACCAACTCAATGGACATGAGTTTGGGTAAACTCTAGGAGTTGGTGATGGACAGGGAGGCCTGGCATGCTGTGGGCTGTGGGGTCACAAAGAGTTGGACATGACTGAGCAACTGAACTGAACTTCACTAACCTTCCACAATAGTTTATCAGATTTCTGTCATTCATAACCACCTGAGAGCTTCCAAACCGCAATGCAAGACATCAACCATGTTACATATTTAATAAGGCCGTTGAAACTAACCATTCTCTTACCAGGTTTTCTGAATACTTTTATAAAGAATGGCTAGAGGTGAAAATAGCCACAAGCATACATAGAACTCCTAAAACTTGGAATTTAAAATTAGATGTGTCTTTTGTTATGTTAATAAGGTGACTTTGGACCAAACCTAAGGGTGGGGATTGGTTGCTAAGAAAACCAACTATCTCTTTGAAGGGGCAGACTTTCAACCCAATCTCTGACCTCTAGGAGGAAGGAAGGGCTGAAAGTTAAATCAGTGGCGAGTGGCCAATGATTTAATCAACTGCACATCTTAAATGAGGTATCCCTAAACATCTCAAAGAATGGGGTTCCGAAAGCTTAAGATTTGGAGATTTGGGGAGGGAATGGCAATCTTAGAGCAATGGAAGCTCCAACTCCTCTCTCACATATGTAAGTGATGTAGAGTCTTTTCTACCAAAGAGGAAGATATAAGAAATAAATGATCCATATTCACTTTTTTAGCATAGTTAAATAGAAGGAAATGTATATATATTTATATATATATTATGCTGCTGCTGCTAACGCGCTTCAGTCATGTCCGACTCTGTGCGACCGCATAGATGGCAGCCCACCAGGCTCCCTCGTCCCTGGGATTCTCAAGGCAAGGACACTGGAGTAGGTTGCCATTTCCTTCTCTAATGCATGGAAGTGAAAAGTGAAAGTGAAGTCGCTCAGTCGTGTCCGACTCTTAGCGACCCCACGGACTGCAGCCCACCAGGCTCCTCCATCCATGGCATTTTCCAGACAAGAGTACTGGAGTGGGATGCCATTGCCTTCTCCGTTATATATTATATATATGTATATATATACATGTACCTGGCTTTCAAATAGGGTTCCAAAAGATGGAAGTTTTTTGGACATTGCCGGTCCTTTGCTCTCTCCCCTTTCTGGTTCCCTTTCCTCATAAGAATAATTTGGCAGGCTAATTCCACAGGCTTTACCATGGACATGTGCAGAGATCTAAAGGGGGTGGGGAAAACAGTCAATATGAATAGTCCACTCAGGAGCTTACAGGAAGTATTTTTCATGGCCTCCAGTTCAGTTCAGTTCAGCTCAGTTGCTCAGTCGTGTCCGACTCTTTGTAACCCCATGAATCGCAGCATGCCAGGCCTCCCTGTTCATCACCATCTCCCGGAGTTCACTCAGACTCACGTCCATCGAGTCCGTGATGCTATCTAGCCATCTCATCCTCTGTCGTCCCCTTCTCCTCCTGCCCTCAGTCCCTCCCAGCATCAGAGTCTTTTCCAATGAGTCAACTCTTCGCATGAGGTGGCCAAAGCGTTTCAGCTTTAGCATCATTCCTTTCAAAGAAATCCCCGGGTTGATCTCCTTCAGAATGGATTCGTTGGTCTCCTTGCAGTCCAAGGGACTCTCAAGAGTCTTCTCCAACACCACAGTTCAAAAGCATCAATTCTTTGGCACTCAGCCTCCTTCACAGTCCAACTCTCACATCCATACATGACCACAGGAAAAACCATAGCCTTGACTAGATGGACCTTAGTCGGCAAAGTAATGTCTCTGCTTTGGACCAATAAAAACTTAGGCAACCTTCAAGTAAGATTGTGACTCTGGATCCTCAACCTATGAGAAGCCGCAACCTTAGTCTTAGGGAGACAAACCTTCGCAGATTTCCCACTCGATGTGCTTGGTCCCAGACCTTTGTCTATAGCTCTCCATTCAGCAGAAGTAAAGACTGCCTTGCTGAGCCACTTCGGATGTCTGTTCTATTTCCACAACACCATTTTGAGACCATTTCCAACACGTCTTGTTCAGTGCATCTTTTGTACCTGAAGCATATCCTTTTATAAAAAATAATCTAGTAGTTAAACTGATTTACTAAGTTCTGTTAATTGCTCTAGCAAGTTAATTGAACCCTAGAAACACGTTGAAGCGACTTAGCAGCAGCAACAGAAACGCTGCTTCTGCTTTGCAGGTGGAAGAAGGCAAAGGCAACCCACTCTAGTCCTCTTGCCTGGAAAATCCCATGGATGGAGGAGCCTGGTGGGCTGCAGTCCATGGGGTCGCTAAGAGTCAGACATGACTGAGCAACTTTACTTTCATGCATTGGAGAAGGAAATGGCAACCCACTCCAGTGTTCTTGCCTTGAGAATCCCAGGGACAGCGGAGCCTGGGGGGCTGCTGTCTATGGGATCGCACAGGGTTGGACATGACTAAAGCGAGTTAGCAGCAGCAGCAGCAGCAGCAGCAGCAGCAGCAGCAGCAGCAGCAGCAGCAGCAGCAGCAGCAGCAGCAGCAGCAGCAGCTTTGTAGCCAGTTTGTTGGAAATACTAGTAACCACCTGGGCTCATCTACTGGCCTCTGAAGGTGGTGGGGGTTGTCTCTTAGGACTGACTTCTTATCCTGTGGGATCTGATATCTCTCTAGATAGTAAGAATAGAATTGAATTTTAGGACACTGGCTGGTGTCTGGAGAATTGTTTGATGGTAGGGATGAAAACCCTAACCCTATCCCACACACAAAATTGTAATTTGGTGGGTATAACATGAAATAATACACACACACACACACACACACACACAGAGCTATGGACATAGTCATATAGCACACTCTACTGGAAAATAGAATCCCTTAATAAGGTCCTCTAATCAAGTCTGGCCTTAGAAATATTGCCTGTTTTAATCATACCCTAGCAGTTTTTCTCTCCTTTCATTACTGCTTTCTGCTCCTGGCCCTCTCCCTGCAGCAGCCTCCAACAATACAATTGGCAATAATGATGATACCATGAAAAAGGAATCCATCAAAAGTGTGTGGGTTTCATGAAAAAGATAATGCTTAAAAGACCAGCTCTAAGAGATTTTAATTTAACCTGAGTGTGTCAGAGAACATTCTCCTGGGAAAGAGATGTTTCTACAAGAACCTGTGTAACTGCTAGTGAACTCTGAGTGTACATAGAAAGGGACAGGCTGGGTGATCCCCTGGAATGAGAAAGGATGTGGAGTGTTTTAAAGGGAGACCAAAACCTCTTGTGACTGAAGGATAATGATCAACAGTGATGGTTGCTCATCATGCATCTGGAAAGGCAGCCATGGTCAGATCCTGGAGAATTCGGTAGACTAGGCTGAGGGTTCTGAAATTTTTCCTATTGATTTCATTTGAAAAGTTTTAAGCAAGGTAGTAATTACCAATTTTTTTTTATTGCAAAAACATGACTCTGATGTAGCAGAATGAATGTTTGGAACACCCACTGATGAATGAACAAAGGACAAATGCTGATGCAGTGAACAAAAACATGCAAGAAGGAAGCTGGATGCAACTAGAATAACAGGGAGGGGTGAGGATGAATTAAGAAGTTGGTGGTAGCAGAAATGAAACAACAGGGAAGGGGAAAAGACACACATTTTAAAGGGATGATAGAGCCCAAGGACATGACATAAACTGATTAGAACCAAATAGGTCCAAGATGGTGGATAAGTCAACTTCCACTGGGACTCAAGCCTCACCATTCACTCACTGTAACACATCAGCCAGCTAAATCACATATCCACAAGCACCATTAACAATCTGAGGCCATCCCTCAAAGACCAGTAAGTGGGCAGCATTCCAATTTCTGGAAATCTCTGCCCCTTCCCCAAAACAGTTGGATTAATTCTTCTAGTCATTAGCCTATGAAATTTCCCAGCCCATAAAAGCTAACCACACCATATTTTGAGGCTGCTCTCTCTTCTGAGATGGCCCACACTCAGTCTCTGTTCCTCTCTAGATTAATCCACTGCTTACTTATCACTTTGCCTATCACTGAATTCTTTCTGGGCTGAGACACAAAGAACCTGATTCTCAGTCAGTTTAGGCACCAAGTGAGTGATTCTCATTAAAACACTGTGGGTTCAAGTCTCAGTCTGGGTTTTGGGTGGGCTTCAGTCCCAGCCACACAGATTCAAGCCCCAATCTGAGGTACACGGTTTCAGAAGCAGGAGAGAAGTAGGAAAGTTGACTTATTTTGTATGTAGAAGGAGTAAATTTTTAGATAATGAAAAAGGAGACAAAAAGATGATTCTAAGATCTTTGCTTGTGGAAATAACTAGATGAAGCATGGTTTACCAATGTAGGGAACAAAAGAAGGGGGAGTAGATTTGAAAGGAAAGAGGAAACTATTGAATATATGAGTTTGAAGTGCTACAACAAACTTAAGAAAGAATAAATGAAGACTTCGAGCTCAATGTCTGACTCTTTGTTACCCCATAGACCACAGCCAACCAGGTTCCTCTGCCCATGGAATTTCCCAGGTAAGAATACTGGAGTGGGTTGCCATTTCCTACTCCAGGGGGTCTATCAAACCCAGGAATCAAACCTATGTCTCCTGCATTGGCAGGTGGATTCTTTGCCAACTGCACCACCTGGGAAGCTCTCAAGAGAAGATGTTCAGAAGAAATTAGATATATGTTCACATCAGGGTTTCATAAGAGAAGCTTGGGCTTCAAATAAAAGTCACAGAACTAAAGGCTAACTATTTTATGTGCCATATACTGTTTACAAATATTAGGACTATTGTCTCAATAATAATGATACACCAGATACTGATGGCAAAAGCTCAGTCTCTGTGTACACTAGTGCTAAACTGAATCTTGAAGACAGAGTTTTGGTGAATCAAGATAGCCAGGAGAAGTATCAACAACTTCAGATATGTAGATGATACCTCTCTAAAAGCAGAAAGTGAAGAGGAACTAAGGGGCCTCTTGATGAGAGTAAAAGAGGACAATAAAAAAGCTGGCTTAAAACTCAACATTCAAAAACTAAGGTCATGGCATCTAGTCCCATCACATCATGGCAAACAGGAGGGGGGAAAGTGGAAGCAGTAACATATTTTATTTTATTGGGCTCCAAAATAACTTTGGACAGTGACTATAGCCATGAAGCTTAAAGACACTTGCTCCTTAGAAGGAAAACTATGATCAACATTTGATAGCATATTAAAAAGCAGATACATCACTTTGCCTACAAAGGTCCCTATAGCCAAAGCTATGGTTTTTCCAGTAGTCATGTATAGATGTGAGAGTTGGACCATAAAGAAGGCCGGGCACTGAAGAATTAGTGTTTTCAAACTGTGATATTGGAGAAGACTCTTTGAGAGACCCTCAGACAGCAAGGAGATCAAACCAGTCAGTTCTAAAGGAAATCAACTCTGAATATTCATTGGAAGGACTGATGCTGAAACTGAATTTCCAATACTCTGGCCACCTGATGCAAGGAGCCAACTCATTGGTAAAGACTCTGATGCTGGGAAAGACTGAGGGCAAGAGAAAGGGGCAATGGAGGATAGCTGGTTAAATGGTATCACTGGCTCAATGGACATGTGTTTGAGCAAACTCTGAGAGACAGTGAAGGACAGAGAACCCTAGCATGCTGCAGTCCATGGGGGTCGCAAAGAGTCCGATATGACTGAGTAGCTGAACAATAACAATGGAAAAAGATAGCTTTATCGCTCTGCCAGTCAAAGTGGGGACATAGCAGGCGCTTAGCTGGAAAAATATGTGCCCCAATTTGGGAGGGTTTGATGAAGCATTTTCTAGCAGTAGTTCAAGGTTGCTGACAAGATTAGGGCATATGCATGTTGTCAGGTTGTGGGTCTCCTAACCTCGATGAATTTCTCAGGTCCCTTTAATATTTTCTCAGGTGATTTCTTGGCTGCTTCTCTGTTGATGAGAAACTGCTCAAACCTGCCCTTTGGGACACAGGGAAGGACACGGAGGCTGGAGTCCTGCCTTTAAGAAAGAGGGGATTAAAAAAAGGCATCCATGCCCAGAAGCCCCACAGGGTCCTCCTCAGTTTCAATACTACCATTTTCTTTATTACAATGCAAGCTTTAAATAGTTTAAGTAGATTTCCCAACATCATATATTAAGTTTCAGAATCTCCAAAAATTATAACTTCAGATGTCTATTGCTGCAAAGCAAGCTACTCAAACTATTTAGTGGCTTGAGGATAGTCTTATTATTATTATATTTCATTATTTGGAAATCAAGATTTGGGCAGAACACACTGGAGAAAACTTATCTTTGTCTAAAATTTCCAGTGCATCACTTTGGATGAGTTGAAAGCCTAGGGATTAGAGCAGCTGAGAGAGATGGCCGAGTACCTCTTGCTCTCTCCACATGGTCTTTCCAAGTGGCTTTTCCAACAGTCCAGCCTTGGCTTCTTTACAGTATGAGAGCTTCAGAACAGTTAAACTTCTTACCTGCAGCACAGTGCTCTAAGAGGCAGCATGCCTCAATTGCCAGTCTTTGAAACTACAGGGGCTTTGAAACCCTGTGGGACTCCTGTTCACAAAATCTTTCTGTGTCCCTCGTTTTTTAAAATTATATGCAATAGGCTTCATTCAGTTCCCATGACCTTCTCTGAGGTCCAAAGGGCAGGATCAGACACTTGCTAATAAGGAAAGAGAGGAGATGTAGAGACAAGGGAGGAGCAGTCAGTTAACAATACTGTAGCTGTAGGGCTGAGTCCTGGCCTTGCCTCAAGGGATACACAGAACAATACCAACAATATTGAGCTGTTTTGTAGACACTCAAACCCTCACCAGGTGGGGGAAGTTAAGGTTTGGTGCCCACAGGAACGTGGACCACAGACTGGTTGGAACCAGAAGGTTTATGATGCTGACTCCCACTCACCTTACCAGCAACCAATCTTAAGTATGTCCATGAGCTGATCATGCCCTTTTCTTTAAGCCATTACCAGAACTCCTCAATATCCTTTCCAGATCAGGGCACACATTCTTGAGGGCATTAGCCCACTGTGGCCCCCTTTACCTGGCAAAACAATACAGCTCTTGTTTTGTGCTTTACTGCAAGCTCTTTCTCTAAGATTTGACTCATCCGCAGGACAGAGAGGCCAAGCTTTCTGTAACAGTTTCTTGATACTATTATCCATTGCTACAAGGTACACCTGTGGCAAAGTGCAGACGTTTAAAGATGATCAGGAAATGTTTGCTCAGTACCACCTCATACCCATCAGAACAGTTTACAAATAACAAGTGCTGGAGAGTGTGTAGAGAAGAAGGGAACCCTCTTACACTACTGCTAGGAGTGTAAATTGGGATAGCCCCTACGGAGAACAGGGTGGAGGTTCCTCAAGAAGCTAGAAATAGAGTTACCAAATGATCCAGGAATCCCACTCCTGGGCATTTACCTAAGTAAAACCAAAATTCAAAGATATACATGCACCGCAATGTGTTACTGAGTCCAAGCTTGCTCTGCTTGCCACACGACAGGACAATGAATCAGAGACAAGGTGTTAAGGCAAGGAATAAAACTTAATTCAGAGATCCAGCTGACTAATAAGATGGGAAACTAGTGTCTCAAAGTAACCATATTGTCAGGGTATGGATGCCAGTTTCTTTTATAGAACAGAGATGGGGGAGGTGAGGAAATGAAGTAAAAAGGCCATTAATCTTACAAATATCTCCTAGACTGCAAGCCCTAGGCAGAGGATGTATTAATTTCTTCCTTCCTGCCATCTACAGCTCGGCAGGGTTCTGAACTGAGGCACTTTAGTTTAACAGTCAGGCAGAGGGGTAGGATTCTGAGGAAGGCCATTATATATGATTATAATACCAAAAGAGAAAGTTGAAGAAATAATTCTAACATAGAGTCAGAATTGGCTTTTTCCTACAACAAGTGTTCACAGCAGCACTATTCACAGTAGGCAAGACATGGAAACAAGCTCAATGTCTATCGGCAGAGGGATGGGTAAAGAAGATGTGGTGTATATATGCACAATGGAGTATGACTCAGCCATAAAAAGGAACAAAATTATGTCCTTGCAGCAACATGGATGCAACTAGAGATTATCAAAGCTATGTTGGTTTTTTTTTTTTTTTTTTCCCAGTAGTCATGTATGGATGTGAGAGCTGGACCATAAAGAAGGCCAAACACTGAAGAATCCATGTATTTAAACTGTGGTGTTGGAGAAGACTCTTGAGAGTCCCTTGGTCTGCAAGGAGATCAAACCAGTCAATCCTAAAGGAATCAACCCTAAACATTCATTGGGAGAACTGATGCTGAAGCTGAAGCTCCAATACTTTGGCCACCTGATGAGAAGAGCTGACTCATTGGAAATGACCCAGATGCTGGGAAAGACAAAAGGCAGGAGGAGAAGAGGAAGACAGAGGATGAGATGGTTGGATGGCATTACCGACTGAATGGACGTGAGTTTGAGCAATCTCCGGGAGTTGGTAAAGGACAGGGAAGCCTGGCATGATGCAGCCCATGGGGTCCCAAAGAGTCAAACATGACTAAGTGACTAGACAACAACCACAGAGATGAGCATACTGTATGAAGTGAGTCAGAAAGGGAAAGACAAGTGCCATATGACACCCCTTATATACGGAATCTAAAGTATGGCACAAATGAACCTGTCTGGAAAACAGAAACTGAATCACAGACATAGAGAACAGGCTTGTGGTGCCAAGGGGGAGGTGGGAGGGAGAGGGATGGACTGTTCATTTGTCGTTGACAGATACACACTATTACACAGAGAGCGGATAAACAACAAGGTCTCCCTGCATAGTACAGGGAACGATATCCAGTCTCCAGGGCTAAACTATAATGGAAAAAATATTTTTAAAAGAATGTATATATATGTATAAACCAGAGTCAATTTTATATACAACAGAGATTGGTGCAACACTGTAAATCAACCAAACTTCAATTAAAAAAAATAAAGTGCTCAATGAGATAATTCTAATTCAAGGATTATGCTTTTGTTAATCAGAAAGTAAAAACAGCCTTTGATTCATTTTAGATGTTCCATCATTCTAGATCCAGGGACTAATGCAGTTAGGGTGCCAACCCAGAATAGTATGTCTGGAATTCCTCTAGTACTAGATTAGAAATGTCCCTGGCTTACTCAAGCAGAGGCTCTCAATGAAAGGTCTTTCTGGTTCTGCTTCCAACTTCTCATTGAGACCATGTCCTCATGCAAATATTCTCACTGATTGAATGCATTAGAGTGATATGTAGAGATTTTCATTAATTTAACTGATACTGTATTACCACTGAATGTTAGGAAACTCAACAGTAAGATGACTTCAAAACAAAGGTCAAATTTTGCCTTTGGCAAAGGGCAAACTTCAAACAGAGAGTAGCACCATTCTAAATTAACTATTTTCCCTCAAACTGTGATTGACAATGTTCTGATTCATATGGATGAAAAAACTGAATTGAAAATGTTCCCAACTCAAGCAATCACCAACGTTATGTAAAACAATGAAAATGGTTTGATTACCAATCAGAAATAGCAAACAGTCAGGTATTTGGGCTTTAATTTTTTTCTTTTCTTCCTCAGAAGTTTAAGAATGACATTTTGTACTGTTGATGTAAGTGCTTTATAAATGATTTTATAAAGGATAAACAGCAATGTTGAATCAGCAATATGGTATGCAATCTTACTCAGCCAATTAAGAAAAGATGATATTGTAGATACTGAAATATAACTGATTCATACTGAATTACAGAATACAGTTGCAAGCCATCAGTAAGCAACTTAAGGCAATTAGTAGTTTAGTGACTCTAAAGTGTTAAATAATTATCATCAAGTGGAGAAAGTGCTGCAGGGTGCAAAGAGTGTGGAAAGCACAGTTGGAATCCAGTTTCTTGTCATGTCATCTGGGCAGGTCACTCAGCCTCTCTGGGCCCCAGCTTTGACCATTCTAAATTAAAGATGTGCTGACAATGTGCTCAGCTGCTCAGTCATGTCTGACTCTGTGGACCGATGGACTGTAACATGTCAGGCTCCTCTGTCCCTGGGATTCTCCAGGCAAGAATACTGGAGTAGATCGCCATTTTCCCATGCAGAGGATCTTCCCAACCCAGGGATCGAACCCACGGCTCCTGTGTCTCTTGCATTGGCAGGCGGATTCTTTACCACTGAGCCACTTAAGAAGCCCCCTAGGAAAGCTATTGTCACTCATATTTATGAGTTACTGTGAGGAATAACCAAAACTAGCTATTTGTATTCAAATAGTATTACAGTATCAACAGCTGGTTATTATTTTCACAATGAATAATAATTATTGATGTCATAGTACCATCTGAGTTGATAAGAAAAATAATTTTGCTCACTTAAATATTTATTCTGAAGTATGTGAAAGACAGTGTAAAAGTGTCATGTGATCAAAACCAAAAAAAAAAAATATTCAGCGTGGTAAAGCAAAATCTGAGGAAATGAAATGAAAAATTGTTGTTCAGTCCCACAGTCATGTCTGACTTAAAGACATGACCCCACAAACTGCAGCATGCCATGCTCCTCAGTCCTCCACTATCTCCCAGAGTTTGCTCAAACTCATGTCCATGGAGTCAGTGATGCCATGCAACCATCTCATCCTCCGTTCTCCCTGTCTTCTCTTGAAAAAACATAAAAATCAAAATCCCTGGCAAGTTGCAAGAGTAGAACTGAGAAAAAAAAAAATGAGAACAAATATACAGATGGCAATCTGATAAAAAAAAATTTTGCAAGGAGATGCCTTTGATGTTAGTGTAAAACATTTTCTAGGTATTTAAATTGTTTATTACTGATGTTATATACCATATGTCTTTCGTATGCAAAATTCTGTAAATGCACTGATTTTTAATGTTCTATTTTTCACTCTGCATTTCATTTTCTTTCAACATATTGTTACTACAAAACCAGATATCCTAGGAATCTTGACAGATACTGTGTATGTGTGTTTCTGTTACAGTGTTTCCCTCATTATAATAGCTAAACTACTATTTCATAGATGTATGTTATCCAAAAGACTGATACTTCTTGTTGGCTCTGGTAATCATGGCTCATGAATCGTTTTATCATTTAAAATCTAAGCCAAGAATTGTTGCGTCACCCTGAAGTTTTCCTTCTTACCATAAGAATAAAAATTTAAATTAACTTCATCTCAATTACATTAGTTTGAATTGTGTTCAGTCGCTTTAGTCATTTCTGACTCTTTGCGACCCCATGGACCATAGCCCACCAGGCTCCTCTGTCCATGGGATTGTCCAGGCAAGAATACTGGAGTGGGTTTCCATTTCCTCCTCCAGGGGATTTTCTTGATCCAGGGATCATACCTGTGTCTCCTGCAGCTCTTGCATTGCAGGAGGATTCTCTTCCACTGAGCTACCAGGGAAGCCAGTTTAGAATAAAGAATGTTAAAATTAGAGACACCCAAGTCATTTTCACAGAACGAATTGGCCTAAACTTCATGTCCTGATAGAGACCACCAATTCCATATCTACTTTAATGAAACAATTTCAATCCCACCTGCTTCAGCAAATTTTCCACTCTTCTTTCTTCTGCAT
Organism: Ovis aries; assembly: GCF_016772045.2. Classification (NCBI taxonomy): domain Eukaryota; kingdom Metazoa; phylum Chordata; class Mammalia; order Artiodactyla; family Bovidae; genus Ovis; species Ovis aries. The sequence goes on from NC_056055.1 coordinate 108,880,205, forward strand.
TTTTGTCTGAAAGTCTCCAGGGGCTGCTTTCACTTGTATTTCCTGAAATATTTTCTCAGCTGTACTGGGATGTACTGAGTTTTGTAGACTCTGCCTGTCCTGACAGCTTTCTCATGTTTCACTATTCCTGCTGGAGAAGCTTGGTGGGGGGCTTCTCCCCATTATTGATAGAGACAGAATGAAGGACAGAATAGGTGATTACATATGTAACCCCACTAGGGGACTGTAAGTAGAAAAATATGGGAAACCCATAAGTTAATACTGGAGAAAGCAGGTTTGCTTAACCATAAAACCCAGCAGGCTTGCATGCATGTTAAAGTAGCTTCAGTTGTGAGTAACTCTTTTTGACCCCCTGGACTATAGCCCACCAGGCTCCTCTGTCCGTAGGATTTTTCAGGCAAGAATACTGCAGTGGATTGCCATTTAGTTCTCCAGGGATCATCTCCATCAAGAGATTGAATATGCGTCTCCTGCATTGGTAGGTGGATTCTGGACCACTGAGCTACCAGGGAAGTCCATACATATACATATATATCATGCATATACATATATATTATATGTGTGTGTGTATATCCACATGTATATGTGTGTATATATATACAGCTTCCCAGGTGGCTAAAGTCATAACTTTCCTTCCAAGGAGTAAGTGTCTTTTAATTTCATGGCTGCAATCACCACGTACAATGATTTTGGAGCCTATATATATATATATATAGCTTCCCAGGTGACTAAAGTGGTAAAGAATCCTTCCTGTCAGTGCAGGAGATGCGAGACATGGGTTCGATTCTGTGTTGGGAAGATTCCCTGGGGAAGGAAATGGTAACCCACTCTAGCATTTTTGCCTGGAAAATTCCATTGACAGAGGAGCTTGGTGGACTACAGTCCATGGAGTGCAAAGAGTCAGACACAAATGAGCACACATGCAAGGCAACTATACACACACACACACACACACACACACACACACACACACACGAATCACAGTGCTGCATGCTGCTGCTGCTAAATCACTTCAGTCGTGTCTGACTCTGTGCGACCCCATAGACAGCAGCCCACCAGGTTCCCCTGTCCCTGGGAGTCTCCAGGCAAGAACACTGGAGTGGGTTGCCATTTCCTTCTCCAATGCATGAAAGTGAAAAGTGAAAGTGAAGTTGCTCAGTCGTGTCCAACTCGTAGCGACCCCATGGACTGCAGCCCACCCGGCTCCTCTGTCCATGGGATTTTCCAGGCAAGAGTACTGGAGTGGGTGCCATTGCCTTCTCCGACAGTGCTGTATACCCTAAACTAAAACAAGATTGTGAATCAACTACACTTCAATTAAAAAATAAATAAATAAACAATTTGCCGTTTAAGCCCAACTAGAAAAACTGCCAGCAAAAACAAAAATCAACACTCTTGAAGATTATAACAGATATGTCTTACAAAACAGCTTTCCCAATGGAACTCCATGATACCAGGAAAACAGGCCTGTCACGAATGCAAAAAGAAAGCATCTCAGCGCAGAAGCACCTCGTGCCTCTCAGGCCATGGCAGCATCAACAGTCCCTGATCAGCCGTCCCTGCAACTTCATTTTGTGTCCCATTTACATTTCATAGCAGAATTAGCACTTTCTGTGTCTTACTGCACTTTCATCTTTCTTGACCAATTCCCTTTTGATTATCCATGTCTGTAAAACTTCACATGGATTTATGCCGGGGAGTCGATTAGGAAACAGAACAGGGTCCTCTGGGTGTATGAGCTGCATGGAGATGCACCATGAACAATCAACAATGGATCTAAAAGAAGCAATGTCTGCAACTGCTGATCATGGTGAGCATCTATTATCTATAGATGGACTCAAGCACTACCAGCAAGCTCTGTACTCATAGTTTATATGTGGCAGTCACATTGGTGTGATGGGGAGGGCCAGTGTATTATTTAAGTGAACTGTGGCAATTGACACTCATGTTACAGAGTCTATGTAACTCATAGTTTCTCAAGAACCATGCAAAGCAAGGGCTGCTTGTATATATTAAATTGGCAAATAGAATCTATAAATACTCTTTAGTAAACTGACCTGGTGCTGGAGAAAAAGATATTTCACTGAGAAGAAAGCAAGCACTTAAAACTCTGACTAATACCAATATGAAAGATCATATAAAGAGATAAGTCTAACTGAGACTAGAAATAAAAAGCCAGGAAAAGTATGAGGATGTATCAAAAAAAAAAAAAAAGAGAGAGAGAGAGAGAGAAAGATCTGAGAAAGACTGTCTGTAGAATTTTTTTTAAAAAAGCAATAAAGTCATGGATGCCTTTGATGATCACTTTCAGAGACTGAAACTCATTTGGAGAATTGAAAAGGAGATAATGATAGGGGTGGAGTCGTGTAGCTCAGGGTTTCAAGATGATTAGAGGTTTGTTTGTTGTTGGGTTTTTTTTTTTTTTTTTTCAGCATAGTCTATTCCATTCTAAATGATTCGAGGATTTGAAAATCTGGCGGATGAAAAAGAGAACTACAAGCCTTCTGATTGTGAGTCAGTGAAATGAGGCTGTATTCAGAGCATAGGTAGAGCTGTGCAGTTTTTACAGCAGAACATTAGGGAAGAGGAAGATGAGGATGCAGTTGTTATATCTTCATGGGAGCTTGCTTTGAGTTATAGCCTGACTGTTGTCAGTTCTCCATGAAGTAGGTATAGGCATCTGTAGAAACTGATGAGAAGGAAGAGGATCAGATATCTTTGGAAATAATGCCTAAATTGATACCACAGAGAATGAGAGAAGGTGCCACTTAGGGAAATGGATGAGGATTGCTGTATAGCTGGGAGATTCAGTAGAATTTCTGTTCCAACCTGTTTTTTTTTTTCTTTTTTTTTTTTTTTTTTTAATCATCCTAAGCAGCTCAATTGGAGAAGGCAATGGCACTCCACTCCAGTACTCTTGCCTGGAAAATCCCATTGATAGAGGTGCCTGGTAGGTTGCAGTCCATGGGGTCGCTAAGAGTTGGACACGGCTAAGCAACTTCACTTTCACTTTTCACTTTCATGCATTGGAGAAGGAAATGGCAACCCACTCCAGTGTTCTTGTCTGGAGAATCCCAGAGACGGGGAAGCCTGGTGGGCTGCCGTCTATGAGGTCGCACAGAGTCGGACAAGACTGAAGCAACTTAGCAGCAGCAGCAGCAAGCAGCTCAATACATTGGCCACCTGATGCATAGAGCCTACTCATTGGAAAAGACCATGATGCTAGGAAAGATTGAGTGCAGGAAGAGAAGGGGGCAACAGAGCATGAGATGGTTGGAAACCATCACCAACTAAATGGGCATGATTTTGAGCAAACTTCGGGAAACAGTGAAAGACAGGGAAGTCTGGTGTGCTGCAGTCCACGGGGTCACAAAGAGTTGGACATGACCTAGCAACTGAACAACAACAAAGCAACCCATGTATACACAGAGAAGAGAAACTCTTACATGGATTCCTGTTTAGTCACAGTACATATACTCAAAGGTAAATAAGATGGTCTGGGATCTGGGATCCACTTTCTCAACAACTACTTCAAAATGAATATTTCAGGAACTGTATGTTTTTATACATATTGATTCAATCACCGAATGCTATTAGGTAATATGCCATCCTCCAAATGCACTATTGGAACAAGCCATCATTCCATTTATTACCTTTGCTGTTTTGGCTGCCTGTTTGACTATATAGGACTTAGAGAACAGAAGAAAAATGAATTAAAAAGAGACTGAATTTCAAGAGTTCATATTCATATTATCCTTAGAATAACTTTCAGCAATGATAGGTTAAAAGCAAAAAAAGAGATTATTTTAAGCCTAAAGTTCAAAGAAGTAAAGATGCTAATCAATACGAATACCCAAATGTGAAAAAAGAACTGGAACAACGCCAGGGTAGGCCTGAGAGCTGAGTTCTCGCTGTAGTTTATGTTCTGACAGTTTGGGTTTTGTTGGGGCAAAGACTGCCTGTCTCAGAACTGACTCTACCACTTATTAGCAGTGAAATATGGGACAAGTTATTTAATCTGTTCATCTGCAGAAAACATTAGCAATAGCGCCTAAATTAAACCAATAGGCACGTATGTGTGTATACACACATAGATTTATTTATATATGCACGTTCAGTTGCTTTCAGTCATGTCCAACTCTTTGCAACCCCATGGACTGTAGCCCGCCAGGTTCTGTCCATGCGGATTCTCCAGGCAAGAATAATGGAGTGGGTTGCCATGCCTTTCTCCAGGGGATCTTTCGGACCCAGGGATCAACCCTGTGTCTCTTATGTCTCCTGCATTTATATACAGTGCCAAGCAGTCTTGGTATGTAGTGAGTATTCAATAACTGTTAGATATTATTATCACTCCAAAGGTGACTTATGCTATTGGTTCTCCTAATTCATAAGGTTGATGGAAGAGTACAATGAGATTACAGACAAACTAAGTCTTGTAAAGATTGTGTTTCTTTATAATTTATTCAGTGTGTTAGTAACACTGACATTTTGTGAAAATTTCACAGGCCTTTTAAGATTAAGGTCAATGAACACTGGTTCACAGGTAAATTTTCATTTTATTTTTACTGTGTGGAAAACTAACAAAACACTCAAGAACTAGAATGTAAATGCTTAGGGCTAAAGAGAGATGTTATGATCCCCCCTTCTCTAAACTGAGGTACTTAATACATTATTGAATTATTCAGGGAAGAATAAATATAAGTACTCTATACAGATGGGTCTGATCTACACTGTGATGATTTGCAGTCTACAGGATTTTTAGCATACTTACTGAGCTATGTCCTTTCAAAACAGCTCCATTATTATATGTCTGGAGTTAACAATCCAAATAAGCATATATCCAAATAAGACTTAAAACCGTCCTACCTTTTTATAAAGAATTTATCTATATCATTTTCATAAAATTAGCTATGTACAGAATACCTCTCAAATAGGATGCATATGTGAATGACTACATGATTTTATGTGTGTGCTGGAAGTCACTAGTCAGATTCTTTCCTGATGAAGCCATTTCTCCAGTTGACAAGTGTCAAAGCCATCTCAAAAACCCATGAATATTAAAGCACTGTTCACAGGCAAATTTGGCATTTTGAAGTCAAGCAAATAGAACTCATGAAATATGAAAGGAGTGCTCCATGCAGCTTTGTAGAAAATGTTGCCATTAAGATGAAGGATGAGGAAATTCACACCTTCCTTTGCTGGGCGTGCTCAACTGTATTTTCAACCAATTGTATTACTGTGCTTCGATAGTGTTACTTTGAATTATATCCTCCTTTTACATAGTTCTAGGTGCTTCCCAGATGGCAATAGTGGTAAAGAACCCACCTACCAATGCAGGAGACATAAGAGATGTAGGTTCAATCCCTGGGTCAGATTCTTTACCTTCTGAGCCACCAGATAATTCAGTTCAGTTCAGTTCAGTCGCTCAGTCATGTCCGACTCTTTGCGACCCCATGAATCGCAGCACGCCAGGCCTCCCTGTCCATCACCAACTCCCGGAGTTCACTCAGACTCATGCCATCGAGTCAGTGATGCCATCCAGCCATCTCATCCTCTGTCGTCCCCTTCTCCTCCTGCCCCCAATCCCTCCCAGCATCAGAGTCTTTTCCAATGAGTCAACTCTTCGTATGAGGTGGCCAAAGTACTGGAGTTTCAGCTTTAGCATCATTCCTTCCAAAGAAATCCCAGGGCTGATCTCCTTTAGAATGGACTGGTTGGATCTCCTTGCAGCCCAAGAGACTCTCAACCAGATAATTAAGTATGCATAATTAAGTTATGATTAGATTCTCAGTCTGTTTTTAATGTAATCTTGCATACTCCATTTCTCAAAAGAGATTTAGTACCTTCGGCTTGCTTGAAATCCATGAGTCTAGGAACTCATATTGGTTTGGTGAATGTGAAGGCTTTAAAATAACTGAATATATCCTCTCACAGAGTCTGACTTTTGAAAGAAAAGCTCAATATACAATCAAAGTGCACCAGCTGTGTATGTCCCACTCTGTTGAGATGGCATGCTTCTTTCCATTTCCGAACTTCACACACATACACAAAACAGAAAGTTTCTCTTAAGGAAGAGTGGGTACCAAAATCTGTTCCTGAATGGTGGTTTATTTGCCTTCTCCTATGATCCATGAGAAGCTGTGCTCGGTTGTGTCAGACTTTTTCAACCTCATAGACGATAGCCCGCCAGGTTCCTCTGTCCATGGATTCCCCAGGCAAGAATATTGGGGTGGGTTGCCATTCCCTTCTCCAAGGGATCTTCCTGACCCAGGGATCAAACCCAAGTCTTCTGCATCTCCTGCACTGATAGGAGGATTCTTTACCACTGAGCAACCTGGGAAGCCCTATGATCCTAGGAAAACACTTAAAGGAAATCAAGGTCTTGGCCAGTTCCCCAAGGTATCTTAGCAGAGGAGAAGGGCTATTGGGTGGTGACCTCTCAGGCTCCCAGGTGGTCAGCTGAGGACACAGTCACAGACGTGGCATTATGTAACGTGTTGTATAAATCTACCCTGTGACATATAAAAGGAGATTAGATGGTCTGGAACAATTTTTTTAGAAAGAACTCTGTCCTGACCGGGCATTAAAGCATTTTCCTTGGGCTTTGACAACATATTGGACACACTGCTTCAGGCAGCAGGATTCAGGTCATGTTGGAAAAACAGCCTTGGATTTTCCAACTAATAATCTAGTACATTTACAGGTTTTCATGGAGTTGGCTGACCTAAACCAGTAGTGGTAAAGTCAGGAAGTTCTTAAAACGTAGGCAGAACAAACTGAGAGTTTCTCAATGGCTTATCAGTGCTTCCCTGGTGGCTCAGTGGTAAAGAAGCCACCTGAAAGGCAGGAGACATAAGAGATGAAAGTTTGATCCCTAGGTGAGAAGATTCCCTGGAGGAGGGCATGACAGTCCACTCCAGTATTCTTGCCTGGAGAATAGCATGGATTCTAGAGTCCAGGGTCTGTAGCCCATTGGGTCCCAAAGAGTCAGACATGAGGAACACTTTCACTTCACTTTTCTATGATTTCTTAGATCCTCCTAATTTAATTAGCAGGTGACTTGCTCTGAATTGGGAACTCTGACATCTTCCTCTTTTGGCTTAAGGGATAAATGAGCCACAGAAATTCAAAATTATAACCTCTGCTCTGATCTTTATATGAAAGACAGTAGCCAAGTGATGCTCGATGGTCCCCTATAAATTAGGGAAAAATTAAGTGTTGATATTTATAGAATGTCTGGCTGTCATTACAGAGCACAGGCATTTTAGTCAGTGCGCTTTCAAAGGTCACATATAATGGGTGTAACTTCTAGAAACTGATAGCTACTCTCAAAAATCACCATTGTCTGACATATTTATATGAGTGTAATAAAGTTGACTTTACTTCTAAAAAATTCAAAATAAACCATAAGGGAGGGGTAGTCATTTTACAGATTATAAGAGGAGACAAAAAAGGAGACTGAAGCAACTCTTGTACTAGTTCAGTTCAGTGCACTTCAGTTCAGTCGCTCAGTCGTGTCCGTCTCTTTGTGACCCCATGTATTGCAGCACGCCAGGCCTCCCTGTCCATCACAAGAGAAGCTAATTTACAATAGCTACCGTACAGGAGGTCCACGTGTTAGCTGTTAGTTAGTAGTAGGCAAGCATTTGCACTTGAATACAGTTTTGATGTGCTATAATAATAAAGTACCTTTCTAATTTCTTTGATAAACTTCTCAGATGCTTTTTTAATTAGAAGACAATTCAAGCTCTGAAGAAAATGAGGGTGATTTAATGGTAACAGTAACTAAAGCCCACTGCAATATGTTAAATAATATCCAAAAAATCCCCTTCTGCCAGAAGTAATCATTGGTTTTTCACCACTCAACAGCATGCATATTATAATTTAATCTATCTTTCAAATACAACACTTCCAAAAGTTTTGAATGGAGCAGGAAACATGAATGGCTTTGTTGTTGTTATTCAGTCATTAAGTCACGTCCAATTCTATGTGACCCTATGGACTGCAGCACACCAGGCTTCCCTGCCCTTCCCTATCTCCCAGAGTTTACTCCATTCATGTCCATTGAGACTGTGATGCCATCCAACCATCTCATCCTCTGTTGCCCCTTCCTCCTGCCTTTAATCCTTCCCAGCATCAGGGTCTTTCTATGAGTCAGCACTTTGCAGCAGGTGGCCAAAGTATTGGAGCTTCAGCTTCAGAATCAGTCCTTCTAATGAATATTCAGGGTTGATTTCCTTTAGGATTGACTGGTTTGATCTTCTTGAAGTCCAAGGGATTCTCAAGAGCCTTTTCCACCACCACAATTTGAAAGCATTAATTCTTTGTTCCACTCAGCATCAACTCTCACATCCACACATGACTACTGAAAAACCATAGCTTTGACTATATGGAATAAATTTCTAATATAGATCACATCATAGATCTAATACATTGGTACACTGACAATTATAGCACCTATTTTGTCTCTTTAAAACTACAAATGAAATGCTCTTATTTTAATTTCAAATTTTAGTCATAAATTGACTCTTCTTCTGGCTGTTTCTGCTTCAGCTAATATAATGAACAAAACTGTATAAACCCAAAGGTTTCTTTCTACATTCATTATCAAATTTCATCTGTAAAAACTAAGGTTTTATCCTTCACTCAGTCTTGTCTGTTTTCTGTTTTCTAAATATTTTGTTCATTCACTGGCTTTTGTGACAGTTACATCTTTTTTGTGTGTGAGTGATTTCATGTGAGGAAGGGGGCAAGGATGGCCTGGACACTTCATTGGAAGAAGACGGGGCTTCTAAATATCACTGAACCATGGAAGCATAACCTTGAATGATTTAGTTCAGTATTTTGGCATCAAGAAGCTCTAATTCCAATTTCAGATAAAATAAGTCTTAAGTTATTATATCCAATATAAACATCCATCTGTGGGGCTTTCCATATAAATTATTACTCTGAAAAGAACCAAAATTAAGACTTCAGCTTGCTCAAGTAAAATCTCATTTCCTTGAAGTACAGGAGAAGCTGTATTTCAAGGAAACAGCATTCATCCTCACGGAGAGGGAGAGGATTTGAAAGCCTGGAACCCAGCCACGCAGCTGAGGGCAGAAATCGCTGATATGAACACAGTATTAAAAGAAGGCTGGCGTTCTCACAGAAATAATGATTTTTTAATACTTTCCTGTCACTCACTAAAGATAACCTTTGACTAACTTCATGTGTTAGATTTTTATCTTTCTTGCCACAATGCTGTGACAAAGACTTTCATTAATTTTAGGCAGCACATTCAGAAAATTCTTCGTATGGTGCACTTCTGCTTGGGAAGAAAGAGCTAGTCGCTCAGTCACGTCTGACTGTTGTGACCCCATAGACTGCAGCCCACCAGGCTCCTCAGTCCATAGGATTCTCCAGGCAAGAATACAGGAGTGGGTTGCCATTTCCTCCTCCAGGGGATCTTCCCAGTCCAGGGATCAAACCCATGTCTCCTGCATAACAGGCAGATTCTTTACTGTCTGAACCACCTTTTTAACAACACGTTTCACCTTTTTCCGCTAAAATCTGACCATGTTGTTCTCCTTTGGAGTTTGATTTTAATGTCTCCCTGTAAGTAAATTTTTTAAGTCTTTAATGAATTTACTCCAATATCACTTCTGTCTTACATTTTGAGCTTTTGGCTGCAAGGCATGTGGGATCTTAGTTTCTGGACCAGAGATGGAGACCACACCGCCTGCATTTGAAGGCGAAGTCTTAACCTTGGACTGCTGGGGAAGTCCCATCCCGTAAGCATATTTAAAGGCTGGAGGGAGCTGCTCAGCGACCATGCTGGTCTTGGGCAGAGAAGGAGTGGACAAGTCTGGCACTTCTGTTTGGCATTTCTCAGGTGTGTCAGACACAGAGGAGTATGTGCAGATCCCCTCCAGTCAGAGTCCTCCCCTGGTCATGGGGAATCATGGCTGGAATCTTAAGAAGCCTCAGAGGCACAGATGTGAATCAGGCGTTTCTCTGATCTTAGGCAGGATTAGATCACCTGCCTCATCAGGTGCGGCACCAGGTGTAGATCTGAGACAGCCCTGGTGGGTCTTCTCACAAATACTGTTTTAACCAAACAACGGTCTGCTTGCCATTTGTAGGACACTTTCAGATGGCCAATGCTTATTTTACTTAACCTTATTTATGCAAGCTTTATTTCCAGGCAGTATAAACGTGCCTGGGCTTCCCTGCTGGCTCAGTGGTAAAGAACCCACCTGCCAATGCAGGAGGCATGGGTTCAAGCCCTGATCTCAAAAGATTCCCTGGAGAAGAAAATGGCAATCACTCCAGTATTCTACCCTGGAGAATTCCATGGTCAGGGGAGCCTGCTGGGTTACAGTCCATGGGTTGGAAAGAACTGGTCACAATTGAGTAAACACACACACATATAAAAGTGCATATTTAAAGATATATACAGACATATATATGCATACATGCACACATATATGCATATATTTTTTCTCCATTATCTTAACTTCTTTACAATATTTCTTTAATCCCAGCCTAGAAAGATACTAGGTACAGTCATATGGCCCCTAACTGCTTGATTATGCCAAGGAATACATAAAGAAATATTATATTTATTTTCCAGACCAGTGTTATTGCATTTTTTCTAAATTTGATTGGAGTAAGATAAGGCAATAGCTGTATCTTCTAAAACTAACCTAATTTCAAGCATCAGATTTTATCAGTTCTTCTCTGACCACTGGGAGGAAATGTATAAATTCACTATGTATTTGCTGAAGATGGTTCTTAATATTGTCCACTTTATTATCTTAAAATGTTTTTATACAGCAAAGAGTTTCACATTTTGCACTGCAAAGGACATTGCTATTCATCACGAATTCGTGACATAAGTATTGACATCTATTTTCTCTTTTCATTTTTACTGTACCATAGCTTCTATGTTGTAGTTCTACTCTGCATCAGCAGTAAGGGAATTATTTTAAAAAAAAATACTTGTTTTTTCAAACAAGAAAATAATTATGCTAAAATTTAAGTAACAATATTTCAGCTTATTAACCCATTTTGAGTTATATAGATATCAGTAACCTCTGCTGTTTGCATAAAATATTCAAATAAATACTGCACTGTCATCGTTCAGTCTCTCAGTTGTGCCCCACTCTTTGCGACCCCATGGATTGCAACACACTGGGCTGCAGCACTCCAGGCCTCCCTGTCCTTCACCATCTCCTGGAGTTTGTTCAGACAAATGTCCATTGAGTTGGTCATGCCATCCAACCACCTCATCCTCTGTTGTCCCCTTCTCCTTTGGCCTTCAATCTTTCCCAGCATCAGGGTCTTCTCTAATAGTTGGCTCTTCGCATCAGGTGGTCAAAGTACTGGAGTTTCAGCTTCAGCATCAGTCCTTCCAATGAATATTCAGGGTTGATTTTCTTTAGGATTGACTGTTCATATATCCTTGTTATCCAAGAGGCTCTCAAGAGTCTTTTCCAGCACCACGATTCAAAGGCATCAGCTCTTCAGCACTCAGGTTTCTTTACAGTCCAGCTCTCACATCAGCACATGACTACTGGAAAAACCATGGTTTTGGTTACATGACCTTTGTAGGCAAAGTAATGTCTCTGCTTTTTAATACTCTCTATAGGTATGTCATTACTTTTCTTCCAGGAGCAAGCATCTTTTAATTTCATGACTGCAGTCACTGTCTGCAGTGATTTTGGAGCCCAAGGAAATAAAGTCTGTCACTGTTTCCATTGTTTCCCCATCCATTTGCCATGAAGTGATAGGACCAGATGCCATGATCTTCACTTTTTGAATGCTGAGCTTTAGGCCAGCTTTTCCACTCTTCTCTTTTACCTTCATCAAGAGGCTCTTTAATCCTTTTCTTTCTGCCATAAGAGTGGTGTTATCTGCATATCTGAGGTTATTTATATTTTTCCCAGCAATCTCGATTCCAGCTTGTGCTTCATCTAGCCTCACATTTTGCATGATGTACTCTGCATATAAGTTAAATAAACAAATATACAGCCATGCAACCCTTTCCCAACTTGTAACCAGTCTGCTGTTCCATGTCCAGTTCTAACTGTTGCTTGTTGTCCTGCGTACAAATTTCTCAGAAGGCAGGTAAGGTGGTCTGGGATTCCCATCTCTTTAAGACTTTTCCACAGTTCTGCTCTACACAGTGAAAGGCTTTAGTGTAGTCAATGAAGTAGAAGTAGATGCTACATGTGTCTATAAACAGTGATTCAAATGGAGTCAATTCACTGACACCAAATAGATCAATAGTGTGTATACACGTAATGCTAGCAATGAAGCATGCGCCTAATATGTGTTCTAAAATGCGACTCTGATATCTTACAAGCTGTTATCATGTTTCAAAATGATAGCTAAAATGAAATATACTCTTACCAAAATAATAAAATACTGTATACATTTTATTTAAAATGAAATATAGTCTTACCAAAATAATAAAATACTATATACATTTTATTTTTTACATATAAATTTGACCTCAAATGTCCTCAATTGAACTGAACACATTTTAACTGATTGATTAGCTGCAGTGGCTAATTGGCATTTGCTTATGGTGGCTCAGACGATAAAGCGTCTGTCTACAATGCGGGAGACCTGGGTTTAATCCCTGGGTTGGGAAGACCCCTTGGAGAAGGAAATGGCAATCCACTCCAGTACTCTTGCTTGGAAAATCCCATGGACAGAGGAGCCTGGTAGGCTACAGTCCATGGGGTCGCAAAGAGTCGGACACGACTGAGTGACTTCACTTCACTTCACTTCACTTATTGTACTGAACAGTACAGATATAGATCATTTGAACCTATGTCTTTCAGAGTTGCAGCCAGTAAATTTTTTCCACTGTATTTTGCTTAATAGCTGTCAAAAGGAGATCCAGACATTATTGGTGGCAGCAAAGTAGAGATGGAAGGTAGACTTATAGTATACATTTCAAAGGAAATTTTATACAGTATTTGTTTTTTGGAAGGTATAAGAAAAGATGAACTTAATCATCATAAAATCCCAGAACTTACGAATCCCAGTATGAAGGGCTTAATGTGACAAGTGTGATCTTGCCCCCAGTAGATGAGTGTGATATGGGATTCTATTTGGTGAGTGAGCAAATAACACAGCTCATGTGCACTTCATTTAAAGACATGCTCTAGAAAATCCAGTATGTGATGTCTCATCGTTTTGAATATTTGCCCGATTGAGGACTGAGACCCTGTCTTTTCTAGTCTCTGTTTTAATCTTAGCCAAATTTAAACCTAATGGTGTGCTCACGCCTTCTGCTTGATTCTGAAACTTGGGCTCTTGACCTCCATGGATTATAGTTCCTAGTCAATATTCTGCTCCAGAAGAAAGGATTTAGTTAACAGGAGGCTAAATATTTGTTTCTTTATCTTACTGAACTTCTCCTGTGAATTTTAAGTGTCTTCCTGAAACTTCTGTAAACAGTCTGAAAAATTAAAACTCAAGAAAAGCCTGCTCACTTACGTAGAATAATTCTATTGTGATTCTGCATAAATCAAGGTTCCATAGCTCAATAAAAGGGTAATACACTGAACCAATATTTAGCAGGCAAGTTATTAAATTGTTAGTGTTTTACTCGTATTGATTTCCAGCTGACAAGAAGTGAAAACAGAAAACTATAAACTTTATGTTAAAAATAGGTCTTAAAAAACCCTCTTGTGCTGGTGGGTCTCAATCATTTCTATGGGCTTTTTTATGATAAAATAGCTTATAATAAATATTTTCATGTTCCTCTATCTTTTAATATTTCCCTTTGAAAAGCCAGGAATGGCTCCAGGCATTCACCCGCCATGATTAATGTCAGAAGCGGTGGCCTTTGTGTTACAATGTGGTATAGCTACCAGAAGTTTTCAAGGTCACTATTTCCTTCTGAAAAGTTCAAAGTAAGTTAAATATTCATAAAAATGACCTGATTTTTATGAGAGGTGCCACACTTGTTGTTTTATGACAGCCCATTTTCATGCAAAGAAATGTTCCCTCTAAATACTTGACAACCTATTCAACTGGGGATGGCATTGTAAAGCTTTTTATGATCGAGGAAAATAAGACAGATATTCGTGAGGAGTTCCTTATTATGGAAACTTTATTTCCTTTGCTAACATAATCTGCCAGAGTCAGAAGTCTCTTAACCTATCTAAATGACAAGCTGTTGGTATCTGATATGGTAATAAAATCAAGTCTTAAAACACTGAGGGTCACAGGAATTGAATTCTTTCATTACCATGCCAGTTTAATGCATCACATGTATTGGAAAGATTTCTCTCAGATGGAGAACATTTTGTTTTTAGACGTAACTCACTTAGCAGCAGTTTGGAATGGCAGGGGGAGGCAGTTGGCAGGGGGAAATGCCACCAAAACAAAAACCCCTTAATTTAGACAGAAAAGAAGGAAAAAAAGAAGGAAGAGAGAAAAGGTGGGAGGGAGAAAGGAAATGGAGGGAAGAAAGTGACCAGCACCTCTGTGGCTTTCCTCATGGTCTGCACACTGATGTTCCTCATTCCCTTATTTGGTCCTCTCTACTTCTGATCAACTTCCAAATATTTCAACACTATATTATCCTTTCCAACAATCACAGCTCACTACATAATGTTGTGGTTAAAAAGATATCCTAAATAACATAACAGAAAATAACTGATACTAATTATGTAGAATTTGATTTATGTTCACTTAATGAAAAAGGAATTTTGTTTACAAGTTATATAAGCCACTTTTTCTTTGTCTGATAATAAAATTTAAGAAGTGTTTTACCTGTGTATCTAATTCCTCTTTAATTGACAGTATCTCCTTTAATGGGCTTCCCTGGTGGCTCCACAGTAAAGAATTCACCTGCAAATGCAGGAGACGCAGGTTTGATCCCTGGGACAGGAAGATCCTCCAGAGAAGGAAATGGAAACCCACTCCAGTATTCTTGCCTGAGAGATCCCACAGACAGGGAAGCCTGGGGGACTGCAGTCCATGGGGTCATAAAAGAGTCAGACACAACAATCTCCTTTGAAAGTGAAAGTGAAAATCACTCAGTGGTTTCTGAGTGACCCCAAGGACTATACAGTCCATGGAATTCTCCAGGCCAGAATACTGGAATGGGTAGCTTTTCCCTTCTCCAGGGGATCTTCCCAACCCAGGGACTGAACCCAGGTCTCCCACATTGCAGGTGGATTCTTTACCAGTTGAGCGACCAGAGAAGCCCAAGAGTACTGGAGTAGGTTCTTTACCAACTAAGGTATCAGGGAAGCCCACAATCTCTTTTAACAGGCAAAATTTTCAGTTTCTATTATCATGTAATCTTCCTTCTACTTCTGTCAAACTATTATTAATTTCCTTGAAGAATCACTTAAATGAAAGTGAAAAATTTATTAGCTAAATAAAGCCTAGAGACAATCCTTTTCATATAGTAATCATTTCTCTAATTCAATAGAAATATGTGCATATACTGAACAATTCAAGAATGATGAAGATGAACAAACCATGTCCCTTGCTTTCAAGGCATATACAAGCTTGGTTTGTATACATGTAAACAGTGATGGACTTCCCTGGTGGTCATCTGCCTGCAATGCGCGAAACACAGGTTCAACCCCTTGGTCAGGAAGATCCCCTAGAGAAGGAAATGGAAAACCAATCCAGTATTCTTTCCTGGAGAACCCCAGGGACAGAGGAGCCTGGTGGGCTATAGTCCATGGGGTCTCAAAGAGTCAGACATGACTGAGCAACGAAGCCACAAACAGTGATGGGATAAGAAAGTATCTTGTCACTGCCACTATAAATTACAGCGAAGATTAAGTGGAAGCACACAGGGAAAACATAACAGAAGTCATTGTCTGGTGAAATAAAGAATTCATGTGTATGTTGGTATTTACTGCTGCTGCTGCTGCTAAGTCGCTTCAGTTGTGTCTGACTCTGTGCCACCCCACAGACAGCAGCCCACCAGGCTCCCCCATCCCTAGGATTCTCCAGGCAAGAACACTGGAGTGGGTTGCCAGTTCCTTCTCTAAGCTGACTGGAATAAGATATTTAGAAATAATGGGTGTGCTAAGTGGCTAAGTCATGCCCCACTCTTTGCAACCCCATGGACTGCAGCCCACCAGGCTCCTCTGTCCATGGAGTTTTCAGTCAAGAATACTGGAGTGGGCTGCTATTTCTTCCTCCAGGGGACCTTCCTGACCCAGAGATCAAATCCCTCTCTTCTATGTCTCCTGCATTGCAGGCTTATTCTTTACCCACCGAGTCACTGGGGTAACCCTATGACAATGGGTAAGTCATGGGTAAGTATTAGGCATATTAGGATTGCGTTCAGACCAGTACTTTCATTATAATATTTATGGGTGGATTATACTAGTAAAAGGCTGAAAGATTTTCTTAGAAAAACAAATACTTTGAATTTTTGATCACCATTCTAAGAGATTCAACTTTTTCTTTTAAGCAATTGAAAGTCACCTAATATTTTGGGTAGAGAGTGCTGTAAGTATATTTGCATTATCATATCAACATTCCATGGGTTTATGTATTTCTGCAAAGGAGATAGAGTAGGACTATATAATAACTTATCAAAATGTAAAGAATGGCCACAACTATATTTACAACATGTATTTACTATATCATATGTCTCATAGACTCAACACTACTCATATCAAGCACATGTATAATAGTGCTTGCCAAAAATACATTGATTGCAGGGGTGAATTTCTAAAATCCAAAACAGGATCATAGTAAAGAGAAGAAAAATGCACTGAATGAGTGGGGCATTAAAATAATAATCACGAAAGAACTGAAATAGGAAAGACAGTCTTTTTTTTTCACTTATAATAAACTTAAACATCATTCAAAGTTGGGGAAATCAGTTGGATATTTTAGTTCTTTCTTTTGGAGCTTAAAAAAAAGATGCCCAATATGTGAAAAATGCTTATTTTTTTTTCCTTTTTATCTTCAATAATTGAATTGGATAGTAATTATGGAGAAAGTCAATATAAGTCTTTGTGAAGAGTTTTACCTATGTATAATAGAACATTGTCTTATGAGAGCCTATAATGACAAAGAAAAATCATTAACCAAAACATTAATATGCATCAAAATAATGTACCAGAAGGTATGAATAATGATAAAAACATTTTCCTTCTTTCTCTCTTATTTTCCATATTTACTATACCCAGTCTACGCTGATACACAAGGTTAGAGAGATGAAAAGTAAACTACTATTTATTAAGTACTTTTAGGTCATATTTTACATATAATTTTGTCTAAACTGGCCATTACATTAAGCACTTCTAGTATAAAAACAGGCAGGTTAGATACAGTCCTTATTTCATGGAGCTCACAGTCTAGTAGAGAAAATAGAAATTATATAAGTAATTACAACAAAGTGTGGAATATATCTTTGCAGTCCATGGGGTTGCAAAGAGTAGGACATGACTGGGTGACTGAAAAACAACATGAATTCTATCTTAAGGATGTTATGGGAGCAGAGAGTCCTAAGCTAGATAAGGGTTCAAGAATCCTGAAGGAAGAGATATTTAAAATGAGACAGGAGAGAAGCATAGATGTAAGTCTGGCAAAGGGACACAGGATGAAGAGGATGAACAAGCCCATGTACCTGGAGAATAGAGTTCATGGGAAACCATGATGGCGATCAAGGTTAAAGGGGAATGATGGGAAAATCCGGGGATGTCATGTCTGTCCCGTCAAAGGTTCTAGGCATTGACAAAGACTCTGAACATCAGTATAAAATTAGCCTCCAATTAAAATAAATAAATTTAAATTAAAAAATAAAATAAAATATTGACTCTAGGTATCATGTGGAAATGAATCGAGTGAGGTTAAAAATGAAAGATGAGAGACAGGTTTAGGGGTTGTAGGACAAACTACCCAAAAAATGAGATTATCTAAGGATGTTGGTAGTAGGATCAGAGTAAATTGAGTAGATAAGACTCTAAAGTAAGATAATTATTTTTTATTGATTAGATGTAGGAAGTGAAAAAAAAGGGGTAAACCATGGTTCTTACATTTTGGACTTGATAAACTAGTTGTCTGTTAATAATACACACTGGGATGTGAAAGAATGGCCAAGAACTAGGTTTGAAGCTTCAGTGAGAAATGGGAGATGAGTTTGTTTCACATATACTGAGTTAGTTGTGACAATGAACATTTATCACAGAGTTTTCACAAGTCAATTGTATACAGGAGTCTGCTGCTCTAGAGAGAATGGGACAGGAAATAAAAATTTATAGTCGTCATAATACAGATGGTTATTGCAGCCAGTGGGTTAGATAAAATTTCTAAGGAAAGTATGTAGGCAAAGTAGTAGAGAGATCTAAAAATATAGTCTTGTTTTGGAGCATCTACATTTGAAACCTGGCTAGAGGGGAAAAAAAAAATCATAGGCAGAAACTGATAGGACTGAAACAAGGAAACATGATTTTAAAGAGAACAAGAGAAGAAAAATTTCCTTTAGGAGAAAATGGCTACTATAGGCAAATGCTATCAGGAGATGAAACAAATTAAAAATTGAAATGCACATAGTAACTAGATACAACGAATAATGGAAACAGCAGTTTGGAGGGAGAAAAAAAAAAAAAACCACTAGAACAGCTTCAAAAGCTGCTGATGGGTAAGGAAGTGAACTGAAAACATGGTGGTAAAACAGCAAATAGCTCTTTCAGGTTTTGGAAACTGTTTTCTGGTTGACTGACTAGCCTGTGGTTATTGGGTTGGTTTTGAAGTTGGAGGAGAGTTAACTGAGTTTCATTGCTCTTTTGGTCTTTGAGAATGTATTGTTATGAGTGAGCCAGAGCTATGTGATAAAAATTATCCTCAAATAGGTCTTCCCTGCTGGTTCAGCGGTAAAGAATCCACCTGCCAATGCAGGAGACACGGGTTCGATCCCTGGTCCAGAAAGGTCCCACATGCCAGGGAGTAACTGAGCTGAATCACAACTACCGAGCCTGTGCTCTAGAGTCTGGGACCTGCATCTACTGAGCCCATGAGCCCTGGAGCCCATCATTGGTAACAACAGAAGCCACTGCAATGAGAAGCCCATGCACTGCAATGAAGAATAGCTCCTGCTCGCCATAACAGAGAAAAGCCCTCACAGCAATGAAGACCCTGCACAGCCGAAACTAAATAAATTAGCCTTAAGTAAAATAAGGGACATCTCTTCAGTTGCACTAGAAGACACAGGGAGTTGGAAGAAAGGAGGGCTGAAAGGGGTGGAGGTTGTTGTATTTGATAGTGGGCAGCTGAAGGACTTCATGGTAAAGATTCCTTTTTTCTCTATAAGGTAACAAAATATCTAAAGTCAGGGAGTAAAACATGGAGGGAAATCAATAGTTAGAAAAGTTTAGATTTGGAGTAGAGTGAAGGAAAGTGGGTCAGTTCAGTGGCTCATTGGATTTCTGGCCATTGCTAATAAACCTAAGTGAGATTTCTGGCTATACACTGACAGCCCCATCAGGCTGTCTGTTTTTCCCAGAAGAACTGAGCCAGTTGCGGTGGAGGTTTTAGTTGCTAAGTCGTGCCCAACCCTTGCGACCCCATGGGCCGCCAGGCTCCTCTGTCCATGGGGTTCTCCAGATACGAATACTGGAGTGGCTTGCCATTTCCTTCTCCAGAGAATCTTCCCAACCCAGGGACTGAACCTGGGTCTCCTGCAGCTAGGCACAAAGGGGGACCAGGGGATACTCTTGGATTCACCAAGGAATGGAGTTGTTTTTGCTTTTTCCCTTCCAAACAAGGCTTTAGAAGTACAATCAGAATTGATGGTGGAAGATATTGGCAAGATATCAGAATATACAATGAGCCATAAATTCTAAAGTGAATAGGGGTGAAAATGGAGACAGATTAGATCAAAAATAGGGAACTATAGAAACATAGTAGAAACCCGCAGACAACATTTTGCTGACAAAGGTCTGTGTAATTAAAGCTACAGTTTCCCAGCAGTCATGTACGGATGTGAGCGTTGAACCATAAAGAAGGTTGAGCACCAAAGAATTGATGCCTTTGAGCTGTTGTGTTGGAGAAGACTCTTAAGAGTCCCCTGGACAGCAAGGAGATCAAACCAGTCAATCCTAAAGGAAATTAATCTTGAATGTTCATTGGAAGAACTGATGCTGAAGCTGAAGCTCCAATACTTTGGCCACCTGTTGCAAAGAGTCAACTCATTGTAAAGACCCTGATGTTGGCCAATATTGAAGGCAAGAGAAGAGGATGACAGAGAATGAGATGATTTGATGGCACCTCCAACTTAGAGGACATGAATTTGAGAAAATTCTGGGAGATAATGAAGGACAGGGAAGCCGAGCATGCTGCAGACCATGGGGTTGCAGAGTCAGACATGACTTAGCAGCTGAACAACAATAGCAAAGGAGGGTTCAGAGGTCAAAGAAGACAAATAATTCACAGGAGGATGTCACTGAAACAGACACATGGGCGGTTGGATCAGAAAGTGGACTGACCACATCTGTGATTGCCAGTGGCTTGTTGGGAAGAAGACAGGAACTGATCCTCCAAGTGCTTGTCTGATGCAGTAGGCAGGAATATTTACTGGAAATGAATGCAAAGATCTTGAACTGCAATTTATTCAAAATGTCAGTGGAGATAAAGGCTCTAGTCTACAAGCTACTGGGGGGAACTGGCTTGAAATGCTATGAGAGATTGTCTAAGAGAAATGGCATCCCATTAGAATGGGAAGAATCTCTTTAGTTTAAAAACTAAAACAGAGAAGAGGTGAGGAAAGGAGCTTAGAAGAACAGTGATCCAATCACTGCAGCATGGAATTAGTAAGACACAGACCTGCACCAGCCTCCGTCAAAGGCTCAGTACTAGAGAGTAAGTGGCCCCAACATGGCACATGCCAACCTCAGGAGAGAGCTAGTTCTCAGTGGCTTCACACATATATCGGGAAATTTCACTGAATAAATTGAAAGGTTAGAAATGTTCGTCTGTCACATTGGAGTGCATATATCTTTTCAGATTATGGTTTTCTCTGGCTATATGTCCAGGAGAAGGATTGCAGAATCATACAGCAGCTCCATTTTTAGTTTAAAGATCCTCCATACTGTTCTCCGTAGTGGCTGTACCAATTTACATTCCCACAAGCAGTGGAGGAGGATTCCCTTTACTCTATACCTTCTTCAGCATTTATCATTTGTAGACTTTTTGATGATGGTCATTCTGATAGGTGTGAAGTGACAATTCATTGTGCTTTTGTCTTCATTTCTCCAATAATTAGTGATGTTGAGTATCTTTTCATGTGCCTGTTG
Source organism: Ovis aries (assembly GCF_016772045.2). Lineage (NCBI taxonomy): Eukaryota > Metazoa > Chordata > Mammalia > Artiodactyla > Bovidae > Ovis > Ovis aries. Next base: position 108,901,483 of record NC_056055.1, read on the forward strand.
GCCATCTGTATGTCTTCTTCAGAGAATTGTCTGTATAGATTTTTGAAAAGATACATGCACCTCAGTTTTCATAGCAACATTATTTACAAAAGCCAAGGCTTGGAACCAACCTAAATGTCCATCAACAGATGAATGGATAGAGAAGACGTGGTATATTTATATAATGGAGAATTGTACTACTCAGTCATTAAAAAGAATGAAATAATGTTATTTGCAGTAACAAGGATGGATCTTGAGATTCATCTACTTAATGGATCTGAGATCCATCCATTTCATACAAAGTGAAGTAACTCACACAGAGAAACACAAATATATGATATCACTTATACATGGAGTCTAAGAAAAAAAAACATTGATACAAATGGATTTATATGCAAAATAGAAATAGACTCATAGACATGGAAAACAAACTTATGGTTACCACAGACAAAAAAGTTGGGCAGGGATAAATTAGGAATTTGGATTAACTTGTACACACTACTATATAAAAGAAATAACAACAACAAAAAAAAGACCTACTGTATATCACAGGGAATTATACTCAATATTTTTTAATGACCTATAAGAAAAAAATGATTTGAAAAAAATAGATATTTTGTGTGTATAACTTAATTACCTTTGCCATACCCCTGAAACTAAGAGAAGATTGAAAATCAACTATACTTCAATAAAAATTAAGAAATTGTTTATCACAAAATAGGAATTCTTAAGGGTACAAGTAGATGGTGTTAAGACAGAAAGTTAAAGGTGTGAGATGGCGAAAGAAGAGAGCGAGGTTCATCCTGGAAAGAGTGCTATATGACGTGGTGGTCTGGACAATAGGTACTGGAATATGGGGTGCACTCAAAAATTCAGCAGGAGTGAAGAAAGAGCTCCCAGGTAATGGTAGGTGATGGGGTGTTGTTTGTCTCATATGTGGTTACGTGTAGGTGGCAACACATGTGTTGTCCTTATATCTTTTGTTTGCAGCAGAGTCCGCATGATAGGCTTTGTGAGCGTCAGAAGGCAGTGGCCTTTATGTCCACAAATGGGTACCAATTTACAGCGTAGGGGGCTGGAGCCCATAGTGTTGATGGAACTTGGAGAAAATAACCTGGCTACAGATAATGCTCTACTTACTTTTATCACCCACCTGCCAGGACATGTCAGTAAACACAGGTTAAAGATAAAAAGCCCTTCCAATTTTTTGCTAAGTTACTTAGCAAGGCCTCAAGTCACACTTAAATGAGCATATAACTTCCTTCCTCCTCGACTGCACTGCAGAGAATTCATATATCCTTTAAAGTAGAATATCAGTTTATCTCTCTCCTTGAGGGTTTCTCTGTTCCCAAAGTAATTTTTTTTCTTACATTTTTGCATTGGATTTCTTCTACTACTATTGCAGACTTTTATTTCTTTTATTCTTCACAATAAATTTACATTCTTAACTCTAATAAAGACACCACGAATTACAGGAAATACCTTTGATTTCTGTGACAAATATTTTCAGGCATTTTATTCATCATATGAAATTGTATTCATTGGAAGGACTGATGCTGAAGCTGAAACTGCAATACTTTGGCTACCTGATGTGAAGAACTGACTCATTGGAAAAGACCCTGATGCTGGGAAAGATTGAAGGCAGAAGGAGAAGGGGATGACAGAGGATGAGATGGTTGGATGGCATCACTGACTCGATGGGCATGAGTTTCAGCAAGCTCTGGGTGTTGGTGTTGGACAGGGAAGCCTGGTGGGCTGCAGTCCAGGTCACAAAGAGTGGGACATAACTGAGCAACTGAGCTGAAATGAATACATATAGAAATGATTTTATCATATGTCAGGTGATATTGAGTGGTATGAATTTGAAAGCCAAAGTGCGTGTCCAATACAGGATCATAGGTTTGAGCTGTCAAATTGGTCCTGTCTTCAATATAATGCATATTCTCAAAGATTATTGAAATTAGAAGCAAGCTAGCCTTTTCAATGGTTTTTGTTATAAAGTTATAGAAAGTATGTAAATAAGAATATCCCAGACTTTCAGAACACATCTACACTCCCTTACAAAGCCACTGCCCTCATGCTATCTATGACTAAATCTTGATTCTTTCAAGCTAGCATTGAAAGAAGTCCAAAATCTAGACTGAAAACTATTGCTTCCTCCATACACCTCAGTTTCCAGACTGACCCTTGGGTTTTCCTTTTCAGGGAGCCATCACTCTGCATCATCTGGGAGTCGGAAAGCTCTAGGGCTGTCTTGAATACTTATTTCAGGCATGTGTGACCTTTTCCAGGTCAAAAAGCAGTGTCCCATATATTTATTGGGTGGCTCAGAACACAGCTGGCATCCCTATATGGGGGACACCATGAAAGAGTCCCAGCAGATGTCGGGAACGATGCCTCATACTTGCTCTATACATACTGTTTTCCCCTGTATGTGCATATCTGTGATAAAGTTAGATTATCAAGTTAGACACGGTAAGGGACTTCCCTGGTGGCTCAGACTGTAAAGAATCTGCCTGCAACGCAGAAGACCCAAGTTCAATCCCTGGGTTGGGAAGATGCCCTAGAGGAAGAAACGGCAACCCACTCCAGTGTTCCTGCCTGGAAAACCCATGGACAGAGGAGCCTGGTGGATTACAGTCCATGGGGTAGCAAAGAGTCAGACTTAGCAAAGAGTCAGACTCAGTAAAGAGACATGACTTAGTGAATAACACTTTCACTTTCCTTAGGCACACTAAGAGAATAAAACCAGTAACCAACAATAAAGTAGAACAATTATAATGAATTATTGTAATAAAGGTTATGTGAATCCTGCACAAATATAACTCCTTTTCTGCCTTAACTAAGAATCTATGGCTGTAATTTTTGCAGTCTGAGATGTGACAACAAAACTAGGACAGTGTCTTTTTCTTCTGCACAGTTTCACAAATAGAAGAGTCATTGGGTTTAAAGATGAAGTTAGTAACTTCAGCATGGCGTGTGTGCTCGGTTTTTTCAGACTCTTTGAGATCCCAAGGACTGTAGCCCACCAGGCTCCTCTGTCCACAGGATTCTCCAGGCAAGAATACTGGAGTGGATTGTCATTCCCTTCTCAGTCTCCAGCATCTCCTGCATTGGCAGGCAGATTCTTTACCACTGAGTCACTAGGGAAGCTCTTAGCATACTGATGGCTTTTTGTTGTTGTTGTTGTTTTGAGAACTTTCACATAACCAATACAGTATTGTAAAGTAAAATAAAGTAAAAATAAAAATTAAAAAAAAACAAGCATTTTTATGGCTTCTCTTTGGCATATTCAAATTTTCAGCATTACTGTCCTTGAGCTTTGAGGCCATTTTAAAGAAAAGTAAGGGCCACCTGAATACTAGTGCTGTGATATTGAGACAGTCAATACAATATCCTGATGTTACTAAGTGACTAAGGGGCAGGACATGATGGACAAGGGGATAACTCTGGCCCCAGTTCTTGGCGGGATGCAAGGAGGTAGGGAGAGACTACATCACAGTGCTCAGAATGGTGTGCAAAGTTAACTTATAAGTTAGTTCTTTCTGGAATGTTCCACTTACTATTTTCTAATTGCAGTTGACCATGGTAACTGACACCACAAGAGGTGAAAGGACTGTGCCTTATTGTGCTACATATTCAATAGATGTTTGAGTTCTGACCAGGTGTTAGGCTATGGCTTCTGATTTCTCTATTATCCAAATTGACACACCTACGGTCACAACCTGGAGAACAATTTTCATCTTAGAGCCATCACAAATCCTAGTTATCTCTGAAGAACTATATTTGTCAAATTGTCTCTGAACCCCAGTAAGGTGTTGTGTCAACAGTTCCCATTCAGCATCTGTCTGGCTTTATCAACCACCTTTCAACATGCACGAATCAATCTCATTGCCTCGGTTCTGATATTGATGAGTAGAAGGCAATGACCCTGCTTCCCTTTCTGTGTATTCCATGCTTTTAGTAGGTACTAGTAATGGCTTGCTGGAAAATAGAGCAGTTAATTTGGGAGATCTCCCTGAAAGAAAAGTTTGTTTTGTTTTGTTTTTAGTATTTTGGAAATATTATCTCTACCATGATCTTTGATTCTTATGTATGAATTACATATATAACAGAATTTGGACAAGATGTATAACAGAATTTGGACAAGTGAATTAAGATACAAATGAATTTATTTACAAAACAGAAATAGACATATATATCAAAAACATTTAGAGGAAACATGGGTGGGAGGGATAAGCCAGGAGCTTGAGATGAACACACATACACTACTTTACATAAGATAGATAACCAGCAAGAAGGTGCTGTATAGTATAGGGAGCTCTACTCAATACCAGGCTCCTCTGTCCATGGGGATTCTCCACTCCAAGAATTCTGGACTTGGTTGCCATGCCCATCTCCATGGGATCTTCCCAACCCAGGGATTGAACTCAGGTCTCCTGAATTGCTGGTGGATACTTTACCATCCGAGCCACCAGGAAAGCCCAAATATATGTATGAAGTGAAGTGAAAGTCACTCAGTCTTGTTTGACTCTTTGTGACCCCATGGACTATACAGTCCATGGAATTCTCCAGGCCAGAATACTGGAGTGGGTAGCCCTTCGCTTCTCCAGGGAATCTTCCCAACCCAGGAATTGATTCCAGGTCTCCCACATTGCAGGTGGATTCTTTACCATTTGAAGAAATAAGAGAAGGAAGAAAATAAACACATTGATTGATGTTTCTTTTTAAACTTTAACTAAGAAAAAGGTGAAATAAGAAGGACCTTAGAAACCACCTCTGTCCTTTTATTTTTTACTATTATTTTTTAAGGGAGTTGTTTCTGTTTTTTATTTTTATTTCAGGACAATATGTGGCCCACTGTTGCTTAAATGCTGAGATTCATTACCTGGGCATCTTTTCTCTTTTTCTTTTTCCTTCAGGACAGTATTTTGACCTCACTTTCTCTACCTCTCTGTGGGATTCATTCATTATCCCAAATAGAAATTTAAAAGCAAGGTTCTAAAAAAAGACACGGCCAGTTCACATAAAATTGTTAATTCTAAGAAATTATATACATTAAAGAGGTGTAATTCTAGTGGAAAACTAAACAACACACACAAAAAAACCATAATTATCAGTAAGAACTCTAAAATATGTATAGAGCTATTTTAACTAGTTCTGCTGCTGCTACTGCTAAGTCGCTTCAGTTGTGTCCGACTCTGTGTGACCCCACAGACGGCAGCCCACCAGACTCCCCCGTCCCTGGGATTCTCCAGGCAAGAACACTGGAGTAGGTTGCCATTTCCTTCTCCAATGCATGAAAATGAGAAGTGAAAGTGAAGTCGCTCAGTTGTGTCTGACTCTTAGCGACCCCATGGACTGCAGCCTAGGCAAGAGTACTGGAGTGGGGTGCCATTGCCTTCTCTGTTAACTAGCTCTAATTTCTGATAAATTTATAAGATGATGCAATCTTTTTCAATTTCATGGCCCAGGCTTAGTGTCTTTCCTATGGAAACACTGCCTAACGATTAATTCATTCAAATGCCCCTACTCCATCTGTAGTCATTGTAGAGTGGAGGTATTCAGAGTTCGAACCTAAAACATCTCTCCTCTATTTTGTTCAAGAAGGCATGTCTATAGCTAGTTAGAGTCCCGGGAGTCTTCAGGGTCAGGGAAAAAAAACTCAGCTTTAATGAGCACTCTTCTTAGAAAATACAACACTGCACACTCGTGGCACTCATCACTTCGCTTTAGTTGTCTCCAATGGCAGCTGCTGCTTTTATTACCATATAAAATATCTGACTGCTTTTGTAATAAAGAAGCTAAACATCCCACTGCTCTCTTCCTAGGCAAAGGGAGCCATAAAAGTGCCATTAGTGAACTCGATCCTTTCTAGTTAATAAAATACACCACGGAGGAAGGGGGAGAATCAGTGTCGACTGGCCCTGCAAGTCTCCTAAGAAACCAGGAGCACTGTATTGTGTCTCTAACTGTTTGATGGTTCTGTCCAGAACAGAGAGGATCTGCCCCCAGCTCCCCCTTCCACGTGGCAAGATGCTTGTGGTTCTTCATCATGTGCTTGGGAGATGTCCACACTGGCTGGTGAAGTGCTCAGGCTGAAGGACATCCTGAACTGGGAAGCATTTGAGGGAGGACTGTTTGTTGTTCAGTCGCTAAGTTGTGTCCCTCTCTTTGAACCCCATGAACCACAGCATGCCAGGCTTCCCTGTCCTTCTTGTCATTTTTTTAAATGCCTATTTTGACGTCTGGGTTTCCCTGATGGCTCAGTGGTAAAGAATCCACTTGCAGTGTAGGAGATGCGGGTTCAATCCCTGGGTCGGGAGGATTCCCCTGGAGAAAAAAATGGCAACCTACTCTACTATTCTTGCCTGAACAATCCCATGGACAGAGAACCTGGAGGGCTACAGTCAATGGGGTGGCAAAGAGTGGGACACAACCGAGCATGTTCTGGGAGCGGGGGTGGGATTGGGAAGTGGATTTGATGTCTGGAGAATCAAAACAACTCACCTAGACTGGGAAAATAAAGCACATATTCGCCCTCATGAGGTTTACAATGGATTGTGATGAAGCAAAAAGTAGTAAGTTTAATGAAAACAGAAATGTAAGATAGTTTAATACAGCAGAAAACCACATGAGCTCAGTCATCATCTATTTGGAATCTATGATAATTTATATGAGACTTAAAGAATAGTTTCTTTGGACTCCTTAATAGAAATGCGTTTGCTAAGTCAATGAGAAGGATTTGGAGATTTAACAGTGAGCCTTCACATACCTAAAAGTGTAAATTCCCACAAAACTATGTTTATTGCCAGAAAAAGATTCAGACAAAGCAAGATTTAAAAATCTCTGTTACCTAAATTAGATGCCAGGACTTAGAGATATCTGTGTGGCCCAGAGCAGGGTAGAGCAACACCCTACAAGCCATGTGAGTTAGAGTAAAATAATGAAAAGAGCATGCGCTCTAGAGTCAGACCTCCTAGCCAGTCTCAAGTGCACCCTCACCAACAGGGATGGACAGTGTCCTAAAGCACTCCATCTGTAAGACGGGAATAATACAGAATATATTTCACTCATTTAAATGAATGAAATTAAAGAAAAGAGGGAATTGATGTATGTAACAGTTTTCTAAGTACTTGGTGTGTACAAATATATATAAATATACATATATATGTATAGTATATATACTACATATATAGTATATATAGTAATAATATAGTAATAATATAGTATATATATAGTGTATATATAGTATAAATATATATATGTATATAAATGAAATATATTGAATAGTTAGCATATTCCAGATATTTATTTAAAGATCAGAATAGAACAAAGCACATGTTTATGTGTATGTGTATGTGTTTCTATATTTAAATATGCATGTGTACCCATGCATGTATGTGTGAAACTGATTCAGTCTGACTCTTTGAAACCCCATGGACTATAGCCTGCCAGTCTCCTCTATCCATGGATTCTCCAGGCAAGAATACTGGAGTGAGTTGCCATTTCCTTCCCCAGGGAATCTTCTCCACCCAGGGACTGAACCCAAGTCTCCTGAGTCTCCTGCATTGGTAGGCAGGTTCTTTATCACTAGCGCCACCTGGGAAGCTTGGGCTAAGATCTTTACATTAACGGCTGGAATTCAGTAGTACTCTAGTATGTTTTCTATATATGTAAGTAATTATGTTCATTAGGGCACAAGAATCATGCTATTTGAGGGTATCAGTCTATCTTTTGTGTCCTTTTATATGTGGTGTCCAACATCTTGTATTTCAAGGGAAGCTAAGGATGAGCTAAAGCCATGCGCTCCCTAATGCAAATGAACTGAGGAAAAGCACGTAAAAATGGCAGGATTCAGTAGACACAGAAAATGGTAAGACTGCTGTCATCAAAACTTTAAAGAATAGGTGTAAGCTGAACGAACCCATCAAATTGTGAGCATTTGCAGAATTTACTATTACTAGGGAAAAGAGAAATGCCAGAAATGTGCTCAATATTTCCTCCCTTCCCTCCTTCCTTCTCTTCCATCCCTACCTCTATCCTTCCCTCCCTTTCTTCTACTCTCCCTTCCTTCTTGGTAGATAGATAAAGCCTATTACTGATCTCAATCTTTGTAATTCTTCTGTTCATTTTTAAAATACAGCTTCCTCCCGCATATCACCTGTCAGACACACAGAGATCACTAGAGGATGGATGTAGATTGGCAAGGTTGCAGCTGGAGCTGAGACTGGGCTGAGGATCCAGAAGGCATCCCAAGACTGGTGAAGGGATGGACAGGAAGTTCTGGATGGCTTGAGCCTGAGAAACAAGGAAATGCCAGGAAAGAGCACTGGAAAAGATACTTGCATCTGTTCACAGGAAGAAAAGTCTCCGGGAAAACAAAACAAAACAAAACACATTTTTGAATATGATTATTAGTTTGCTCTTGGTTGTTGTTCAATCACTGTTGTGTCCAACTCTTTGAGACCCCATGAACTGCAGCATGCCAGGCTTCCCTGTCCTCCACTATCTCCCAATGTTTGCTCAAACTCATGTCCATTGAGTCAGTGATGCTCTCTAACAAGGTCATCCTCTGCCAGCCTCTTCTCCTTTTGCCTTCAATCTTTCCAAGCATCAGGGTCTTTTCCAATGAGTTATCTCTTCACGTCAAGTGGCCAAAGTACTGGAGCTTCAGCTTCAGCACCAGTCCTTCCAATGAACATTCAGGGTTGATTTCCTTTAGGAATGACTGGTTTGATCTCCTTGCAGTCCAAGGGACTCTCAAGACCTTCTCCAGCACCACAATTGAAAAGCATCACTTCATCGGTGCTCAACCTTCTTTATGGTCCACCTCACATCTGTACATGACTACTGTAAAAACCATAGCTTTGACTAGATGGGCATTTGTCAGCAAAGTGATGTCTCTGCTTTTTAATATGCTGTCTATGTCTGTCAGAGCTTTCCTTCCAAGGACCAGACATCATTTAATTTCATGACTGCAGTCACCATCCACAGTGATTTTGGAGCCCAAGTAAATAAAATCTGTTCCTGCTTCCACTATTTCTTCATCTATTTGCCGTGAAGTGATGGGACCAGATGCAATGATCTTTGTTTCTTGAATGTTGAGTTTCAAGCCAGCTTTTTTCTCTCTCCTCTTTAACCCTCATCAAGAGGCTCTTTAGTTCCTCTTCACTTCCTGCCATTAGAGTATCATCTGCATGTCTGAAGTTGTTGATATTTCCCACGGCAATCTTGATTCTAGCTTGTGAGTCATCCAGCCTGGCATTTTACAAGATGTACTCTGCATATATGTGAAATAAGCAGGGTGACAATATACAGCCTTGTCATCCTCTTTTCACAGTTTTCAAACAGTCCATTGTTCCATGTCTGGTTCTAACTGCTGCTTCTTGACTCCCATACAGGTTTCTCAGGTGGTCTAGTATTCCCATTTCTTTAAGGATTTTCTACGTTTATTGTGATCCACACAGTCAAAGACTTTCACACGGTCAACGAAGCAGACATAGATGTTTTTCTGGAATTCCCTTGCTTTTTCCATGAGCTAATGAATGCTGATAATTTGATCTCTGGTTCCTCAACTTATTTGAAACTCAGCTTGTACATCTGCAGGTTTTCAGTTCATATAATATCGAAGCCTAGCTTGAAGGATTTTGAGCATAACCTGGTTAGCATGTGAAATAAGCACAATTGTATGGTAGCTTGAACATTCTTTAGCACTGCCCTTTTTTGGGACTGGAATGAAAACTGACCTTTTCCAGTCCTGTGGCCACTACTGAGCTTTCCAAATTTGCTAACATATTGAGTGCAGCTCTTTAATAGCATCATCTTTTAGGGTTTGAAATAGCTCAGCTGGAATTCCATCACTTCTGCTAGCTTTGTTTGTAGTAATGCTTCCTAAGGTCTACTTGACTTTGTGCTCCAAGATGTCTAGCTCAACCCAGTGGTTATCTGGGTCATTAAGACCATTTTTGTATAGTTGTGTGTAGTCTTGCCACCTCTTCTTAATCTCTTCCACTTCTGTTAGGTCCTTACCATTTCTGCCCTTTATCATGCCCATTCTTGCATGTAATATTCCCTTGGTGTCTCCAGTTTTCTTGACGAGATCTCTAGTTTTTCCCATTCTATTGTTTTCCTCTATTTCTTTGCATTGTTCACTTAAGAAGGCTTTCTTATCTCTCCTTGTTATTCTCTGAAGCTCTACATTCACTAGGGTATATCTTTCCATTTCTCCCTTGCCTTTCACTTTTCTTCTTTCCTCAGCTGTTTGTAAAGACACCTCAAACAAATATCATGACTGCATGGGAAAATGTGATTACAGATGGTCTAGGGAGAGCAGAAAAAAAGAATTCTCAGTTCAGGTATGAGAAAATGGCAGGAGTCCAGTGCTCTAAGGATTTGAAAAGCAGATAATAAATAGAACACAGAGTTTACTATTTTACCTATTTTATTGAAAGTTTCTATCTCTGAACCGGGGCTTCTGCCAATGCAGAAGGTGCAGGACATGGCTTCTATCCCTGGGTTGTGAAGATCCCCTGGAGAAGGAAATGGCAACCCACTCCAGTATCTTGCCTAGAAATTCCCAAGAACAGAGGAACCTAGTGGGTTATTGTCCATGGGGCTGCAAAGATTCGGACATGACTTAGTGACTAAGCAAAGCAAAAAAGAAAAAAAAAAAAAGAAAAGAAAGAAAGGAAAAGCATCTCTGAACCATCTGAAAAGAAAGTGATATTTAATTTAAGGACAGAGAAGGGGAGATATCATAAAATGATCCCAAAAATGCCAGATTTTTCCAGATGGACCATGTATTGATTCAGAAGATTTAACAGCCCACATTTAAATGCCTAGAATAGAGTTTTTATAAGGTCAATGTTTCACTGAAATTTTATTGAATAATTAGTCTTCTAAACTCTAAATGAGAAACTAAAATGATCTTATGTACACAAAATGACTGAGGACACTGGATGATTTTTAATCAGGTTGTTAATTGACTTTCTCTTTAATTTTTTTGAATGATCAGTTATAATACTTTCAATTACAATGGATGTTAATTTCTGCTCCAGTTTGGTTCCCTACCTTCATGTTCGTGCTGCTTTACTCTATTTTCCTATTTACTATCATTACTGCTGGTAGTTTTTATAACACTATCTGATTCAGTTTTCTTAATCCTGAGTTGATTCATCTGAACTAAATACATTTTTCCATGTGTCAGTTACGCTTGATTATCTTCTTGAAATTCACATAGCTTTTAACAGCTAATTTAACAAATTTCACAAATACATTAAATATTTTTCATTATTCTTGTTAGGAAAGAAAAAACAGATGCTGAGTGAATATTATAGGAATACTATTATGCAATTCATAATATAGTTGACATCAATGAAGTAATTACATATTTGCAGGCTTTCTCTATGTGTGCTCTTATCTTCAGCAAAACAGACACAAAATATGACTGTGTTTGAGTCAGTGAAACTAACTACAGGGGAAGTTTATTTATCTTCCGTCACTGGAAAATGAGAAGTTTACCTTAATAAAGTTTTTGCACATAGATGGCTTTTCCAGAAAACTGAATTTTATGCCTTTAAATACTAACTTTAATGTTTATAACTGGTTTTATGGATATTTAAACCACATGTTTCATGGAATTTTTTGCTTTTTTAAACAGGGAAACTGAGCATGATTTAAACTTTTCTTGACAGCTGCGGGTCAAAAAAATGATTTTATCCTCCTGCGATTAAAGGACCTAAGAGGTTAGAAAGTCTTTCAAGTGATGATGAACTTGGCCATAAAGCGGAGGAACGTACAAGCAGTGGTCACATCATGGTTAAAGAACTGGACAGTTCAATATTTTCCTCATGGGCTTTAGTTGTTAATTCAATTGTTGCAGCCAGTCTTGACGGTGGAAGTCAGTAAAACCCAAAGCACTTTAAAGGAATGTGCATTTACAAGTACGAAAAATATTTCTTATCGAACCTAACACAGTGAAGACTTACATAATCCAGGCCAGAGCAAGAGTTGTCAGAAATACTCAGGCAGGTTTGCATTCAGGTAAATAATCCTTTATAAAAGCTCTCATACTTCATGGCTTAGAGAAAGAAGAGACACAGCGTGACTAACAGACATTGCGATGTTGAATTCAAATTGTTGCAAGAAGCTTCTGAATCCTTCAGCAACTGTGGCCAGAGAGACTGAATTTTCTGTAATTACAATATGTGTGTGCTAAGCCACTTCAGTTATGTCTGACTTTTTGCGACCCTATAAACTGGAGCCCACCAGGCTCCTCCGTCCAAGGGATTCTCCAGGCAGGAATACTGGAGTAGGTTGCCATGCCCTCTTCCAGGGGATCTTCCCCACCCAGCCATTGAATCCCTGTCTCCCGTATGCCTTTTGCACCTGCAGGTGGCTTCTTTATCACTAACGTGACCTGGGAAGCCCAATTACAATATAAGATTTGATAACTAGAGAGTTAATGGTAATTGAAAAAGAAATTCAATGCATTTCAGAGATGTGAGTACTGTGACATACAGAACCAGGATAGTGGAAGGAGAGGATTGGCCAGATCAACGATGACACTTCGACAGTCCTTTGTGTAAAGTCTTTCCCTAAATCCCCGGGAAAAAGGAATTCAATTCTTTCTTGCCTGAGTCACCAGGGAAGATATAACATATTTGAAAATGCTACATCATTCATTCTGAACTGTAGGCTTTAGTTGATCTCAACTTGTTCATTTCCTTTTAAAAATATTTCTAGGTAAAAGTGTCCCTAGAAGAATTTTAAGAACAACTATTCCTTAAAGTACTTCTAAAGAAAAAACTCCACCGGTAATACTAAAGTAAAAATACAATCTGTGGTTGGCATAAATATTTTATAACACATTAATTTTAAGACTAATGTCAATCTCTTAAATGAAGACATCTATTTTCTTCTTCATCAACTTTCTTTATTAAAATGATTTTCTCAGATTTTGTTATCTTCAATCTGCAGCAGCCTTTAGGAATCTCTTTGCTTCATCAAAACCCTATTTCTTTCCAAATCCCATCTTAAAGGTTATCATTTCTCCTCATCCTTTTTGTTACTTCCGTGGCTAAATCCCTAACAAGACTCTGAAATATCTGTCTTACTGCAGTCTATACCCAAAGCAGACGTATCATCGAACTAGGCACATTGTTCTATGAAAAACAAAATTATGAGAAAATGCAAAAATAAATCTTATTACAAATTTAAATTAGCTGTCTAGAAATGACTTAAATCCAAGGTTTTCAAATTTCTTCTTCTTTTTAAATCATGTTTATCATTTTGCATAAGCAAATACTAAGTGAATTTAATAAAGAAGTTTAACTTGAAAAAAATCCTTGGAGAGGAAGTGATTTTTTAAAAAGGTAATGTCTCTGTTAATGATTTCATAGTAATTTCTTGTTGGACAATAGAATTTCAATTCATAGCCCCACAAATGCTTGGCAATATTTTATTACTTCAAAAGTTTTAACTAGATATTTCTGCTTTAATATTCCTTTAGGATATAAAATTAGAGCATATTGTATAGATCAATTTGGATGCAGCTATTTGCCCTGTTTAATTTTCTCATCCACGTTCTTGTTGCTGTTCAGTTGCTAAGTCACGTCTGACTCTCTGTGACCCCATGGACTGCAGCATGTCAGGCTTCTCTGTCCATCACCAACTCCCGGAGCTTATGTAGACTCATGTCCATCAAGTTGGTGATGCCATCCAACCATCTCATCCTCTGTCAGCCCCTTTTCCTCCAGCCTTCAATTTTTCCCAGCATAAGGGACTTTTGAAATGAGTCAGTTCACATCAGGGGGCCAAAGTATTGGAGTTTCAGCTTCAGCATCAGTGCTTTGAATGAATATTCAGGACTGATTTCCCTTAGGATGGACAGGTTGGATCTCTGCAGTCCAGGGGACTCTCAAGAGTCTTCTCCAACACCACAGTTCAAAAGCATCAATTCTTTGGCCCTCAGCTTTCTTTATCATCCAATCCTCACATCTATACAGGACTAGTAGAAAAACTATAGCTTTGACTGACAGACATTTGTTGGCAAAGTAATGTCTCTGCTTTTTACTGTGCAGTCTAGGTTTGTCATAGCTTTTCTTCCAAGGAGCAAGGGTCTTTTAATTTCATGGCTGCAGTCACCAGCTGCAGTGATTTTGGAACCCCAAAATATAAAGTCTGTCACTGTTTCCATTGTTTCCCCCATTTATTTGCCATGAAGTGATAGGACTGGATACAATCATTTTATGAAAGTTGATTTTTAAACCAACCTTTTCACTCGCCTCTTTCAGTTTCATCAAGAGGCTCTTTAGTTTCTCTTCCCTTTCTGTTGTAAGGGTGGTGTCATCTGCATATCTGAGGTTATTGATATTTCTCCCAGTAATCTTGATTCCAGCTTGAGCTTCATCCAGCCCAGTATTTCTCATGATATAATCTAAGTTAAATAAACAGGGTGACAATATACAGCCTTGACATTCTCCTTTCTCGATTTGCAACCAGTCTGTTTTTACATGTCCAGTTCCAACTGTTGCTTCTTGACCTGTATACAGGTTTCTTAGGAAACAGAACAGGTGGTCTGGTGTTCCTATCTCTTTCAGAATTTTCCATAACTTGTGATTCACACAGCCAAAGGTTTTGACTTAGTCAATAAAGAAGAAGTGGATGTTTTTCTTGAACTCTCTTGCTTTTTCAATGACCCAACGGATGTTGGCAATTTGATTGCTGGTTCCACTGCCTTTTTAAATACAGCTTGAACATCTGGAAGTTCATGGTTCATGTATTGTTGAAGCCCGGCTTGGAGAATTTTGAGTATTGCTTTGCTAGCATGCGAGATGAATGCAATTGTGTGGTAGTTTGAGCATTCTTTGGCATTGCCTTTCTTTAGGATTGGGATGAAAACTGACCTTTTCCAGTCCTGTGGCTTGCTGCTGAGTTTTCCAGATTTACTGGTACATTGACTGCAGCACTTTTACAGCATCATCTTTTAGGATTTGAAATATCTCAACTGGAATTCCATCACTTCCACCAGCTTTGTTCATAGTGACACTTTGTAAGGTCCACTTGACTTCCCATTCCAGGATGTCTGGCTCTAGGTGAGTGATCACACCATCTTGATTGTCTGGGTCATGAAGATGATCTTTTTAATATAGTTCTTCTGTGTATTGTTGCCACCTCTTCTTAGTATTTTCTGCTTCTGTTAGTTCCATATCATTTCTGTCTTTTATTGTGCCCATCTTTACATGAAATGTCCCCTTGGTATCTCTAATTTTTCTGAAGGAATCTCTTTCCTTCAGAAAATAGAATGGGAAAGGAGTTTTTCCCATTCTATTGGTTTCCTCTATTTCTTTGCATTGAACATGGAGGAAGGTTTTCATATCTCTCCTTGCTATTCTTTTGAAAACTACATTCAAATGGGTATATCTATCCTTTTCTCCTTTGCCTTTCACATCTTTTGTTTTCTCAGCTATTTGTAAGGCCTCCTGAGACAACCATTTTGCCTTTTTGCATTTCTTTTTCTTGGGGATGGTCTTAATCACTGACCCCTGTACAATGTCACGAATCTCTGTCCATAGTTCATCGGGCACTCTATCTATCAGATCTAATCCCTCGAATCTGTTTCTCACTTCCACTGTATAATTATAAGGGATTTGATTTAGGTCATACCTGAATGGTCTAGTGGTTTTCCCTACTTTCTTCAATTTAAGTTGGAATTTGGCAATAAGGAGTTCATGATCTGAGCCACAGTCATCTCCCGGTCTTGTTTGTGCTGACTGTGTAGAATTTCTCCATCTTTGGCTGCAAAGAATATAATCAATCTGATTTCGGTGTTGACCATCTGGTGACGTCCATGTGTAGAGTCTTCCCTTGTGTTGTTGGAAGAGGGTGTTTTCTATGACCAGTGCATTCTCTTGGCAAAAATCTGTTACCCTTTGACCTGCTTCATTTTGTACTCCAAGACCAAATTTTCCTGTTACTTCAGGTATCTCTTAACTTCCTACTTTTGCATTCCAGAGTTAAATGGACATCTTTTTGGGGTATTGATTCTAGATGGTCTTGTAGGTCTTCATAGAACCATTGAACTTCAGCTTCTTCACCATTACTGATTGGAACATAGGTTTGGATTACTGTGATTTTGAATGGCTTGCCTTGGAAATAAACAGAGATCATTCTTTCGTTTTTGAGATTGCACCCAAGAACTGCATTTTGGACTCTTTTGTTGACTATGATGGCTACTCCATTTCTTCTAAGGGATTCTTTTTCACAGTAGTAGATATAATGGTCATCTGAGTTAGATTCACCCATTCCAGGCCATTTTAGTTCACTAATTCCTAAAATGTTGGTGTTCACCCTTGCCATCTCCTGTTTGACTGCTTCCAATTTGCCTTGATTCATGGACCTAACATTCTAGGTTCCTATGCAATATTGCTCTTTATAGCGTTGGACTTTATTTCCATCACCAGTCACATCCACAACTGGGTGTTGCTTTTACTTTGTCTCCATCTCTTCATTCTTTCTGGATTTATTTCTCCACTGATCTCCAGTAGCATACTGACATACTGGGCACCTACTGACCTGAGGAGTTCATCTTTCAGTGTCTTATATTTTTGCCTTTTCATACTGTTCATTGGGTTTTCAAGGTTCTGAAGATTTTTTGCTATTCCCTTCTCCAGTGGACCACATTTTGTCATAACTCTCCACCATGACATCTTAGGTGGCCCTACACGGCATGGCTCATAGTTTCATCAAGTTAGACAAGGCTGTGGTCCATGTGATCAGATTGGTTAGTTTTCTGTGATTGTGGTTTTCATGTTCTCTCCCCTCTGATGGAGAAGGATAAAAGGCTTATGGAAGCTTCCTGATTGGAGAAATTGACTAAGGGGAAAACTAGGTCTTGTTCTGATGGGTGGGGCCATGCTCAGTAAATCTCTAATCCAATTTTCTGGTGATGGGCGTGGCTGTGTTCCCTCCTATTTTTTGATCTGAGGCCAAAATATGGTGGAGATAATGAAGATAATGGCAACTTTTTCAGAAGTTCCCATGCAGGCACTGCTGCACTGGTGCCCCCACCATGCAGCAGGCCACCATCAACCCATGCCTCCACCAGAGACTTCTGGACACTCACAGGCAACTCTGTGTCAGTCTCCTGTGGGGTCACTGCTTTTTTCTCCGAGGTCCTGGTGTGCACAAGGATTTGTTTGTGCCCTCTGAGAGTCGGTTTCCCCAGTTCTGTGTGAGTTCTGGCAGCTTTATGATGAGGTTAATGGCAACTTCTTCCAAGAGGGCTTATGCCATACCCAGGTCTACTGCACCCAGAGCCCCTGTCCCTGCAGCAGTCTACTGCTGACCTGTACCTCCACAGGAGATCATGTTCTTATGTCTGTTCAATTTAAAATTTCTTTCAAATATATATTTGCTTTATTAACTTTCTTCAGCGATCAATGCAAAGAAATAGAGGAAAACAACAGAATGGGATAGACTAGAGATCTCTTTAAGAAAATTAGAGATACCAAGGGAACATTTTATGCAAAGATGGGTTTGATAAAGGACAGAAATGGTATGGACCTAACAGAAGCACAAGATATTAAGAAGAGGTGGCAAGAATACACGGAAGAACTGTACAAAAAAGATCTTCATGACCCAGATAATCATGATGATGTGATCACTCATCTAGAGCCAGACATCTTGGAATGTGAAGTCAAGTGGGCCTTAGAAAGCATCACTATGAACAAAGCTAGTGGAGGTGATGGGATTCTAGATAAGTTATTTCAAATCCTGAAAGATGATGCTGTGAAAGTGCTGCCCTCAATATGCCAGCAAATTTGGAAAACTCAGCAGTGGCCACAGGACTGGAAAAGGTCAGTTTTCATTCCAATCCCAAAGAAAGGCAATGCCAAAGAATGCTCAAACTACCACACAATTGCACTCATCTCACACGCTAGTAAAGTAATGCTCAATATTCTCCAAACCAGGCTTCAGCAATACGTGAACCGTGAACTCCCTCATGTTCAAGCTGGTTTTAGAAAAGGCAGAGGAACCAGAGATCAAATTGCCAACATCCGCTGGATCATGGAAGAAGCAAGAGAGTTCAGAAAAACATCTATTTCTGCTTTCTTGACTATGCCAAAGCCTTTGAGTGTGTGGATCACAATAAACTGTGGAAAATTTTGAAAGAGATGGGAATACCAGACCACCTAACCTGCCTCTTGAGAAATCAGTATGCAGGTCAGGAAGCAACAGCTAGAACTGTACATGGAACAACAGACTGGTTCCAAATAGGAAAAGGAGTAAGTCAAGGCTGTATATTGTCACCCTGCTTATTTAACTTAAATGCAGAGTACATCATGAGAAACCCTGGGCTGGAGGAAGCACAAGCTGGAATCAAGATTGCCGGGAGAAATATCAATAACCTCAGATATGCAGATGACCACCCCCCTTATGGCCGAAAGTGAAGAGGAAGTAAAAGCCTCTTGATGAAAGTGAAAGAGGAGAGCGAAAAGTTGGCTTAAAGCTCAACATTCACAAAACAAAGATCATGGCATCCAGTCCCATCACTTCATGGGAAATAGATGGGGAAACAGTGTCAGACTTTATTTTTTGGGGGCTCCAAAATCACTGCAGATGGTGATTGCAGCCATGAAATTAAAAGACGCTTACTCCTTGGAAGAAAGGTTATGACCAACCTAGATAGTATATTAAAAAGCAGAGATATTACTTTGCCAACTAAGGTCCGTCTAGTCAAGGCTATGGTTTTTCAAGTAGTCATGTATGGATGTGAGAGTTGGACTGTGAAGAAAGCTGAGCACCGAAGAATTGTTGCTTTTGAACTGTGGTGTTGGAGAAGACTCTTGAGAGTCCCTTGGACTGCAAGGAGATCCAACCAGTCCATTCTCAAGGAGATCAGCCCTGGGATTTCTTTGGAAGGAATGATGCTAAAGCTGAAACTCCAATACTTTGGCCACCTCATGCGAAGAGTTGAGTCATTGGAAAAGACTCTGATGCTGGGAGGGATTGGGGGCAGGAGGAGAAGGGGATGACAGAGGATGAGATGGCTGGATGGCATCACTGACTCGATGGACGTGAGTCTGAGTGAACTCCGGGAGATGGTCATGGACAGGGAGGCCTGGTGTGCTGCGATTCATGGGGTCGCAAAGAGTAGGACACGACTGAGCGACTGAACTGAACCGAAAATATGTAATTAGAACTATTGAGCAGAGTAAATAATGAAACAGAAATTGTCTCATCCAGTGACCCCAAGGTGGGTGGGTGAGTGATGCAAGAGATACAATTTGAAAAGATCCAGGAAAGGATCAACAAAGCAGTTTCGAAACTGAAGACTAACAAATTCCTAGCATTCCCATCATTTTAATAAAATCTACCAGAATCTAATCCAAAATGTAGCCACTGATTTTTATCACTGCAGCTGATGCACCTCCCCTCTTTCTTCTGAAGAGTTCAGTGCAAATTTCTTCCTTTGCTATCATCCATCAGCAAAGGAAAACAAACAAAAGATAAATTTATCAAAAATCATCTATGAAGGTGAATTATTAATCCTAACAACTCTCAGCAATTTGGAACTAGAGGTTTAAATTGACTCCAAAGAATATATAATTGTAAAGCAGATGATGATCACAGATAAAATCAGAGTTTGTAATTTGGCTGCTTCAGACTCTTTTAATAACTAGGCTTGGAATTAGTTTTATCCTATTAGTCCTAGAAAGGTGTAAGAGATGACAGTTTATTAAAACTTGACTTGTATCTTCTGTTCACATGTAATAATTACACTCAAATGTCACAGATTGACCAAAGATAGTTCCATAAATTCAGCTCTTGAGTCATCACCTTCCGAAGTGCTTCTTTACATTGCTTTGGTTTGTATAATTGTTTCAATGCTCATATTTATGACACTGAAATAAGAAGGCTACGCAGCCTCCTATTGGTAAGAAATAAATATCCATAACAAAATGAGGGCAATTGCACAAATCCCGCAAGTCCAGAAATGGAGAGAGAGCTGATAGCATTTGATTGAGGATATAAACTGAGGACACATGTAACTATTTTAGAACTGAATTCCTCTCTCAAAAGGAGATAAAGCAGAAGTAACCAACTGTAAAATCTTGAAGAATTTATCTGACATAGAAAATTGGATTACAGATTGAGTGAATATTATTTTGGTGACACTGATAGCTTTGGACTATACAAAGGCTTAAAAATAAAACTGTGCTTGAATAAAATCTAGAGAATATTAAAAATGCATGAATACTACTATTAGAGAATATAATAAAGAGGAAGATGAAGAGGGATGCCATTGTGACTTAGAGCAATACTTGAAATGGACAAAATTATACAATACAATTTATGAAAGAATCAAAACACCATTCTATTATAACTGTGCTTTGAAGTTTATTTAAAATAATTGTGCAATATTCCTATTTCTTAAAGATACTAGAAAGCTACATAAAAAATGTCCTGAAGAAATAAAACCTTGATGGATGTAAGTAAAGATTCAATTATGCTAACAGTTTCAAATATAAATATTAGCCAAGAGAGCTTTCGAACAAATATGGAAAAGTAAAAAATTGTGTGTATCCTTTACTCAAACAATGATACATAGGTCCTAGGTTCTAGGAATGAGGTGAAAGTTGTTACAAGTCACCAGGAAGTCAAACATTGTGGAACTGCAAGGAAAGCACAGAAGACAGAGGAGGAAGATAACCCTGTCTTCACCCTGACTTCTTTGCTCTTTTTCTATTTCTCCTGCCCAAGAAAACAACTGATGGAGTTGCCAACATGGTACAGACTTCAAGACATTTTTAATTCTGTTACTTTTAGTGAGAGTTGGATCGTAAAGAAGGCTGAGCACTGAAGACTTGATGCTTTCAAACTGTGATGCTGGAGAAGACTCTTAAGAGTCCCTTGGACAGCAAGGAAATCAAACCAGTCAATCTGAAAAGAAATCAACCCTGGATATTCATTGGAAGGATTGATGCTGAAGCTGAAACTCCAATACTTTGGCTATGTGATATGAAGAACCGATTCATTGGAAAAGACCCTGATGTTGGGAAAAGACTGAGGGCATGAAAAGAAGGGGCTGACAGAGGATGAGATGGCTGGTTGGCATCACTGACTCAACGGACATGAGTTTGAGCAAACTCTTTGAGGTACTGAAGGACAGGGAAGCCTGGTGTGCTGCAGTCCATGGCATCGAAAAGAGTCGGACGTGACTTAGTGAGTGAACAACAACAGCTAGTCTACTAGTCTATCCTGACCTTCAGTTGACTCCCTCACTTCCTAGTTTATAGTTTATGAGATGGAATCTGTGACTTTTGCCGCTAGATTTGCCACTGGAGAACAACCCACTCTCCTTGTCTCCTGTCACGTGCTCCATGGGAGCTCTATGTCTCAGATCACACATGACGTCAATCAAAGCATGAGAGTTCCTCAGAAGCTGTTTCTGGGATGGGCAATGACTCAGTCAGGATCAATGAGACTTTCTCTGAGACCCCAGAGGAGAGAGTTGTCATGTCTTTTGACCATACCTGAACCCAAGAATAGGTAGGCACTCAGACAAAACTGACACCTTATGGCAAAACTAGCTAATGAAATATAAACCTTAATAAAACTCAAATATAATAAGCATCACAAATCTCTAATTACTCTTAATAACCCCCAATTCTCTTGATAATGTAAGACGGTCTATTTGTTAAAGTTTGCAGGGTAGTTTATGACTGAAATTTTCTGTGTGCAGTTCTGCAAACAGAACTCTGCTCCAGAAAGAGAGTGAAGATGGTCCCTTGGAGAAACAGTCAAAGACTCAGAAAGCAAACATTGTCCTGAGTCAGTCCTAGTCCAGTGAAATGGAATTTCTTGTCCTCATCCCTCTCTTGCATTTCCTCTCTGGACCCATCTCCCTTTATTCTACCATGGAAGTAACCTGATTATCTGAGGAGGGATTCACCAGAATGGAATACCAGGTGGTAACAGTAGTATCTGTAGGCTTCTCTTAGTTCTCCTGATATCTAACTTGAATTGTCCCTCACAAAGTACTGAGAGTAGTACCAGTAATACTTAAATAATTTCACTGATTTTTTAATAAAATTTTTTGAAGTAGAAGTGATTTACAATGTTGTGCTAGTTTCAGCAAACTGTGGTGTTAGTATAGCAAAGTGATTCAACTATACATTATATATATATTCTTTTTTAGTGTATTTTTCATTACAGGTTATGTCAAGATACGGAGTTGAGTTCCCTGTGCTATAGAGTAGGATCTTGTTATTTATCTATTTTATATATAATAGTGTGGAGAAGGAAATGGCAACCCACTCCAGTGTTCTTGCCTGGAGAATCCCAGGGATGGGGGAGCCTGGTGAGCTGCTGTCTATGGGGTCGCACAGAGTCGGACGTGACTGAAGTGACTTAGCAGCAGTGTGAATATGCTAATTCCAAACTACTAATTTATCCCTCCTCCATACCTCCAGGTTGAAATCACTTTCAGTTGCAACTTCTTCCGTTTAACACCAAAACCATCCTAATTAGGTATTTTTTGGGTTATCACTAACTTTTGTTTTCTTGTGGGTTTCAGCTTGGTGGCTCAGTGGTAAAGAATTTGTCTGCCAATGCAGGTGACTCAGTATTGATCCCTGGGTCAGGAAGATCCCCTGGAGGAGGAAAGTATTCTTTCCTAGGCAAGAATAGTCTAGTATTCTTGCTTGAGAAGTTCCACGGACAGAGGAGTCTGGTGGACTACATTCTGTGGGGTTGCAAAGAGTTGGACATGACTGAGTGACTAAACAACACCAACAACAAACTCGTGTCCCCTTAATGTCAAGCACCCATATGCATAAAAATAATATGTTTTTGGAAAATTTTCAGGGCTGTTGGTTCACTTTAGTTGTACAAATTTGCTGCAGTATCGAAGAATTACATGAACTACAATTATAACTATATAATATTACAGCCACTGCTACTATTAGTACCACTACTACCATTTGTATTCATGATCAGAATAATGGGATGCAATAGACGAGTAAAGCTTACCAGATATGCTCTAGGGATGATCTTTGCCTCCCAACCAGCTCCCACCTTCTGGAAGCCAAATAGAGATATATAGCTAATTCTGGATACTTCTTAGCCACAGGGAGGCATGCCACTTTCACAACGCAATAGTGACACTTACCTGCTTAATTTTCCAGCTTCTCTGCCCACACCACACAGAAGAGAAAACCATGAGTTCTAGGACACACGACCATGAGGTGGCAGTTGCTCCACCATCAGAATCTCCTACTGACTGTACAAAATAGAGTCCCTTTCCAATGTATTTCCCATATGTTTATAGAAAAGCCACTGGGTATTTGCGGATTTTTTTTTTTTTCTTCCTCTAACACAGACTTGCCACTGCTCTCTCTCCACGTCCTCTCATTGCAGCCTGGAGTTCATCTGCAGACAGTGCTTCAACACACAGGCAGTTTCCCACGTTGCTCTGAGTTCACGTGCTCTGAGGCTGCAGGACATTGGAGGTGGTGGTGCTTGGTCCACACTATAAATCTGTTACTGAAAGTTATGTGTGGGGGTCAGGCTGCTTGCCGTTCAAAGGCCAATAAGCAGGCCAGGCTTGGTGGAAAGGAAAGTCTGCTTTATTTCAGGAACTGGCAACTGGTGTGTGAGGGTGGTGGACATCTGTCCAAAGGCTGACTCCCTCCCCCTTCCCCCTGACAAGCAGGGGGTAAGAAGAGCATTTATAGACAGAGTCACGGGGGGCTACATGCAGAAACAGCACTGCTGCTGCTGCTGCTAAGTCGCTTCAGTCGTGTCCGACTCTGTGCAACCCCATAGACGGCAGCCCACCAGGCTTCCCTGTCTCTGGGATTCTCCAGGCAAGAACACTGGAGTGGGTTGCCATTTCCTTCTCCAATGCATGAAAGTGAAAAGTGAAAGTGAAGTCGCTCAGTAGTGTCCGACCCTCAGCGACCCCATGGACTGCAGCTTTCCAGGCTCCTCCATCCATGGGATTTTCCAGGCAAGAGTACTGGAATGGGGTGCCACTGCCTTCTCTGGCAGAAAGAGCACAGTCATCTCTAATAATCATCTTCAAATCAGTCATTGGCGGTCTGACCAGCACAATCATGAATGTTTTAGGCACAGTTAATCTTTAGTTCCAGAGTCCATTTGTTCCCATTTCTTTGCAATCCGTTCTCAGAATTGTGGGAGCTTATGTCCTGGGTACAGTCTGGTTATCATGTAGTTAACATCTCCACCTGGGGTTTTAGTATCCTGTTTTAGTGAGACAGCTCACAGGTTGTGGCTCAGATGATTACCTACAGCCCTTGAGAAAGAACTAAAGGCCCTTGACTGTGCTTAATGATTACACTATTATTATTTAGTCTTTCTATGACTGTTTTTGTTTCAGCATTTCTTACCTTTCTGATTGAACTTATTCTTTGATTAAAGTCTTCCACAGGCAAAAGGCAGGCAGAGGACATGGTGCGGCGGGGAAAGGACCA
Organism: Ovis aries; assembly: GCF_016772045.2. Classification (NCBI taxonomy): domain Eukaryota; kingdom Metazoa; phylum Chordata; class Mammalia; order Artiodactyla; family Bovidae; genus Ovis; species Ovis aries. The sequence continues at coordinate 108,925,965 of NC_056055.1, forward strand.
TATATTCCTACTCTGTCTCAAGTTCAGGGGGATTAATGCATCACAGCCAACTCAACTTACAAGAAATGAAAACTGATGGATAATTATCCCAGATCCTCTCTCTTTGAGGGGGGAGGGGGGAAGACCTGAGATGGGATTTACAGTCCTCAGAGAGTGTCACCAGGACTGATGACAGTTATCGACAGCAGTACCCCTACCCCACACACTAACATACTCTTTATCAGTTTTCCCTTCTCTCCAGTATTAATTCTCCACGCATTCACCATGCTTCCTGGGAATCATGTCCTAAATAAAGTACATCTGGACAAATGTAGTACACAGATGGCCAAAGAATTATGGAAAGATGTTCAACATCACTCATTATTAGAGAAATGCAAGTAAAAACTATTTAATGAGGCATCACTTCACACTGGTCAAAATGTCCCTCACCAAAAAATCTACAAACAGTAAATGCTGGAGAGAAAGTGGAGAGAAGGGAACTCTCTTGTTCTGTTCAGTTCAGTCGCTCAGTCGTGTCTGACTCTTTGCAACCCATGGACTGCAGCACACCAGGCCTCCCTGTCCATCACCAACTCCTGGAGTTTATTCAAACTCAAGTCCACTGAGTTTGTGATGCCATCTAACCATCTCATCCTCCGCCATCCCCTTCTCCTTCCACCTTCTATCTTTCCCAGCATCAGGGTCTTTTCCAAGGAGTCAGTTCTTTGCATCAGTTAGCCAAATTATTGGAGTTTCAGCTTCAGCATCTGTGCTTCCAATGAATACCCAGGACTGATTTTCTTTAGGATGGACTGGTTGGATTTCCTTGCAGTCCAAGTGACTCTCAAGAGTATTCTCCAACACCACTTGTGCTGTTAGTGGGAAAATAAATTGATACAGCTGCTACAGAGAACAGTATGGAAATTGCTTTAAAAAATTAGAAGTAAATCTATCACATGACCCAGCAATCCCACTACTGGTCATATACTCTGAGAAAACTACAATGATAAAAGACACATATACCCCAATGTTCACTGAAGCATTATTTACAGTAGCTAGGACATGAAAACAATCTAGATGTTCATCAACAGATAAGTAAGTAAAGAAGATGTGGTGCCTATATACAATGGAACATTACTCAGCAATAAAAAGGAATGAATCTGGGTCAGTGGTAGTGGTGTAGATGAACCTAAAACCTGTTGTACAGAGTGAAGTAAGTCAGAAAAACACATATGTATGGAATTTAGAAAAATGTTACTGATAAATCTATTTGCAAGGAAGAAGTGGAGATATAGATGTTGAGAATGAACTTGTGGACACAGCTAGGGAAAGAGAAGGTGGGATGAACTGAGAAAGCAACGCTGGCATATATACACTATGCTGTGTAGAATAGATAACTAGTTAGAAGCTGCTGTATAACACAGGGAATCCAGCCCAGCACTTTGTGGTGACCTAGAGGGGTGGGTTGCGGGGAGGGATGGAGGAGAGGGAGGCCAAAGAGGCTATATATATATATACATATGACTGATTCACGTTGTTATACGACAAAAACCAACACAACATTTTTCCTCCAATTAAAAGATAAATTTAAAAAGTCTGCACTGGAAAAAGAATAGAAATCTTTTTATCAAGGTTTTCTCTTGAGAAAACCCTAACAAAGAGCCACTTTGATTAACAGGGACAATGTTGACACTCCAAGGGGGGGGAAAAAAAGTCTCTGTCATTCAGTTCCAGGCTTCCCAGGTGGTGCTAGTGGTAAAGAACGTGCCTGCCAATGCAGGGGTTGAGAAGATCCTCTGGATAAGTGCCTGGCGACCCACTCCAGTATTCTTGCCTGGAGGATTGCATGGACAGATGAGCCTGATGGACTACAGTCCTTATGGTCACAAAGAGTCAGACAAGGCTGAATGACTTTGCATGCACACATTCATTTTCTGATTAAGAGTACAATTCTAATTCCATATCTGGTTCTTTATATTAATATATTAAAGCAGTATGTGTATTAATACATATTATCCACTTTATGGATGTGAGAGTTGGACTGTGAAGAAGGCTGAGCACCGAAGAATTGATGCTTTTGAAGTGTGGTGTTGGAGAAGACTCTTGAGAGTCCCTTGGACTGCAAGGAGATCCAACCAGTCCATTCTGAAGGAGATCAGCCCTGGGATTTCTTTGGAAGGAATGATGCTAAAGCTGAAACTCCAGTACTTTGGCCACCTCATGCGAAGAGCTGACTCATTAGAAAAGACTTTGATGCTGGGAGGGATTGGGGGCAGGAGGAGAAGGGGACAACAGAGGATGAGATGGTTGGACGGCATCACTGACTCGATGGTTGCAACTCTGAGTGAACTCCGGGAGTTGGTGATGGACAGGGATGCCTGACGTGCTGTGATTCATGGGGTCGCAAAGAGTCGGACACGACTGAGCAACTGAACTGAACTGAACCCATTTTTGTGAAGAGAAACATTTTCCTTTATGGGACTTTAATGTACTAATTTTATTACAAGTTTAAATATCCTGTACAACCATTTGGATAGAAGAGATGGAAATCTCTTTGAAGAGATTTCTCAAATATGAGAACCCTTGAAACCATGGACATAAAGAGACTTCAGATTCACTCACAAGTCTATGATGTGTTCACATACACTGAGGAAGTATCAATACTCCCTGGCGAACTGGAAAAATTAAGATTTTGGGGCGGTCAAGAGCATTTAAGCCCTGAAGGAAGGTCAAAGGGGATATTGGTGCTGGATCTTAAGTCCAGATAAGATGACAAGATAAGGAAGCACACTGCTTATCTATGAGGTCACAACTCACCACAGCATTTGCACAAACCAGGGCAGCAGCAAGGTGACAGAATAGACAAGTGAGGGAAAATGAAGGTTTTTTTCTTAAAACAAAGCCTTGGGGATTAGACCTTCAGCGATCTGCCAAAGTTGGTGTTAGCAAGACTGTGGTGGGGGTGTGTGGTGAAGAGACTAGGATTATAAGAGAACTTCGGAGTCATGGAACTCAAGTTTCAGAAGGGTTCAGGTAGGAGGAGAGAGGTGGGTGGCAAGTTCCATAGGAGAAGATAAAGCTCAAAAAGGTTTGGATATTGGATGCTGACCAAGACTATACAGAGAGGAGATGCAGACTCATAGTCCTAAGAATGGCTTCCAGGATGGCAACACTTGCGATCACAAACAAGAACAAGAACCACACCAAAAAAAAAAAAAAAAAAAATCATGAGGGATCTTCCAACTCTCCCTAAATATTCTTCTGGGTTAGCAGGGGTAGGAGGAGGCACAGGAGAGTTGAAGGTCTAAACAACCAGGAGTCTTCCAGAGAAGGCTGCACCTCGGGTGGCACCTCCAGGGGAGCCAGAAGGCACTTTAATGGGGTGCAGGGACGGATGAAAGCAGGGCGTGATTTTTGTTTTAACCAGGTCTAATGGAAGGCTTTTGCTGAGTCTGTTCCTTTGTGTAATCAACGGTCATTCTTTGGGGACATTCAGTTGATCTGTGAACAGGAAGACTCTGATCAAGAAGAATTCATTTTCCATATTACCAGACCTCAGTTCAGTTCAGCTCAGTCGCTCAGTCGTGTCTGACTCTTTGCGACCCCATGAATCGCAGCACGCCAGGCCTCCCTGTCCATCACCAACTCCTGAAGTTCACTCAGACTCACTACCTACTAGGCCATATTTGTTAAGTAATATTTAACTACACACACACACATGCACACACACACACGCACACATACATTGTCTGGGTGCTCTGGGGGCTCAGTTGTAAAGAATCTGCCTGTCAATGCAGGAGATTTGCATTCAGTCTCTGGGTCCAGGAGATCCCCTGGAGGAGGAAATGGCAACCGACTCCAGTATTCTTGCCTGGAGAATCCCATGGACAGAGAAGACTGGCAGGCTACAGTCCATGGGGTTGCAAAAGTGTTGGACATTACTGAGTGACTAAACAACAACAACCAAATATAAATACACACACACACACATAAATAAGAGCTCAACAAAATTGTTCTTCCATCCTATGACTCTACAAGAAATGTATTTAAGATTCTAGGAATTCAGGTTAAATCATGAAATACTGAATATCTTCCTGGTTTCTGGTTCCTTCCCACGGTCATCAACACTCAGAATTAATCACCCACACTGTGCATACTGATGCATAGGGGAAGGACCATCAGAATGCAAATAATTTCCCCCAAAGAAGCTTTTTGTTTGTTTGTTTCTCACCATATTCCATAAACAGACAGATCTTATAAAAAATACAAATCTATTACATATTAAGAATTTTAATTTTAAGGTATAGTAGTAATTGGAGACTTTTGAAGGTATGTTCAAATGCAAAATTAGTAGCTATAACTTCTGCTTTGAAGTACAAAAACATTTGCAAACGAATAAACAGTTCATAGCACAATAAAAGAGGACCGAAACACTGTTTCTAAACAATTTTCAGGTTTTCTGAGAATCTGTCATGTTTTGATCAAACATGTAAGACCCCCTAAACTGAAAATAAAGCTAATACAAATGTCATTAGGAATGGAAGTCAATAGTTCTTGATTTGTAACAGTCAGAGAAGATGAATGTTTTAGATAACTTCAAGATTCAGGAAACGAAATTAAACTATCATTGCTCCCAGTTAAAGTACAACACTACGCCCAGTAAATAAACACCCCATGTCCAGGAAACCAATATTAAACCAACTTATTTTCTTACAGTTTAAAGACATTATCATCACTGGACCACAGCCTAATATAGATGGCAAAACATATGAGTCTTCAAAGCCTGTCTCTTCCACCTCTCTAGAAATAGCACACATTTGCAGAAAACTGTTTGTTGTTCTCGGTGCAAAACATTACTCATTTGAATTTGTTTGTGCTCATATTTAACCTGTGAGTTGCTTTACCTTTTCACAGGCAGATACAGACGTCATTATGGTGCAATTTCCAGATCTATTCTGCTGTCCAGCACTGCATTTCTACCAATCTGGGTGGCTGACCACAATTGAAACTTAAAGGAGAGCAGTCATGGGTACTGCGTGTCTTTTCCCAGTAAACAATGCAAGAATCTAGTTAAGTTTACTGATAGACACAAGGGTTGCTTCAGGACTGGAAATAGGACCTAAGTTGGTGGCTCAGGCAGTAAGGAATCTACCTGCAGTGCAGGAGACCCGTGTTGGATCCCTGGGTCAGGAAGATCCACTGGAGGAGGGTTTGGTAACCTTCTCCAGTATTCTTTATACCCTGGAGAATCCCATGGAGAGGAGTCTAGCAGGCTGCAGTCCATGGGGACACAAAGAGTTGGGCATGACTGAATAATTAACATCAACACTTACAAGGGTTGCTTCAGGAATGGAAATATGTCCTAAGTTAGAAATAAAATCCTGCGATGTTTCCTAAGGGTTTTGGGGACTGATTCCCTTATGTTTAAGAGTAAACCATGGGAAGTACAATTTTCTCCCCCTCTGGATATTATCCCTTGAAGCTATGTGGTTTGGTCCTATGAACCAGTCCTAAAATAGAAAGGTGGATTCAGATGAGACAGAATCCTAGAGGAGTGTAGATCAGAAAGAAACTTGGGATCCAAGCCAGGGGCACTGGGTTAAGCCCATCCTGAAACCTCCCCAACCTCCTCCTACAGGTTGTGAATCTGTAAATAGTTTGCTTTCAAAAGACTTCTGTTTCACTTTGGGTTTGTTTTTTCTTACCTGAGGTTAAAAGTATCTTAGCAGATTTAGAAATTTTGACTGCATGAACTTCAGTATTACCTTCAAAAATCCATTAACAAAATGATCCTTCAGTAACAAGTAACTTAAAGTGGAGAAGGATCATTCTATCACCAGACAGTTAGGGGCTCCTCCCAAGTTCATATGTTGAAGTCCTAACCCCTAATCTTGAAGAGTATGATTGTATGTGCAGACAGGACCTTTAAAGTGGTAAATTAAAATGAAGTCTTTAGTGCTGAGCCCGAGACAATCTGAAACTAGGACACACAGAGACACAGGGACCTGTGTGCACAGAAGATGACAGTGTGAAGAAGCAGCAGGAGGGTGGATATTGCACAGTCCAGGGGACAGACTTCAGAGCAATCTGCCAGCATCTTGATCTTTGACTCCCCAAGCACCCACATTGTGTGAGCTGATCCTTTGACATAAATCCATTTCACTCTATGTCTATTGTCTATCTATCTATTATCTATCTATCATCTATTTTATGGTCATTATTGTCATTTATTTATCATCATCATCTTTATCATGTTCATTGATTAGTCTACCTCTATCTGTCATCATATTGACCAAATGTTCTGTTTATCTATTCACACATACATATACATATTGAAATATGTCCTGTTGATTTTGTTGTTGCTGTTTAGTTGCCAAATCATGTCTGACTCTTCAGGAACTCCAGGGACTATCACCAGCCAGGATACTCTGTCCTTGGAATTTTCCAGGCAAGAATACTGGAGTGGGTTGCCATTTCCTTCTCCCAGGGATCTTCCCAACCCAGGGATCAAACCCTCATCTCTGGGAAGCCCTCTCCTGGTGATATATAATAATTCAAACATCACATAAACATGATAAGGGCCACTGATTTTGCTTTGTATTCCTTGGGAGATAATGTAGGATGGAAATACAATCCTGGCTTTTTCTCACCCCAAGTCTGTCCTGTGATTAAGCTTCAGAGCTCAGAGAAATGGCCATAATCTGTCTCTGTCTCTCTTTCCTATGCTCCTGTCTTCAAGTGTTGATTTGGACTAATAATTTCATTCCTTGCAAAAGAAAATCTATTCTTTTTCATAGAATAACTTTGGCGAGTATATAGTTGCTGTGTTTAACCAGGTGTGCAGATTTGATTCCATACAAAGGTGTGAGCACAGAAACTTGGAGCTAGCAGGCTGCTTCCTGACTCAGGTTCACAAAGTTATGATTTGCTGTGTGGCTGCAGTTTCTGTGAGCATCACTTGCACACATGTGCCAATATGTTTTCCAAAGCATGCACTTCAGTGAGTCAGAGGAGAGCCATTCAGGTGTCTCATATTAGCAGAGATGATCCAGTGTCATCTGCAGAGAAACACGACTCCTGTTTGCTGCCCTCCCCCACCTCCACCCACGGACAACCAAGGGCCTCTGTTATCTTCTTCTAGGAGCAAGAAGGGACGCTTGCAACTCTTGTCTCTCCAGAAGACGCTTTTCTAACTGGGGGTGTAGGTCTGTATACCACACTCGTCATCATCTGAGAGAAACAAGTTGAGATGTTCAATACCTGTATTACTATTACATTGTGACAAATATAATAATAATAATAAACAGTAACACTGTTAACAGTACTAACAGCAACAGCTGCTGCTGCTGCTGCTAAGTCTCTTCAGTCGTGTCTGACTCTGCCCATAGCAACAGCAATGGTTCAATATTATTCGCTCACACACACACCTAGAGCCATGTGCTTAATTATAATTTTAGGATTTCAACTAGGAAACTATTATAAACATGTCACAACTATTAAGAAAACTAAGCAGTAGTTAAGGCACTGAAATATTGTAAGCCCTAAATATACTAGGAATCTGGCTTACAAACCAATGGCCCACAAAACAGCACATCAATGCAAAGCAAAGTAGTTCAAGGACAAACGTAATTGTTTGGCTTACGTTTAAAGCTCTGCAAATTCATCCACTATTTGGGAAATGCCTATTAGATAATAATTTACGTGTCTAGAAACTGCTTCCACTTTACAGAATTTTCCATATGCCAAACAAACCATAACATGAAATGACAAATATCTATATTCCTCCTAATAAAGACGCACATCAGTATTGCAGAGAAGAACCCATTTACTCTGAAAAGTACCAAATCAAGTCTGAAATTTTTTGTTTATGTGAGAAAGCTGGGTGGGGGAGCAGCAGGAAGGGGCTTGTTGAGGGCCATTCAAGGGACCCAGATACACTGAATCTTAACAGAAAATGAAGATGTCATGCCCAAACTGCAAGGCTGTGTGAACCTTTTCTCTGTACAATGGTCAAATGTGCTATCTTACCAATTCCCTTTCACATTACTGAAGATATTTGAAAATATATATAATATACTGTGTAGTACATAACATATAACTTTTCTAAACTGCTATCTTACTTCTTGAAATGAATTACATTGTTATAGCTCTTTTTCTTCTGATTATAAGAATAAAAGAATATTATTAAATATTGTGGATATGGCAGCTAAGATCCAGCACAGTTAAATAAATAAATAAATGTATTTTTAAAATTCAAATATTTAAAATCAATAATAAATTGAAATTCTTTCATAATCACACCTGCCAAAGGAAATTGCTCTAATTTTTTTTATTCTACTATTTCTCTATGCATATTTATATATTCTTTCTGAAACTGAGAGAAACTGTACATTTTTGTCTTCCACTGACTTCTGCTGGTGTATATCAGATATCTTTCTATAACAGAACACTTAAGAATATGTTGCACATTATTATTATTATATTGCAGCAATACAAAGTACAGAGTTCCTGAGAAAAACAAGAAGAGATAAGCAAGCCTTCTTAAATGAAAAAATGCAAAGAAATTGAACAACAACAAAAAATAGAATGGAAAAGACTAAAGATCTCTTTAAGAAAATTGGAACATGAAGGAAACATTTCATGCAAGGCTGGGGACATAAAGGACAGAAAAGTTAAGGATCTAACAGAAGCAGAAGAGATTAAGAGGAGGTGGTGACAATACACAGAACTATACAAAAAAATCTTAATGACCGGGATAACCACGATGGTATGGTCACTCACCTAGTCAGAGATCCTGGAGTGTGAAGTCAAGTGGCCCTTAGGAAGCATTACTACAAACAAAGCTAGTGGAAGTGATGGAATTCCAGCTGAGCTATTTCAAATCCTAAAAGATGATGCTGTTAAAGACCACCTCACCTGTCTTCTAAGCAGCCTGTACACAGGTCACATGGGAGCAGTTAGAACCAGACATGGAACAACCAAACTGGTTCAAAATGGGGAAAGGAGAATGACAAAGCTGTATATTGTCACTCTGGTTATTTAGCTTATATGCAGAGTACATCATGGGAAATGCTGGGCTGGATGAATCACAAGCTGGAATCAAGACTGCTGAAATAAATATCAGCAACCTCAGATATGCAGACAATACCATGTTTATGGCAGAAAGCCAAGAGGAACTAAAGAGCGTCTTGATGAAGATGAGAGAGGAGAGTGATAAAGCTTGCTTAAAACTCAACATTCAAAAAACATATCATGGCATATGGTCACAATACTTTATGTCAAATAGAAAGGTAAACATTGGAATCAGTGATAGATTTTATTTTCTGGGACTCCAAAATCATCGTAGAAGGTGACTGCAGCCATGAAATGAAGAGGCATCTGTTTCTTGGAAGGAAAACTAAGACAAGCATAGACAGTATATTAAAAAGCAGAGACATCACTTTGCTGACAGAGGTCCATATAGTCAAAGCTATATTTTTCCAGTAGTCGTGTATGAATGTGAGAGTTGGACAACAAAGCAAGCTGAACACCAAAGAACTGACGCTCTCAAACTGTCGTGATGGAGAAGGCTCTTGAGAGTTCTTTGGACTGCAAGGAGTTTGAACAAGTCAATTCTAAAGGAAATCAGTCCTGAATATTCATCGGAAGGACTGATGCTGAAGCTGAAGCTGCAGTACTGTGGCCACCTGATGGGAAGAGCTGACTCACTGGGAAAGACTCTGATGCTGGGAAAGATTGAATATTATGGTAGGTTTAATTCTGACTAGAACCAATAGTTGGAATGGGAGATGTTATTTTTATTTTGAACTCTCCTATGGATTGAATAGAAGATGAAATGTGTATTGTTCCTCCATTTTTCTCAGATTTAAAAATTGATGATGATTAGTGCATTGTGCATAAAGGACTAAACAACCCTCAGCACAAATCCATTACAGAGGGAGAGGAGAAAGGGCTCTCTTAACATAGGCTAACTATGTCACCTCAAATGACAATTCAATATTCGGTGTTGAGGAGGGGAAGGACTGGAGACAAACAAAAATATTCTATTTCTCTTTTAATGATAGTTTAGAAGGAATGCAGAATGGAAACTGCAAATGTATCAGAAGGATACAATTGATAATGAAGAAGTGGCTGTGAGTAACTTAGCACAGACTTGGAAAGAAAAAAAGCAAGTCAGAAAGCAGCTGAAAATTCAAGTAACTGAAGTGCCTAGAGATGTAATGTTGGCTATTGGTCAGCCATCATTTTCTAAAGACAACGTGTTCCTGAAAAGACAGATACTCAACAACATAGTTTATCAGGAAAGGTCAGTCACATTTGCATAAACTAATTTCAACTCATGCCCAGTGAAATCTTAAGCTCTTAAATGATTTACTGCCTGTATTCTAAAAAGTAAATAATTTTCTCAAAAATACATGGTAAGTTTCTTTAGGGAAATGTTATATTCTGCAAGTTTGTTTTTTTTTTCTTTTCTGGGGAAAATAGTTTTCTTTTAAAAATTCATGTTAGTAGCTTCTCAGAAGCACACATCTGCATTACAAACTGAATGAAAATTCCCCTTCTTCCTTTAACAGCTGTGGATTGTACCAGTTATGGGGTAGAATAAGAGATTCTTTTAAAAGGAGCAAATATATTTGCTATTACCTATCTTGCACTGGTCCTCTAAGAAGTTGATTGAGTTGAGACTTTAAAAGAAAATGAATTTCATTTATATAAATGTAAAGTATATAGATAACATGAATATAATTAACTGAATAGCCTCCATAATTGGGGACTGAATCAATCTTAATATATGCCAAGTCCAAAAAATCTTCTCAGCATTAGGAAACATGATTTAGAATGACTAAAAAGAAAAAAAGGCAGCATGATGGATCAGGTTCTTCTTTTGTTAGCAAGTTGAATTGAAGCCTTTTAGGATTATTTCAGGAACATGCATACCGACCGAAATAGCGTAAATTTAATTGGCAGCCAATTCAGTGCTTTCCATTAGATAGATATCCAAGCCATGAATTGCAATGAGAATTAAATTTGTTTCAGAGCCAGTAATATCTGATCTAAAATGCTATCATGGGAAAAGTATAATTTCTGCCCACAAAAGAGAAACCCTTTGTCACAATTGTTTTATTCATACTTCCTCAACTACCAAAAGAGATAGCCTTGTACAAGTTGATAAGAAATATTTATTTTTAGAGATAGTTTTTGCCTTTGCCAATTACATAGTTATTTACTGAAGTAAGATTGTATAACTATTTTCTTGGTTATAAAAATTCTTTACTCCCTCAAATATTTATTAAAAATAAAACCTATAGTAGAAAATTTTGCTCAAATATGAAATACCAATGAAAAAATAAGAGCCCAAATCCACCTTCTGGCCCAGAGATAGATTACAAATTACTAGCAACAGGAGATCCAGTGATTCAATCATTATCAGTTCAGTTCAGTTCAGTTCAGTAGCTCAGTCCTGTCTGACTCTTTGCAACCCCATAGACTGCAGCATGCCAGGCCTCCCTATTTCTCACCACCTCCCAGAGTATACTCAAGCTCATGTCCATTGAGTTGGTGATGCCATCCAACCATCTCATCCTCTCTTATCCCCTTCTCCTCCTGCCTTCAATCTTTCCCAGCATCAGGCTCTTTTCAAATGAATCATCTCTTCGCATCAGGTGGCCAAAGTATTGGAGTTTCAGCTTCAACATCAGTCCTTCCAGTAAACACTCAGGACTGATCTCCTTTAGGATGGACTGGTTGGATCTCCTTGCAGTCCAAGGAAATCTCAAGAGTCTTCTGCAACACCACAGTTCAAAAGCATCAATTCTTCTTTGCTCAGCTTTCTTTATAGTCCAACTCTCATATCCATACATGACTACTGGAAAAACCACAGCCTTTACTAGACGGACCTTTGTTGGTAAAGCAATGTCTCTGCTTTTTAATATGCAGTCTAGGTTGGTCCTAACTTTCCTTCCGAGGAATAAGCGTCTTTTAATTTCATGGCTGCAGCCACCATCTGCAGTGAATTTGGAGCGCCCCAAAATAAATTTTGCCACTGTTTCTCCATCTATTTGCCATGAAGTGATGGGACCAGATATCATGATCTTAGTTTTCTGAATGTTGAGCTTTAAGCAAAAATTTTCACTCTCCTCTTTCACTTTCATCAAGAGGTTTTTCAGTTTTTCTTCACTTTCTGCCATAAGGATGGTGTCATCTGCATATATGAGGGTATTGGTATTTCTCCTGGCAATCTTGATTCCAGCTTGTGCTTCTTCCAGTCCAGCGTTTCTCGCGATGTACTCTGCATATAAGTTAAATAAGCAGGGTGACAATATACAGCCTTGATGTACTCCTTTTCCTATTTGGAACAAGTCTGTTGTTCCATGTCCAGTTTTAACTGTTGCTTCCTTACCTGCATACAGGTTTCTCAAGAGGCAGGTCAGGTGGTCTGGTAGTCCCATCTCTTTCAGAATTTTCCTCAGTTTACTGTGATCCACACAGTCAAAAGCTTTGACATAGTTAATAAAGCAGAAATAGATGTTTTTCTGGAACTCTCTTGTTTTTTCAATGATTCAGCTGATGTTGGCCATTTGATCTCTGGTTCCTCTGCCTTTTCTAAAACCAACTTGAACATCTGGAAGTTCATGGTTCACATATTGTTGAAGCCTAGCTTGGAGAATTTTGAGCATTACTCTACTATTGTGTGAGATGAGTGCAATTGTGCAGTTGTTTGAACATTCTTTGGCATTGCCTTTCTTTGGGATTGGAATGAAAACTGATCTTTTCCATTCCTGTGGCCACTACTGAGTTTTCCAGATTTGCTGGCACATTGAATGCAGCACTTTCACAGCATCATCTTTTAGGATTGAAATCGCTCAACTGGAATTCCATCACCTCCACCAGCTTTGTTCGTAGTGATGCTTTCTAAGGCCCACTTGACTTCACATTCCAGGATGTCTGGCTCTAGGTGAGCCAATCATTATCACGTGCTACTTATACAAATTCCTAGGTACCTACACCCTAGCTCTTCACACACATGCCTCATCTATCCTTTGGTTCCCGTCTGGGCTTTTAAATGTAAATTCATTGACAAAAGAGCTCCTTTTTATACCAATACTCAGCTCAATTAATTAGGGCAGATTTATTGCTGTTTGTCAGTTTGAGCTACTCTTTTACTGTTTCTCCAGTTTCTCCCAACAAGTTCTGAATACTCACTCTGTTTATGACATTTAAAATCAAACTGAAAATATCACCAAAAAAAACCACAAAATCTTGATAAGATTTTGACTGGTACTGTATTGAATAATGAAATTTAGAGATATTTTGGGAACTAATTTGGGGAAGAAATTGTGGGAAAGTAATATTTTCAGTTCAATGTCTTCCCATTCATACTTCACCTTGAGTTGGGTCTTCTTTAAAAATCTTCAGATAGCCACACAGTTCTTACATATCTTTTCTTAAAATTTATATTTGCTTTATCATGTTCAGTAGCTATCACTGGTCAGGTTTAGAGACTTGTCTTCTACTCTTAATTTCTGAAGTTTGTGTAACACTGAATGCTTTACAAAATATATATTGTTTCTCTTTCTATATTACATCTTCAAGCTATACTTCTTGATTTTTTAGTGTGTATGGTGATTACATTGTGCCTTTCTACCTAGAACTTTTATACTCCTGTTCATATTTAAGGTAAGCTTACTTTTTTTTTTTTAACTTTTATAGTACACTTGTATGATGGAGAAGGAAATGGCAACCCACTCCAGTATTCTTGCCTGGGAAATCCCAAGGGCAGAGGAACCTGATGGGTTATAGTCTATGGGGTCACAATGAGTTGAACACGACTGAGCACAGCACACTTGTGTGATATAAGACTCAGGATTAAATTACACAGTGAAATTGCCAGTTGCTCACTTGTGTCTGATTCTTTGTTACCCCACCAGGCTCCACTGTTCATGGAATTATCCAGGCAAGAGTACTGGAGTGGGTTGCCATTCACTTCTCCAGGGGAGCTTCCTGGCCCAGGGATCGAACCCTGCATTGCAGGCAGATTCTTTAATGTCAGAGCCACCAATAAGGGCAGGTTTCTGTCCTCAGATGGACTGGGATTGCTTCTAGATGAGTTACCCTTTAGATTGATTTCTAGGCATCTGAATCTTTCTATTTCCCAGAACCCAGGAGGCTCACACTTTCAATTCTCTTTGTTGAGCTGTACTTTTATCCAATTTCTGGTCCTTGGGTATGCCTATTTTATTTTTATCTGTGCTGTGTCTTCTTACTTTGTCACTGTGATATGTTTTGAAAGGTCTGGAGGGTGAAGCAGTTAACCTTTAAGTATGAATTTATAATACTTTCTCAACCAAAATCTTTAAGATTACAAAATGGAAAAAATGAAAGTAAATCATATGATATAATTTAAATCATTGATATACTTTATACATTAAAAATATTAATAACAATTTGAAAAAATCACCACCGTTTATGTGAGTGGCCATAGCGTGGTATTACTGACCTGAGTACAAATCAGATATTCTGCCATTTGAATCCTATATAATTGTGATCTTCTTATAGTTGTCTCCATTTCATAGTTGAGGAAACCAGGGAAAGCAAGCTTAAATGACCTGCCTGATATCACAAATTGGAAAGCAACAGAGCAGAAGTCTTTAAATCTACTTAGTTCTAAAACTGACGCATTTTTTATTATCTGATACCACCTCCCTAAGTGTTAAGTGGGCTTCCCTGGTGGCTCAGAGGGTAAAGCATCTGCCTGTGATGAGGAAGACCCAGGTTCGATTCCTGGGTCGGGAAGATCCCCTGGAGAAGGAAATGGCAACCCACTCCAGTATTCTTGCCTGGAGAATCCCATGGACAGAGGAGCCTGGTGGGCTACAGTCCATGGGGTCGCAAAGAGCTGGACACGACTGGGCAACTACACTTAAGTGTTAAGTAAAAATTAAAAGATGTGCTTTATAAATATATTTCAATGAAATATATTTTTATTTTTAGTTCATATGTATTTCCAGGTGTTTTTGATGAGCCAAGAAACAGTTCACTCCTGCAACATGAAATAGTAGGGATGTACTTTTAGTTTTCTTTAAATGTCTATCTGTATTACAGAAGTCATGATTATTAAATCAATTTCCAATTAAATTTATTCTTCATTTTCAGGATGACTTTGGAGACTTTAAAATTTCTTTTTCCATTTTGTTTTATTTTGGCTTCTTGGCTTGAAAGGACATGAAAAAAAATTGTAATTGTTTTTGGAGTTTGGCTAAAACTCAGCAGTGAACCCATCTGTGACAGAAACCAACTAAATGCTCACGAAATGCATTTCGCATGTTGGATGCACAACTGAAGTACTATCAATAGCCCCTCATGTGGAGACGTGACCCTGAGTTGTACTTGGAATCTACGTTGAGCAGATGGGTTACTACGGTGACAGTTTAGCAGGGAAGTGCCCACCCACCCACTCACTCTTCCTGCTCATGACAGCTTAATGACATCGGAGCCACAGACGAATGAATGGTGCCTGAAACTCTGAGCAAGTCATTGGAGGGGCCTCAAAACAGGCCCACTTCCCCCAGAATGCTGCCCAGCTTACTTAAATGGAAGCAAATTTTCCTTATAGAGATTTTTAGGGATGCCGTAGCAGCATCCCTACTTAATCCACTAATTAATAATTAGCCTATAGGATTAATTACACACATAGAATCTTTCAAAATGGTAAAAAAATACATTATTTTTGAATTTTTTGTTACTTATCTACTTCTCTTACTGCATTTTTTCTATGAAAATTAATCATTTCTTATAGATCCTCTTAATTTTTTGTGACAGATTTGTTCCCATAATATAGATTACAAACTCTAAGACATATATTCAAAACATAAAACAATAGACTTATCTGTCTTTTAAATACAGATTTAAAAAAAATTTGTATTAGAATCCAGCAATGTATAATAAGATCTATATTCAATGGTCAAACTGAATTTATTCCAGAAAATTGATAGTTTAATATCACAAAATTTAGCAACAGGCAATAGGTTCATTGACTATGACTCAGGATAAAGTTGCACTGAGTCATCTGCCCTCATATTCAAGTGTTGGTGTCCTAATGCCAGTACCTTAGAATGTGACCGTGTTAGGAGATAAGTTAAACTGAGCCTATTGGGGTGGCCCTAACCCAATGTGGCTGGCATCCCTCTCTGAAAAGGAAAGCAGGATGCAGACTCACACAGAGGGAAAGATCGTGTGAGGACACAGTTTGAAGACGGCCACCTATAGGCTGAGCAGAGAAACCTCAGAAGACACCAACCTTGCTGACACCCTGATCCTGAATGTCTAACCTTCAGAATTGTGAACCACCAAATTTCTGTTGGTTATGCCACCCAGGCTACAGCAATTTGTTACGGCAGCCTGAGCGAATTATCATATTTCCCTTCCTTCTTTAACGTGTGTATATTCAGGATAATAATTCCATGAAAAATTAGGCACATAATTAACTTTTCTGTTCATTCTTGAGTCATAAATTCTTCTACAATCATTTTAAGTCACAACACAAAGTCTGAATTAAATAACAAATCCAACATTTTAATCAATGTACTTCCACTGCCATTTGAAGTAAAGAAACCACCCCCCCCCTTCTCTTTTTGAATGCCCACAGCCATGATTGACACCTCTCTTAATCAGGGAAACAAAATGGGAGATTGGGATTGACATGCACACACTACTGATACTATGTATAACATAGATAATTAATGAGAAACACTGTACAGCACAGGGAACTCAGTGCTCTGTGGTGACCTAAAAGGGAAGGAAATCCAAAAATGACAGGTGATACGTGTACATATACATAGATACAGCAAAAACTAACACAGCATTTTAAAGTGACTGTTGTTGCTGTTTAGTCACTCAGTCATGTCTGACTCTGCGACCCCATGGACTGCAGTACGCTAGGCCTCCCTGTCCATCACCATCTCCTGGAGCTTGCTCAAACTCATGTCCATTGAGTCAGTGATGCCATCCAACCATCTCATCCTCTGTTGTCCCCTTCTCCTGCCTTCAGACTTTCCCAGCATCAGATTCTTTTCTAGTAAGTCTCTTCACATCAGGTGGCAAAAGTATTAAAGCTTCAGCTTCAGCATCAGTCTTTCCAATCTGTATTCAGGATTTATTTCCTTTATGACTGACTAGTTTGATCTTCTTGCGGTCCAAGGGACTCTCAAGAGTCTTTTCCAACACCACAGTTCAAAAGCATCGGTTCTTCATTGCTCAGCTTTCTTTATGGTCCAACTCTCACATCTGTACATGACTACTGAAAAACCATAACTTGGACTAGATGGATCTTTGTTGGCAAAGCAATGTCTCTGCTTTTTAATATGCTGTCTAGGTTGATCATAGCTTTTATTCCAAGGAGCAATTGTCTTAATTTTATGGCTGCAGTCAACATCTGCAGTGATTTTGGAGCCCAAGAAAATGAAGCCTGTCACTGTTTCCATTGTTTCCCCACCTCTTTGCAATGAAGTGATGGGACCAGATGCCACATTCTTAGTTTTTTGAACGTGGAGTTTTAAGCCAGCTTTTTCACTCTTCTCTTTCACTTTCATCAAGAGGCTCTTTAGTTCCTCTTTGCTTTCTGCTGTAAGGGTGGTGTCATCTGCATATCTGAGGTTATTGATATTTCTCCTGGTAATCTTGATTCCAGCTTGTGCTTCATCCAGCCCAGAATTTTGCATGATGTGCTCTGCATATAAGTTAAATAAGCAGGGTGACAATATACAGCCTTGACACACTCCTTTCCCAATTTGGAACCAGTCTGTTGTTCGATGGCCGATTCTAACTGTTGCTTGTTGACCTGCATACAGGTTTCTCAGGAGGAAGGTAAGGTGGTCTGGCATTCCCATTTCTTTCTGAATTTTCCATAATTTGTTGTGATTCACACAGTCAAAGACTTTAGCATAGTCAATGAACAGTATGAAAAGTGACTATACTCCAATAAAATTAATAAAAAAAAGATAATTATCTACCTAAAAAAAGATGCAATTGGCCTTTGCTCTCTCACCATTGCAGCTATTTCCTTAGTTTCTAGCTGTGGTTTTGAACACTTTAAGAAGATGGGAGAAAAGGGTTGTAAGGTGACAGTGTACTTCTGACTTGGTTGGGTAGAGTTCATACTTTTTAGGAGGTGGTTAAAAGTGATGTGGCTCTATCAGGATTTGTGTGTGTGTGTATCTTTTTTTTTGACATTTTTGTTCTTGGAAACCTTTCACTTTCAACTTCCATATTATAGGTGACACATTCCATTGCCTAAGCCTTTGACTCATGTGCTGTGGACAGCACATGTACTGTCCAGGTCTGTCCTAAATAACCCACATCCACTTCATAGAAAATAGCTGTACATTTCTTGCCCCTAAAAACCCCCCAAAATGCAGACGTATTCTGATACAACTGTCATAACTTGCACTTTGGAATGTTTGAGAAATGTTGCATGCTAAGTCTTTGTCTTGTAAATATTACCGATGTCTGTTAGCATAAGAAAAGTGTTAAGTAGACCCATCATGTGTATTTCATTCTTAAAGCCTACACAGATGCATTTCTGCATGGGAATCATTGCATGCTCATCCTTACTGATGTCGGGTAACATTCTATGCTGTTGCACCGTTCTCTTCAACCTCTCACTCTCTTGCAATTAGCTTGAGCCCGTTTAGTTACTCATGAGGTGACTAGTTTTTGTGAAAGTGCTCTGGGCATTTGTAACATGAGTCACCTTTGAGTAAATTTCTCTTCCTCTCTAGACACTGGGATGATGTGTTAGAAATGGTGGAGTTCAAGAGAGCAACACCTGGATCTTTGAGCCCTTCCTTGGAAGTGATCTCATGTGAATGAGAAATTTGTCTTTATTTACAAAGAAACCAGATTGGACTCCAGCAAAATCTAGCCTTACCTGATCAATACATAAATGTTTAGAAAAAATATATAGGTTTAGAAATTTTGACTTCACTGCATAGTCTCTAGCCTTTATTTTTTATATTTTCTATGGGTTACTATATAATAATACCAATTCTCTATTAGTATCTATAAGTTCATTTTATAAATGTTTGCTAAAATTTGATTTTTGTATACACCCATTCCAGTGTTCTCCTGCCTGGGAAATTCCAAGAACAGAGGAGCCTTGTTCCCAGGACAATCCATGGGGTCACAAAGAGTCAGACACAACTGAGCATGCATGCAGCAGCAGCATCCAGATAATTATTATTTGGTGGCAGAACCATTATGAGAGGCATAGTGTAGCATAACTTTTAGGAGGACACCTTCTAGTGTCGTGAGCCCTGGGTGTTAATCCTAGTGCCAACACCTACTATTAATAGTAGTGTGACTTGAAGAAAAAGTACTCACTTAGCCTCACTGTCCCCATGGAGACACTAATGGAGCTTATAACACAGGCATATAGAGAATAATAAATGGAATAATGTGAGCACAATGCCCCGTGACTCACAATTTGATTGTTACAGGGAGAATTAGGGGCTGCTGTTGGGATGTCCCTTGCAGTGTTCATTTCTACAGAATATAAATGAGCTAACTGGTTGCTAAGAAAATGTCAGTGGGAATAATGGACTTGAGTGGTACTGTGAAGCCTACAAAGCAAGACACATAGCAACCTTGTGAGAAGAGGTCATTAGTAAGAAGTGTCAAGTGTTATCAAGGAAGCATCATTTAGGAAGTCAATATTAACACCCTTATGTTTTGTAGAATCGTGTTGCTACTACAGTGGATGAGTGAAAGTTGGTTGCAAATATCATGTCATATTTCATTCTTTCCTTTTGATGTGACAAAATTCATGTGTCTCTAAGATACAGATCAAAAAAGCATTTTATAATTATATTACTTAAATACATTTAATTATAGGAAATCATTATTTCCTATAATCAAGTAATAATGACACTTTCATAGAGTGAAAAAAGATGAAAGTGTTAGTCATTCAATCGTGTCTCACTCTTTGCCACCTCATGGACTGTAACCTGCCAGGCTTCTCTCTCCATGGAATTTTCCAGGTAAGAATGTTGGAGTGGGTAGCCATTTCCTTCTTCAAGTGATTTTCCCAGTCCAGGGATCAAATTCAGGTCTCTTGAATTACAGGCAGATTCTTTAGCGTCTGAGCCACCAGAGCAAAACCTAAAGACTTGCATATAATTTACTGTTTCAACTTTTTTAAATCAAAAATTAAATTCAGAAATAATCAGCATGTGTACAAGAGAAGGGGAAATTAGTCTTTCTATATATCTCATTTATAAATAACCTTATTATTACCTGACAATGTATTTTTTCACTTTTTTGTTTATGCTGCTGTGAATTAGGGGGAATGTGAAAAAAGACCAGTTGTAGAAATGTGGCAATTAAGGCTTGAGCAGACAGCAGCATGAATAAGGGTCTCAAACAAAATGCACATAATAAATAGTTGCCTTCAGCTGTGTGGCAGACCTAGTTTCATTGATAATGGTGTTTGGGACTAGCTCAATACCTAATAATGAACAAACAAAAAAGTTTAAATAAACTGAGAAATTTGCAAACCACCAGTACTTTCTGCAGCTCAAAAGTTCACAGGTATTGGAGCCTATTAGGAAGCATGGTATAATTAAAATAGAAAGGACAAGATTACAACAACAAAATGTCTAATTTCAATAGTGTCTTTTTAAAATCTAAAAGAGAATCTGCTGATCAATATATTGTCAATTCACGGTAAGACCCTTGGGTACTCATTTCAATTCAATAAATGAGTTAATATTTATGAAACATTTAAAATAGAACTTGGTACATCGTAAGCTATATATACATGTTCTCTAAAATACTACTACTACTATTTATGACATATTACTACATAATTTATAAGTAAAATTATTTGTTATCTTTAATAACCAAACAAAGCAACAACACTAGAAAATGTTAACACTGTTTTCCCTTAGGGTTTTTCATGTGTTGAATTGTGACCCCACTTCAAATATGTTGAGGCACTTCCCTGGGTATCTAGTGATTAAGAATCCATCTTGCAATGCAAGGGCCGCAGACTTGATCCCTGGTAGATGAACTAAGACCCCCACATGCCACAGAGCAACTCAGTCCACGTGCCACAACCAGAGTCTGTGCACCCAATGAAGACCCCAAATGCCCAACTGAGACCTGTTGCAGCCAAAGAAATAAATATTAACATAATAAATTGGAGTTCTAACCCTGGTGCCTGTGAATGCAAGCTTACTTAGAAACAGAACCTTTACACATAAACTAGGCTAAAATGAGGTCATTCTGGAGTACAATGGGGCTTCACCCCACATGACTGGTGTCCTTGTAAGAAGAGAAAAATGTGCACAGACAGACACGGGATGACGGCCCTGTAGAGATGGAGTGGAAACGAGATTTGCTCCCATGAATGAAGGAAGCTGAAAGTGAAAGCCAAACGAGGGGTCTTCCCCTAGAGTTCTGGCCCTGCCTACATTGTATTTTTAGGTCCTTGATTTCCAGAACTCTGAGAGAATACATTTCAGTTGTCAAGACTTCCAGTTCACGGTACTCTGTTATAGCTGCCCTAGGAGACTCACACACGTCCTTTCTTTATTCCCCCAAAGGAAGACACGTAGAGAAATACTGAAAAGCTAAAGATAAAGCTCCAATATTTTGGCCACCTGATGCAAAGAGCCAAGTCACTGGAAAAGATTCCAATGTTGGGAAGGACTGAGGGTAAGAGGAGAAGGGGGTGATAGAGAATGAGATGGTTGGATGGCATCATCAATTCAATGAAAAGGAGTTTGAGCAAACTCTGGGATATAGTCAAGGACAAGGAAGCCTGGTGTGCTGCAGTCCATGGAGTCACAAAGAGTCAGACATGACTTAGCAACTAAACAATAACAAAAGGCCAAGCAGTATAAACAGCACTATAAAGTTACAAATTTGAAAATACTAAATCTTACACTACTCCCACATACAACTGCCTTTCTCCTGCTGAAAATATAAAATAGGCTAGCCTCATCTGTGTGTGGTGGTGAAAATAGAATATTTCTTAATATTTATATAATTTTTTTTACATTTTTGTCAGCTTATAGTATTTCATTCCATTAATATATAGAATGTTTAATTATTCCAATAACAGTTCCCTTCAAAGAAGAGGAAAATTCAATTATGTTCTTTCTCTGTTGTGTTATTCAGAGAAATTCCAGCCTCCAGAGAGCCCTTGTAGAATCTATTTCACCAAAATATGGTTCATAACTGCTGTATGAAAAAAATGAAGATCTAAAATGACATGATTTTGAGTGTTTCTAGAACATCTATAATAATATCCAGCCAAAGTCAAAGATCTTTCTTGATAAATGTCACACACCCCTTGAAAATATGTACGTTATTTTCAAACATATTTTGACATTGATTTCTAACATAATTTCACAGTGATAAGAGAACAGGCTCTCTATGATTTCAATACCTTTAAACCATGAGATTTTATAACCTTGTTTTATGTCCCTGTATGAATTCCTGCAAGGAGATCCAACCAGTCCATTCTGAAGGAGATCAGCCCTGGGATTTCTCTGGAAGGAATGATGCTAAAGCTGAAACTCCAGTACTTTGGCCACCTCATGTGAATAGTTGACTCATCGGAAAAGACTCTGATGCTGGGAGGGATTGGGGGCAGGAGGAGAAGGGGACGGCAGAGAATGAGATGGCTGGATGGCATCACTGACTCAATGGACACAACTCTGAGTGAACTCCGGGAGTTGGTGATGGACAGGGAGGCCTGGCGAGCTGCGATTCATGGGGTCGCAAAGAGTCGGACAACGACTGAGTGACTGAACTGAACAGATGAATTACAGTGTCTTCTAGTTTATAGTCTATGGGAACTTGAAGAGAATTTGCATCCTACTGTTGTTTGAAAATTG
Organism: Ovis aries; assembly: GCF_016772045.2. Classification (NCBI taxonomy): domain Eukaryota; kingdom Metazoa; phylum Chordata; class Mammalia; order Artiodactyla; family Bovidae; genus Ovis; species Ovis aries. Next base: position 108,948,842 of record NC_056055.1, read on the forward strand.
CATAAGTCTTAATTATGCTGAATTGGTTCAAGGTGCTTTTCAGGTCTACTATATCCTTCTTCTTCTCTGTATGGCCATTCTATCAATTTTTGAGACATTGATTTTGTAACTGCAAATAAAAATCTTAATTTGTGTATTTAAAAATAATTGTAATACATAGTGAAATTATATACAACTTTGTATATAAAATATCAGTAACCTCATATATGTAGGTGACATCAGCCTAATGATAGAAAGCAAAGAGGAACTAAATAGCATCTTGATGAAGGTAAAAGAGGGGAGTGAGAAAGCTGGCTTAAAACTCAACATTCAAAAAACTAAGATTGTGGCATCTGGTCCCATCACTTAATGGCAAATGGGAAAAATATAGAAGCAGTGACAGACTTTATTTTCTTGGACTTGAAAGTCACTGAAGATGGTTACTGCAGCCATGAAATTAAAAGAATTGCTCTTTCAAATTCAATTAAAAGAAGAAAAACTATGAGAAACCTAGACAGCATATTAAAAAGCAGAGACATCATTTTGCCAATGATGGTTCATCTAGCCAAAGCTATGGTTTTTCCAGTAGTCATGTACAGACGTGAGTTGGACCATAACAAAGGCTGAGAGCCGAAGAATTGATGCTAATGAACTGTGGTGTTAGAGAAGACTCTTGAGAGTCCCTCGGACAGCAGGAGATCAAATCAGTCAATCCTAAAGGAAATAAATCTTGAATACAGATTGGAAAGACTGATGTTGAAGCTGAAGCTCCAATAGTTTGGCCACCTGATGCTAAGAGCCAACTCAATGGAGAAAACCCTCATGCTGGGAACGATTGAGGGCAGGAGGAAAAGGGAGTGACAAGGATGAGATGGTTGGATGGCATCACTAATTCAATGGACATGAGTTTGAGCAAACTCCAGGAGATAGCGAAGGACAGGGAAGCCTGGCATGCTGCAGTGTATGGGTTTGCAGGGTTGGACACGACTGAGCAACTGAACAACAACAACACTATGTATCTTTGTTCTGTATTTTCCAAGTCTACTGTAAATACGTTATCATACTTCCACAATTTAAAAAAGAAAAAGGCAGAAAGAAAAACACCAATACAGTATCAGTTCAGTTCAGTCACTCAGTCGTGCCCGACTCTTTGTGACCCCATGAATCGCAGCACGCCAGGCTTCCCTATTCTTCACCAACTCCCGGAGTTCACTCAGACTCACGTTCATCGAGTCTGATGCCATCCAGCCATCTTATCCTCTGTCATCCCCTTCTCCTCCTGCCCCCAATCCCTCCCAGCATCAGAGTCTTTTCCAATGAGTCAACTCTTTGCATGAGGTGGCCAAAGTACTGGAGCTTCAGCTTTAGCATCATTCCTTCCAAAGAAATCCCAGGGCTGATCTCCTTCAGAATGGACTGGTTGGATCTCCTTGCAGTCCAAAGGACTCTCAAGAGTCTTCTCCAACACCACAGTTCAAAAGCATCAATTCTTCGGCACTCAGCCTTCTTCATAGTCCAACTCTCACATCCATACATGACTACTGGAAAAACCATAGCCTTGACTAGACGGACCTTAGTCGGCAAAGTAATGTCTCTGCTTTTGAATATGCTATCTAGGTTGCTCATAACTTTTCTTCCAAGGAGTAAGCATCTTTTAATTTCATGGCTGCAATCACCATCTGCAGTGATTTTGGAGCCCAAACAATAAAGTCTGACACTGTTTCCACTGTTTCCCCATCTATTTCCCGGGAAGTGATGGGACCGGATGCCATGATCTTTGTTTTCTGAATGTTGAGCTTTAAGCCAACTTTTTCACTCTCCTTTTCACTTTCATCAAGAGGCTTTTAGCTCCTCTTCACTTTCTGCCATAAGGGTGGTGTCATCTGCATATCTGAGGTTATTGATATTTCTCCTGGCAATCTTGATTCCAGCTTGTGCTTCTTCCAGTCCAGGGTTTCTCATGATGTACTCTGCATATAAGTTAAATAAGCAGGGTGACAATATACAGTCTTGATGTACTCCTTTCCTGTTTGAAACCAGTCTGTTGTACAGTATACTAACGCATATATACGGAATTTAGAAAGATGGTAATGATAACCCTGTATGAGAGACAGCAAAAGAGACACAGATGTATATAACAATCTTTTGGACTCAGTGGGAGAAGGTGAGGGTTGGATGATCTGAGAGAATAGCACTGAAACATGTATGTTATCAAACGTGAAACAGATAACCAGTCCAGGTTCGATGCATGAGACAGGGTGCTCAGGGCTGGTGCACTGGGATGACCCTGAGGGATGGGATGGGGAGAGAGGTGGGAGGGGGGTTCATGATGGGCAACACCTGTACACCCATGGCTGATTTATGTCAATGTATGGCAAAAACCACTACAATATTGAAAATAAAAATAGAAAAGAAAAAGGAAAAAATAATATCCAACCTAATATTCCTAATTTTACCTATAATAATTTTATAGTTATGAAAATATTCTTGTTTGGATATATATTCAATGTAAGTTCAAACCCACGTAGACCCAAATTGAACCCACTAAACATTTGTCATCTACTGTGTTGCTCTTTAAAATAGCAAATGAAGCAACTGACAAACAACTAATCTCAAAAATATACAAGCAACTTATGCAGCTCAATTCCAGAAAAATAAACTACCCGATCAAAAAATGGGCCAGAGAACTAAATAGACATTTCTCCAAAGAAGACATACAGATGGCTAACAAACACATGAAAAGATGCTCAACATCACTCATTATCAGAGAAATGCAAATCAAGATCACAATGAGGTACCATTTCACGCCAGTTAGAATGGCTGCTATCCAAAAGTCTGCAAGCAATAAATGCTGGAGAGGGTGTGGAGAAAAGGGAACCCTCCTACACTGTTGGTGGGAATGCAAACTAGTACAGCCACTATGGAGAACAGTGTGGAGATTTCTTAAAAAATTGCAAATAGAACTGCCTTATGACCCAGCAATCCCACCGCTGGGCCTACACACCGAGGAAACCAGAATTGAAAGAGACACACGTACCCAGTGTTCATTGCATCATTGTTTATAATAGCCAGGACATGGAAGCAACCTAGATGTCCATCAGCAGATGAATAGATAAGAAAGCTGTGGTACATATACACAATGGAGTATTCCTCAGCCATTAAAAAGAATATATTTGAATCAGTTCTAATGAGATGGATGAAACTGGAGCCGATTATGCGGAGTGAAGTAAGCCAGAATGAAAAACACCAATACAGTATACTAACACATATATATGGAATTTAGAAAGATGATAAGTATAATCGTGTATGCGAGACAGCAAAAGAGACACAGATGTATAGAGCGGACTTTTGGACTCTGTGGGAGAGGGAAAGGGTGGGATGATGTGGGAGAATGGCATTGAAACATGTACACTATCATGTAAGAAACGAATTGCCAGTCTGTGTTCAGAGAAGGAAATGGCAACCCACTCCAGTGTTCTTGCCTGGAGAATCCCAGGGACGGGGGAGCCTGGTGGGCTGCTGTCTAAGGGGTTGCAGAGAGTCAGACATGATTGAAGCGACTTAGTAGTAGTAGTAGTAGCCTATGTTCTATGCAGGATACAGGATGCTTGGGGCTGGTGTTCGGGGATGATCCAGAGAGATGATATGGGGTGGGAGGTGGGAGGGGGGTTCAGGACCGGGAACTCATGTACACCCGTGGCAGATTCATGTCAATGTATGGCAAAACCAATACAGTATTGTAAAGTAAAATAAAGTAAAAATAAAAATTAAAAAAAATTTTGTTTGAAATACAGTTTTTAAAAAATATGGTAAAACCTGCTGCTTATATAACTAGGCATAATTTTCAGTTGTACAACTTCGTATTTGGTTGATTCTTGAACTATGTCTGTTTGAACTGGTCCTATACACTTGTACACGGATATTTGGTTCAATAAATTAACAAAATACACACGAACATTGCCTACAAGACTTTAAGTGAATATTTTTATTTAGGTGGATAACCTATCCTTATACAGGCAGAGGTGAGTGGTTTTTAATATAAAATTAATAATGTGTTAGTTTTCTTGCTATTTTTTATAACTTTGCCTTCAAAGAATTACATTACTGCACTGTATCTTTCACTCAAACAGAGAAAGTGCTTATCAGTTTATCATCACAGGAGAGTGTTTGTTTAAGGTAACAATGTTTCAATACCATATTATGAATATGACTGTAATAATGTAGCTCATAAAAAGATTTATTGGCAAATCATTCATTAATGTATAGGCTCGGCTATATTAATTACACTAGGGGACTATGAAGCAATCCTACTACTGCTTCTTTCTTATCAGTGCACAAATCATTACCACTGTAAATAATTATTTTCACATTATCTTTTCATTTGTGATATCTCATTTTAGTAATATGTAAAACATTTACAATGTTTTCTATTATATAAGACAATATTTTGAGAGGGTAGCATTGACATATATACACCACCATGTGTAAGACGGATCGCTAGCGGGAAGCTGCTGTATAGCTCCAGGAGCTCAGCTTGGTGCTCTGTGACGACCTAGAGGAGGGGAGGGCAGTGGGGTGGGAGGGAGGCCCCAGACGGAGGAGATATGTGTAAATGCATAGCTGATTCCCCTTGCTGTACAGCAGATACTAACACAACACTGCAAAGCTATTATACTCCAATTAAAAAATAAACTTTAAAATGGCAAAAAAATGACAATATTGATAGTAGTTACTGATTCAACTTATAAATGCAGAGGATGAAGACTGAGAGTATCAATGAATGCAGTTCAGTTCAGTTCAGCCGCTCAGTCGTGTCCGACTCTTTGCGACCCCATGAACCGCAGCACGCCAGGCCTCCCTGTCCATCACCAACTCCCGGAGTTCACTCAGACTCACGTCCATCGAGTCAATGATCCCATCCAGCCATCTCATCCTCTGTCGTCCCCTTCTCCTTCTGCCCCCAAATCCCTCCCAGCATCAAAGTCTTTTCCAATGAGTCAACTCTTCACGTGAGGTGGCCAAAACATTACTATAAATGAACTTTCACTTCCTTATGATTTTTTAAGCAACGGTTTTCTTTCTCTAACTTACTTTATTCTAAGAATACAGTCATACATATAACCAATAAAATATTTGTTAATCAATTGTTTATGTTATCAGTAAGGTTTCCAGTCAACAGAAGGCTATTAGTAGTTAGGTTTTGGGGGAGTCAAAGTTACATGCATATTTTTGACCTCACAGAGGGTGATGACCCCTTCACTGTTCAAGGGTCAACTGTACATCAAATGTGCCTCATGAACTTTCCTCTGAGTAAACAAACAAACAGCAAGTCTAACTGTCTAAAACACAGCTCATCACAAAGTAACAAATACAGTGCTTAGCTAAAAGGATCAGAAACAGTATTTACAAGTTAAAGGAATGAAATAACAAAACCTAATCATATAGCTACTGTATGTTAAACTGTTATACCTTCTGAAGAAGGCAGGATAAAATATATTAATTATTTTAAATATGATTTTACGCATGTATATGCCACAAAACCACGTGTGGTGGAGGCATGACTGATTTCTGCCTGGCATGTGACTAGACTGAGTTACAGGTCAATGAGCCCTCTTGGACCTGGAACGGTGACTGCAGCCATGTAATTAAAAGATGCTTGCTCCTTGGAAGAAATGCTATGATAAACCTAGACAGAATATTAAAAAGCAGAGGCACTACTTTGTCGACAAAGGTCTGTATAGTCAAAGCTATGGGTTTTCCAATAGTCATCTACAGATTTGAGAGTTGGACCATAAAGAAGGCTGAGTGCCAAAGAACTGATGCTTTCAAATTGTAGTGATGGAGAAGACTCTTGAGAGTTCCTTGGACAGCAAGGAAATCAAACCAGTCAATCCTAAAAGAAATCAATCCTGAATACTCATTGGAAGGATGAATGAATGCTGATGCTGAAGCTCCAATACTTGGGCCACTGGATGCGTAGAGCCAACTCACTGGAGAAGACCCTGATGCTGGGAAAGACTGAAGTCAGAAGGGGCTGGCAGAGGATGAGATGGTTACGAGCATCCCCAGCTCAATGGACAGGAGTTTGAGAAACGTCTGGGTGATAGTGGAGGACGGGGAAACTTGGCTTGCTGCAGTCTGTGGGGTCGCCAAAAGTCAGATAGGACTTACTGCCTGAACAAGAAAAACATATGAATAGTCTCAAACAATGAGAGGTTAACAAAGATGACATAAGCAGAGGCTTACAAAGCATTCATACCACAGAACTTCCTGCTGGGAACCCTCCTACCCCCAGGCAAACATGTGCGGCTTCCTCCTAAAGAACGCAGGATCATGTGGTGAAAGGTCCCAGTCCTCCAGCTGAGATCTCAGCCATGGAATCAGCCCACCCTGGTATTCCACCTGAACCATCCCAGACCAGGGACAGCAATACCATCAAAAACAGCCAACCTACAAACATAACACATATGTTGTTTAAGTCAAGGATGTTTTGAAGCAGGTTATTACAGCTAAGCACACTTCTCTGAGTGCTAGTTTTAGATAAATGTTTTCTTTAAAAAGCACACCAAATCAAGAGAAAAGACACAAAATAAGTATTTCAGCATAGAATTACAGCAGCAACTGCTCTTCAACAATCAAGTGCAAATGAGTTGGTAAGACAATTCCCATGCCCTGTATGAACTAGCCTTAATTGTTGTTTCTGTTGTTCAGTTGCTAAGTCATGTCTGACTCTTTGTGACCCCAGGGACTGTAGTATGCCAGGCTCCTCTGTCCTCCACTATCCTCTGGAGTTGGCTCAAATTCATGTCCATGAGTCAGTGATGCTCTCCAGTCATTTCATCCTCATTTTCATCTTTCCCAGGATCGGGGTCTTTTCCAAAGGTCATTAATTAATTACTAACTACTTAGCAGAGGACACGTGTAATGTTCTTTGGACACATGGAGATATAATCATTACCACAAGCTCGGTGGAATCAAACCCAGCTTCTTTGCTGTTAGGTCCTGGTGTGTAACATAGCGCCCATCCGTGCAGGCTCTGGGGCCTGCACCCCAGAGGAGCAGCAGAAGCAGAGCTGCTCTGGGACAGGCTGGGTCCTGGGACCTGGGACCCTCTGCTGCCGCACTTGTACCTCGATAAACCTTGAGTGGCAAAATACAAAGAAACTATAAGTGACTAAAAATAACCATGTGCATAAAAAGTTGGAGCAAATTATGGATGAGATATAAAAAGACCAAAAAGCCCAACTGCCACTTCTGAAGAACCAGGAGAAAAGCAGGGGACTGTGCATGGCGCCTGCCCAAAACAGCACCAAGAGGGTGGGCGAACCTCCTGAGCCACCCCTCTGGATGGACCCCCGGATCCCCGGACACCTCTACCCTCAGCCCATGTGAAGAACAAGCTCACCCACTCTTGGGAGCAAGCACAGGAAGCTGCTTTTTCTTCTCACTCCCTCCTGCTGCAGCAGTGGGCCCCAATAAAGCCTTGCCTGCATTTTTTGTCTGGTCTCTGATCAATTTATACTGATTGGGGAAGGCCAAGAACTTTTGTCAATATCATAAATTGTGTAACAGAGCAATTAAGAAAGCGATTCTCAACTGAGTGTGGAAGTTTGTGAAGAAAATGGTGGGATGAAGCAGGAGGAGGAACATCGTGTGGAGTTTTTTTAGGCAGAGGAACATCCTGGGGAAGGGGGGCAGGGAGTTTGGATGTGGTAACTGAAAGAAGTCTGCCCTGAGCCCTGACACCAGAGACTGACAGAGAACAGTGGGAAGGTAGAGGCCAGAACAACAGAGCAGTTCCTGATAATCTCAGAACTCCTAAACCCCACGGAGCGCTTCTCTGGCGCCTCAGCGGTGCAGGAGACATAAGAGATGTGGGATCGATCCCTGGGTGGGGAAGTTCCCCCAGAGAAGGAAACGACAACCCACTCCAGTCTTCTTGCCTGGAGAACCTCATGGACAGAGGAGTCTGGAGGCTACAGTCTATGGGGTCGCAAAAGAGTCAGACACGACTGAGCACACACGAGCCACAGGGAGATGGCAGCCTTCATCATAAACACCACGGGTGCTACAGGTGTTTCAATAGCATTCCCCAAAGTTCACGTCCTCCGGGACTTCATGGACCCTCCGTGGAAACAGGGTCTTCATGGATGCAGTCAAGGTCAAGAAAGAGATGAGAGCACACCGGATCTGGGGCATGCATGCTTGCATGCTAAGTCACTTCAGTCATGTCCAACTCTTTGTGACCCCATGGACTGAAGCCTCCTGAGGCTCCTCTGTCCATGGGATTTTCCAGCCAAGCATAGAGAAGTGGATTGCTATGCCCTCCTCCAGGGGATCTTCTTGACACAGGGATGGAACCCACATCTCTTATGTCTCCTGCATTGGCAGGTGGGTTCTTTAATGCTAGCTGGATCTGGTGGGTGACCCTGAACCTAGTGACAGTGTCCTCATAAGAGAGAAAAGAATACACAGAAACACAGAGGAGACGGTGGTGTGAAAAGGGAGGCAGAGATTGCAGCGATGTCTCTAAGCCAAAGACCACCAAGGATGTCAGGATGTCACAAAAACTAGGAGAAGACAGAGGACAGTTTCTCCCTAAGAGACTCCAGCAGGAACCGGTCCTGCAAAACCCTCAGTTTTGGAGTTTTGGCATCCAGAACTAGGAGAGAATTCCCTGCTGTTGCTTTAAGTCACCAAGTCTGTGATGCTTTCAGTGGAGTCTTATCTCCAGACCTCAGACAGGGAGCCTAGAATTGAGGTCGTCTCCGGAACTCACAGCCCCACTGTTTGTAGCCCATGTGTGCGAATGCTCAGTCGTGTCCAACTCGTTGTGACCCCATGGACTGTAGCCCGCCAGGCTCTTGCGCCCATGGATTTCCCAGGCAAGAATACTGGGGTGGGTTGCCATTCCCTCCTCCAGGGAACCTTCATGGCTCAGGGGTTGAATCCATGTCTCCTGCATTGCCAGGCAGATTCTTCACCGCTACCACCACTAGCCATCGCCAAAAACCCTCTGACCCTTACTGGCTAGCTTCCTGATCCCTAATTAAGCAAAAATGCCCCACCCTAGTACTCATCCTATCGCACCCTAACCAATCACCTAAAGCCATGCTTCCAGCAGGAATTTTGTCTTGAGAATACAAAAATTGGCTACTAACCCATGAAAAGCGAAAAGTGTTTTCTCTCCCCTGAGCCGGAGACACTGTTAGAAGAACTGGCCTGCTCTTCTAACAGTCTCCGACTCTAATAAACTCTATTCTCCTCTCATCCTGCCTCATGTCTGGAAACTCTTTTCCAACTGGAGCTTGGACTGCCTTGACATGTTCTAGAAAGTTAATGCAGATAACCACTTCAATATTCTGAAGTGTGGAGGAGTTCTGTCTTTACAAATATTCCCCGGTTAGAAGGGTGAGAGTGGAAATTTGAGGAGAACACAATAGAAGAACCTGCTAGACTATAACCAGTAATAAAGATTATAGGCAGAAGCAGAGTAAGAAAATGAGGCAGTGCTACTCCCCAGGGAAGAAACTGGAAATGTGTGGAGACACTTCTGGTTGTCATAGCAATTAGGGGATATGCTAGATGTCCACTGCCTAGGGCTCTGGATGCTAATGGTCTCGAAAATGTTGAGAGAGTCTATACAGCTAACAACCTCACCTATAATCCCAACAGCACCTACAATGAGAAACAGTGGGAGAAAAAGAAAGCAAAGGGTCAGATATTGTATATATACTGAGAATAGTTAAGGGTCTTATTTAGCACCTCGTGGCACACTAGTAAAGAATATGCCTACAAATGTGGGAGATGCAGGAGATGAGGGTTCGATCCCTGGGTAGGGAAGATCCATTAGGAAAGGAAATGGCAACCCACTCCAGTATTCTTGCCTGGGAAATCCCACAGAGAGACGAGCCGGGTGGTCTACAGTCCATGGGGTCGCAAAAGAGTCAGACACAACCGAGTGACTGAATACACACAAACATTATGCTTTTAAGTTATGCTTCTGCTACTTTTGGTTAGAAAAAATGAATTTTAGATGCTATGAGAAAGAAAGAGCACATAAGATTTTTTCATATTTAAACGATATTTTGTTTTCATATTATGAAACAGATGCAATGAATTTGTGAATAGAGGCATACAAGCGTTGTCAAATAGCAATAAATTAGTGTCTAACCAAGAATAAATTAGACATGAAGTGAACAGGATAATAATTAGACAATAAGCATTTCACGAAACTGTGATTTTGTTTCAATATATTTTCCATAGGGGTGACATTTCAAGTAGAAGAAATATATCGGGGGCAGGGGGAAACTAAGCGGGGAGAAAATAACTGCAAGTAGATTCAGAAAGCTGTCATTCTGGATGTTAAGGGCCAATGACTTGAGACTCAGTTGGGAAAATGGATGATATATAAGCTGAAAGATTAAAGATTCTTTTTAAAGGAAGGCCGAGATGTGTCGGAGAAGACAATGGCAACTCACTCTAGTACTCTTGCCTGGAAAATGCCATGGACGGAGGAGCCTGGTGGGCTGCAGTCTATGGGGTCACGAAGAGTTGGACATGACTGAGTGACTTCCCTTTCACTTTTCACTTTCATGCATTGGAGAAGGACATGGCAACCAACTCCAGTGTTCTTGCCTGGAGAATCCCAGGGAAGGGGGAGCCTGGCGGGCTGCCATCTCTGGGGTTGCACCGAGTCGGACACGACTGAAGTGACTTAGCAGCAGCAGCAGCAGCAGCAGCAGCAGCAGCAGCAGCAGCAGCAAGATGTGTCATTTACTGCACAGCCCAGACAAGGAACAAGTACACCTGCTGACACTGAACAGACATTCAATGAGCTCAAGAGCACGTACTTGTTTATAATTTTGTAGCTTTTTATCAAACTGAAAACACATTCTACAATGAGGCATTAGTTCTCTGATGTTTCCTAATGCTTGAAACAGTAATGAGAAAATAAAGGTGGGTAGGTAGTGGTTATTGTTGGATTATACTTAAAGCTTTCAGTGCAATTGTGTGTTTCTCATATTCTGAGCTTGTTTTTCAACTTCTGCTATCAAGTTATTGCTAAAACATCTATTTTCTTTGAGGTATTTATAATATCTTAGGATACTATAAGTTTTAAAATTTCTTAAAAAGTTTCAAGAGTATTTTCTCAACGTTGTTTTTTTTGAGAAAAAGATTATAGTAGTCCTGATCAATAAAGAACATTAGAACCATTCTTATTTGGCTTTAGATGCTTTTGAACTGTGGTGGTATAGAAGACTCTTGAGAGTCCCTTGGACTACGAGAAGATCAAACCAGTCTATCCTAAAGGAAATCAACCCTGACTGTTCATTTGAAGGACTGATGGTAAAGCTGAAGCTCTCATACTTCAGCCACTTGACGAAAAAGGCCAATTCACTGAAAAAGACTCTGATGCTGGGAAAGAATGAAGACAGGCGGAGAAGGAGATGACAGAGGATGAGATGATTAGATAACATCACTGACTCAATGGATATGAGTTTGAGCAAACACCAGGAGATAGTGAAGGACAGGGAAGACTGTGGTGCCATAGTACATGGGATTGCAATGACACCACTTAGTGAAAACAGAACAACAACATACATATATAAATTCTATCATTCAGTTTTGTTGTTTAATATATTAGTCTCATATGTATTCTTATGATGGATTCATGTACAGAAGAAACCAAAAGCACTGTAAAGCAATTATCTTCAAGTTAAAAATAAATTAAAATACTAAGAAGAAAGAAAAAAAAGTTCTCATGCATAAAAATAAAACTGATCGTGAATTTTCACTTCCTTTCCCTGAGTTTATATATCTTCCTTTATTTATTTCAGGCAAATACAATCTTATTTATTTTTAAATGGGAAAGCTAGATAAGATTCAAACAGTACTGTTTCTTCAGCTCTTTTAAACATCAGGATCTTTTTAACTGATTCTGGATTGTAAACTCTATTTCTCACTTTATATCCACTACTAGGTCAGGAAGATACTGCCTGGCAACATGCACTTTGTTTATTTCAGATGTTAATGAAAAAATGCAAGGTTATCTTCCCCACTTCATTCAGATCAATTTCATTCAAAGATACTTACTGAAAAGCTTTTATTAAAGGTGCCTGAATGGATATAAGGAAAAAAAAAAAAGAGAAAAGCAGATATTTTCTCTAGAAGAGATTACATTCTTTGTGGATATTACTGTTTCAGGTAGGGCTCCCTGGGAAGCAGACACTCACACAGAAATTTGTGTTCAGGAAGCTTCTTAATGCAGAAGAGAAAACATAGCAAGATTGTGCGCCAGTCATAATAAAATATCACCCAAACCAGCGGGTATGTGTGCAGCTGGAATAGGTTTCAAGTAAAGAGATGGGAATACCAGACCACCTGACCTGCCTCTTGAGAAATCTGTATGCAGGTCAGGAAGCAACAGTTAGAACTGGACATGGAACAACAGACTGGTTCCAAATAGGAAAAGGAGTACACCAAGGCTGTATATTGTTACCCTGCTTATTTAACTTAAATGCAGAGTACATCATGAGAAACCCTGGGCTGGAAGAAGCACAAGCTGGAATCAAGATTGCCGGGAGAAATATCAATAACCTCAGATATGCAGATGACATCACCCTTATGGCAGAAAGTAAAGAGGAACTAAAAAGGCTCTTGATGAAAGTGAAAGAGGAGAGTGAAAATGTTGGCTTAAAGCTCAACATTCAGAAAACTAAGATCATGGCATCTGGTCCCATCACTTCGTGGCAAATAGATGGGGAAACAGTGGAAACAGTGGCTGACTTTATTTTTCTGGGCTCAGAAATCACTGCAGATGGTGATTGCAGCCATGAAATTAAAAGATGCTTACTCCTTGGAAGGAAAGTTATGACCAATCTAGACAGCATATTAAAAAGCAGAGACATTATATTGCCGACAAAGGTCCATCTAGTCAAGGCTATGTTTTTTTCCAATGGTCATGTATGGATGTGAGAGTTGGACTATAAAGACGGCTAAGCACAGAAGAATTGATGCTTTTGAACTGTGGTGTTGGAGAAGACTCTTGAGAGTCCCTTGGACTGTAAGGAGATCCAACAAGTCCATCCTAAAGGAAATCAGTCCTGAGTATTCCCTGGAAGGACTGATGTTGATGCTGAAACTCCAGTACTTTGGCCACCTGATGTGAAGAGCTGACTCATTTGAAAAGACCCTGATGCTGGGAAAGATTGAGAGCAGGAGGAGGAGGGGACGACGGGGGATAAGATGGTTGGATGGCATCACCGACTAAATGGACATCGGTTTGGGTGGACTCCGGGAATTGGTGATGGACAAGGAGGCCTTGTGTGCTGCGTTTCATGGGGTCACAAAAAGTTGGATACGACTGAGCGGCTGAACTGAACTGAGTCCCAGTTTTGAGTTGAGACTTAGCACCTCTTCATCTGGCTTCCCAGGTGAAGAATCTGGGAATTCTTCTGCAAAGCAGAAGATGCAGGTTAGATCCCTGGGTTGGGAAGATCCTCTGGAGAAGGGAATGGGAACCCACTCCAATTTTCTTGCCTGAAGAATCCCATGGACAGGAGAGCCTGGTGGTTTACAGTCCATGAGGTTGCAAAGAGTCTGACTTGACTGAAGTCATGAGCACGCATGCACCTCTTCACTGGTTAGTCATATGACATCAGTTGCCTCTGGGAAGGAGGCAGGATCTTGACCAAGGAAGCTTTGAGGGCTCCAGGACAACTGCCAGACAGGAATCGGCTGAGGGTGCCCACTGACACCACCTCCGGATGGTGTGAGGGTTTAAATCTCTCCTTTGGAGGAAGGAGATGGGTGGCACCACAGGGCCGCCACTACACTAACTGCTCACCTTCCTGAAAGTCAGCATGTTCTTGAGAAATAACAGAGATGAGGGGAAAGACAATATGGTCTGATATAGGAAATAACAAATGAAAGTCATGGAGGTGGGAAAGTGAACTTGCTCAGAGGTTAAAATGGATAAGCAGCAAGGACCTACTGTACAACACAGGGAACTCTGCTCAAGGTCATCTGGCAGCCTGGGTGGGAAGGGAGTTTGGGGGAGAAGGGATACAGGTGTATGTGTAGCTGAGTCTCTTTGCTATCCACCTGAAACTATCACAATACTGTTAATCAGCTATGATTCCATATAAAACAAAAAAAATGGAAAGAAACACAAATATTTATATTAACTCGTGTGTACGTAATCTAGAAAGATGGTGCTGATGAACCTCTTTGTCAGGCAGCAATGGAGACGCAGACATAGAGAGCAAACTTGTGGACACAGTGTGGGGAGGAGAGGATGGGATGAACTGGGAGAGCAGCATGGAAACATATTCATTACTATGTGGAATATAGAGAGCCAGTGGGATTGTGCTCTGTGACACAGGGAGCTCAAACCCAGCACTCTGTGACAGCCTAGAGGGGTGGGATGGGGTGGGAGGTGGGAGGGAGGGAGGTTCAAGAGGGAAGGGATATGTATACCTGTGGCTGATTCATTTTGATGTATGGCACAAACCAGCATAATATGGTAAAGCAATAATCCTCCCATAAATTAAAAAAAAATAAAATAAAAAGGGTGAGTTGGAGCCATATAACAAAAAACTTTTAATTTCTTGATGAGAATTTATACTGCATCAGACACAAAGGAAAATTGGAACCCAGGTTTATGTTCCTTGGAGATAATCTTAATCATTGGAAAGCACTGGAGCTTTTGGATAGAAATATGATCAAATAGGACAGGTGCTTGATAAATGCGAGTCTGCTAGACATATACAGAATGAACTGCAGGAATGGACAGATGATGATGTCCAGATCTCTGAAGGGTCTGAGATTTTACTCTACTTGCAAACGTACTTGCTGTTTGTCAGCCAGTTTCTTACACAGACAGAGGACATGAGACTCCTGGGCCAGAGGGGAAAAAAAACAACAACAACTCTTGTTAACAGAAATTACAAATTTCCCTGAGTACCAACGGGCCCTGAGAAAAGGGCCAAGTGGATGCCAGAATGTAAACTGACTCACATCACAAGAGAAGACATCTAAGGCTAGGAAACCTGACCTTCCTATAATGAGCAGAGTCTGCCTGTTTCATCTTGGAGGAGGATATTACCTTTATTTTACTGGAACATGGCATCCACAATATCTCTATCTTCTCAGGCTGTTTGCTATAAAACATCTTTGGAAGGATGTCTGGAAAAGGGCATATGACTCCTCTGCTCTTAAGATGTGCAGAAATACAAGAAATCCACAGAGAATGTCCTTCTCCTAACAGAAAAATACAGTTGAAAGCAGATTTTTATGTCCTCCTGTCAATATGAGGATTATTAAGTGTCATTGGTGTTGAAGTTGGCTCATTGAGATGGAAAGAGATTCTGTTCACCTAAGAAATGATTTACAGTTATTTACAGCTCGGCTGACACTCCCCCTTAGGATTAACTGAAGTGATATCTTTAGATTTTATATAGACAAGCAAGCAATTAGTTTAAAATATCTACACTATAAAGTTAACTGTGTGTATGTATACAAAAACAAGTTACTCCATTCACATCTTTTTTTTTTTTTTTTTCCCTCTTCAGCCTGTTTTCCGATTGGCATGAAGTAAATTGTCACTATTTAAATCACTACATAAATTTTTCTTTAAACTCTGGAAGCAGAAATGAGAAAGGTTCAGACCTTTTCCATAATATCGGTATAAATATACAGATGATGAAAAGTACCAATGTATTGAAAAAAAATACAGAACCCTATGATATGGTTTTCTTATCAGCTACATCATTTACTACCACTTTTGGACATACCAGACACACATATCATGATAAAATGAGAATTCTACTCTCTCATTTCTGTCATCTCTCTCCCAAATTTAATACACTATGGGCCTATGAACAAAAGTTATACACACCCTTGACTATATTTCCCAATTTTTCCCTTCTTGATAACTTCTCTACTGAAAACAGGAGGGACAAAAGTCACTAGATTAACCTTGCCATTTTAATGTCTTTAAACTCTGGGTGTATCCATCACCATAAACTCCTTGGTCTCATTTTTCTGAGATAATCTGTTTTTTAACTTCTGAGTGAAGTTCTAAAAATCCTGTTGGTATGGGACATTGCATTTTTACATTTTAGAATATGGAAAAGCAGTCACTTCTTTGACTTACCAATTTATACTGTAGGTTCTGTTTTTAAACAGAAGCAGGTCCCTAAAATTTGATCATTGAAAAGCTATTTATTTCTCCCCGTATTCCCCCATTTTTTAAAACATTGCAAAACTTGATGCTAATTTAGTTTCCTTGCAGTTATAGGCACTGTTGTAATGAATAACCGATTTCAAAAATAGTGCACATCAGAAGGTCACATCAGCTGAAGAAAGACACCTGCAGAAAATCTGGTGTTACAAGTTTCTTTATATATGAAGTAATAAGCAGAGGGTACAGAATCTGCCCACAATGCAGGAGACCCAGATTCGATTCTGGGTCGGGAAGATCCCCTGGAGAAGGGAATGGCTATCACTCATTGGTATTCTTGCCTGGAGAATTCCATGGATAGAGGAACCCTGTGCGCTGCAGTCCTTGGGGTCTGAAAGGGTTGGCCATGACTGAGCAACTAACTTCCACTTCACGATAAGGCCCCATGTTTTCAGTGGAAAGTAAAAAGGGTAAGAAGTAAGAGAAGAAGGAAGAAAATAGACAAAGGTGAAATAGGAAGGACTTCAAAACAACCTTTGTTTTAATTTTTTATTGTTGATTTTTTTAAGGGAGGTTTTTTTTTTTTTTTTTTCAATTTTACTATTTCACTTCAGGATGTGGCATTCATTACCTGGGGGTATTCTTCTTCCTTTTTTTTTTTTTTTTTCAGAATACTATCTTAACCTTAGATTGTCTATTGCTCTGTGGGATTCATTCATAATCCTAAATAGAAATTTAAAGAAAAAATTCTAGAAAAAAGACACCAACAGTTCACACAAAACTGTCAATTCTGGGAAATTATACACATCAAAGAGCTATAATTCTAATGGAAAACTAAACAACACAAAAACTATAATCATCTTTAAGAGCTCTATAATACTTATAGAGCTATTTTAGAGAGCTCTAATTTCTGATACATTTCTAAGATGATGGAACCTTTTTCAATTCCATGGCCCAGGCTTAGTATCTTACCTGTGGGAACAGTGCTAATGATTAATTCACTCAAATGTTTGTGTATACAAGGGGCAGCAATTTCACAACAGCATCATAACTTTGTAAAAAAAAAGGTCTTGCATATCACACTCCAATTTTCTAAAAATTACACATTACCATCTTATGAAAATTACCATCTTATGAAAATTACCATCTTATGAAAGATGGTACCATGTGAAATTCTGTCCAGTTGGTTATACCTAATATCCCATTAATCACAAAGTTCAATCTGACGCTTTACCATCTGAGCCACCAGGGAAGCCCAATTATTAAGCTGGAAAAACACCTCATGTACAGCCAAACTGTTGTATATTTCCTAGGCTAAGGCATATTTCACAGCATTCATCCTTCTAAATTTATTTTGGAAGCAATGGATAAAATACAAGTTTACAGGTTTTCCTAATAAAAAAAAAAAAACAAAAAGAAAAAGTTTATATAAAATATTTCTTAGTATTTCATTAAGTTATTATGTTATCCAGTTATTAAAATGTTCAAGATAATGAATTTTCTCTCAGACACTGAATAGAATTTAAAATATTTATTTTTGAAATAAAGAAAGACAGACAATGGAAAATAACCACTGTGGAAAACTGAAATTTATTAGAAGATCATATTTTCACCCTTGCTCCTAGAATTTACTTTTCTACCAAAAACAGTAGTAGGTTAATTGCACCTATGTGATCAATAGTAGTTGAAATGAGAGTAAGGCGGATATAATGTTTGAATGCATCAATATTTTTTTTAAAGAACTTTTAATAAAAGACTATATTCTGCAGTTAAGGGACTACAAAATCAAATGCAAACCCAAGTTTTAAAATGTTTTATTTAGCTATTGGCAGAGAACCATAATCACTGAAACTATACAATATTGATCTATCCAGTAATATTGTAGAGCTGCCATTATTTTCAATGTTTGCTTATGTGCTGATTAAATATATATATATATATGTATATTTAGCCCTGTTTGTTTTTTTATGTCAAAATTATTTATTGATATAGGTTATGAAAACCAAGAAAATATTTGCCATGTAAAAAAATCTTACTTTCAGTGCATGTCCTGCTTGGTCTGAAAGAATTAACTTGGTTTTCATAGAACAATCATCCAAGGTTTTAATAGAAATAACATTTCCCCTGTGTTTAACTGCTTATACACTTCATCATAGTTTTAGCAACATTATCTTATTTTATTCTCACATTCAGACTTTGATATTTGTGGATTTTGCACAAAGATAATATGGTCAAATCAGACAGGCAAATCGGAGATATTAGGCAGTTTCAGACTTTAGTAATGACTTCAAGAATGCCAGTAATCACCAGGGACGGATAAAACAAGGAGCAGGGTAGAGGGACCAGCATTATCTACACATTCATTCTTACAGTCCTAGGATGTGTTCTGGTCCCAATTAATACATTTTTTAAGAGAGGTACAGACCATATTATTTACACAGAAAGTACTTCTGATCATAAAAATCAATGTTTTATAATCAGATAATTTTATTGTCATTATTTACATGATCATCTGTCAAATATGCTTGCTTTGGTTAAGTGTTAGTCACTCAGTCATGTCCAGCTCTTTGCGACCCCATGGACTGCAGTGTGCAGTCCAGAGGAGCCCACGAGGCTCCTCTGTCTCTGGGATTCTCCAGGCAAGAACACTGGAGTGGATTGCCATTCCCTTCTCCAGGGGCTCTTCCTGACCCACGTATGGAACCTGGGTTTCCTGCATTAGCAGGTGGATTCTTTACCATCTGAGTCTCCAGGGATCTTCCATTAACAGTCTAATTCAATGAAATTCATCCAGCTAAAAGCATAGGCAAGAGTTTCCACTGGAAAATACCACTGGTCTTTGCTATATATTAGCTTGCTTACGAGGATGTTTGAACTGGACTCTCCTTTCTTTCCCAAGGGCATTCCCACCTTCAAAGGAGAATAAATTGCAGATACAGACCTACTGATTAACCTTTGACTTTCCAGGGGTCATAAATTGACCTGAAACTCAGCTGACGAAGACAACAACTAAGGAAGGCAGAGTTTAGATAATTTTGCATAATTTATATGTGAAATCTAAAACAGCACAACTCAGAGAGAAAGAGGATATAAAGGTAGATACCAGGGGCTAGCAGGAGGTGGGTAATGAGGAGATATTGATCAATGGGTGGGAAGATTCAGCTGTGCAAGATGATTGAGTTCTGGGCATTTAAGTTACAACACTGCAACCATAGTTAACAAAGTCAAAATTTGCTAAGATCTTAAAGGTTCTCACAAACACACACACACACACAAACAGAAAAGAAAACAGTAACTATGTAAGGTGACATTGTAATGGTCAGGTAATTATGTAATGGACATTAATCAACTTGCTTGTGGTGAATACGCTTGTGGTGAATACTTCATCCCATATATCAGAACATCAAGTTGTAAAGACTCAATATAAGCATAATATCAAATTTTCAATCTACCTCAATAAAACTGAGGGGAAAAGATTAACTTTATGAATTATAATTCCTATGTAACTTTAATATAAATGCAGAGATATCTGACAATCAGGCAATATGTTTTGGTTCAGTTTAGTTCAGTTCAGTCGCTCAGTCATGTCCTATTCTTTGTGACCCCATGAATTGCAGCACGCCAGGCCTCTCTGTCCATCACCAACTCCCGGAGTTCACTTAGATTCATGTCCATCGAGTCAGTGATGCCATCCAGCCATCTCATCCTCTGTCGTCCCCTTCTCCTCCTGCCCCCAATCCCTCCCAGCATCAAAGTCTTTTCCAATGAGTCAACTCTTTGCATGAGGTGGCCAAAGTACTGGAGTTTCAGCTTTAGCATCATTCCTTCCAAAGAAATCCCAGGGTTGATCTCCTTCAGAATGGACTGGTTGGATTTCCTTGCAGTCCAAGGGACTCTCAAGAGTCTTCTCCAACACCACAGTTCAAAAGCATCAATTCTTTGGCACTCAGCCTCCTTCACAGTCCAACTCTCACATCCATACATGACCACAGGAAAAACCATAGCCTTGACTAGATGGACCTTTGTTGGGAAAGTAATGTCTCTGCTTTTCAACATGCCATCTAGGTTGGTCATAACTTTTCTTCCAAGGAGTAAGCATCTTTTAATTTAATGGCTGCAATCACCATCTGCAGTGATTTCAGAGCCCCCAAAAATAAAGTCTGACACTGTTTCCACTGTTTCCCCATCTATTTCCCATGAAGTTATGGGACCGGATGCAATTTTTTGGTTAGACTGGAGAAAACTAGACAAGCAAACATGTATTTATTCAAGATAACACTCCCCTCATATTTCTATTTCTTCCTTTTTTTATAGTTGTCACCAGCAAGGTTGTCTGTCAATAAATTTTAGCTACTAAAAACAGAGCATACTCATTATCAGGGACTGAGGTGAGGTAATACATCCTTGGGTTTCCTTCCAGGCTGGAGAATGTAAGCTTTATACACACGCCCACTCTTTTGACCCAAATTGCTTTCGGGAAAACCAACCTTGTAAAAGCAATGGTGCATTTTGATATTCATTCATTTATTAACTCAGCAGTTGCTTATTGAGTTCCTACACGTCTGTCATGACTCTAGATCCTGGGCCACAAGGATTAAAGGGTGGATCTCATCTATTTGTGGGCTTCCCAGGTGGCTCAGTGGTAAAGAACTGCCTGCCAATGCAGGTGGTGCAGGAGACTCAGGTTCCATCCCTGGGTCGGGAAGATCCCCTGGAGGAGGAAATGGCAACCCACTCCAGTATTCTTGCCTGGGAAACCCCAGGGACAGCGGAGCCTGGTGGGCTACAGCCCATGGAGCCACAAAGAGCTGGACATGTGAGCATGTATGCTCCTCTAGCTTGTAAAGTCCTTGTCTACTGTGAGAAGTCTTTCCTCCAGAAAGTCAAATCAGGCATAGACCTGAATGATGAACAGGAATTATAATACATACATGATGAAATAGGAGAAAGAGCAGGCCAGGCAGCGGCTCCATCAGGTGCAATGACCTTGAGTTAAGATGCAGGAAGAAGATGGCTGCTAAGTTCAGGGACCTACGAAGAGCCAGAATGACAACAGCAGAATGAGTGCTGACCAGAGAGGGGAGGGTTGAGGCTTAAGTGTCCGTAAGCGCCACATCCTGGAAGCTCTTAAAGCCATGATGAAGGTTTGGGATTTTATCCTAATGTCGATATAAAATATTAGAAAGTTTTCAATGTGAGATCTAAACAGACAGATGGTGCTTCATGTAAATAGATTGCAGGCTATCAAGGAAAGTTCTTGCAAATGTTTCCATGTAAAAGATTAGAACTGATTTATAAGGAGACACAGGAAATGATTCAAGATTTACTTGAAAGATATACCTGAGATAGAATCTGATGACTGACACATTGTAAAGAATGTGAGAGAAGATGTCAGAGATGATGACAGCTTTTAGTTGCAACACAGAAACCTAGTCTAGCTGATTTTAGAAGAAAATGCAACATAAATGGTGTGGAAGCTAACAAAATCAGGGAGAGATCTGAGAACACAACTCAGCATTACCGTGATAAAAATAACATCCCAGACCAGAACTATATTCCTGAAGAACACTTGGGAGTGGACTTGGGATGCAGCCATGCCAACACAACTCCAGTTGCTAGTGAACACATGTGTTCCTCCAGCATCCATCAGTTTCGACACCCCTTTGTCAGAGTGTGGGTCCAAGACTGAATTATGTGCCTACAGTTTAGCTGCAAGGGAGGCTAGGGAAGTGAACATGTGCTTTTGTTAAATTCAGAGAAAGGTGGAACTTCCCACAAAGGAGAAACACTTCCCAAACACTGAAAGTTGTTAAAATGCCAAAAGGGCTATCAAAACCACTGCAGTGAGCAATATCAGTAGAGACGGTCTATATGCATTAACAATGATGCCCTCAACTATGATAGAAAAATTTCCAAAATTTGGAGACAAAGGGGAAATGTTCACACAGGAGAGAAAAGATATTACCTTTATTAGTGCAGCAATAACTAAGATTTGATGTCTCATAAAAATGATGGACATCAGAAGGAGATGGAATGGCATTTAATGTTGAGAGAAAACAACTGCCAACTAAGCTTCTATATCCACATAAAGAATGTTCAAATTTTGAAAGATATTAAGAGGATGCTATAAATGACAATAAATTTGACAAACATAGGGATTAAGCAGAAAAGCCTGTAAAAAAAAAAAAAACAACCAAAAACACTTAACCAAACTGAAAGCAGAAGTGTTAGAACACTGAATAATTTTATACCTGTTAAAATATTTGTTCTATTATTGTATGCATTCACACACACACACACACACACACACACACTCCCTTCAAAACCAAATATTTTTTGTGGTTAACTCCTCCAAATATTTAAGAAAACAACATCTTAGTCTTTCAGAGAATACGATAAAAGGGAACATGTTATAACATTTTAAGAAGCCATGATAACTTCAATATTAAATCTTGACAAACACATTAAAAGAGAAAGTACATATCAAATCTCTATCATGAACATAAATGCAAAAATCCAATCAGAGCAATACTATCCATCAAAACTATGGATGCATAAATCAAAGAATACTTACTGACCAGTAGAATGTATCATCAGAAGGCAATGCTGATTGATCATTCAAAAATTAAGCAATATATAAGCCACCATAACATAAAGAAGGAGAAAGACATATGATCACATTGTTAGATGCCAAAAAAGTTATTGACAAAATAGAATATGTCTTAATGATTAAAAATTACTAATAGAATAAAATTAGGAATAAGAACTAGGAACAGAAGGGCTTTTCCTCAGTGTGATAAAGCCTGTTTATGAAAAACAAACAAACAATTTAAAAAATCAATCCCACTGAGATCAGTAATGAGACTAGTACACCCATTGTCACCACTTCTACTAAACTTGTACCAAAGGTTCTCACCAATGCAGTAAGGCAAGGAAAAAAAATGACAACATATAGCTGATTCACTCTGATGTTCAGCAGAAACCAACATGACACTGTAAAACAACTATACATCAATAAAAAGTTATTAATTGAAATATATATGTGTGTGTATATATATATATACATACCATTTTCAAAATATATATCAGTACATGTAACTATGAAATCTATCAAGTTTATAATCATATAAATTTATCTCCCCTTCTAGAAAGAAGCAGTTACCCTTTGAAAGGGAGATGTTGTCCGGAAGAAGAGTGATCAGTAAATGCTGGTGGGTATTGAGGACAGAATGTTTCCTGATATGGTTGTTCTTCTTAAAATATTTTTAGCTTTGTTTTTTTCAGGTGTGGGATCTTATTTCTCCAACACCTATGCCCCCTCCAGTGGAAACACAGTATCCTAAGCACTGGACCACCAGAGAAGTCCCAGGACTCCGAATAGTCTTTAGATTGTGAAAATTTAGTATCTGAACTGTTAAAATATTGGTTCCTTTCTGTATATTCCATGTATTTTTAATAAAAACTGAAAAAAAGATGATTATTTTTCCCTTTGCATTTTTAGATTCTTAAATAATCATTTATTTTCAAAAGACTGCCTATGATTATATAATAAGTAGAAATATAACAAAATAGATGCATACCAAGCCTCAGTTTGGGGCTTAAACATTGAAGATGGATAATTATGAGGAACCACTTTGTCCCTCCACCATCCACCCTCATTCCTCTAGTTTCCCTGAGGGCACAGTTTTGGGCCTTTTGTGTTATCCATTCTGTTGCTTTTAAACATTCTTTTACTTCATCTCCCTCTCTCTGTTTCCCTGTTATTGCTTAAGTCAGCATATTTAGGCCTTTGTATAAATGAAAACCTCTGTTTTATTCTTTAAGTAGTTTGTAGCAGCTGTTTCACCTGGCTTTAGTGCACTAAAAGTCATTTATTTTTTATTGTTACCGACAGTCCATTGTAAGACTAGATATCACAATTTACGACCCAGTTTCTTATAAGAAGGAACCAGGACCATTCTTTTCTTATACATTGCAAAAGAAAAATGCTTCTACAAAATTTGTGCACTTTCCTCTTTTATGGTACAAGAGTTGTTCTAGTGACATGCATCCTGAAGATCACAACTCTTCACTGGCACACATTAACTCGGTGAGTCGTGAACAGAATTGAAAACATAATTCAGTAAAACAGAAAATGACAGAGTGTCATTCACGGAGGAGGGCTATATACTTTTCCATCAACACTTCATTACTGTTAGCGTGTGCATTTTAGTCTAATAGTGCTTGAAAACTACTGCTCACATTATATTTATGAGTGGATTTTGTGGTCCACAAGATTTGCACATCATCTACAAGATGATGGCTATTTTGTTGGACATAGTTATACCAATTCACAGAGACACTGGAGACCCCTTATGTCATAAAACTTTTTAAATTTTTCCAGCTTAATGGTGGTTAAAATGTATTTGTTTCACCTCACAGTTTGTCATGAGATTGAGTGTCTTTTCGTGTTTATTTTCCATTTGTTTCTTTTTCTTAGAAATAATTCCTCATGCCTCTCAGTCTACTGTCTGTTGTATTGTCTATTTCTCAGTGATCTGTAGAAGCTTTTGAAGAGTATATTTTTGATAAGAATTCATTAGTTCCCTGTGTTGCAAATACATTCTCAGAGGTTTTGGCTTGTGTTTTCCCTTCATATGTTGTACTTTTTGATGTGATACTTAATTTTAATACATGACTGCACATTTCATATCTAATAAATCCCTTCTAAAACGAAGGTAAATTTCTTCCAGAGATTGAACATTTCATCTTTAAGACTGTAATTTGCTTGAAAAGACTTTAATATATGCTGTAAGGAAAAGATATATTTCCATATGGATAACCAAAAACTCAGGGTGCTTTATTTCATGGTTCATCCTTTTTCTCACATATTTGCAATGCCAACTCTGGTAAATGAATTTTCAACACATAAGAGTATGTTTCTTAGTTGATTATTTTGCTCTTTTGATCTGTTTTTCTATTCTGAAGCCAATAGCCTGTGGGCAGAAAGATTATATTTTCATAATAAGTCAATATTTATCAGTCAAGCCATTCCCCTCGTACTTTTTTTCCTTTTTGTGGGTCTTGACCCTTCTTGGCCCTTTGTTCTTACACACACACACACACACATCCTGACACAGAATTTGAATTATTCAGTTACTCAGTCATGCTCAATTCTTTGAAATCCCATGAACTGCAGCACACCAGGCTTCCCTGTCTTTCGCTATCTCCTGGAGTTTACTCAAACTCATGTCTATTGAATTGGTAATGCTGTTGAACAATCTCATCCTCTGTTGTCCCATTTTACTCTTGCCCTCAAACTTTTCCAACATCAAGGTCTTTTCCAATGAGTTGGTTCTTCATATCAGGTGGCCGAAGTATTGGAGCTTCACCATCAGCATCAGTCCTTCCAATGAATATTCACGGTTGATGTCCTTTAGGATGGACTGGTTGTATTTCCTTGCTATCTACGGGACTCTCAAGAGTCTTCTCCATCACCACAATACAAGAGCATCAATTCTTCGGCACTCAGCCTCCTTTATGGTTTAACTCTCACATCTGTATATGACGACTGCCAAAACCATAGCTTTGACTATCTGGACAGTTGTCAGCAAAATGATATCTCTGCTTTTAAATATGCTATCTAGGTTAGTCAGAGTTTCTTCCAAGGAACAAGTGTCTTTTAATTTAATGGCTGCACTTATAATCTGCAGTGATTTTAGAGCCCAAGAAAACAAAATCTGCCACTGTTTCCCAATTTTTTTCCCATCTATTTTCCATGAAGTGATGGGACTGAGACCAGATGCCATGATATTAGTTTTTTGAACGTTGAGTTTTAAGTGAAATTTCTCTTAGAATGATATTAAGTTGATAGATCAATGATTTGGGGGAGCTGAACAATCTGAGCCTCTCTATCAATAACTTTACTTTAGATCTTTCTTTACCTTTTCTCATTATTTTTCAGTAAGGTACCATAGTTTTCAACATAACGGCCTTGTGCATCTTTGAATAACTTGGTTCATAGCTATCTTATGTTTATTTTCATTGTAAATGCTAAATTCCTCTCTCCTAAATATTTTCTACTGCTGTGATTTAAATATACCTAACTTACTACAAATCTTAAAAATTCTTCTAGTTCATATCCCAAATTTGGTTGTTTTATACTATTATATCATCAATGAATAATGTCAGTAGGTTTCCTTTTCTTCTTCAAGATTTATATATTTATGCATTGTTAAATTTAATTAGACAGTATGACCTAAAATATAGGATTTTTAAAAATGTGGCTATATCACATATGGAGATTACAAAATATTTATTTTTTATATTTAAACAGTAAATAATATATTCACTATAAATTTAGTTTAATTACCCTCTCATTATTAAGAAATTTGTCTAATAAATTTAGTTTGCTAAAATGCTATTATGATATGAGCTTTGAAATTTATTAAGTGATTTTATTGGTTATTACAACCAATAAATGATCATGTATTTTTAATGTTTCTATTTGAGTTTATTAATTGACTTTCAGATGTTAAATTTAGCATCTCTGGTATGCATTATAAGGTGCTATAGTTTTACACATTTCTGGATTCATAAATATCAACAAATATGGTCTTATTTCTGCATTTAATTTAGTGACTGAGATTGGTTCATAATTTTCTTTTTGCATATTTCACCTATCTCATGTTAGTATGAGACTATCTGCAGTAGCAAAATTGTAAAATAATTGGGAGAATATTAGCTAGAAAAACTTGGAGAATGTTCCTCATTTTTTCTATCATTAAGAAAAAATTGAACAAGAATTTGCTTGATTAGTGGAATTTATAAAATAGCATTTGTGGAAAATTTTGGGCTTACAATTCCATTTATTTAGGCTATGGGGCAATTCCAATTTTCAACCTCTATTTAGTTCATTTTAGGCAGTGATACATTCAAAGAATTCTGTCCTGGTTAACTGTATTCAAATTTGTCAGCATTTGTGTGTTCAAATATTATTTTGCCTGCATTAATATTTCTGCACATCTGTACCAGCCCAAGTCTTATCCCCATTGCAACATTTCTACTTGATCAGTTTCCTAAAACTCTAAAAGTTGTTTGTTTTAGTTCAAAGAGTAGGTCATTTTACTGTTATTTGTTATGATTCTCTATTTCATAAATTGCCAATATTATATTTATCACTTTTCTTCAAATTCTTTCATTTTACTTTAACATCTTGTTTTCTTCTAATTTCAGTATATAGCGCTTGAACACATTTCTCATTAATGTCTTAATTCTACAAGCATTTAAGCTTATAAACTAATCTCATCTATTACTATCATTTTATCCTTAAAGTTTAGGTATATTTTAAAAACTCCTATCCTAAGTGTAATGTTTAGCACAATTCTTTATTGTACCCTATAATAATTCAAAAGTGTCTTAAAATTTTTCAAAGTATTTTTTCAACAGCGCTCCCACAGATTTACACTTTAGTTCCAGTTTTGCTACAGAATGTGTTCTGAAAGATAGCATTCACTTGAAAACTTGAATTTGGTGTTCAGAGCTTAGCATAAAA
This sequence comes from Ovis aries, assembly GCF_016772045.2. NCBI lineage: Eukaryota > Metazoa > Chordata > Mammalia > Artiodactyla > Bovidae > Ovis > Ovis aries. Next base: position 108,976,540 of record NC_056055.1, read on the forward strand.
ACACATTTTTAAACCATTTATGTGTGTTTGAGTATATGGCACATTATCTGGTTTTGTTGTGTATGATCTGTATGTATGTCTACCATATCAATGTGTTTAATTTTTGTGTCTCATATATTTACTAGTGTTTTTTTTTATTTTTTGGTCTAAATCAGAGAGTTATTTGTTAAAATCTCCCATTTAGTTATTATATTTATCAATTTCTACTTATAGTTAAGTCAATGTCAACATAACTAGAAGCATCTCCCTATGGTGCATATTGCATAGCATATAATATAAGAACACATACACAGTCCTGGTTAATTTAAAGATATATTCTTATGGAGTAGACTTTGTTATTTTTAGTAGTGCTTTTTGTCTTGGAGAAGGAAATGGCAACCCACTCCAGTAATGTTGCTTGGAGAATTCCATGGACAGAGGAGCCTGGTAGGCTGCATGGGGCTGCAAAGAGTCCATGGGGCTGCAAAGAGTCAGGCATGATTGAGCAATGATCACTTTTTGTCTCGTCTGTTTGTCATTTATTAATATTTACAGCAACATTTTCAGTTGTTATTTAATAGCTCTTTTTCTTCCTTCTTCTTTCACGCTTTTATTTCCAATGCTTTAGGGCATCCTTCATAAACAGCATACATTTTTATTACCTTTTTACACCTAAGTTGACACTCTGACTCTAAAAGTAGAGCATTATTCCTGCTACACTTATGAGGTAACCTGATATTTTTGACTATATTGCTATAACTTTATTTTATGCTTTCCATTTATCCTGCTTTTAGTACGTTTCTTTTTCTTTTTCTTTTTTTTTTTTTTCTTGTTTCAGGGTGTCTTTTGGAATTTTCTTCATGAGATGAAAAAAAATCTCATTTATTTCTTCCACTGGTTTGAAATTCACACACTCTTTCCATCATTTAATACATTAGAAATATTAACACACACCATCATCACGGCAGGTCAAAAATAATGAACATATCATCTCCTTAGGTTGATCACCTCACTTTTGTGTTTTGCAGCTCAGTTTTAGTACTCTCACCAAGTACCTGCTATTGCTGATCTCCTCAACTGATTTTTCTCTCTCTCTCTCTTTTTTTTTTTTTAACCAATTTCTTTGGTCACTAATTCTCCTTATGATTCAGAACTTTCTTTTCCGATTTCCATCAGTACACTCTTCATAAACCTTAACAGCGAAATCGTCTTGTTTCTGAGATTTTGTGTTTTTGAAAATTACTGACATTTGCCAATTTTGATTTGAAGTACAAATGTTGAATTGTTTACTTCAGGCCTTTGGATAAGTACACATTCTAAATGAATGTTTACTCATAAAGTGCTGCTGAAGACAAAATTCTAGGAGGTCCTTAGCTTCCCGTTTTTAGTGTGAAATCATTTTTCTGTGTAATTGGTTTCTTTGCAAGTAATAAGTATTTTCTTTCCAGCTGTTCTTCAGGTCTACAGTATTTTGCCCTGTCACCCTGATGGTTCCAGTGGATTTCATTCCATTTTTCCAACCTGCAATTTATTCTGAAACTGTGGACATTTGTCTTTTATCCCTTCTCTCTTTTCATATTGCCTCTCCCTGACCCTCCTTTTTGATTTTTTTTTCCTTCTTGCATCTTGACTTCCTTGCTTACTTTTTAGCCTCTTTTGTGGCATTCTACTTCTTTATTTTTTCATACTTCTTTATGTAATTTCTTCAGATTTCTGTTTCATCTTTATTTAACTGTTTCACATTCACTACTTATTTAACCCATTCATTGTTATTTATTTACTATTTAACCTCTTGGGTTGTCATTAAAAAAAATACTTCTCTTGCTCTGGACACTTTCTTTTATTCCATCAGTGTATTAAATTACTTATTTTATAACTTTTATGTGACTATTCCAATACCCACAAGGAGACCAAATCAGTCAGTCTTAACAGAAATCAACCCTGAATATTTATTGGAAGGACTGATGCTGAAGCTCCAATACTTTGGCCACCTTATGTGAAGAGTTGACTCATCAGAAAAAACCCTGATGGGTTTTTGAAGGTGAAAAGAGAAAGGGGCAACAGAAGATGAGATGGCTGGATAGCATCACTGACCCAGTGGACATAGTTAGAACAAACACTGGGACATAGTGGAGGACAGGGGAGCCTGGCATGCTGCAGTTTATGGGATTACAAAGAGTCAGACATGACTTATCAACTGAATAACAGCAACAACAAATTCCAATATCTGATTTTTTTCTCCAGTCTCAATCTAACTTCTGCCCCTCACTCCCTTCTCCTGCACCATGCTTTTCATTCTCATGTATTTTAGGATTTTTTTTTTCCCCCATTGTTAATCATATGCAAGATGTCTACCTGAGGCCTGAGTTGAAGCTGCTTTGCTTTGTTTGCTTTTTGTTTCTGGCTCTGAAAACCAAGAACGCTAAAAATGCAAATTTCTAAATCAAATGCTTTTGAAGCAAGAGCCAAGGAAAGAACCAGCACAATTCCTGTTATTTCTCCACAAGGTTTGTTGCTCCTCACTTTATCTCAAAGGTGAACTGGGTAAATACAGAGAATAGAATATTACTCAGTTGCAAAAGGGAATGCATTTGAATCAATTCTAATGAGGTAGATGAACCTAAAGCCTATTATTCAACTGAAGCAAGTCAGAAAGAAAAATCAAATATCGTATATAACAGACTTGTGGACACAGTGGGGGAAGGAGAGGAGGCACACGTTGATATAGTAACACTGAAACATATACATTGCCACATGTAAAATAGATAACCAGTAGGAAATCACTGTATGACCTAGGGAGCGCAAACATGTGCTCTGTGATAACCTAGAGAGGTGGGATGGGATGAGAGGTGGGAGGGAGGTTCAAGGGGAAGTGGCGGGGGGGGGGGGGCGCGGCATATGTATACCTATGGCTGATTCATGTTGATGTATGGCAGAAACCAACATAATACTGTAAAGCAATTATCCTCTAAGTAAAAGTTTTAAAAAAAAGGTGAGCTGAGGCTGGGGTTTAGTGGCAAGTCTCGTGACCATGTTGGACAGAGCTTGGCCTCTGTGCCCCACTGTCCCTTGCCTTCCCCAAGTTAGGGAGCAGCAGACAAACCCAGGTCGCCTTTCTGGATGCTTGCTCTCACTTTCTTTGTAAACTCCGAAGACAACTTTTTAAATACTGCCTTGCCAGCTAAGACATATACTACCAACAAATACTTTAGTGTTTATATTTATTTTAAAATAAATGGCTTTCTAGTTTGACATACTCTTAGAAAAACTACTTCCTATATTGTTGTGAAATTGAATTTCTTTTCAAACTTGGCATATGCCAAATGCAAAGAAAGCATTTGCTGAATGGAGATCATTTGTTAAAATAAACTGTACAGAGATACTACATATTTTCCAGAAAATGTGTTGACATGTCATATCACTAGTTCAAAAAACCAAAGGGAAACAATTGCTCATGGAAGAGAAAATACTTAGAGTTTTGAAGGTGAGAGAGGAAAGTATAATGTCATTAACTTACTATCACATTAGTGTAAATAGCATAAATTAAGAGCAAATTATTATCATTTAACAAATTTTATATTCTATAGGTATGAGACTGACATATATAATAGACAATACTATATAATATACAGCATATATATATATATTCCTTGAAAATGTTACTTACTATAGGGGATAGAGTATATTTACACAGTGCTAAAACACACACACTGGAGAAAAAGAAACCCTCCTACGCTGTTGGTGGAAATGTAAATTGGTGCAGTCACTATGGAGAACAGTATGGAGTTCCTCAGAAAACTGAAAATAAGTTACCATATGATCCCACTCTCAGGCATATATCCAGAGAAGAACACAGTTTGAAAAGATGTATACATGCCGATGTCCATAGCAGCACTGCTCACGATAGTCAAGACACGGAGGACATGGAAGTGGCCCACTCCAGCGTTCTCACTGGAGACTCCCAGGGATGGGAGGGCCCGGTAGGCTGCCATCCACGGGGTTGCACAGAGTCAGACATGACTGAAGCAATTTAGCAGCAGCAGGAAGTGGCCTAAGTGTCTATCAACAGATGCATGCGTGTGTATGTATGTGTATGGAATATATAATATATATAATGGAATATTGTATGTATATATAATAGAATATTACCCAGTCAAAAGGTAGAATGAAATAATATCATTTGCAGCAACAGAGATTATTATACTAAGTGAAGTAAGCCAGACAGAGAAAGGAAAATGATTCATAACACTTACATGTGCAATCTAAATATATATATATATATATATATATATATATATATAAACAAACTTATTTTAAAATGAAAAATAGACTCAAAGACATAGAAAACAAATTTATGGTTACCAAAGTGGAGATGGGGAGAGGAATAAATTAGAAGTTTGGGATTAACATACACACACTATTATGTATATATGAGATAATAAACAAGGACCCATTGCATAGCACAGGGAATTCTACTCAATATTCTACAATAACCTATGTGAGAAAGGAATCTGAAAAAAGATACATGTATACATGTAAATGAATCACTTTATAACTGAAGCTAATACAACACTGTAAATCAACTATATTTCAATAAGAATATTAAAAAATCAAATGCACACATAGCAACACATATTCCAAAACCTCAAATAGTTTAATAAAAAAAATTGTACAAAGTTGCACCATTGGCAAATGTACACCAGCTGTATTCACTCATACAGTATGAAATTATACTCAGGGCCACAGCCACTGGCAAAACTAAATTACTTTATATGTTACTTCTTACAGTTCAGATTTTAAGTTTCCCATCTTGTTAGAGGTCTTCCCTGGTGGTTCAGATAGTAAAGAATCTGCCTGCAATGTGGGAGATCCAGGTTCCATCCAGAGTCAGGGGGATCCCCGGAAGAAGGGCATGGCAACCCACTCCAGTGTTCTAGCCTGGAGAATCCCATGGACAGAGGAGCCTGGTGGGCTACAGTCCATGGGGTTGCAGAGTCAGATATGACTTAGCCACTGAGCACGCCTGCACCATAGGCTCATACCCAGAGTGGTTTTCTTCTGATTTGACAACTTCAGGATAAACCAATAGACTGCCATTTATTATTGTTTTTTTCCCTGAAATTTCATTTTCTTTTACAGATTCTCTTTCCAAATCCTTTACAAATGAAACAAGTAACTAAAATGGTATGTCTTTGTTGCTGATGTGTACATATTACATGATATTATTTATTCTCCTCTGTGTCTGAGTACACAAGTCAAGCCTACAGCTTCAGTGAGATGGGTAGAAAAGGATGCCATGTAAAAATAAATAATATGGAATTATGATTCCCCAAGACAGAATGAGTAGGAACTCTCTGAGGTTTATGGAATGTCTACTGTATAACACAATAATAGTGTTAGATATAGAAAGATGAATAAGATACACCAAAATATTTGGATCTGCCATGCCCATCTGCTGGGCTAGGAGAGTTAGAAAACTCTACCCATAAGGTGCTTAAGCAGAATGATGCTCAGGGTACAAAAGCAGCATCGAGATAGTGCTGTCAAGTGCACCTGGGCATTTTTCTTTGTGGGCACTTGTTTTGTTTTTTATTGTCCCAATTTTTTAACTTTTATTTCTCATATTTTTAAATAAGAAAATAACATAAATGTCTTTGCAACTCTCAATGCCATTCTGCTTTTATAAATAGACACTGTTTGAGTAGAGTAAGGATTCTGACTTCTAATGATTGAAGCAGACAGGCGCTGTGAAATATTCTGAAATTCTATTTGAACAATGTTTTGCACTGAAATTAACCAACTTTTTAATTCTGTTTTTAAGCTACCCAGATACAACGTAATGTCTTTCTATTATTAGGCTAGAGCAAGAAAGAAATTTTTCAAAGTTTTTGTTCAATAAAGCTCTTTACAAGTATAATGCAACATTTATTAACATGCCTTTGTTTCCAGCACAATGCCCAATCACCTGTTATCAGCTCAGGATTTATCCCAAGTGCATTAGATTTTTACTATAATGAGAAGAAGACGTTTTACACATGTAAACCTCACAAAACAGCATCTTTAAATATGGAAGCAAACAAATCTAGAAATGACAAGTCAGACTCAAAAACAAATGTGGATATTTTTTGTTTCCAGTGTGCCTTTCATTCTGATTATAATGGCATATTTAGATATTATGAGCTTTTCTCAAAATCTAGGAACATTGTATATATGCCATGCTCTTATTCTAAGATTTTAAGAACAGAGAAATTGTCAAGAGAGAAAGAAACTATATCTGTTGTATATGCCAATAATATGCTAACATCAGTGTGTATATACCTTAGAGAGACTGCGTAAAAATGAATACATGAACCATAGACATTGATTTTTAATCTCAATTTCATTTACAACTTGGGAGCCATATCAAATTCATGTATTCCAAAATACTCTTCACTGTACTATCGTTTCTCTTTCTGATTTCATCTAGAAACTGTTAATCTTCTTCTCTTATACCTTTAAATCTTTTGAGAAAAAAATAAGAATTCATAAGTGATCAGGATATCCCCACCAGTCGCTCCTATTGGACCATAGGAATGCTCTGATACATACCCAAGAGACATCTTAAATGCAAATTCTTAGCCATTATATTACTAACATCTGCTTCAGTGCTGGTTTTTGATAGAAATTTTATCATCTACATATCAACACACTAAGCGCTGGGAGAGTTGGTTGTAAAAGAGAAATTTTATGTTCTTTAAATATTCTGTTCAAATCAACACTTAGGGGTTCAGCTAGTGATCAAAAGTTAACAGTCTGAGTGAGAGCTCTCAGACCAGCCTGCTTCTCAAGAGGCATTTAACCACGTGTTGCTTTTGATTCAGCAAATACAGTCCTGAGTCTCATATTCTCTAACTCCTTTTATACTTCTAATTGAAAGAGAACTTTGAATAGGCTGCAAAGAGAAGAAAAAGAAAACATTCTAAGAGAATATATATCCAGGGACTTAACCATTATCATTTTTTCATCAATTAGCTTCAGCAAAAGACAAGTTTTTCATCCTGTTCATAGGATTCTGAAAGCAAGAATACTGGACTGGTTTGCCATCCCCTCCTCCAGTGGCCTATGATTTGTCAGAACTCTCCACTATGACTGTCCATCTTGGATGGCCTTTCATGGCATGGTTCATAGCTTCATTCAGTTACACAAGCCCTTTCACTATGACAAAGCTGTAATCACTTTGCTGACAAAGGTCCTTATAGTGGAAACTATGGTTTTTCCAGTAGTCATGTACAGATATGAGAGTTGTACCATAAAGAAGACTGAGTGCCAAAGAATTGATGCTTTCGAAATGTGGTTCTGGAGAAGATGCTTGAGAGTCCCTTGGACTGCAAGGAGATCAAGCCAGTTAATCCTAAAGGAAATTGACCCTGAATATTCACTGGAAGGACTCATGCTGAAGCTGAAGCTTCAATATTTGGCCACCTGATGAGAAGAGCTGACTCACTGGAAAAGACAAGGATGACGCTGGGAAAGACTGAAGGCAGGAGGAGAAGGGGATGACAGAGGATGAGATGATTGGTTGACATCACCAACTCAATGGACATGAGTTTGAGTAAACATCAGGAGTTGGTGATGGACAGAGAGACCTGGTGTGTTGCAGTCCATGGGGTCACAAGGAGTTGGACATGACTGAGTGACTGAGCAACAACCAAAGGACAATTATTAGGCATAGGTGAGATTATAATTTTCTGAATATCCCTTTACAATAGACTGCAAAATTTTGTTTAAATGTTAAAAATGATAACTTAGATCTTAGTGAAAAAAACTGATAAAGAATAGCTAGAAACTGCTATGATAACTCATTTTCCTTCTCACATCCAATAGGAAACTTAAATATAGGTCTTCTTCTTGTCTAATTTAAAAGCAGCTCAATGCCACAAACTTTTGACCAAGACATATGATTAAAGAATAATAAACATTTTTTCTGAAAATACCATTAGAGATCACCTTATCAACTGTTTTATTTTATTATGATGGCTGAAAAGACTCATAACAAGTGTATTTCTGGAGAAAAACAGTCAAGAACTTTGAATTTTATATCTCTGACAAAGGTCTTTCCCTCATCAAATTGTTTAGCAAAGTATCCTAAGTATAGCAGGAAGCTAATTTTGTATTAATATTCTTTATAATTCTAATACAATATTGCATCTGAAATGTAGAAAGCTAGAATTAACAATGAGACATAGTTATAAATCATAAATACCTGTGGATATCTTCCACATTATGAACCAAAGTCTATGTATCCTTGAAGAAATGCTTTATTTTGTGTTTGGATATAATAAAATATTTTTCATAATTAAAAGGCAGCATGGATGGGAGGGAAGTATGAGGGAAAATGGATCCATGTATATCTATGGCTGAGTCCCTTTGCTGTTCACCTGAAATTATCACAACATTATTAATTGGCTGTATCCCAATACAAATTTAAAACTTTGAATAAAAAGATACTTGTTTGTACTTATCTTTTGATTGTCAGTATCATTGTTTACAAATTACACAGGGACACCAGAAAGTATTTTCATTTTACTAGCGAGTCCTCTTAAAATTCTTTGCAGGTTATAACATGATTACAAAATTTCTGGGAAGATTATGTTCATCTATGCAGTTAGAGAAGAAAGCTGATTCGTTTTACAGATTCTTATACAGAAGAGAAAAACTTACTACTTTTTTCGATTTCACTTCAGTTCAGTTCAGTCGTTCAGCCGTGTCTGACTCTTTGCAACCCCATGAACCACAGCACACCAAGCCTCCCTGCCCATCACTAACTCCCATCACTACTCAAACTCATGTTCATTGAGTCAGTGATGCCATCCAACTGTCTCGTCCTTTGTTGTCCCTTTCTCCTCCTGCCTTAAATCTTTCCCAGCATTAGGGTTTTTTCAAATGAGTCAGCTCTTCGCATGAGGTGGCCAAAGTATTCGAATTTCAGCTTCAATATCAGTCCTTCCAATGAACACCCAGGACTGATATCCTTTAGGATGGACTGGTTGGATCTTCCTGTAGTCCAAGGGACTCTCAAGAGTCTTCTCCAATACCACAATTCAAAAGCATCAGTTCTTCAGTGCTCAGCTTTCTTTATTTAGTGATTATAAAAACAACATTGTGTTAGAGAAACATTTTTTATGAACAGTTGCTAGCCTCTTGAAACTATAAGGCTGTCAAAAAAAAAATAGTCTCTTTTTAAAATGTCTACTTATAGAGACTGTCAAGAAATCCTTAGGAGAAAATAAGATTGTATCCATGGATTTAAACTTCAAGTAAAACACTGACTCAGAAGTTATTCTCTTGTATCTCAACACTTGGCTTCTTTTTCTGAGAAAGCAGAAGGAATGTAAAAGATTAAGAGCAAGAAGAACAGGGAATTCAGATGAAATCAAGAGTCATTCCAGAGGATTTCCAAAAGTTCCATTTATAATTATAATCACCTTGGGGAGAGGAAGTCAAGACCTAGTTGCTCGAATATATGCATGCATAGTTTGCACACTTTAAGTGAAAAGAACCGATTGGGAAAGGTTTATGTACTCAGTGGTGTCTGACTCTTTGCATCCCCATGGACTGTAGCCCACCAGCCTCCTCTGTCCATGGGATTCTACGGGCAAGAATATTGGAACGGGTTGTCATTTCCTTCTCCAGGGAATCTTCCTGACCCAGGGCTCAAACCCGTATCTCTTGCATCTCCTGCATTGGCAGGCAGATTCTTTACCACTAGCATCGCCTGGGAAGCTCAGAAAAGAACAGAGATACACAGCCATTTATCAGAAAATTCTGAGTGCAGTAAGACAATTTTAATTTCTAGTGTTGTTATTCAATTTCAGCTTAATTTCTAGTGTTGTTGTTAAATTTAATTTTAATATCTAGTGTTGTATTGTTGCATTAACATTACAGACAATTTCATCAAATAAGTAAAACTCCGTTTCTGACTTAGGAATCTTAGAAGTTGATAAAGTCATCTTGAGTCAGGTTCCATTTCGGTCCGGCAATCCTACTGGGAAGACACCAGTGAGGGCTGCTCCAGCCTCACCTATCAGAGAAAGGGAGCCCACAGCCCAAGCCTTGCAGACTTAGTGGATGCCCAATGGGTGGTATGCCCTGTTTTGTTGTTGTTCTTGAGAATAATTCATCTATATTTTTCAAGCATTCAGAAGGTATATTAGGGAACATTGTAGAAACTAAGCAACTGTTTAATGAAGTTCATGTCATTGCTTTCTCTGTGTGTGTGTTTGTTTGCCTCTTCCATACTTTTGTAAAAGAGCACCAGATGATGAAACTATCTTCAGCAAGTATGGAGCAAATGGCAGGATGGATGGCTGACAGTTCTAATTGTTTTTCTGGATACAGTACACCCATATACAAGTCTCTGCTCTCACAACCTAAGTGTTTAGTGTTTCTTCAGTCACAGCGACTATTGGTTTTGAGTGCTGGACCATATTCTGCACTGAGTAGCAGATTTATGGCTTACTCTGTCCTTAGAATCCTGAGCTAAGTCAAGGACAAAGGTCTGGAGACTTCCTCTAAGCACCCACCATGATAGACCCTTGCGGCCACTGACTGCTTTATCAACAAGTGTGAGGTTCTATATCCAGTCTGGGGGATAGGTCTTGTGATGACTGCATGCAGAAAACTTACTCAAGTGTCTCAGGTAGCTGGAACACGGGTTTTCAGATACAGCCTAGATAGTTCTTGGGGGAGAAAAAAAAATAAGTGAACACAAACACTGAAATTTTATCCTCATTCCACTAATTTAGCAAACAGAGGCTTCCCAGGTGGATCAGTGGAAAAGAATCAGCCTGACAATGCAAGAGACATGGGTTTAATCCCTGGATTAGGAAGATATCCTGGAGAAGGAAAGGGCAACCCACTCCGGTATTCGTGCCTGGGAAATCCCATGGACAGGGGTTCATGGGGTCACAAAGAGTCAGACACGGTGGAGCAACTGGGCATGGATGCACAATAAAGTGGATAAGCATGTCTAGGAACAACATTTTTGAGAGGATACCTTATGTTTTTCAAGGAAGTCATGCTGGCCTACAAATTCTACTTGTCATCACTTTCATATCAGAATGAAGCAGAATAATAACAATTCAAACAAAACCTATCATGCAAAATGTATTTTTAAGACCAAGAGAGAATACAGATTATTAGGTTAATGAGAAAAATGGAAAAATACAAAATATCATGACATATGGCATACAGCATACCATTCACATTTCTGACAGCAAGGCTTGCTATTATGCATATATATTAGACCTCCCCATCTCATTTTTTTTCTCTTAACAGCTTTACAAGCTATTTAAAATTTTCAACTACATTGCTATATGTGTGTTAACATTGCTATAGCATATTTCCTCAAAAAAACTAAAAATAGAGTTGCTGCATGATACAGCAATCTCCCTCCTGGTTATATAGCCAGCAAAAACTATAATTTGGTCATTGCAGCATTATTTACAATAGCCAAGACATGGAAGCAAATTAAGTGTCCATCAACTGATGCATGGATAAAGAAGTTGTAGTATAAATATATATATATATATATATATATATATATGAAACACACAAGGGAATATTAATTTGCCATTAAAAAGTATGAAATAATGCCATTTGCACCAACATGGATTAACCTAGAGATTATCATACTGAGTGAAGTAAGTCAGAAATAGACAAATTCCATGTGATATCACTTTTATGTGGAACCTAATATATGACACAAATGAGCATATTTATGAAACAGAATCATATTCACAGACATAGAGAACAGATTTGTGGTTGTTTGGGTTAGGATTAGCAGATGCAAACTATTTTATATATAGGATAGCTAAACAACAATGTCCTACTGTGTAGCACAGGGAACTGCATTCAATATCCTATGATAAACCATAATGGAAAAGAATATGAAAATATATATATATATATATATACACACACACACAGAGAGAGGGAGAGAGAGCTATATAACTGAATCATTTTGCTGTACAGCAGAAATTAACACAACATTTAAAGCAATTATACTTCAATAAAATTTTTACAAGTGCTAAAGCATAAATTGATAAATAAAATCACACCAAAGAGTTCACATATTCCTTTAATAGCTTTGAGCATGACAGTTAATAACTACATAAATATAGTCCTTGGGTAACTCTAAGTTTAAATCTATAATAATGTTATTTTTCTATCTGGATTCAATAAATGTCTCTCTTTCCATCTTCTTTTTCTTCCCAGATTGATTCTCCTTCCTTTTAAAATCTTTACCAAATACCGTATTTATAAAAGTTACAGAATTTCTAAATGACTTTTTCAAAACCTCTAAAATTATACACAGTTCTTTGTGGATTTTGGCTTAGAATGGTTGCTACTGGCCGAGGGGTGGGGGTGGGGGGGGATTCTGTCAGCTTGAAGCAAGAATGCCAGTAAATACTTTCTAGAGAGTGAAGAGCCATAAAAGCAGATAGAAAGGCTGTTGAACTGGGTTTTTTCCCCAAAGATAGGAAGACCTGCCAAGCTACAGTAGAAGAAGCCTAGCAATCTGAAGGATCGATAGAGTAGAGAGCTGGCACAAAACGGCCATGGAGACTCAAATCCAGGTGATGGTATGGCTGGCATTCACCCAAAAGTGAAAATATGAAGACTGCTTGGCTAAAAGTGCTTCCCTACTGTCAAAGACACAGAAAGGATGCTTTGTCCTATGAGCTGGCATCTTATAGAAAATTAACATGCACTGGGCATAAATGGGTCTTCCCAGGAGGCTCAGTGGTAAAGAATCTGCCTGCAATGCAGGAGACGGGGTTTGATCCCTGAATCAGGAGGATCCCCTGGAGGAGAAAACGGTAACCCACATCAGTATTCTTGCCTGGAGAATCCCATGGACAGAGGAGCCTGATGGGCTAGAGTCCATGGGGTTGCAAGTGTCAGACATGACTTAACCATCATCATCACAGTTTTAAGAATTACCTTATGTGTTCTTCCTTTTCTTTCGCTTTTCTAGAGAGCCTACTTTGAACTATTTCTTAGTTTTATTTCATAATTAATAATGAGGCATGTTACTCAAACACACTGTATGTGACTAGTCATGTGCTTTCCATGAAAAATTTTCATCTATGCTCATTAGAAATATATCAGCCCTTTTCAAAAAAGAGAAAGCAACAACAATTTAGACAAGAGTTTGACTTGTCTGAGAACACACAGAAAGGATAAGAGCAAATCCAGAACACAGAAGTATGGTTGTATAACTGTGAAGGTCATGGTTTCCTTGTTAGAAGTCTCCTTAGACTTTATATGTGTTACCATATTTGTCCTGTTACTAGTAAATACGTCATTCACATCTATTCATTGTTTAATGCATGTAAATTTGTATTCCATTTAGATTCATACATTCCTCAGTGAGGCAGATCTAAGAACTTTTATCTGTACTGTATACACAATCTTGCTTAGATCTTGATAAACAATGTGTTTCATTAAATATCCATATTTTGTTAATGAAGCAATGAACTGAAGTGACAGTCGCTCAGTCAGGTCTGACTGTTTGTGACCCCATGGACTATGCAGTCCAGGAAGCAGAACTTTCTTTCAAAAAGAAAAAGCAATCATTCTAAATCTATACAGTATATCATCTATCCATTTTCCTATTTCATCTTCATATTTCATGCTGAAGTAATTAAATGCAGTTTTTATCTTGGGTCTTGCAAAGGGAAAAATGTATTATAATCAATTTATGAAATTGAAAACTGTGCATATGTTTCACAGGTTTCATTCAGTAGCATTGTAACAATTTTCTAAATATAATGATATTTAGATAAACAAAATCACCATGTTGGGATTGTGTCCGACTCCTTGCAATCCCATGGACTGCAGCATGGCAGACTTCCCTGTCCTTCACTATCTCCTGGAGTTTGTTCATACTCCTGTCCATTGAGTCAGTGATGCTTGCTATGAACGCACCTACTTTCCTGGTATATATGACAAAGAACAACAAAACTGGGTATGGTACTCCTCTGGTACACAAGAACAGCAGATAGCTTTTTATTATTTTGGAAAGAAAATCACTGATGGTTTCATCTAAAAAAATCAATACATCAATTAGCCTTTGGCAAAATCATCAATGCAATGATCAATAGATAATGCCAATAATAACACCAAATTATTATTGGCACCTGCACTTGGTTATTAGTGAATTTTAAGCATTAAACAAGTCCACTAGCCACCCTAGAACTTCTTCGGTTCACCTGGAACTATGAGATTGCATTGTTTATGGTAGAATTAACAGGTGGCACAGTGGTAAAGAATCCACCTGCCAATGTAGCAGACGCAAGAGACCTGAGTTCAATCCCTGGACTGGGAAGATCTCCTGGAAAAGGAAATGGCAACCTGGTCCAGTAGTCTTGCCTGGAGAATCTCAGGGACAGCGAACCCTGGATGTCTACAGTTCATGGGGTTACAATGAATGGGATGCAACTCAGCATGCACGGACGCACGCAAAATAGATTACTAACTTAGGCTGGAATCTACTTGATTGTGTATGCATTTATCATTAATTATAAGGAGATCAGTCCTGGGTATTCATTGGAGGGTCTGATGTTGAAGCTGAAACTCCAATACTTTGGCCACCTGATGCGAAGTGCTGACTCATTGGAAAAGACCCTGATGCTAGGAAAGACCGAGGGCAGGAGGAGAAGGGGATGACAGAGGATGAGATGGCTGGATGGCATCACTAACTCAATGGACATGGGTTTGGGTGGACTCCGGAAGTATGGTGATGAACAGGGAGGCCTGGCGTGCTGCGGTTCATGGGGTCGCAAGGAATTGGACATGACTGAGTGACTGAACTGAACTGAACTGAACTGATAAGGGAATATGACTAGGAAATTGAGATAAATATGAAGGAACCCCTCCCCAAAGTGAAATATAAGCCTTCTGTGAGATAATTTATTTACCTTTGTAAATCAGTCAACTTTCTTAATGAACATAAAGCTGTGGACTTTTGATTAAAATGTCACCAATTCACACTTCATTTGCTAATCTGCAGCCTACGTGTCCAGGAGACATACATGTTTCAAGGTATTATATCTTTAATTTCTTCCTCCACATTACAAAGGATGATAGCCCAGCTTCCCCAAATAGGGAAGTCTACCACTCCCTTCCCTGTGATGGGCATGATAATATTTGTGTTATTCATTTCTTTCTATTTATTAGTTCCTGAATCTAAGCAGTGGCCTTAAGAGAAAGTGGTGTCTTATCTTTCATTTAGTTATAAATTCTGTTCTCACATTTGAAATCAAGTTATAATGCAACACACAGGTTGTATTTATTCAATGTTACCTTTAATTCACACCTCCACTGAAGACTTTTTCTGCAAATTCCAACAATAACCTTAAGGTATCTTTAAGGATAAAAATCTGAACTGGTGCTTTCTTGACATTTCAAGCAAGCAGTACTATACCATAATTTCTGGGGTGGTGGGCACTATACATTCCAGTCAAGCAGGTGGGATAACTATCATTTGAAGTGTGGGTGAAAAGCTGAATCAAGTGTCAGCTTTGCCTCCAAAGTAATGAGGCAGAGCACACAGGAACTCTGAATTCAGAGATATGGCAGGCGCGGAATCTGAGATGCTTTACACTGGACATTGCCTTGGACTGGAAACTGAATTCTGACAAAGCGGGCATCAGAAGAGACTCAGACAATGGTGACTTTCTAAAGCATGGGCTGCTGGTATTTATTGAAACTAACTGAAAACTTTAAAAACGCAGAAGCAGAAACAACAACGGCAACAACAACAAAAGACTTTTACTCATTTGTGATTTCTTTTGAAGCCTTCATGTAAACAGTGAGCTCTCTTCTGGAAATAATAACTAGGTCTGCAGACACATGGCAGAACAGGAGAGAAAAAGGCAGGTATCTGAAATGAAAACTGCCAGGATTGTCCATGAAAACGTATCTCTTCCAGTGATTGGGATATACTGTTGTTTAATTATCACTATGTCTTTTACCATTAATGAAATAGATGCAGTAATTTCCTGTTTATCAGAGAATAAAGGAAAAAACAAAATTTGGGACCCTTCCTAATAGGTTTTGGACAGAAGAGAATTCCATTTACTTTCCTACATTTTATCTGCATGCATATTTATTCTTTTTCTTCCTGGAGGATTTTTTTTTTTAAATTTTCATTACACTATAGTTGTTTTGCAATGATGTGTTATTTTCTGCTGTATAGCAAAATCAATCAGCTATATGTATATCCTCTCTTTGTCAGATTTCATTCCCAGTTAGGTCACCAAAGAGCATTGAATAGAGTTCCCCGTGCTATACAGTAGGTTCTCATTAGTTACCTATTTTACGCATAGTATCAGTAGCGTATATATGGATACCAAGGAGGAAAGGGAGGTGGGATAAACTGCTACAATTATTCTTTACTGGACCAAAGTTTCCTGAAAAACTTTTTGGTCAGAAGCTATGACACTGCCTCACCTGAGAGCTGACTGCAAGTTTATTTGACTTGGTAAAGTAACAGATGCAACGGAATAAGAGAACCAAGATTTTTTTTTTCCCCTGGAAAACTCCAAATTTCACAGTAAGGGCCTAGGTATGTAAGGGAAGGAATAATTATTGTATATACACACAAAAACTAGACTTCTGTAATTAATTGCATACTCTTCATGGTGAAAGCTGGATAATTTTGCTTATAAGCTAATAAAGCTAATAAATCAATAGCTTTATGGAGTCCAATAGGTCC
Source organism: Ovis aries (assembly GCF_016772045.2). Taxonomy (NCBI): domain Eukaryota; kingdom Metazoa; phylum Chordata; class Mammalia; order Artiodactyla; family Bovidae; genus Ovis; species Ovis aries. The sequence continues at coordinate 108,993,281 of NC_056055.1, forward strand.
TTGCTGAGAGCTTTTGAGTTATTAAGTAAATATTTTTAATAATTAAGAAGCTCTGTTACAGAGAATTACTAAATTTGGATTAATGAGTGAGCAGGAAATTTCTGAGATTTAAGTCTAAAATGTTATGAAAAATAGCAATTGGGACTCTTATAGAAATTCAATGGCATTTTATTATATTCAATTTTAGCACTGAATTACTTCCCTTAAAGCTGAATTTTTACCCCAGAAATTTAGTGAAATTTTAATAATTCAACAAATGCTCTTTGAGATAAGTTTTCCCAGTGCTCTTCTTAGGTGTGACTCTGGAATATATTGGAGAAGGGGAAATTCTCCCTCCTAGCAGGACATGAAGTTGAATTTTCACTCCATAGCTAAGAAAGTGAGTCTAGAAGCTGCTGTTGGTTGTTTGATAGTCTCATCTTGTGGTTCTATGGTGAAGTACGGTTCTGTGTGTCAACTGGAAGTTGTCCCTGGGCATTGCCAGAGATGCGGTCAGTCTCAGTCCTGGGGTGGTGTCTACTCCATGACGCTATCACAGGGCCTGCTACTGTTTTCCTCAGTCTTGTCAGCAAATTAGAAGCTTAATATTTACTTTCCTTCTTCTTCTTCTTTTTTTAAAATATTGAAACAAAATTGCTTTACAATGAGGTGTTAGTTTCTGCTGTACGAAGAAGTGAATTAGCTATCTGTATACACATGGCCCCTCCTCCCTGGGCCTCCCCCTACCTCTTCCCCACCACCCCTCTAGGTCATCACACATCACACAGCACTGAGCTGAGGTCTTGGTGCTGTGCAACCGCTCCCACTGGCTGCCTATTTCACATGAGGTAATGTATATATATCAAGGCTATTGGCTCAATTCATCCCCTCAGTCCCTTCCCCAGCTATGTCCTTAAGTCTCTTCTCCATGTCTGCATCTCTATTCCTGCCCTACAAATAGGCTCATCCATACCATTTTTCTAGCTTCCACGTATATACGATACTTGTTTTGTCTTTGTGATTTACTTCACTCTGTATGACAGGCTCCAGGTTCATACACATCTCTACAACTGACTTTCTGTTCATCACAGGAATATGCTTTCTTCTCCAGCGTAAAAGTGAAAAAATGCTAGATCAATGAAAACTGTTTCTGCAGATGAATTTATTACATATATGCCCCACTTGGATATCTTTTGATTTTTCATCACTATGACAAATTTTTAAATATTTCTGTCACTTTTATATAATTGTTCTCGTCTTCCAAGAATTTCAGTTCCTAATAGCTCTTTTATGGAAAGAATGGAATTGTTAACTCATGGGCACAAATCAATGTTTCACGTAGTGATTTATTAATACACCCTGAGAATATTTTCTGGAGATTAATTGTATTAAAAGCCCTATATAATTTTTTTTCTTCTAGCATAAAAGGAAATGATCCACATCTTAAAATGTTTTTTGCCTCACAAAAGTCTGGCTCTTACAAATTTTGCATTTTTTAAAATTACAATAACCTGAAAGGAAAAATAAATCAACTGTTGAAGCAAAAAAAAAAAAAAAACCAGCATCTAGGACACCTCCAATTAAGTCAGTGAACCAATGCTTTCCATTTTGAACAGATGTTCCTCCCCTTTTCCAAGTACTGCACAGGTTTTCATACCTACTTGGTCTATTTATATTGTACTTGGCTTGTCTTCAAATTCTATTAAATGACAGCCTTTAAATGAAAAAGGGCATTTGATTTTGCCAACACCATGGGCCACATAAGTGCACATATCTCCATGTTCATCAAAGATCAAGTTCCTTCCTAATCTATGGGACCAGTATTTGAACCTGGAAATCATAAATAAGTTTTATCTGATTTTCTAAGTAACAATGCTAAACTAAGCAAAGATAGAATCATCCCTAAGAATTATTATTATCCTTCATTTACTCTGTGAAATGAAGCCCACCTTTATCATGAATATTATCATTGTTTTACTTTTGACTAGGCTTCCCAGGGGGCTCAGTGATAAAAAGAATTCACTTGCCAATTCAGGAGCCACAGGACACATATGTTCACTCTCTGGGTCAGGAAGATCCCCTGAAGAAGGAAATAGCAACCCACTCCAGTATTCTAGCTAGGATAATCTCAGAGGAGCTTGGCAGGCTACAGTTTATGTGGTTGCAGAGAGTCAGACACAACCAAGTATGCATGCACTTTTGACTAGATGTTGGTAAAAAAAAAAAAAAAAAAATCCTCATTTTTCACTTACCAAAACAATAAAGCGGCAAAATATCAATCACAAAATTTATCTACATGCCTTCCCAGGAACTTTTAAGGTATTAGAAGTATTCTTGCCTGGAGAATCCCACAGATGGAGGAGCCTAGTGGGCTGCTGCCCATAGGGTCAAACAGAGTTGGACATGACTGAAGCAACTTAGCATGCATACATGCATTGGAGAAGGAAATGGCAACCCCCTCCAGTATTCTTGCCTGAAGAATTCCAGGGACGGGGGAGCCTGGTGGGCTGTTGTCTATGGGGTCGCACAGAGTCGGACACGACTGAAGCGACTTAGCAGCAGCAGCAGCAGCAGGACGTATGTCTTATGGGGGTATGCTTATTCAGGATTCTACTTATGTTTATCTTCAAAATCTTGATGTGTAAGATGGTATCATCAAAAGTAAAGATAAAGTGTTTTATAATTCACCCTTGTAAGAGTAGTTTCAGCAATATGTGAACCATGAACTTCCTGATGTTCAAGATGGTTTTAGAAAAGTCAGAGGAAGCAGAGATCAAATTGCCAACATCCGCTGGATCATGGAAAAAGCAAGAGAATTCCAGAAAAACATCTATTTCTGCTTTACTGACTGTGCCAAAGCCTTTGACTGTGTGGATCACATAAACTGTGGAAAATTCTGAAAGAGATGGGAATACCAGACCACCTAACCTGCCTCTTGAGAAATCTGTATGCAGGTCAGGAAGCAACAGTTAGAACTGGACATGGAACAACAGACTGGTTCCAAATAGGAAAAGGAGTACGTCAAGGCTGTATATTGTTGCCCTGCTTATTTAACTTATATGCAGAGTACATCATGAGAAACGCTGGACTGGAAGAAGCACAAGCCGGAATCAAGATTGCCAGGAGAAATATCAATAACCTCAGATATGCAGATGATATCACCCTTATGGCAGAAAGTGAAGAGGAACTAAAAAGCCTCTTGATGAAAGTGAAAGAGGAGAGTGAAAAAGTTGGCTTAAAGCTCAACGTTCAGAAAACGAAGATCATGGCATCTGGTCCCCATCACTTCCCGGGAAATAGATGGGGAAACAGTGGAAACAGTGTCAGACTTTATTTTGGGGGGCTCCAAAATCACTGCAGATGGTGACTGCAGCCATTAAATTAAAAGACACTTACTCCTTGGAAGAAAAGTTATGAGCAACCTAGATAGTATATTAAAAAGCTGAGACATTACTTTGCCAACAAAGGTCCGTCTAGTCAAGGCTATGGTTTTTCCAGTGGTCATGTATGCATGTGAGAGTTGGACTGTGAAAAAGACTGAGTGCTGAAGAAATGATGCTTTTGAACTTAGAAAAGGCAGAGGAAGACTTTGCTGGAGAGGACTCTTGAGAGTCCCTAGGACTGCAAGGAGATCTAACCAGTCCATTCTGAAGGAGATCAACCCTAGGATTTCTTTGGAAGGAATGATGCTAAAGCTGAAACTCCAGTACTTTGGTCACCTCATGTGAAGAGTTGACTCATTGGAAAAGACTCTGATGCTGGGAGGGATTGGGGGCAGGAGGAGAAGGGGACGACCGAGGATGAGATGGCTGGATGGCATCACTGACTCGATGAACGCCAGTCTGAGTGAACTCTGGGAGCTGGTGATGGACAGGGAGGCCTGGCCTGCTGCGATTCATGGGGTTGCAAAGAGTTGGACACGACTGAGGACTGAACTGAACTGAACTGAAGAGTAGTTTTATAATTTCATTTGATATCTCATTGAAGATTCCATTGAAAGTGAAAGTGTTAGTCGTTAAGTGGTGTCTTCACAACCCCAGGGACTCCAGCCCACCAGCTCCTCTCTCCATGGGATTTTCCAGGCAAGAATACTGGACTGGGTTGTTATTTCCTCCTCTATGGGATCTTCCCAACCCAGGAATCAAACCTGTGTCTCCTGCATTGCAGAATGATTCTTTACCACTGCACCCCTGGGAAGCCCTTGATTTCACCAAAAAGGACAGTGTATCATAAATTAGTTTTGACTCCCCTGTGAATGTACATTCACTGTTCTGGTTTATTTTAGAATTATTTTCTAAATGTCCTTTAAATATTTACATGAGAATTTAGCCATTTCAATGACAAACCACAGATCAGAGCATCCACCTTGTTTTACCTATAGTTTCAAGAAACTCAAGTTACACCATCTCTTGATAGATATTCAAGTCGTCTGAATATCCCAGGAGGTGTCCACCATCTTTAGAGTATTGAGAAATCCACCAAACTGTTAAAGCAGAGATCCCTGTGACTCAATGGAGATTTAGCAGATTCTAATCTGGGCTGTAGCCTAGAAATAGGAATTTTAATAAGTTCCCTGGTAATTATCAAATTTGAAAAGCCCTACTTTACTATTTTTTCTTTAAAATTATTTTAATTATATTTTAAAACATAGTGTACATTTCATTTGCTAACATCACGAAAATCCCCTATTTACCATTTCTTGACTACTGGTTGCTATTTTTTTTTCTTTCAATTATTGTTTGAATTCTAGAGTGAAATAAAGTGCACTATTTGTTGCTATCCTCACTTGGGGATTTAATTTTAAAGACTTGCACACATCAAATACATTTGCACACATCAAGTGATTTATTTTTCTTCTCTTTGTTATTTTGGTTGCTGCTTTTCTATTTTATTCTTAACAAAGGGAAGTCTCCCACCACACCCCAGACATTAGTGGTAGACAAAATAACAAAGAAAATATCCCCAAGCCATATAATAAATATCTGGATATGCAGTATAGGTGTGTGTTTTTAGGGGAGGAGAGATGGATAGAAAAACTTTACAGAGAGAAAATACCACAGTCTGAAAAAAAAAAATTAAGGTGTTAAAATCAGATGACAAAAAGAATGCAACTAAATCTTTCAAATATCATTGGCTTTTTAATCTGGAGTTAGTGAAAACTGTCTCTAAAACCATGAATACTGCCAAGAAACAGGAAGAAGAGATGAAAGAGTAAATCTGTTTGTTATTTATGAATCATGTAGCTGACACTGGCTGACCCAGAGGTAGTATCTGTGAGTAGAGAAGAGATTATCTGTAAAATAACCAATGTAATGTTTGCATTTTATCTCCAATTATAATAATTAGCCAACTCTCCCAGGTGTGTAAGCTGATACAGTGATACAATGTAAACTGTATTATTTCTAGAAAGGAGTGTAAAAAAACAGTCTCAATTAACCCCTAATGAACTCAGTACCTAGCAAAGTTCCTATCATGTTTTAGCCATTCTATCAATAACTACAAATTTAATTATTGTTCTTGCTGTTGTTTAGTCACTAAGTCATGTCTTAATCTTTCTGATCCCATGAACTGCAGCACACCAGGCTTCCCTGTCCTTCACTATCTCCCAGAGTTTGGTCAAACTCATGTCCATTGAGTCAGTGATGCCATCCAACCATCTCATCCTCCGTCACCCTTTCTCCTCCTGCCCTCAATCTTATACAGCCTAGAGTCTTTTGCAATGAGTCAGCTGATTGCATCAGGTGGTCAAAGTATTGGAGCTCCAGCTTCAACATCAGTCCTTCCAATGAATATTCAGGGTTCATTTTCTTTAGGATGGACTGGTTTGGTCTCCTTGCAGTCTCAAGCATTTTCTTTATAACAGTTCCTATTTACAGAAATGACTAATTTTAATCTTTACTTCTTACAGCAGTAGAAGCAATGATAGAACCTAAAACAATAAATATTTGTTTGTATTTCCCTTATGAAAGCTAATAATTATAATCTGTTTATTTTAGGAATCAGAAACTAAATGTTGCGACAGGTTCTTCCTGAAAAGATAAAATCATATACTTATAGAAAAATGGAACTATTCTTATGTATCCAAAACTCCAAATGAAGCATTAGTCACTCAGTCATGTCTGACTCTTTTGTGACCCCATGGACTGTAGCCCACCAGGCTCCTCTGCCCATGGGATTCTCCAGCAAGAATACTGTAGTGGATTGCCATTCTCTTTCCAGGGGATCTTCCTGGCCCAGGGATTGAACCCAGGTCTCCAGCATCGTAGGCATATTCTTATATCATCTGAGCCAGCAGGGAAACCCCGATTCAAAGTTACTAAGGATTTTTTCCCTCTGTACTTATGCAATTTTTCCACCTTTGTAACTCATATTTACCAGTTATAAACATATTCTTCTTAATGATTTAATTGTCATATACATCTCAAGGGGAATCTTCCTAATTCCTAGGTCTATGAAAGAGTTCGAGATTCTGAATTTCTAGCAAACTAACAGATGAGACTGATGCTGCTGATCTGCCAACCACATTTTGAGTAGCAAGGCTTTAATAAGCCTGGAAATGGTATTGAATATGGACATTGAAAAAGTGGATGCAACTGAATAAATATATCAGGTCGTCTTGAGACAGGCTGGCCCCCAGGACCTGGGATCCTTTGTTGCAGTGCTTGCACCTGGACAAATGTCTCCTCGAGCAACAAAATACAAAGAAACTATAAGGGGCTTAAAAAAATTGTGTGTGTGTGTGAGGCTGGAGCCAATTATGGACAAAATACAGAAAAGACCAAAAAGCCCAACTGCCACTTCTGATGAGCTGGGAGCAAGATCAGGGGCTGCTCATGCCCCCTTCACTCAACACAATCAAAGGAGGTGTGGGGGGCAAACCACCTAAGACACCCTTTCTCACCCCTGGACCAACCCTGACTTTCACCCCATGTAACGAACCAGTTCTCCCAGGATCAGGCGGCTAGCAACAAAATCTGATCCTTGCTTTAGCTCCCCTCTGCTGCAGCAGTGAAAGCGTTAGTCGCTCAACCATGTCTGACTCTTTTCGACCCCATGGATGGTAGCCTACCAGGTTCCTCTGTTCATGGGATTCTCCAGACAAGAATACTGGAGTGGGTTGCCATGCCATCCTCTAGGGGATTTTTTCCAACCCAAGGATTGAACCCCAGCCTTCTGCATTGGCAGGGAGATTATTTACCATCTGAGCCACTAGGGAAGCAGGGGCCCCCATAAAGCCTTGCCTGAATTTCTTGTTTGGCCTCTGATCAATTTCTATTGACTAAGGAGGCCAAGAACCCTGGTCAGTAACAGTCTAATGCTGTGTATTCATTAGTCTGGACATCTGTGTGCTCTGCTATATTACAGGGGGTTAGGGGTGTTACCAAGGTTTTTTTTCAGTTTTCATGTTGCTGTGTATCTCTTTCTACTCCATTCTCCAAACACCATATCATTGACTTTTGTCTTATTTTTCCCGACTCATTCATAAAGTAACATGCATCAAAGAAACACGCCTGTGAAACTGTCAAGAACTCTGGAAGGACTTGACTTCTTCCAGAGGAGCAAAAGTTCCTTGCTCACTCCTTTAAGAGTTCTGCAGAAATGCCTGCTGTCTAGACAAGCCACCTCAGCCACCATCTGCTTGCAACCTGGCTTCAAATGACTCCAGTCTCAAAGAGGCACGCAGCAGGCCTGCCAGACTCCAGCATCCTTGTGCAGCTGTCCACGGTTGATAAAGAACGGGGTTGATAATCGTTACCTCTCTCTCCTTCTCACAACACCCATTTTCCAACCACCGCAGTTCACCTTTCAGCTGTTAACTATGAAAAAAAGGCACATGCCATGTTACATATGATGACTTCATTTGCAAAGCTCCAAAATTGTTTTAGTCACCTTGAGAAAACAGCGGTAACCTGAAAGAACAGAACATAAAGGCCAATAAAGACACTATATTAGGATTTACCAACATGATTCCCAGGTGGCTCAGGGGTTAAAGAACCCACCTGCCAATGCAGGAGATGTGGGTTTGATTCTTGGATCGGGAAGAACCCCTAAAGGAAGAAATGGCAACTCACCGCAGTATTCTTGCCTGGAGAATCCCAGGGACAGAGGAGCCCGGTTGGCCATATTCTATGAGGCTGCAAACAGTCAGACACAACCAAGTGACTAAACAAAACCCACACAATTTATATAAGGAAGCAGCAGGCAGTTTTACGCACACAGTCATACCTTCCCTAAATATTATTTAAAGTCATCCAGACAAAAGTATCTTTATCGTACTGAAGTACCCTCTGTGAACTAGTTCTAGGTTGTGTTTTCCTGCAACAAGTTTGCTGAGTGAAAAATAAAGCTCTGTGATGTATTATTTTGAGCGAACGATCAACAAAATAATCAACTTCAGATGAAACAAGATGCCCTGCAATAAAATGCATTCCATGATCAAATGTTTTGCCAGTGATAATGTTGCATTTAATAATAGTAGAGTTGGTGATTTTTAGAATAACAACATGAATAGGCTTTCCTAAAATGGAGTTTTGGTACAAAAGTTCCACTAACTAAAAAACATACAAATGTGGATTAAATATTTTGATTTCACTCACTGTGTTCTTTTTTCAGCTTCATTTGGTAAGAGGATATACATCTTAAAAAACCTTTTATTTTATAGTCAAGTATGGGGAGACTTAGGTTCAATCACTGGGTTGGGAAGATCTCCTGGAGGAGGGCATGACAACTCACTCCAAGCATTCTTGCCTGGAGAATCTCCATAGGCAGAGGAGCCTGGTATGCTACTCTGGGGTCGCAAAGAGTTGGACACAACTGAGCGACTAAGCACAGAATAGAGTTAATTAACAATGTTGGGACAGTTTCAGGTGGATAGGAAAGGGACTCAATCATACATATACATGTATCCATTCTCCCCCAAATTTCCTGCCCATCAATATAACATTGAGCAGAGTTCCCTGTGCTCTATAGTAGGTCCTTGCTGGTTATCCATTTTAAATAGAGCAGAATGTACATGTCCGTTACAAACTCTCTAACTATCCCCACTGAACATATAGCAGTGACAATATATCATGCAGGGCAAAAAAGGTAAAAGAATGGATAAAACAAATTCTCTTATCCTCCCCCATACACCATTTTATTATGACCAGTTAAAGATTCACATTTGAGGAACCTCAAACAAAATACCAAAATACCTTGACTATTATTTCTCATATAAGACAATGATGAGTGTAAGACTTAATCCTAATACAAATCTACACATTTGAAATTTCTGTCATTAACAGTTGTACCTGTGTTAAGTCACTTTGGTCATGTCTGACTCATTGTGACCCCATGGACTGGAGCCTGCCAGGCTTCTCTGTACAAGGGATTCTCCAGGCAAGAATACTGAAGTGGGTTGCCATGCCCTCCTCCAGGGGATCTTCCAATCAGTGGATTGAATCCATGTCTCTTATATCTCCTACATTGGCAGGCAGGTTCTTTATAATAAGTGCCATCTGGTTGGTATTTCCAAATATTTAAAAATATCATCATTAGGTGAAAAGTAAAGAGGAGAGTGATTACCACTTGAGATAGCTTTAACTTTATCTGAAAATCCAAATTATCAGTAAACCCAGATTAGGTTTGCAGCAAGGATGAGCTAGGATACTTTCCTCAGTTCAGTTCAGTAGCTTAGTTGTGTCTGACTCTTTGTGACCCCATGGACTGCAGCACACCAGGCCTCCCTGTCCATCACCTACTCCCAGAGTCTACTCAAACACATGTCTATTGAGTCAGTGATGCCATCCAACTGTCTCATCCTCTGCTGTCCCCTTCTCCTCCCGCCTTCAATCTTTCCCAGCATCAGGTTCTTTTCAACTGAGTCAGTTCTTCATGTCAGGTGGCCAAAGTATTGGGGTTTCAGCTTCAGCATCAGTCCTTCCAATGATTCAGGATGGATTTCCTTTAGGATGGACTGGTTGGATCTCCTTGCTATCCCAGGGACTCTCAAGAGTTTTCTCCAACACCACAGTTCTAAAGCATCAATTCTTTAGGGCTCAGATTTCTTTGTAGTCCAACTCTCACATCCATACCTGACTACTGAAAAAACTGTAGCCTTGACTAGACAGACCTTTGTTGGCAAAGTAACATCTCTGCTTTTTAATATGCTATCTAGGTTGGTCATAACTTTTCTTCCTAGGTGCAAGTGTCTTTTAATTTCCTGGCTGCAGTCACCATCTGCAGCAATTTTGAAGCCCCCCTAAAATAAAGTCTCTCACTGTTTTCCAATCTATTTTCCATGAAGTGATGCGACCAGATGTCATGATCTTAGTTTTCTGAATGTTGAGATTTAAGCCAATTTATCTTCCTATATGAATGCAATGAAGAATAGCCACTACAACTCTGCTGTGCTAAACCTATATTAAGAACAAAATATGGCAGGATGACCAGTCACGGGTACACTGCAAGATGGAGGGGAATAACCACCTGCAGACATGTCTGAAGACCTTTTCTTGTGAACACAATCTCCTGGCAATTCAGACAAAGTGAGATTGCTGAGGAATCCTGGGAAGAAAGCAGCCAGCAGGCCCTCTGTGATGTGTGCTTCTCAAAAGACTTTCCCACTAAAGACGCAAACAAAAGCATTCCCACAAAAAATACTGACAAGCATTGAGGAGACATCTTTCACTGACCAAACCAAAAGCTGGCATCAGACAAAGTTTTACATTTAACTGTGCATTGACTGGGGTTCTATTTCTGGTGTGAAAAGGATCTTATCCATATACAAGATATGTCAAAGATATGCATAAAATTATTTATAAATGGAAAGAATCAGAGCCAGGAAAGTTTGTGTTACAGACTTTTCTAAAGAAGGCAGACTGATTAACATTTCAAATCTGTTAATGTTTCAAGTTTTTCATATTCCATAAAGTGCTTGTATGTATTTACATCATATGCATGCATAATTTATAGGTAAGAAAAATGAGGCTAAAAACACATGACCATAACTTACTCTTAGATCATCTGCTCCCACCATATCATACTGACTCTGAATATAGTGATGCAAGAGGAGATATGTGCCTACAATTTAGTACAAGTAGCAAGAGGAAGAGAACAAAGGTGAAAATAATATAGATGTTTCATGTGAGATAAATGGTCTCCACCACAGTTCTGGATTTGAGGACCTCAAATGAATGCATGTGGGGAAAAGTAGGAATTAAAGCCAAACCAACAACGTATAATATTTCCCTGCCCAAGGAAGCAAATGGAAAAGATACAGTTTAAATGAATAGACTTTAGTTGAAGACTTACATACCCAACAATAACCAAGAAAATCTCTAACAGTAGAATAACATTTAAAGAGGCCTCATAAGAGAGAGAATTCCTTGGTATAAACTTAAGAGAGCATGGTATTTACTCAACTGAACAGAATGGACATACCAGGCACTTTTCTATTTCATGGAGAAGTCTGCATTAGTAGATAAGTTGTTCTGAAATTGTTGACTATTCCTTATGATAAAAAAAGATGATTCCTTACCATTCAATAGAATAAACGGTTATGCATTAATTAAACCAAAACTAAATCTACAAAAAAAAATTAGTAAAGCATATTAACAACATCAATAAAGGAAACCTTTAAGGGGGGGAAAAGGACTTTGTAAGAGTATTAAATGAAAAGGTTCAAAAAGGAGAAACTATTTTATAAAACCTACAGCCAACAAAGGTTTAATGTCCAGAAAATAAAAACAACTCTCAGAAAGCAGAACGAAACTGCATCTCAACAGAAATATAAGGAAATAAGAGATTCACAGAACAACAACAACAACAAAATGCAAAGGGTCAAGAAGCCAAAAGAGATTTGTTATTACAAATCATCTTGTAAGAATAAATTATGATGAGATGCTACTTGATAACCCTAATATAGTCAAATTTGTATAAGTTTGATAATAAAAAGCATGTTACAATAACAGGTGAAGAAGGAACTCATTTATATTCATGGAGTTTAGGTAAAATGTTACAGAATTCTGGAAAACTTGAAGATGTGCATATCCCATGAACTAGAAATTCCACAACTAGGAGTGTAACTCTGAAAACTGTAACATAGGGGCACAAGGAGACATGTAAAAAGACATATTAGAAAACTAGCAGAAAAAGAACTTGTTTTCTATATAAAATGTGTTTTCTAAAGAATAAATAAACGCAGAATATACACACAATGGCATTGTAAAGCAAGCAAATTTTGTTTATACGTATATTTAAAAAATATATATATATATATATACACACACACACACATATATATCCATGTGAAAGAGAAAGTCATTCAGTTGTGCCTGACTCTTTGCAACCCCATGGACTATATAGTCCATGGAATTCTCCAGGCCAGAATACTGGAGTGGGTAGCTTATCCCTTCTGCAGGGGATCTTCCTGACCCAGGAATTGAACTGGGGTCTCTTGCACTGCAGGGAAATTCTTTGCCAGCTGAGCTACCAAGGAAGCCCATATATGTGTGTATGGATATAAAATTAAGTAAATCTGCATTACAAAAATTAAATTGCAAAATAACTAGTATATCATCATACTGTTTATAATTTTAAAACAGAAAATTTAGTCATTACAGTGATCAAATAAATGAATGGCTTATAAAAATATAAAAGTAATTAGATATGACATACAGCAATTTTAACCTAAAAGTTAACTCTAGGGATCAAGCAATGGAAGAGAGATGACAGTGTTGAGATGAGTATGTTTTATTCATTTCAATAAAGAAATAATGCAAAGTAAATAAAACATAATGTTAACATCTGTTTAATCTCAGTTATGGACGCGTGTCAGTGACGTTATCTTTGAAAAATTTTACGTTTCATAATTACACATTTTTAAAGTGTATGTTAAAGAAAGTATCTGAGAACATAAACATAGGAAGTCTACATATAAGAACTACAACCAAAGTACTTTAATACTGCTGTGCATCTAACTAGTCATTACAGTCACTCCTCTAGATGAAATATTTCTTTCTAAGTGAAAGTAGCCAAGAATTTTTCCAGTTAGTCATCTATATCAATGCAGAGAAACTGCAAGATGATTCTTCCACACTTATTTTTTAAACATATGTTTTCCATGTTAACAACTGAAGTCCAAATTAAGCAAGCAGCCACAGAAGAAATTTTCCCCAACCCTAATCAGAAGGTGACTTCCCTGGTGGCTCAGTGGTAAAGAACATGCCTGTCAATGCAGGAGAAGCAGATTTGACCCCTGGTTTGGGAAGATCCCCTGGAGAAGGAAATGGCAACCCACTCCACTATTCTTGTCTGGGAAATCCCATGGACAGAGGAGCCTGGCAGGCTACAGTCCATGGAGTTCCAAAGAGCTGACTGAGTGACTCAGTTGACTGAGTCACATGACTGAGTGACTAAACAGCAACAACACATCAGAGTAGGCAACACTAAAACAAAGCTACATTGCATACAGCATACATTGGCTGAAAGAAACCATAATAGAATGGAAGTAAGTATTCCTAGCCTCAAAGCAGTCAATACTAAAGGAAATCCACCCTGAATGTTCATTAGAAGGACTGATGCTGAAGCTGAAGCTCCAATACTTCAGCCACCCAATGCGAAGAGCCAACTCATTGGAAAAGATTCTGAAGCTTGGAGAGATTGAGGGCGGGAAGTAAGCACCGAGGTTGGCACTTATCTAGGTTCAAGTCTCTTCAAGCCAACAGAATACCCTCCCCACAACAGACACTGTATTGTACTTTTTCAGGACTCAGAGTTGGAAGGAAAGACAGCAGATACATGAATTATTATAGCGAGATGTGACTTGTGAGTAAACATCTGCACATGATTACCCAGCACTACGCCCTACACACCCTGATTTTGCTGTTCTTCCTGCATGTACCAAGTACATTCACCTCAACACTTTTCAGGTAGCATGTAGCTGGTTTCCTTGTCCCCCAATATTTCTGCAAAGATATAACTTCATCAGCCAATCTTGGGGCTTCCCAAGCAGCTCAGTGGTAAAGAACCCACCTGCCAATGCAGGAGGTACATGAGATGAGGGTTTGATCCCTAGGTCAGGGATATTTCCCTCGAGAAAGAAATGGCAGCCCACTCCAGTATTCTTGCTTGGAGAATCCCATGGACAGAGAAGCCTAGTGGGCTACAGTCCATAGGATCATGAAAAGTGGGACATGAGTAATTGAGCACAACCAACCAATCTTTCCTGGATCACTTTAGGTGAAAGTGCACTGTCCCTCCCTAGCCCCTTGGAAATTTTTATCTTCCCTTCCTGCTTCTTCATTATTATTTTTTCCCATAATATTCAACACCATATAACAACAACTATGTATATTCCCCAGGGTCTAGGAAAGGAATGCCTGTTATTTTCAACTACTACTTCTGTTGTGTTTATTTTAAAAATCCTAGTTCAATGAACTCCTTCAAGCATTGAATAGATTTATATCATCTTATAGTAATATCCCATTGCTGAGACTGGATACATTAGATAATGCCTACCTAAAATGAATTTGAATAAGATAGATCTTAAATTATCTTTATCTGGGAAACTTTAATATTAGCAAAAATAAGAAAGTGATAAAAATACAGTTTTGTCCCGGTAGCTGAAGGCAGAACAGTGACAGACAGCTGGCAATTTATAACTTCTAGCTGGTCTTTTAAAAATGTCAGAGTCCACAGATGCACAGCTCAGCAGTTACGATATTAGAGTGAAACAGCGTTTCTAATGGTCTGCAACACCTGAGCAGGAGTGCTGCACTGCCTTACCGCAATCCTTCAGAGCTCCAAGGGAACTTTCACTGCAGCCAATAGCCAGGAAAAATGACTACTGTGAAGCACTCACTATCCATAGATGTGAGATACACACTACACACACATATCCCAACACACACACATACACAACAACATACACACACACCCGTACAGACACACACACACAATACACACAACCAGACACACACAGACACATATACAAGTACACACAATGCACACAACTACACACACACACCCCTACAGACACACATACACACAACACACACCCCTACACAGACACATACAACTACACACATATCAACACACACACAACCACACACACACACACACACACACACACACACACACACACTCCTGCTTCAGAGACTGTTTTAATCACCAAAATTTGAACCTTTTGTTACTCTCTGTCTACACGGACTGATTCTGAAGCTGAAGCTCCAATACTCAGAACACCTGATACAAAGAGCCAACTCACTGGAAATGACGCTGATGCTGGGAACGACTGAAGGCAAGAGGAGAAAGAGGTGGCAGAGGATGAGATGGTTGGATGGCATCACTGACTCAATGGACATGAGTTTCAGCAAACTCAGGGAGGTAGTGAAGGACAGGGAAGCCCGGTGTGCTGCAGTTCATGGGGTTGCAAACAGTTGGACACAACTTAGTGACTACACAATAGCAACGACATGTTAATTGGCCTATATCATATCTATTTTTCTTTTTTCTCTATAAATAGTGTTTATATACATGTATACTTCTCTACGCTTTTCATGCTACTTGGTCTTAAAGATTTTTAAACAAAATTAACACTTGAGTGATGAAATAAGTAATTTGAGATTCTAGAGTAACTAAACATTATTATGTGCTTTGAGAAGGCAAACAATGATTTTTTAAAATGATTTACATAAGTCATTTATTTTATTCAAGATAATACCAGTATGTTAATATTTTAATATAAATTTATTTATTTTAATTGGAGGCTAATTACTTTACAATATTGTATTGGTTTTAACAAACATCAACATGAATCCACCACGGGTGTACAAGTGTTCCCTATCCTGAACCCCCTCTCACCTCCCTCCCCGTAACAGCCCTCTGAGTCATCCCAGTGCACCAGCCCTAAGCATCTTGTATCCTGCATTGAACCTGGACTGGTGATTTATTTCATATATGATATCACATATGTTTCAATGACATTCTCCCAAAACATCCCACCCTCTCCTTCTCCCACAGAGTCCAAAGACTGTTCTATACATCTGTGTCTCTTTTGCCATCTCGCATACAGGGTTATCGTTACCATCTTTCTAAATTCTGTATATATGCATTCATATACTGTATTGCTGTTTTTCATTCTGGCTAACTTCACTCTGCATAATAGGCTCCAGTTTCATCCACCTCATTAGAATGGATTCAAATGTATTCTCTTTAACGGCTGAATAATACTCCATTGTGTATATGTACCAGAGCTTTCTTATCCATCCATCTGCTGATGGACATCTAGGTTGCTTCCATGTCCTGGCTATTATAAACAGTGCTGTGATGAACACTGGGGTACACGTGTCTCTTTCAATTCTAGTTTCCTTGGTGTGTATGCCCAGCAGTGGGATTGCTAGGTCATAAGGCAGTTATTTCTCCAGTTTTTAAAGGAATCTCCACACCGTTCTCCATAGTGGCTGTACTAGTTTGCATTCCCACCAACAGTGTAGGAGGGTTCCTTTTTCTCCACACCCTCTCCAGCATTTATTGCTTGTAGACTTTTGGATAACAGCCATTCTGACTGGTGTGAAATGGTACCTCACTGTGGTTTTGTTGTTGTTGTTGTTGTTTTTTGTTTGTTTGTTTGTTTGTTTTTGCTTTCCAAATTTCAAACTGAAGAAAAATTTAATACTTTTATTTCTAATTCCAGTTTGACCAAAGGAGTAATAGATTTGTTCACCATGTTGCTCTATTTTTCTTTGGGTTTCTAAGATAACAATTTTTTTTTCTTTTTTTAGTTTTTTATTTTTTACATTTTAAAATCTTTAATTCTTACATGCATTCCCAAACATGAACCCCCTCCCACCTCCCTCCCCATAACATCTCTCTGGGTCATCACCATGTACCAGCCCCAAGCATGCTGCATCCTGCGTCAGATATAGACTGGCGATTCAATTCTTACATGATAGTATACATGTTAGAATGGCATTCTCCCAAATCATCCCACCCTCTCCCTCTCCCTCTGAGTCCAAAAGTCCGTTATACACATCTGTGTCTTTTTTCCTGTCTTGCATACAGGGTCGTCATTGCCATCTTCCTAAATTCCATATCTATGTGTTAGTATACTGTATTGGTGTTTTTCTTTCTGGCTTACTTCACTCTGTATAATCGGCTCCAGTTTCATCCATCTCATCAGAACTGATTCAAATGAATTCTTTTTAACGGCTGAGTAATACTCCATTGTGTATATGTAACATAGGCAAAACACTCTCAGACATAAATCACAGCAGGATCCTCTATGATCCACCTCCCAGAATTCTGGAAATAAAAGCAAAAATAAACAAATGGGATCTAATTAAACTTAAAAGCTTCTGCACAACAAAGGAAAATATAAGCAAGGTGAAAAGACAGCCTTCGGAATGGGAGAAAATAATAGCAAATGAAGCAACTGACAAACAACTAATCTCAAAAATATACAAGCAACTTATACAGCTCAATTCCAGAAAAATAAATGACCCAATCAAAAAATGGGCCAAAGAACTAAATAGACATTTCTCCAAAGAAGATATACGGATGGCTAACAAACACATGAAAAGATGCTCAACATCACTCATTATTAGAGAAATGCAAATCAAAACCACAATGAGGTACCACTTCACACCAGTCAGAATGGCTGTGATCCAAAAATCTGCAAGCAATAAATGCTGGAGAGGGTGTGGAGAAAAGGGAACCCTCCTACACTGCTGGTGGGAATGCAAACTAGTACAGCCACTATGGAGAACAGTGTGGAGATTCCTTAAAAAATTGCAAATAGAACTACCTTATGACCCAGCAATCCCACTGCTGGGCGTACGCACCAAGGAAACCAGAACTGAAAGAGACACATGTACCCCAGTGTTCATCGCAGCACTCATTGTGGTTTTGATTTGCATTTCTCTGATAATGAGTGATGTTGAGCATCTTTTCATCTGTTTGTTAGCCATCTGTATGTCTTCTATGGAGAAATGTCTGTTTAGTTCTTTGGCCCATTTTTTGATTTGGTTCATTTATTTTTCTGGAATTGAGCTGCGTAAGTTGCTTGTATATTTTGAGATTAGTTGTTTGTCAGTTGCTTCATTTGCTATTATTTTCTCCCATTCCGAAGGCTGTCTTTTCACCTTGTTTATAGTTTCCTTTGTTGTGCAGAAGCTTTTAAGTTTAATTAGGTCCCATTTGTTTATTTTTGCTTTTATTTCCAATATTCTGAGAGGGGGGTCATAGAAGATCCTGCTGTGATTTATGTCGGAGAGGGTTTTGCCTATGTTCTCTTCTGGGAGTTTTATAGTTTCTGGTCTTACATTTAGATCTTTAATCCATTTTGAGTTTATTTTTGTGTATGGTGTTAGAAAGTGTTCTAGTTTCATTCTTTTACAAGTGGTTGACCAGTTTT
Source organism: Ovis aries (assembly GCF_016772045.2). NCBI lineage: Eukaryota > Metazoa > Chordata > Mammalia > Artiodactyla > Bovidae > Ovis > Ovis aries. The sequence continues at coordinate 109,011,654 of NC_056055.1, forward strand.
CCCACCACCACTTGTTAAAGAGATTGTCTTTACTCCATTGTATATTCTTGCCTCCTTTGTCAAAGATAAGGTGTCCATAGGTGTGTGGATTTATCTCTGGGCTTTCTATTTTGTTCCATTGATCTATATTTCTGTCTTTGTGCCAGTATCATACTGTCTTGATGACTGTGGCTTTTTAGTAGAGCCTGAAGTCAGGTACGTTGATTCCTCCAGTTCCATTCTTCGTTCTCAAGATTGCTTTGGCTATTCGAGGTTTTTTGTATTTCCATACAAATTGTGAAATTATTTGTTCTAACTCTGTGAAAAATACCGTTGGTAGCTTGATAGGGATTGCATTGAATCTATAGATTGCTTTGGGTAGTATCCTCATTTTCACTATATTGATTCTTCCAATCCATGAACATGATATATTTCTCCATCTATTAGTGTCCTCTTTGATTTCTTTCACCAGTGTTTTATAGTTTTCTATATATAGGTCTTTAAATTTTTTAGGTAGATTTATTCCTAAGTATTTTATTCTTTTCATTGCAATGGTGAATGGAATTGTTTCCTTAATTTCTCTTTCTATTTTCTCATTATTTATTAGTGTATAGGAATGCAAGGGATTTCTGCATGTTGATTTTATATCCTGTAATTTTACTATATTCATTGATTAGCTCTAGTAATTTTCTGGTTAAGTCTTTAGGGTTTTCTATGTAGAGGATCATGTCATCTGCAAACAGTGAGAGTTTTACTTCTTCTTTTCCAATTAGGATTCCTTTTATTTATTTATTTATTTATTTTTTCTGCTCTGATTGCTGTGGCCAAAACTTCCAAAACTATGTTGAATAGTAGTGGTGAAACTAGGCACCCTTTTCTTGTTCCTGAATTTAGGGGAAATGCTTTCAATTTTTCACCATTGGGGATACTGTTTGCTGTGGGTTTGTCATATACAGCTTTTATTATTTTGAGGTATGTTCCTTCTATTCCTGCTTCCTGGAGAGTTTTTTATCATAAATGGATGTTGAATTTTGTCAAAGGCTTTCTCTGCATCTATTGAGATAATCATATGGCTTTTATTTTTCAATTTGTTAATGAGGTGTATTACATTGATTCATTTGTGGATATTGAAGAATACTTGCATCCCTGGGATAAAGCCCACTTGGTCATGGTGTATGATCTTTTTAATGTGTTGTTGGATTCTGATTGCTAGAATTTTGTTAAGGATTTTTGCATCTATGTTCATCAGTGATATTGGCCTGTAGTTTTCTTTTTTTGTGGCATCTTTGTCAGGTTTTGGTATTACGGTGATGGTGGCTTCATAGAATGAGTTTGGAAGTTTACCTTCCTCTTCCTCTGGAAGAGTTTGAGTAGGATAGGTGTTAGCCCTTCTCAAAATTTTTGGTAGAATTCAGCTGTGAAGCCGTCTGGACCTGGGCTTCTGTTTGCTGCAAGATTTCTGATTACAGTTTCAATTTCCATGCTTGTGATGGGTCTGTTAAGATTTTCTCATTCTTCCTAGTTTGGTTTTGGAAAGTTGTACTTTTCTAAGAATTTGTCCATTTCTTCCAAGCTGCCCAATTTATTGGCATATAATTGCTGATAGTAATCTCTTATGATCCTTTGTATTTCTGTGTTGTCTGTTTTGATCTCATTTTCATTTCTAATTTTTTAAAATATAAATTTATTTATTTTAATTGAAGGTTAATTACTTTAAAATATTGTATTGGTTTTCCCATACATCACCATGAATCTGCCACAGGTATACACGTGTTCCCCATCCTGAACCCCCCTATCTCCTCCCTCCCCGTACCATCCCTCTGGTTTGTCTCAGTGCACCAGCCCCAAGCATCAGTATCATGCATTGAACCTGGACTGGCGATTCGTTTCATATATGATATTATAAGAAGAGACATGTGTACCCCAATGTTCATTGCAGCAGTGTTTATAATAGCCAGGACATGGAAGCAACCTAGATGTTCATTTCTAATTTTATTGATTTTTCTCCCTTTGTTTCTTGATAAGTCTGGCTAATGGTTTGTCAATTTTATTTATCCTTTCAAAGAACCAGCTTTTGGCTTTGTTTATTTTTTGCTATGGTCTCTTTTGTTTCTTTTGCATTTATTTCTGCCCTAATTTTTAAGATTTCTTTCCTTTTACTAACCCTGGGATTCTTCATTTCTTCCTTTTCTAGTTGCTTCAGGTGTAGAGTTAGGTTATTTATTAGACTTTTTTCTTGTTTCTTGAGGTATGCCTGTATTGCTATGAACCTTCCCCTTAGCACTGCTTTTACAGTGTCCCACAGATTTTGGGTTATGTTTTCATTTTCATTCATTTCTATGTATATTTTGATTTCTTTTTTGATTTCTTCTGTGATTTGTTGGTTATTCAGCAGCGTGTTGTTCTGACTCCATATGTTGGAATTTTTAAATAGTTTTTATCCTGTAATTGCACAATCCTTACTGCACTGTGGTCAGAAAAGATGCTTGGAATGATTTCAATGTTTTTGAATTTACCAAGGCTAGATTTATGGCCCAGGATGTGATCTATCCTGGAGAAGGTTCTGTGTGCGCTTGAGGAAAAGCTGAAATTCATTGTTTTGGGGTGAAATGTCTTACAGATATTGATTAGGTCTAACTGGTCTATTGTATCATTTAAAGTTTGTGTTTTCTTGTTAATTTTCTGTTTAGTTGATCTAGCCATAGGTGTGAGTGGGGTATTAAAGTCTCCCACTATTATTATGCTATTGTTAATTTGCCCTTTCATACTTGTTAGCATTTGTCTTACATATGGTGGTGTTCCTATGTTGGGTGCATATGTATTTATAATTATTATATCTTCTTCTTGGAATTATCCTTTGATCATTATGTAGTGTCCTTCTTTATCTCTTTACACAGCCTTTGTTTTAAAGTCTATTTTATCTGATATGAGTATTGCTACTCCTGCTTTCTTTGGGTCTCTATTTACGTGGAATATCTTTTTCCAGCCCCTCACTTTCAGTCTGTATATGTCCCCTGTTTTGAGGTGGGTCTCTTGTAGACAATATATATAGGGGTCTTGTTTTGTATCCATTCAGCCAGTCTTTGTCTTTTGGTTGGGGCATTCAACCCATTTATGTTTAAGGTAATTATTGATACGTATGATCCCATTGCCATTTACTTTATTATTTTGGGTTCAAGTTGATACACCCTTTCTGTGTTTCCTTTCTGGAGAAGATCCTTTAGCATTTGTTGGAGAGCTGGTTTGTTGGTGCTGAATTCTCTCAGCTTTTGCTTGTCTGTAAAGCTTTTGATTTCTTCTTCATATTTGAATGAGATTCTTGCTGGGTACAGTAATCTGGGCTGTAGGTTATTGTCTTTCATCACTTTAAGTATGCTTGCCATTCCCTCCTGGCCTGAAGAGTTTCTATTGAAAGATCAGCTGTTATCCTTATGGGAATCCCCTTGTGTGTTATTTGTTGTTTTCCCCTTGCTGCTGTTAATATTTGTTCTTTGCATTTGATCTTTGTTAATTTGACTAATATGTGTCTTGGGGTGTTTTGCCTTGGGTTTATCCTGTTTGGGACTCTCTGGGTTTCTTTGACTTGGGTGATTATTTCCTTCCCCATTTTAGGGAAGTTTTCAACTATTATCTCCTCAAGTATTTTCTCATGATCTTTCTTTTTGTCTTCTTTTTGGGGACTCCTATGATTCAAATGTTGGGGCGTTTAACATTGTCCTGAAGGTCTCTGAGATTGTCCTCGTTTCTTTTAATTCATTTTTCTTGTTTCCTCTCTGATTCATTTGTTTCTATCACACTATCTTCTACTTTACTAATCCTATGTTACGCCTCCATTATTCTACTATTTGTTCCATCCAGAGTGTTTTTGATCTCATTTATTGCATTATTCATTATATATTGACTCTTTTTTATTTCTTCTAGGTCCTTGTTAAACATTTCTTGCAGCTTCTTAATCCTTGTCTCCAGGCTCTTTATCTGTGATTCCATTTTGATTTCAAGATTTTGGATCATTTTCACTATTATTATTTGTAATTCTTTACTGTGTAGATTCCCTATCTCTTCCCCTTTTGTTTGGTTTGGTGGGCATTTATCCTGTTCCTTTAACCTGTTGGGTATTCCTCTGTCCCTTCATCTTGTTTATATTGCTGGGTTTGTGGTGGCCTTTCTGTACTCTGGCAGTTTGTGGAGTTCTCTTTATTGTGGATTTTCCTCACTGTGGGTGGGGTTGGACGGATGTCTTGTCAAGGTTTCCTGGTTAGGGAAGCTTGTGTCAATGTTCTGATGGGTGGAGCTGGATTTCTTCTCTCTGGAGTGCAAGGAAATGTCCAGTAATGAGTTATGAGATGTCAATGGGTTTGGAGTGACTTTGGGCACTCTGTATATTGAAGCTCAGGGCTGTGTTCCTGTGTTGCTGGAGAATTTGCATGATATGTCTTGCTCTGGAACTTGTTGGCCCTTGGGTGGTGCTTGGTTTCAGTCTAAGTATGGAGGTGTTTGATAACCTCCTGTCAATTAATGTTCCCTGGAGTCAGGAGTTCTCTGGTGTTCTCAGGATGTGGACTTAAGCATCCTGCTTCTGGTTTTCAGTCTTATTTTTACAGTAGCCTCAAGACTTCTCCATCTATACAGCACCATTGATAAAACATCTAGGTTAAAGATGAAAAGTTTCTCCACAGTGAGGGACACTCAGAGAGGTTCACAGAGTTACATGGAGAAGAGAAGAGGGAGGAGGGAGTTAGGGGTGACCCAAATGAGATGAGGTGCGATCGAAAGAGAAGAGAGCAAGCTAGCCAGTAATCACTTCCTTATGTGCACTCCACAGTCTGGACCTTTCAGGGATGTTCATGGAGTTATACAGAGAAGAGAAGAGGGAGGAAGGAGACAGAGGTGGCCAGGAGGATAAAGGGGGCAATCAAAAGGAGAGAGACAGATCCAGCCAGCAATCAGCTCCCTAAGTGTTCTCCATCGTCTGGAACACACAAAGAGATACACAGAGTTAGGTAGAGAAGAGAAGGGGAAGGGAGGAGATAGAAGCGACCTGGTGGAGAAAAAGGAGAGTCCAATGGGGGAGAGAGCAGTCAAGCCAGTAATCTCACTCCCAAGTAAAAAATGGGTACTGAAAATTGGGTTCTTAATGGTACAAAATTGATAACAAATACCAAAAGGCAAAGATTAAAAATCTAGAGTAGAGGTTGGATTTTCCAAAATATAATATTAAAGAAAAGAAAAAAGAACAAAGTCACAAAAATTATAAAAATTATATATATGTGAAGTTTGTTTTAAAACACAGGGTCTCTTTTTTTTGCAAAGTAATAGTAGAGTTATAAAAATGAAAATTAAAGGAGTAATAAAGGACTTAAACATTAAAAAAAAAGAATGATAGTAAAAATAGTAAAAATATATAGGACTTTCTCTGGTGGTGTTGTCGGTAGTGTGGTTTCAGTTCATTTTTGGATAGTTCCTTGGTCCAGCTTATATTTCTCAAGATCTATAGGCCCCTTCCGATATAGTCAGTATGAAAAACAGGGTTTTAATCTATTGTACCTGTCACTTCCAAGGTGGCTCCCTATGTTCTAGCTTCTTGTTTGCTGGTCTCTTCAGCGTCTGATTTCTGCCCTGACACAAGGGGGTGGTGGTGGACACTTTTTTAGGCTCACTGTTTAGTCACGCTGTGGGGAGGGAGGGACACTGCAAACAAATAACACTGGCATGTGCTTACAGTGCCTCAGCCACACTGGGCCTGCCCCCGCTCATGGCGCATGTACCCTCCCTGCCCACACTGCTCAGGTTCTAGGTTGCTCCACCGGGAACCCTTCGAGGCCGGCCCTGGGCTGCATGCACCTCCCAGGTCTAAGCTGCTCAGGTTCAGGCACTCGAGTAGTTCTCAAAGGCGTACACTCAGTTGGGCCTGTGTTTTGTGCCCTTTCCAGTTCCAAGCAGCTCAGATGATGAGGTGATTGGCGAGTGCAGTCACTCTGATTTATTGACTACCCCATCCCTGTCACTCGGTTTTCTGGATGTACAACTGGTGAACCTTCTCAGACAGATGTGGACCATCCAGAACCCCAAGAAGTCTTAGCTAGCAAAGAAGCCTGCTTGCAGTTTGGTAGATAATGCCTCTCTGGGGCTATGACTGCCCCCTCCTAGCTCTGGCTGCCTGTCACTGGAGGGGGATGGTCTGCAGCCAGCTAGCTCTCTTCAGTCCTTTGTTCTGTGAGTGGGCCTGACGGTGTCTTAGGTTAGGGCTTTTTGCATGGTAGCTATCCCACAGTGTGATTTGCTAGCCCAAGTTATTCCCTCAGATTGCCCTCGGGGCATTCAGGCCCGGTCCTTACTCTAAGCAATGCAGCCAGCACCTCCCTGCCCAGTCCCCCCTTGCTAGTGGCAGGTGCAGGTGTCTGCACTGCTTCTCTGCTGGGGGAGTTACCGTTGGACACATAATCTGTGGGTTTTAATTATTTATTTATTTATTTTCTCCCAGTTATGTTGCCCTCTGTGCTTCCAAGGCTCACCACAGACTCAGCAGTGAGAGTGTTTCCTGGTGTTTGGAAACTTCTCTCTTTTTAAAACTCCTTCCCAGGAAGGAGCTCCATCCTATCTCTTTTGTCTTTTTTCTCATCTTTTATATTTTTCCCTACTTCCTTTCAAAGACAATGGGCTGCTTTTCTGGATGCCTGATGTGCTCTGCTGGCATTCAGAAGTTGTTTTGTAGAATTTACTCAGCATTTAAATGTTCTTTTGATGAATTTGTGGGGGAGAAAGTGGTCTCCCCATCCTATTCCTCTGCCATTTTAGGATCACCCTCTGCTTAAGAGGTCTATATTAAATAGTAATATGCAATATTATCATCAGGTAATAAAAATGAATTTCAAGTGAGGAAAATAAACAGTAAAGCCACATAGTCAGTGCTCAAAGAAGTGAATTCTGTTTAATTCTGTGTCCATTGTTGTCTGGTCCTGAACATAGCAGGAGGAGGTGGACTTAGTCCTTTAAAAAATTCTGGAGTTATCCGAGAATTCAGAGGCAAAATCACAATTAATAATTAAGCATATCACTCATTAACACATCAGTCTAAAAGGAGCAATGCAGAAAAAGACAGTCAGCAAATGTCTCTATTTCATGAATCCCTCATTCAACACATTTAGTAATTGACAATCTTATTAGATTTAGTTTCTGTAACCTGGGTTCTAGCCCTGGGTCAGGAAGATCCCCTGAAGAACAGAATGGCAACCCACTCCAGTATTCTTGCCAGGAGAATCCCCATGGACAGAGGAGCCCGGTGGGCTACGTTTAAGGGATGCAAAGTGTTGGATATGACTGAAGTGACTAACACTACTACTACTACTAACCTGAATTTCTTTTGTAATTAATTTATTTATTTTGCTTTACAATATTGTATTGGTTTTGCCATACATTGACTTGAATCTGCCATGAATGTACATGTGTCCCCCATCTTGAACCCCCCCTCCAATCTCCCTCCCCATCCCATCCCTCTGGGTCATCCCAGTGCACCAGCTCCAAGCACCCTGTATCATGTATCAAATTTGGACTGGTGATTCATTTCACATATGATAATTTACATGTTTCAATGTCATTCTCTCAAACCCTCCCACCCTTGCACTAACCTGAATTTTTAAAAGATGAAATGCATTGCTTTCAAGTTTTAGTAGCTTGAGTTTATTATACAGTATGGATTACTTTTACAAACATGCAAGAGAATTAGTAAAAGTTAATAGCCAAACAGGATGTCTATGACAAAATATTGTAGGACAATAACTTTTCAAAAAGTCAGCTCTAACTGAAAGTAATGCACACACTGTTATATTATTAGGTGGTAGCAGTAAGGGAAGGGTAGCATATTAACTTAACTGTTTAAGAATAGTGATTTCTTTAACTAATCATAATGAATCAGGACCCTACCTAACAACACATGACAAAGGAAGACGTGTGTGGATAAATATGGTGCATCTAATTAAGTTTCATATAATACACACTCATTATATACACATAGACATGCATACTCATGCTGTAAAACTGTAATTCATGTCACTGCCAAATTAATGACATGGGTAGTAAATGTTATAGTATTAAAATAAATATAAAAATAAAATAAAATAAACTTTGGAAAACTACACAATTGTGCAGAATTTTAATCTAGTATTTCTTTTGAAGGAAAAAAAAACAGCACTAATTTTTTCTTTTGATATTTCCCTTGTGTCTTTAAAATAAATACCAAGTTTAGAAACTTCAAAGAGATTTATATTTTAAGGCAGGAGTAATGGGCCAGTAAACTGTGGAAAGTTCTGAAAGAGATGGGAATACCAGGCCACCTGACCTGCCTCTTGAGAAATCTGTATGCAGGTCAGGAAGCAACAGTTAGAACTGAACATGGAACAACAGACTGATTCCAAGTACATCAAGGCTGTATATTGTCACCAAGCTTATTTAGCTTATATGCAGAGTACATCATGAGAAATGCTGGGCTGGATGAAGCACAAGCTGGAATCAAGATTGCCAAGAGAAATATCAATAACCTCAGATATGCAGATGACACCACCCTTATGGCAGAAAGTGAAGAGGAGCTAAAAAGCCTCTTGATGAAAGTGAAAGAGGAGAGTGAAAAAAGTTGTCTTAAGCTCAACAGTCAGAAAACTAAGATCATGGCATCTGTTCCCATCACTTCGTGGCAAATAGATAGAGAAACATTGGAAATAGTGGCAGACTTTATTTTTCGGGGCTCCAAAATCACTGCAGATGGTGACCACAGCCATGAAATTAAAAGGCGCTTATTCGTTGGAAGAAAAGTAATGACCAAACTAGACAGTATATTAAAAAGCAGAGACAATACTTTACCAACAATGGTCTGTCTAGTCAAGGCTATGGTTTTTCCAGTAGTCATGCGTGGATGTGAGAGTTGGACTATAAAAATGCTGAGCACCAAAGAATTGATGCTTTTGAACTGTGGTGTTAGAGGAGACTCTTGAGAGTCCCTTGGACTTCAAGAAGGCCCAACCAGTCCATCCTAAAGGAAATCAGTCCTGAATGTTCATTGGAAGAACTGATGTTGAAGCTGAAATCTCAATACTGTGGCCACCTGACATGAACAGCTGACGCATCTGAAAAATCCCTGATACTGGGAAAGATTGAAGGTGGGAGGAGAAGGGGACAACAGAGGATAAGATGGTTGGATGGCATCACTGACTCAATGGACATGTGTTTGAGTAGACTCTGGGAGTTGGTGATGGACAGGGAGGCCTGTTATGCTGTAGTCCATGGGGTCACAAGGAGTTGGACACTACTCCACTGAGCGACTGAACTGAACAGGCCAGTAGAGTTATTGTTTTTGTTATTAGTAAATTATTTGTAAGTAAATTAGTAAAAGCAGTCAAAATATTCTAGAAAACAACTGTCAAGTGACATTTTAAATCTCCCATGAAATTGAGAGAATCTGTCAACTTAAGAAAATTAAACATTTAAGAAATAACTGGCAAAGCAGAATCATTTTAGGAATAACTGGCCATCAGCTGATGATATCACCCCCTCAAGCTGTCCAGGCTGCAAGGTGCTTCAGCTTTTCCCTGGAAAACAATTAAGTATATGATGTTTTATTAACCTAAAAGCATGAAAGAGAAGGGTTCAGGATTCCCAGACTCTTTGTTAATGTTAAAATGAAAAAAAAAAGAGCCTGTTTCAGGCAGAAAAATAATTAGAAGAGGTGAGAAAAAGAGATGATTAAAAATATTTTAGAAGATAAAAGAAATAAGTAGTAGCTGACTTAATCTCCAATCCTAACATTTCTTTATTTGTATTACTAGACCAACATGCAATATTAGCACTCTCCAAGCTGATGAATGGCCCTCAGAAAATGTGGAACTCATCTAATTCACACAATTTCATTGATGTCAATATTCTCTTAAAAGGCCTCCTTACAAAATCTTAATTATACCTAGAAATTCCATTAAAGAGCTTAGAAGATTAGCAGATTATTTAAATCAGTAGGGAGTCACCAGCATAGTTCTCCTTCTTTAACTGTTTTTGGTTAGCTTCTAGGACTACACAAGCTGGTAGGTGGGAGAGATTATACAGGGGTGTCTAGAACAACAGAGAAGCATATATGCTCATCATTGTTACAATATCTATAGAAACTGCAACTATGTCATCCCATAATCTCTCTTAGAAATTTGCTTCTGAGGAGGGGACCATGATAGATTCAGTCTTTGTTATTTGGCCCAGAAATGCAAATCACAAAAATGCAAAGACCCCAAAGGCTCTGTGAAATTTTCTGGGTAGAAATTTCATTGTTCTAACTGCTCTCACCTCTCACATTAAAACCCTCCTGCCAATGGAGGAGACTGCCTGCAAGACAAGAGACCTGGTTTCCATCCTGGGTTGGGAAATTGCCCTGGAGAAGAAAATGGCAACCCACTCCTGTATTCTTGCCTGGAGAATCCCATGGACAGAGGAGCCTGGTGGGCTATAGTCCATAAGGTCACAAAGAGCTGGGCATTACTGAGTGAATGAGCACACGCACACACACACACACACACACACACACACACACACACAGAACTAAGATATCTAACATGACACGTCACAATTTTTTTATGAGTATCTGAATTGTTAATCCTAAACAAATTATGATTTCCTGTGAAGAAAAGAAATCCACAAAACTGTTTCCGCTAAAGAAATGCTCAAGTTAAAAGTCTGGAAACAGAAAACTTCCAAAATACATATGCACAAGTGCTGGAAAGATTAACTTTCTCACAACTTTGACTTGAGGCCTCAGTTCTGGGTCTAAAATATTCAAAGGAATCAGGAATACAGAACATAGCAAAGATTTAATAAGATAAAAGTCAGGGTACAAGTCAAGCTCACGTCTTAAAACAGCTATATCCTTGACACTTTCATCATTCAGGTAGAATGATTGATTTCAATGCATTTCCAACAGTTTAGATGAAAGAACCTATAGGCCTTTGAAGCTGCTATTCTGCACAAATAGCATTTCTGAAAATAAAGCTGAGAGAGCTTATTGCCTAAGTCACAGAAGTATTATCATACTAGAAAAAATATGACAGTTGAAATATAAAGAAAATAAATACAAGTATGTGTAATTAGAGCTTTTATTTCAGTATCTCCATTGATAACCATTTCCAAGATATTTTAGACTACCAAGTTAATTTACTCATCTATAATCAATAATTGATTCTTATTAAAAAACAAAATGATCTTGATTGTGAAACACAAATGGAAAATTCTTAGGCTATTTCCTGTTAATGCATTTTAAATGTGTTTTTAATTCATTTATTTTTTTTTCACTGAGGTAATTATTTATTAAGCAAAATACTTGGAAATGAACTAAATGCCTATCCTGAGAAACTGGTTAAATAAACTGTCATACATTAACATAATGAAGTATATGTACCTGTAAAAAGAAATGAGGAGGTGATTTATGAATTGATAAGTGATCTTCAGGATATATGTCTTTAAGTGAAAAGAAGCAATGTAAAAATTATAGTATTTACTTTCTAGTAAAAAATTAAGAGAAGAAGAAAATATGTGCATATTATTTTTGCAAAAAGAAATACTAGAAGGATATATAAGCCAGAAACTAATGAACTCTGTGTGTGCTCAGTCATGTCTGACTCTGCAAATTCATAGACTGTAGCTCACCAGGCTCCTCTGTCCATGGGATTTCCCAGGCAAGAATACTGGAGTGGGTTGCCATTCCCTTTTCCAGGGGATCTTCCCAACCCAGGGATTGATCCTGCTTCTCCTGCATTGGCAGGTGGATTCTTTACCATTAGCACCACCTGATGACCTAGTTAATAACCCAGAAGGGCTGAGTGTTCTCACTCATAAGTACCAGAGCGGGGGAAGGAATTGGGACATCTCTGAGCATATCCTGTTGTTAATATATATTACCTTCTCTTCTGATTCTATGTTTACAAATTCAAACAATAAAAACATACTAACAGAGATAGGAAGAAAGATAAAATTAAATAGACAATTTACCTTTTCTTTATGTCAAATAGATATCAGTTTATAGTCATTTAAAGAGAGAGAAATCTTTGTTTATATATCTGTTTTTTCTCTGTAATTCACCATTTCATTCACCAGTTGTAATATATACATCTGGTTTCAGGAACCAAGGAGTGTATAGATATAAACAGTTTGTAAATGTTCAGAAGTGCAACTACCTTGGGAAACAGCAGAAACCAGGACTCTTAGCACCCAATTTAATTACCTTTGTTAAAGGATCCTTTCTGGCCTCTGGAATTTCAATGATGAAAAAAATGAACTTCTTGCTTTGTACTAAACTAGCAGAGGATAAAATACCGTATGTAAACGCCTATTCTTTTGAGAACGATCGATTTATTTTCACTAAATCTTGTGGCACAGGGGCAGAAATACTGAAGTAGTATATCTAGGAAAAGAAAGTGTAATGAAGAAACATCTTCCATAGACTGCTGATGGCCCTTGGGCATTAGACGAGTCATCCAGTTTTCACTGCAATGTTCACTTACAAATTGAGAAGAAAGATAAAAGACAGAAAACATGTTTAGAATAACCATCCTCATCTTTAGTAGTCTCAAGACCTTGTATGCAGAGCTGGGCAATACTTTCTTGCATTGCACTCTACCTTCATGCACAGGTAGAACCAGCGTAAACCATTCAAAGAAGGCATCTCTTAGGTCACCCAAAGAGATTAACTGTAAACACTTATGCATCCATGTACAGTTTTATTTACGAGTCTAATTAGAAATTCTAGTAATGCCAGGCAGGAGTAAATCTAGAGTCTCGTGCTCCAAAGCTCTAGAGTCACATAAAATGACGTTTTGCCAGGCTGGGCTCCCTGTGTTACACAGCAGCTTCTCACCAGCCATGCCTTTTACACAAGGCAGTGTGTATATGTCAATGCTACTTTCTCCATTGGTGCTCTGGTGTGACCTAGAGGGGTGGGATGGGGAGAGTGGAGGGAGGCTCCTGAGGAAGGGCATATATCTACAATTATGGCTAACCTTCTATACGGTGGAAACCAACACAACATCATAAAGCAAATTTCTTCCAATTAAAAATTAAATTTAAAAACAAACAAAAAATGATATGCCATTAAATAATAACAGTAATGAGTAAGGAGATAGATGAAAATAAATTGTGAAAATTTCATTTTAAAATAACTGAATTATAAATACCTCCACATTAATTTTTTAGGTCTTTTAAAATTAGTATTAATAGTTTATCAATGTTCCTTTGGCAAAAAGTTACTTACATACTTGGAGGAGGGCATAGCAACCCACTCCAGTGTTTTTGCCTGGAGAATTGCATGGACAGAGGAGCCTGGTGGGCAACAGTCCATGGGGTCTCAGTGAGTCACACAAATGAAGCGACTTAGCATGCAGGCATATATATATACTTATATATATATAATGACAGAATAAATAATGCAGGCATATAAACATCCATTGCACAAAACTATTAAATATATTCAGATTACAGGTTTAAAAGATGTTATCAGATTATGTAAAAATACTCTATAAAGTCTTTAATAAAAAATATTGACTGGATCTCTAAAAGTTTTTGTCATGAATTTCGTTTTTCTAGAAGTTAGTGTATTAAGTCTTATTTCATCCTTGAATGTGCAAATTTCCTTTTCTAATATCAAATCTGTTTTCAATATCTTTCAGTTTACCTTGTAAATGCTATTAAGGCAGGGTCTTTTTTCCCTTTTTTGTGTGTGACTGGTTATTTGCCACTGTTCATCCCACCCAATGGGACTCCCCCTGTGGCCCCACGGTAAACAACTCACTGGCATGTATGTGACACAGGAGACTCAGGTTTGATCCCTCTGTCGGGAAGATTCCCTGGAGGAGGGCATGGTATCCCACTCCAGTATTCCTGCCTGGGAAATGCCACGGACAGAGGAGTCTGGTGGTCTACAGTCCATGGTGCCGCAAAGAGTTGGACAGAGCTGAGCGGCTGAGCAGCATCACAGCACCATTCCACCCAGTACGTAGAATATAATTCTCTCCCACCCTCAAGAGGTAGACATTTCACATGGAATTGGCAGATACTTTCAAACAGACGTTTTAATGCAATAACCATCTATCTGTGTGTGGCCTGAGAAGGTAATGTTTGGTGTTTTTACCATCTCTCTCTCTATGTCACATTAAAAATCTTCTGGTTATTGTGTTTTTATTTTGCTAGTATTTGGCTTCTTTTGTTTTTATTCACTTTTCACTTTATATATGTTTAAATACTTTATAAGAATAGCAAGGCAAATAAACCCGAGTTTAAAACTTTTAATCACTGTACTCACTTTAAGGGTTTCAGCTAATATGCATTTTTACAGTTAAGTTTTCATCTGTTTAAAAAAAGAAGAAAAGAACTGAGTCATTTAATCAGCAACGTAATTCCTGATTATTGTGTTAAAAAGAAACTGCTGAAGAAGAGGACATGTCATAAAATTAGCTTTTTTTAATGTGCTAAATCCATACTTTTGCAAAGCTATTGTAGTAGTCTGTGTTTAATTAGCTGAATCATATAAACTGGAAATATAAAGTTTTTATTACCACTTAAGGTCTCTGAAAAGATACTGCTTCAATAATAATCATGTATGTAGAAAGTAAAGTTCATCTCTGACTTTTGACAGAGTATAAATATTTCTCCCATTATTTTTATACTGTAAAGTTTTCACTTTTTGAGGGCTTTATTTTCATTTTTAAGAACCAATATGGAGTTATATTTCAAACAGTCTGCTTTGGACATTTCTAAAGAATCAGTTATGGGAATTAAAATGGTTCAGTGTGGTCATTCCTGCTAATTAAATGACCATTAATTAGTTATATGTCTAAATACATCTTTCTAGCTTATTTTATACGTGGCAGTTTGTACCTGTTGATCCAGTACCCCTATCTTGCCTTGCCCTTCCCTTTTGCTACTGGTCACGACTAATTTGTTCCCTGCATCTGTGAGCTTGCTTCCTTTTTGTTATATACACTAGTTTGTTATATCTTTTCGACTCCAGGTATAAGTGATATCACAAGGTTTTTGTCTTTATCTGACTTGTTTCAGATAAGCATAATGTCCTCCATGTCCATTCATGTTGTTGCAAATGGCATGATTTTATTTTTTCATGGTTGAGTAATGTTCCATTTGTGTATCTCTATATATACGTGTGTGTATGTGTGTATATATATATATATGCATATATATATGGCATCTTCTTTATTCATTCAACTATTTTTAGACACATGCTGCTTTTATATTTTGACTATAATAAATGTTGATATGAACACTGCAGTGTATGTTTTTTCAAATTTAATAATACAAATATAAAATGTAGAAATAAGACCTTAGCTTTGTATATAATTTTTCACTCTTTGCATACTTCAACTATATATAATGCATTCAAAAGACACTAAATGGTGAATAGAGTAAAAATGAATATACAGAGACATTTGGGGGTTTGTTGCATGTTCTTTCACTTTTTTAATATCATAGATGCCTCATACATAACTTAAATCTTTATAATTTAATCTTGCAAGTTGCTCAGTGCTAATCATGTGTTCATGTTAGTGCTTTGATGATTAAAAGGAGGACATAATTTCAATTTTTAAAACCCATAAATGGACACTGAGAAAGTAAATATAAATTATTTGTATTTTATTGCTATGCTCTTTATTTTGTCTGTTTTTAAATATTACCAGTTATTTTCTTTTCACTCATTCATTTCCAGTGTACTTTACTGTTACATGACAGACTTCCTCCTTGCATAAAACCTACTTGCAAGACATACGGAAAAACCCACACAAACAGGTTAAAAGTGAACACTACTTAGAACATTAAAAAGAAGAAGATGGACATAGTAAAGGAAGAGAATGAGGAGAAGGAAGAGAAATGATATTAAAAAAGGGGTATTTTTTTTTTCATTGACCGAGATGAGGAAATAAGTGACTATAAATCCAGAAGCTAGTAAATTATTCTAGGAAATAACTATGTTATACTAAAAGACAAAGAACTTGTGATTTACTATAAAGTTTCTAGAAGACATTTATCCATGCATTTATATTTCTTGGATTTCTATTGATATGTTAAAAATCCACTATAATTACAGTCAATACTCCAAAGCTCAAATTTATTATTGATATCCCCAAATTATAACTAAATAGACAAAATAGTCAAACTCTTTGTCTTCATTAGTTTAACCGATGCTTTGATCTGTACCAAACAAGTATGCTACATCAGGACTGAGTACTAACAAGATGATAATCCGGCTGGCAATTAAATCCACCTTCTAAAGATTTAGCAACAGAAAAATATTTTAATACAATGAAAGTGAAAGAGCTGCTCAGTCCTGTCTGACTCTTGGTGAATCCATGAACTGTAGCCCACCAGGCACCTTTGTCCATGGGATTCTCCAGGCAAGAATACTGGGTTGGTTTGCAATTCCCTTCTCCATGGGATCTCCTCAACCCAAGGATTGAATCTGGGTCTCCTGGATTGCAGGCAGATTCTCTACCACCTGAACCATCAGGAAAGCCCTTTAATAAAGTAAATAATGTAAATGCATACATATTAAGAATCTTCTAAAGATTTCTGTTTCTAATTATTCACTTTCCCACTTTCTCCATTCTAAAATGTCGAATGCAGAATTTAACGTTCAATATTTATAAAATAATAATGGCAACCTTTTTATTCATGAGTTTTTCTTTCTGTCTTCAGTTACACTGGGCCTCTGTGGTATGCAACATGCCTAATAATAGTTTATTTACTTTGTCCTATAATCTCATGTGCAAAAGCGTAGCAAGTAAACTCATCATGTTTACTTTTTGGATTGGATGAAGTCATGAAAACACAAGTAAGGTGATCTTTCACAGATCACATTTCAAGGTGAAAGCCTGCATAAATTAATAGAATATTTTATCATGAGATCCTATTGCTGATTTTCTATCTTCTTTAAGACTGGGTTATCTACTAGTTAAGAAAGATACAGTAGTTTAAGTGACTGATTTTTACCCATTATGAGTGAGTGAAGTCACTCAGTTGTGTCCGACTCTTTGTGATCCCATGGACGGTAGCCTACCAGGCTCCTCTGTCCATAGGATTTTCCAGGCAAGAGTACTGGAGTGGGTTGCCATTTCCTTCTCCAGATCTTCCCAACCCAGGGATCAGACCTAGGTCTCCAACATTGTAGGCAGACGCTTTACCTTCTGAGCCACCAGAACATGATCATATAAGAGAACAGACTCTGAACAATTTCAGTCCCTTTAGATTATGAAATTTTTTCTTCTCGCTTTATGTCTCTGGATATGTTTCAGTGTCTCCAGGTTCTTAATCTATGGGAACTTGAATAAAATTTTTATTCTGCTGTTTGTGAAAATTATATAAATCTTGGTTATGTTGAACTGGGTTCATAGTGCTTTTCAGGTCTACTATCCTACTATTCTGTCTATTCATTCTAATTTTTGAGAGATTGATATTGAAACTCCAACTAAAAATCTTAATTTATTTACTTCAAAACAATGATAATATATTATGGAACTATATGTAACCCTGTTCTGCATTTTCCAAGTTTCTTATGAATGCATTACGATACTTTCATAATTAAAAAATAAAAGAAAAAATATGATCCTACCCATGATGAGTGCATAAAATAATTCTAGAATTTGGGTAACAGTTTGGTTCTTAGTTATCACCTCTCATTCTCCAGGTGACAACAATCTCTGTGAGTTCTTGGGTATTACTACTCCAGTTAGAATAATATAAAGTTCCTTCTGATCATATTAGACTCCATGCTCACGTTTGACTGCATGAACTTTAATGGTTGTAATACAGAAAGGACATAACAGAGTTCATCTTCATGAATACTCTCTCTTCTCTTCTCCACTCTGGGAAAATACTTAATTCAGAACAAAAACAGTAACCATATATCCATTGATGATAGGGTACCAGAAAAAATTATTTCAACATTATCCTATCTAATCTATGTTAGGCATGATTTCCTACCTGTATTCTTTTAAAATAATCTCTGTGTGCATCATAGGTTAGCCACAGCTCTCTCTCTCAGCACTACTGAGTAATAGTTCTATAAGCATCACATGCCAAACACAAAGCTAACATTTAACTTATTTGCTGTAATAGCAATTGTCAACTTGTCTCTTTCATCTTTCTCTGCACATCATCCATCCTGATTCCCCTGTCTCTTTGAAATAGCACGTTTAATTCACTTTGCTTTCGGCCTCAAGCTCCTTGATGAAGTTGCTGCATATTCTCATGTGAGCATGCTCAGTTGCTCAGTTATGTTCGACTCTTTGTGACCCCATGGACTGTATCCCATCAAACTCCTCTGTCTGTGGGATTTAATAGGCAAAAATACTGGAGTGGGTTACAATTTACTTCTTCTCACCAGCCATCAAATCACCATTGTTGCTCCTTGTCTGATTCACATAATGAATCTGCTCCTGAAGATGATGAAACCCAGCATTTACCATCCTTCTTAGATTTTATTGCACTTCCAAATGCATGAACACCTGAACTCCTCAGAGTTTCCGCTTATTATTCTCTGTGACCATGTGTTCTCGCATCTCCCTCTGTACTCGTCTCCTGAATAAGAAAGGACTCTGCTAGCACTGCATTTGGCATTGTTACCTCAAACAATTTCTCCCTTCTAAAGGCTTCAACTAAATTATTAGACCATGAAAACTAGATCTGCAGCCAGGAGCTCTCTGGGTTGAGTTATCTACTTCTTGTTGCCTGAGTCACACCATCCCTTGAGGTTCAGCCCATAACTTTGAAATTCAGTAAAATTACACTGGTCACATTCTGATGTAACTCGAAACATTCTATAACAATACAGTCAGACTTCTATCACCATTATGAACTTGTATAAGCATGTTCTCATTATAATCTTTTATTTCAAAAAAATCTAGTTATTTACTGGAATTCTTTTTTCTCAGAGTGATTAATTTGTTGAAGCTTATAAACTTTGTGTAGGACAGTATTATTTTTAATGGAAAACATGATTTCTGTGTTGTTATGTCAATTTTTTCTTCACTAGTACGTAGATGTCTTGAATGATATCCATAACTTATTGAACTGTTAAAAAAATCTAGTTTAGCATATCCAAGTCGAGGAACCCCAGTTCACTGCCATTTGGTCAGGTTTGTATCTCCAGAGATCTGAAGGGGTCCGCCTATTCTCGGCTCTCCCTACTCCGGAATCTAACAATACAGAAGGGATGTCCGTGATCTGGTCCTGGGACGTCTCCCACTCTCCTCTACTTTCAGAGCATCATTACCCCGATTATATAGGAGGGGTAGCAGGAGAAGAAGGAACGCTGGTTCTTTGACTGGCTTCAGGTGCCGTACTCTCTCTGCTGGTTCCCAGTGCTCTGCATCCAGCTTCTCAGAGGATGCATTCTCTCCTGTGCTGGGCACCGCATTCTTTGTTGTGAAGAAGCTCTAAAAGAGCCCCCTAATGCAAAAGGGAGTTAGACGTTTTCCTCAGCTCTGTTTCCTCCCCTCTGTCCCTGCAGCCCACAGTCTCTCATCTGTGGGATTTCATTCCACATGTCTCCTTCCCCATCTTCCTAAAAAGTCTGCGGCAAGAGTGGGGCTTTGCTAGTTTAATCAGCACCCATACCGTCTCCTTTTAGTAGGTCCAATACCATCGGTAATTTTCCAAATCTTTGTTTTTCTCTTAGCCCAACTTTAAGCCATGGTTATCTATCTCAGTGCAATTCAGCATGTTTTAACAATAAACTTCTTTTCCTCTTTTTCAATCTTCCTGCTCTGAAGTCCTGTTTCATTAATTCACTCTCCTTGTTTTTGTAGTCCATTTTATTTCTTTTACCACTGCCTCCTTAATCAAGTCTGCATTTATTGAAACATATTTATATCTGCTAACCATTAGTCATTTTGTGGATCACACAATTTATGAAATTCTTAGAGGATGATCTTCCTTGATTTTGAAAATTACACTTTTTAAAATTTCTAAAGTTAGTTTCAGTTTTTTCTTTATTACTTACCCAAGCATGTATTTACCTTAAATAATAACCCAATTATTTTCATACATATTTAACCAGATAATAAAGCTCTTTAAAAAAAAGGAATTCTTTTTAGAGCTTTAAAATATCACTAAACATGAAACTTGGTGGCGGGGGGGGGGGGGCTTGTTTTAAATAAGTGACAGTTTTAATACAGATTACATATTCACAAAAAAATGTCTGACCACTGACAATGCTTTTCAAATGAACCATAGAAGATGAATCTTATTTCTTTTTATTAGAGAAATTTAGGTAGCCAATGTAACATAATATGAATAAGTATTCTGTCAGAGGATGAAATAATAATTTTATTCAGTAATTACTATTATAGTGATACTATATTCCATAGCCCTCTTTTAGCCTAATAAGATTATAGGAATACTTGATATATTCAGAGTTAAAGTCTAAAAACTTAAACATCCATACCTAATTGTCCATACCACAAGAGTAGGCTCTGACTTATCAAATGATGAAAACATATGAAGAAGGTGATAAGGAAAGGTATTCTTTTGTAATCCAGTATGACAAAGTAAATTGCTAAAGCAATTATATGAAAAATAAATTCATTCAAAATAATTATCTTAACAAAGATGATTCAAGAAATGGAACAATTTGTATCATGAATTTTATTTTTGTAATGACTTCCTTTGGGTTTTGAATCTAAAGAGATCCAACTAATAGCAGATGTCATTTAATAACAGAGTTCTCAAATTTAAATTCTTAGCATTTGGCTTTTCCTCCTCAATTTGTGTATATCACACACAAATAAGTGACTTAATTACATGAATACAGACTGATGTGCTAGTTTCTAAATCATACATTTCAGGAATACTATGTTTGAGCTCACTTCCTGAAAGTGGGATTTGGAATATAAATTTTGCCATGTATTTTCATATCCATAATACTAGACTGTGATACATCAAATAAAGGATTTTCCTGCAGCTAGGAAAATGGCAAGAGTGCTGATATTTCCACTTTTATTAGTTTTCTAATTTTGTTTCCAGACCCAGAGCTCATTTAATGGAAAGTTGAGTTTCTCGTTCACTGATACAGGGAAAAGCTCTGTTAAATACACAGAGTCATAACATACTCAAATATTAAAATACTTTGAACAAGGACAGAAATATATTTTCATGCCTTGTGTTGTTAGGAGTAACAAACTTAAGAAGCTTTTGCCAAAAGCTGTGGGGTAGCACAAGCAGTAACTTTTCACTGCAAATTGTATTTGAATTTAGTTTTGGAACATTTCTAGTCTGCTGAAAGTATGCTTCCTGTCAAAAATTTTTTTAGATTTTTGCTCCCATGGACAAGGGAGTCTGGGGGAGCTACAGTCCATGGGGTCACAAAGAGTTGGATACAACTGAAGCAACTGAGCACATGCGCACACAAATACTAGCATAACTGATATAAAATTAACCTTCAGTTTATTTTGACTACTACACAAATCAGATTTTAAAGGAATATATGTATTTCATCACTAAGCACCTGCTGCCAATTGGTTAACTTTAATATCTGTGTTTCTATCATATCTTTTATTTAAAAATATTGAAAATTATTAGGCGAAATGTAGAAACATATCAACAAAATCAGACCATATTGAAAAATAAAAACAAAGGACTCTTGTCTGTGTCTGGATCCTAAATTGACAGAAATCACACTGGCATTATTTTCCCCTTTCTGCATTTCTCCTGCAGGCCTCATACCATCTCCCCCAATCAATCACTTTTGTTACTGAAGAAAAATCCTGCACCCATTTAGTCACTCTTCCTTTAAACAGCTTGTGTGTGTGTGTGTGTGTGTGTGTGTGTGTGTGTGTGTGTATAATTTCCTTTCCTTTCTTAATCCCTCCAGCAGATTTACTGTGACATAATTTACATATAATGACATTTCTGCTTTCACATGATGACTCTGACTTTTGACAATTGAACATTATCATATAAATACCACTTTAAGATGTTAAATATTCCCAGCACCCCAAAAGTTATGTGTTTTGAATTCAACAGCCTCCCATTCCAGGCAGTTATTGACTTGATTTCTAGACCTATAATTTTGCCTTTCTAGAACTGCATATAAGTAGAATCATACTGGGCTCTTTACACAGGATAATGGTTTTGAGATCGCTGAAAGTTCTTTATGCAACTTTGTTCCTTGTTATTACTGATGATTATTTCATAATATAACAAAAACTTGCTTGCTTGCTCAGTTGTGTAAGGCTCTTTGAGACCCTTTGGACTGTACCAGATACTGGAGTGGGTTGCCATTTCTACTCCAGGGGATCTTCTTGATCCAGAGATTAAACCCTTGTCACCTGAGTCCCCAGCATTACAGGAGGATTTTTTACCTCCCGAGTCATTGGGGAAACCCATGACAAACTTTGTTTTTATTCACTAGTTAGTGGATATTTATGTTTAGAGCTGCTGTGCTGTGCAGTGCTGCCGCTTCACCTGTGTCCAACTCTCTGTGACCCTATGGACAGTAGCCTGCCAGGCTCCTCTGTCTATGGGATTTTCCAGGCATGAATATTGGAGTGGGTTCCCATGCCCTCCTCCAGAGGATCTTCCCCACTCAGGGACTGAACTGTGTCTTTTTTATATCTCCTGCACTGGCATGCCAGGAGCCAGCATGAGGAATCCCGCCCGTGGCAAAGGTCATGAGGAAGGAAGCCTGACAAAACGCAAGGGCGTGATCACGCTTCAGGGGTTCCCCCTGGAATTTCCTGAGCATCCACCCCCAAAAACCAGAGTCTGCCTGCTTTACTGTGTTATGCTGTCCACCTACTCTTCTGACATTAACAGGGGGCTGTCCCCCCACCACCTTTTCCTGGAAAAATTTAACTTAGAGCTTTTAGATAATAAATCTCCTGGGCATAATAAGAGTGTTTCAATCCAAAAACCCCTCTGATGGCTTTCTAGCCTGCCTGCCGGACTTTTACAGCTGCGCATGTGATTGCTTGTGGCCTCCTGACTGGGAGAGGAACAGGAAGCTTAAAACATCCTAGGAATGTAGGGGCTTCTGAGGAGTCAAAACCATTAGAATAGGACTGATTAAAGGTTTCATTTTTTGAGCCAATACTTGCTGCCAAATTTTCTTATCTTTTATTTGTAGATATAGTTGGTATATAGAAAAAACAGATAGTAGCCCTGCCATTAGCAACATTAGATCTTTGAGTTAAGTACTTTCTTTGTTATAACCCACTGCACCTTTGTTCTACAGGAATGTAACTTTATTTAGTACTTTGAGGGTGATGCAGAGTAAAGAAAAAAAAAAACACTTCTAAGGAAAAAGAGTTTTCTGGTTGATAGATATCTATCTAGGAAGAGAGCCATAAAAATGTTAACAGGCCTCTTGGCCAGAAGATAATGTAAACTACCTGAGACCTTTTGTATACAGGAAGGTATGCAAAAAGAAAGCCTCAATGAGGTCTCAGTGAGGGTCAGGACTGCTGCCCCTGCATAACTCTGCGTATTCCATTATTTCTTTATGTACAACTTGGGGTATATAAGCTGATTTTGAAAATAAAGTCTTAAGTCTTGCACCGATGCTGGGCTCCCCCATGTCATTCTTTTCTCCCCTTTTCCGGCTGAATTCCCATCTGGAGCGCGGAGCCTCGCCAAGTCTACTTACTTGCCCTGGCTTCAAGGATCCACGCGAGAGGAAGCCCAAGGTGGGGCACCCTCCGCTATTCAAGTGGATGCCGGCGGCCTAACGTAGATGGTGCAAAGCTCTTGTCTTGAGGTTTTATTAGTTTTCCATGTAAACCAAGTTATTCAGCCTCTTTTTCTCCACCATTATTTCCTACTACACTATCTGTTTCTAATCTCTCTATATATCTGTAGTTAAATAAGTTTTTTCCTAGGACGCCGACTCCATCCCCGCTTTGAATTCCCTGGATCCACTGGGGCTGGACGCCAGCACTGGCAGGTAGTTTCTTTACCACTAGTGCCTCCTGGGAAACCCTTAGTTCAGTTCAGTTCAGTCTCTCAGTCATATCCTACTCTTTGCGATCCCAGGGACTTCAGCACACCAGGCTTCCCTGTCCATCACCAACTCCTGACGCCTTTTCAAACTCATATCCATCTAGTCGGTGATGCCATCCAAACATCTCATCCTCTGTCTACCCTTTCTCTTCCCACCCTCAATCTTTCCCAGCATCAGGGTCTTTTCCAACGAATCAGTTCTTCACATGAGGTGGCCAAAGTATTAGAGTTTCAGCTTCAGCATCAGTCCTTCCAATTAATACTCAGGACTGATTTCCTTTGGGATTGACTGGTTTGATCTTGTTACAGTCCAAGGGACTCTCAAGAGTCTTCTCCAACACCACAGTTCAAAAGCATCAATCCTTTGGCACTCAGCCTTCTTTATGATCTAACTCTCACATCCATATATGACTACTGGAAAAACCATAGCTTTGACTAGATGGATCTTTGTCGTCAAAGTAATGTCTATGCTTTTTAATATGGTATCTAGTTTGGTCATAGCTTTTTTTCCAAGGAGCAAGTGTCTTTTAATTTCATGGCTGAAATCACCATCTGCAGTGGTTTTGGAGTCCCCCAAAACAAATTTTCTCACTGTTTCCATTCCATGTATTTGCCATGAAGTGATGGGACCAGATGCCATGATCTTAGTTTTCTGAGTGTTGAGCCAGCAATTGCACTCTTAATTTCATCAAGAGGCTTTTTAGTTCTTCGCTTTCTGCCATAAGGCTGGCGTCATCTGCCTATCTGAGGTTATTGATATTTCCCCCAGCAATCTTGATTTCAACTTGTGCTTTGTCCAGCCAGGCTTTTTGTATGATATAGTTTCCATAGTTAAATAAGCTAACTATTTAATATAGTTAAATAAGCAGTGGAACAATATACAGTCTTGATGTACTCCTTTCCTGATTTGGAACCAGTCTGTTGTTTCATGTCAGGCTCTAACTGTTGCTTCTTGGCCTGTATACAGATTTCTTAGGAGGCTGGTGAGGTGGTCTGGTATTTCCATCTCTTTCAGAATTTTCCACAGTTTATTGTGACCCACACAGTCAAAGGCTTTGGTATAGTCAATAAAGCAGAAGTAGATATTTTTCTGGAACTCTCTTGCTTTTTCAGTGATCCAACAGATGTTGGCAATTTGATCTCTGGTTCCTCTGCCTTTTCTAAATCCAGCTTGAACATGTGGAATTTCACAGTTCACGTACTTTTGAAGACTGGATTAGAAAATTTTGAGAATTACTTTGCTAATGTGTGAGATTGTGCGGTAGCTTGAGCATTCTTTGGTGTTGCATTTCTTTGGGACTGGAAATAACCAACCTTCTCCAGTCCTGTGGCCACTGTTGAGTTTTCCAAATTGCTGGCATATTGAGTGCAACATTTTCATAGCATCATCTTTTAGGATTTGAAATAGCTCAACTGGAATTCCATCACATCCACTAGCTTTGTTCACAGTGGTGCTTCCTAAGGCCCACTTGACTTCACATTCCAGGATGTCTGGCTCTAGATGAGTAATCACACCATCGTGGTTATCTGGTCCAGGAAAGATCATGAAAATCTTTTTTGTACAGTTCTTCTGTGTATTCTTGCCGCCTCTTCTTCATATCTTCTGCTTCTGTTAGGTCCATACAATTTCTTTCCATCATTGTGCCTATCTTTGCATGTAGTATTCCCTTGGTATCACTAATTTTCTTGAAGAGATCTCTAGTATTTCCCATTCTATTGTTTTCCTCTATTTCTTTGCATTGATCTCTTAGGAAGGCTTTCATTTAAAAAAATTTTTTTCACTGTTATTTTATTTTATTTATTTTAAAATATAAATTTATTTAATTGGAGACTAATTACCTTACAATATTGTATTGTTTTTGCCATACATCAACATGAATACGCCATGGGTGTACATGAGTTCCCCATCCTGAACCCCCCTCCCACCTCCCTCTCCTATTCTTTGGAACTCTGCATTCAAATGGGTATTTATTTCCTTTTCTCCTTTGCCTTTAGCTTCTCTTCTTTTCTCAGCTATTTGTAAGGCCTCCTCAGACAACCATCTTGCCTTTTTGCATTTCTTTTTCTTGGGGATGGTTTTAATCCTTGACTCCTGTACAATGTCATGAACATCCGTCCATAGGTCATCGGGCACTCTATCTATCAGCTCCAATCCTTTGAATCTATTTGTCACTTCTACTGTATAATCATAAGGGATTTGATTTAGGTTTTATCTGAATGGTCTAGTGGTTTTCCCTACTTTCTTCAATTTACGTCTGAATTTTGCAATGAGGAGTTCATGATCTAAGCCACAGTCAGCTCCTGTTCTTGTTTTTGCTCACTGTACATGTAGAGTCTTCTCTTGTTGTTGAAAGATGGTATTTGCTATGACCAGTGCATTCTCTTGGTAAAATTCTGTTAGCCTTTGCCCTGCTTCACTTTGTACTCCAAGGCCAAATTTGCCTGTTATTCCAGGTATTTCTTCCTACTTTCACATTCCAGTCCCCTAAAATGAACAGGACGTATATAGAAGGTCTTGTAGGTCTTTCTAAAATCATTTAACTTCAGCTTCTTCATCATGACTGGTTGGAGCATAGACTTGGATTACTCTGATATTGAATATCTGGCCTTAGAAATGATCAGAGACCATCCTGTCGTTTTTGAGACTGCACCCAAGTACTGCATTTTGGACTCTTTTGTTGACTATGATGGCCATTCCATTTCTTCTAAGGGATTCTTGCCCACAGTAGTAGATATAGTGGTCATCTGAGTTTAATTGACCAATTCCAATTCATTTTAGTTCACTGATTCCTAAAATGTCAATGTTCACTCTTGCCATCTTCTGTTTGACCACTTCCAATTTACCTTGATTCACAGGCCTAACATTCGAGGTTCCTATGCAAAATTGAGAGTTGCTAATTATTATGAATAATGATGCTAGGGACACTCAAATACTCTTTCTATAGTCAGATGTTTCATTTATCTTGGGCAAATACCTAGAATGGGGCTGCTGGATCGTATGGCAAGTATACATTTAACCACAAATTTTCCATGTGGACTGTATGTCTTTGCATTTCTGTCAGCAGTGTATGATACCATTTCCTCCACATCCAAGTCATCAACCCTTAATAAAGTAAATCTGTTTACTTTTATCAATTTTAGTAGATATGTCACTGTGATTTAAAATTCACATCTCTGATAAAAGTGATGGTGAGCAGCTTTTCACATGCTTATTTATGAAGTACCTATTCAAAATTCTTCCCATTTCTTAGTTACATCTTGATTACAAATTTTGAAAAAAAAATTTTTATTTTAGATATATAGTTAATATATTTATTACTAGTCTATGACTTGCTTTTGCATTTTTTAAAACCGTGAATTATTGAAGAGCAATAGTTTTAATTGTGGTATTATTATTTTAATTATTGCTTTGCTTTATGTTGTATGTGTGTGTGCATGTGTGTGTGTGTATTCTGTTCAAAGAAATCTTGCCGTACCAAATGTCATAAAGATTTTCTACTATGTCTTCTTAAAGTTGAATAGTTTCAGTTCTTTGATCCTATAGTCTATTTCAACTTGTCTCATATATATGAGTAAGATAAAGATGAGGTTCATTATTTTGCATCTAAATATTAATATTCTATCTCCATTTATTGAAAAGTCTATCTATTCCATGCTGAATTGACTTGGCATCTTTCATGACAGTTAATGGCCCTTAGAAATCTTGTAAATATTTTTGTATTTCTCAGAGTAGAAATGTCCTGCTCTCCATTTCCTGGTGTCTGCTTTTTATCTCTCATGTTTTCCTTCTACTTACGTTGTGTTGCATTTACCATTCTTTTTCTAATTTCTTAAAGTGAAAATTTAGATCCGTTCTTTTTAAGTAGGATCTTTAGTTAATTTATATTTAATATGATTTTGATGTGGTTGGATCTGGGTTTAATTTATACTACTTGTTTAAATTTGTCCCCATTTTTTACTTTTGTTTCTCCCTTCTTGACTACTTTTATTTGTATAAGTCTTAGAATTGAATTTTAATTGTTCTATTGGTAGTTTTTCTTTTTATATTGACTTTTAATTTACACTTCTCTATATTAATTTTCTATCAGTTGCTCTAGACATTACAGTATGCATTCCTAATTTTCACAATCTACTTAGAATTAAATCACTATCACTTCATATAATATTTAAATACAAACTGAATTTTTAAATTTGGCCCTATATAAGTCAACTTAACCTTCACCATCCTTCGTGCTAGTGTTTCTGCATGCATTACATACATGTGTATTATAAATTCTCATAAGACAATTGTTATCATTTTGCTTAAAATACTCAGATACACTGTAAAGAAATTAAGATGCAAATAATAAAATAAATACATTAAAGTAGGTATTTATAATAACCCAGATATTTACTATTTAAGTACTCTTCATTTTTTTCTTAGGGTCAAATGTCTTTAACTATAGAATTCTAACATCTATTTCTGATTTATTGACTATGCCAAAACCTTTGACTGTGTGGATCACAATAAACGGTGGAAAATTCTGAAAGAGATGGGAATACCAGAGAACCTGACCTACATCCTGAGAAACCTATGTGCAGGTCAGGAAGCAACAGTTAGAACTGGACATGGAACAAGAGCCTCTTTCCAAATAGGAAAAGGAGTACGTCAAGGCTCTATATTGTCACCCTGCTCATTTAACTTATATGCAGAGTACATCATGAGAAACATTGGGCTGGAAGAAACATAATCTGGAATCAAGATTGCCAAGAGAAATATCAATAACCTCAGATATGCAGATGACACCCCCCTTATGGCAGAAAGTGAAGAGGAACTAAAAAGCCTCTTGATGAAAGTGAAAGAGGAGAGTAAAAAGTTGGCTTAAAGCTCAACATTCAGAAAACTAAGATCATGGCATCTGGTCCCATCACTTCATGGCAAATAGATGGAGAAACAGTAGAAACAGTGTCAGACTATTTAGGGGGGAGGGGTTCCAAAATCACTGCAGATGGTGATTGCAGCCATGAAATTAAAAGACGCTTACTCCTTGGGAGGAAAGTTATGACCAACCTAGATAGCATATTGAAAAGCAGAGACATTACTTTGCCAACAAAGGTCCGTCTAGTCAAGGCTATGGCTTTTCCAGTGGTCATGTATGGATGTGAGAGTTGGACTGTGAAGAAAGCTGAGTGTTGAAGAATTGATGCTTTTGAACTGTGGTGTTGGAGAAGACTCTTGAGAGTCCCTTGGACTGCAAGGAGATCTACCCAGTCCATCCTAAAGGAGATCAGTCCTGGGTGTTCTTTGGAAGGACTGATGCTGAGGCTGAAACTCCAATACTTTGGCACCTCATGCAAAGAGTTGACTCATTGGAAAAGACTCTGATGCTGGGAGGCATTGAGGGCAGGAGGAGAGGGGACGACAGAGGAGGAGATGGCTAGATGGCACCACCGACTCAATGTACATGAGTTTGAGTGAACTCTGGGAGTTGGTGATGGACAGGGAAGCTTGGAGTGCTGTGATTCATGGGGTCACAAAGAGTTGGACATGACTGAGCGACTGAACTGAACTGAACTGAACTAATGCTTATTCAGGTTGAAAATCTTATATCTACAAATATATATGCTTCTTCAAGTTTTAGAAATTTTTAACCAAATGCCATTATTTTTCTGCCTTATTTGCTGAATATTCGATCAATCATACCTATGTTAGGCCATTTGATACCATTTAAGAAATATCATAGGATCTGTTCATTTAGTTTCAAAGTATTTTTCTCTCTTCTTCAGCTTAGATATTTTTTCTCAATCCATTCTCAAGTTTACTGTCTCTTTCCTTTCTTGTCTCCATTCTGATGGTAAACCTATTCCATTATCTCTCTTAAGATAATTACTATTCCATTTTTTAAAAATCTAGGTTCATTTTCTTTTATTTCCTTTCCTATACATTGCGTCTTTGTTGATTATCCGTTTTGAATATGGCAGTATGTAAATGAACTTCTCAAACTCCCTAACTATTCTTTAGGGATGGTCTCATTTGCTTTCTTTTTTTTTGAGAACATGATCCATGCTCTTGGTTCTCTCTAAGTCAGGTTAAACTGTGTTTTTAAATTGAGATCATGTATGTTATGCTGTGGAGACCCAAGGCTGCCTTTCTAGTGAAAGCTTTGTTATCTGCTTTAGTCACAAATCACAAACTCTGTCTTGGACAGCAACCCCAATTCAGCTGGGATCTTTGAATCTGGTCTACAAATACAAGATTCAGGGGTCTGTTGGAAATATAAAATGAAATTTGGGGATATCTTCTCTAGATATTTTCCTTCATAGAGTCTTTTTTTTTTTTTTAACAGAAACTGGACTGCAAGGAGATCCAACCAGTCCATTCTAAAGGAGATCAGCTCTGGGTGTTCTTTGGGAGGAATGGTGCTAAAACTGAAACTCCAGTACCTTGGCCACTTCATGGGAAGAGCTGACTCATTGGAAAAGACTCTGATGCTGGGAGGGATTGGGGGCAGGAGGAGAAGGGGACAACAGAGGAGGAGATGGCTGGATGGCATCACCGACTCAATGGACGTGAGTTTGAGTGAACTCCAGGAGCTGGTGATGGACATGCCATGGAGGCCTGGCATGCTGCAATTCATGGGGTCGCTAAGCGTCAGACACAAGTGATCGACTGAACTGATCTGAACAGATTTTTTTGACTCAGAATTCTGGTTTTCTGGTCAGAAATCCAATAACTTTTCCTCCACAAGGGATTCTGCCACTCTCAGGGTAGAAAGAGTGAAAAGAAAAAAAATCTGTACCTCTGAACATGGGAAACTCAGAATTTGCCCTATTCTCTTCATTTTTCACTAGCTAATATGTCCAGACTGTACCTGTAAAGGGATCCAGTTGGTGCTTACTCAGCCATTATCAGAATCTCCAAATTTATCACTTTTTTAGAGTAACAAAAATTAAGTTTGATATGACCAAGTTTTGTCTAAGCAGCCACCAGACTTTCAGTCTTTCAGGGCAGTCATTCCTCTATGACATACATGATTTTCCCATTCATACTGCTGTGCTGTCTAGAATATTCATTCTACTCCGATGTCTTGTATCATTGATGGTTTATATACATTATTCTTAACTTTTAAGCAGTCCCACTGCTGGGAATATACCCTGAGAAAACCATAATGCCATAAGACACATGTACCCCAATATTAATTGCAGTGCTATTTACCATAGCCAGGACACGGAGGTAACATAACTTGTTCATTGAATGGATAAAGAAGATATGGTACATACACACAATGGAATATTATTCAACCATAAAAGGAATAACACCGAGTCAGTTATAGTGATGTGGATGAACTTAGAGCCTTAGAGTGAACTAAGTCAGGAAGAGAAAAACAAATGCTGTGTAGTGACGCATATATACGGAGTCTAGAAAGATGGTCCTGAAGAACCTATTTGCAGAGCATAAATAGAGATGCAGTCGAGAGTCAACATGTGGACACAGCAGGGGAAGGAAATGTGGGATAAATCGGGAGAGTATCATTGACATACATACACTACCAGGTGTAAAACAGAGAGTTGGTGGGAGCTGCTGTATAGCACCCGGAGCTCAGCTCAGTGTTCTGCGATGACCTAGAGGGGTGATATTGGGGGTGAGTGGGAGGAGGGCTCAAGAGGGAGGGGATATGTATACATATAGCTGATTTACATTGCTGTACAGCAAAAACTGGGCTTCCCTGATGGCTCAGTGGTAAAGAATCCACCTGCACTGCAAAAGATCCAGGTTCAGTTCCTCAGTCAGGAAGATCCCATGGAGGAGGGCATGGTATTTCACCGTAGGATTCTTGTCTGGAGAATCCCATGGACAGAAGAGTCTGGTAGGCTACAATTAATAGGGTCATGAAGAGTTGGACATGACTGAAGCGACTTAGCACACACAGCAAGTCTAACACAACATTGTAAAGCAATTACATTCCAATAAAAAAAAATAAAAATCTTCCATGAAAAAATATAGTCTTTTTCAGGCTCACATTAAATAAACAGAAAAATCGCTTGTAACTCTTTTAGCTCAAGATCTAATAACACTGTGTCCCCCGGCATTTACTTGGATAGGATTTTATCAAATTATTTAA
Organism: Ovis aries; assembly: GCF_016772045.2. NCBI lineage: Eukaryota > Metazoa > Chordata > Mammalia > Artiodactyla > Bovidae > Ovis > Ovis aries. The sequence continues at coordinate 109,043,756 of NC_056055.1, forward strand.
TTTAATGTATTCACTTAAAAGTTATAATCCAGTACCAACTTTGTTACCTGAATCACTGACATTTGATTTTATCATACTTAAAGGAAAGATTTGGGTTTGAGGATCTCTATAGTTTATTGGTAACTTCTTAATTTTAATTTAAAGCTCTACCATAATAAGAATAAAGTATCTACTTTGCCTGTCAAAACTAGCCTTGTTTGATTATGAAAAGGGTCGCTTTTCCATTTCTCTGCATGGTATAGAAATAAGTTATTAATCATAATATTTGAAACCTGAACCCATGATCTCTCACCTCTTCACACTTGGGGGACAAGCCCCTTCTTGACTGAGGCCTTGCTCCTCACGAGCTGCTGATCGGTCTCTCTGGAGTGACACTAAATCAAGTGGAAGCCCATGGTAGTGTAAATCACAGTCTAATTTAGTCGCTACTGTGTTGTGACAGTTAAAAATGCTTTTTAATTGTGACTATAAATTATACATGAACAATCCTTAGTGACAGTCTTAATACTACATCAGATTATTTCACCCAAGGGGAATTGCAAGCCTCATCAACATGAGGCAAGTGTGTGTCGGAAACTTTTAAAATAGCAATTTGGGAAAAGATAATGGCAGTGAAGTTCTCTGGGTTAGAGTCAGCCCCAAACACTGCGAAGAAAGGGAGAGGGCTGTGGATTGCGGACCTACGGATCACAAACACAGTCTTTCTCTTTGTTCTCCTACAAGTCGGTCCTGCAAACAGGATCTGAGATTTCTGTCTGTAAGATTAGCAGTCTTCAGAAATGAACTACTTAGCCTTAGCCAGGCATTTTAGAGAATAAGTTAGTGGCCTTAAGAAGAAAAGAGATTTTTCTAAATAGCTATTTGAACATATGCATTTCTTAAATATTTCAAAATCTGCATATTCTCAGTTTTAGAGTCATTGTTTTTTAGCTGCTAAAAAACTAAGTTCTGTCAGACTCTTTGCGATCCCATGGATTGTAGCTGCCAGGCTCCAACATCCATGGAATTTCCCAGGCAAGAATACTGGAGTGGGTTGCCATTTCCTTCCCCAGGGGATCTTCCCAACCCAGCAATTGAACTGGAGTCTCTTACATCTCCTGCATTAGCAAACAGATTCTTTACCACTAGCACCACCTGGGAAGCCCTGATTTAATTAAGGCTTCACAATCATTATGACTCAATGTCTTCTCCTCTTAAAGTGGAATAATGTTTAACTTACATAACTGTTCTGAGACTCTAATAGGTCAGCTTTCTCAAGTAGATAGTACATTAGCTAGCATGTTATAATACCCGATGTGTTAGTACTGCTTCAGCTGAAATTCCTGTCCTCTGTGGATGTGGATAAATGTTCCAAGCAGTGGGACTGTTCCCATGCTTCCAACAGTAGTTCTCAGATGCCCTGAGGTCTTTCAGAGAAACTTGAGGATAAAGAATACTGATCTAAGACTCTACAACCCCAACCCTAGATAAAACACTCAAATTCATTTAAAAATTAAGATATAAACAGATGAAAGAAAAAAAAAAGGAGTACTCTCTCTTTTCTAAAGGTAATTAATATTAAAGCAAATAAAAGTACAATGATCAGTCGACGGGCATTTAGGTTGCTTCCATGGACTAGCCATTGTAACAACTGCTGTAATGAACCCTGGGGTACATGTGTGTCTGTCAGTTATGGCTTTCTCAGGGTATGTGCCCATTAGTGGGATTGCTAATGCTCCCCAGTAGTGGGCATTTGCTGCAGCAGTGGATGATACAGTAGTTCAGTTCCTAGCTTGACTTGGCTTTCAAAAAGAACACATTTGAGTCAGTCCTAATGAGGTAGATGAACCTAGGGCCTATTATACAGAGCGAAGTCAGTCAGAAAGAGAAAGACAAATATCGTATATTAACACATGCCTATGGGATATGGAAAGATGGGACTGATGAACCTGTCTACAGGGTGATACAGACATATGGAGATCCAGACAGAGAACAAACTTGTGGACACAGCGGGGGAAGGAAAGGGTGGGACTAATTGAGAGAATAGCACAGAAACATATGCATTAGTCCATTCAGTCCATTTCCAGCTCTTCGGGAGCTCATGGACTGCAGCACACCAGGCCTCCCTGTTCATCACCAACTCCAAGAGTTTACTCAAACTCATGTACATTGAGTTGGTGATGACATCCAACCATTTCATCCTCCCTCTGTCGTACCCTTCTCTTCCCGCCTTCAATCAAATAAGTCAGTTCTTCACATCAGGTGGTCAAAGTATTGGAGTTTTCAGCTTCAACATCAGTCCTTCCAAGGAATATTCAGGACTGATTTCCTTTAGGATGGACTGGTTGGATCTCCTGGCAGTTTAAGGGACTCTCAAGAGTCTCCTCCAACACCACAGTTCAAAAGCATCAATTCTTCAGTGCTCAGATTTCTTTATACTCGAACTCTCACATCCATACCTGACTATTGAAAAAATGATAGCCTTGACTAGACAGACCTTTTTTGACAAAGTATTGTCTCTGCTTTTGAATATGCTATCCAGTTTGGCCAAAACTTTTCTTCCAAGGAGTGTTTTTTAATTTCATGGCTGCAGTCACCATCTGCAGTGATTTTGGAGCCCAAAGAGATAAATTCTGCACTGTTTCCACTGTTTCCCTATCTATTTGCCATGAAATGATGGGACTGGATACCATGATCTTAGTTTTCTGAATGCTGAGTTTTTAGCTAACTTTTTCACTCTCCTCTTTCACTTTCATCAAGCAGCTTTTTAGTTCTTCTACCCTTTCTGCCATAAGGGTGGTGTCATCTGCATCTCTGAGGTTATTGATATTTCTCCTGGCAATCTTGATTCCAGTTTGTGCTTCCTCCAGCCCAGTGTTTCACATGATGAACTCTGCATATAAGTTAAGTAAGCAGGGTGACAATATACAGCCTTGACATACTTCTTTTCCTATTTGGAACCAGTCTGTTGTTCCATGTCCAGGTCTAACTGTTGCTTCCTGACCTGCATACAGGTTTCTCAAGAAGCAGGTCAGGTGGTCTGCTATTCCCATCTCTTTCAGAATTTTCCACAGTTTGTGGTGATCCACACAGTCAAAGGCTTTGGCACAGTCAATAAAGCAGAAGTAGATGTTTTCCTGTAACTCTCTTGGGCTTTTTCAATGATCCAGTGGATGTTGCCAATTTGATCTCTGGTTCCTCTGCCTTTTCTAAAACCAGCTTGAACATCTGGAAGTTCATGGTTTCCTTCAAGTATTATTGAAGCCTGGCTTGAAGAATTTTGAGTATTACTTGACTGGCGTGAGATGAAACGTATGCATTACCATGTGTAAAATCGACACCCAGGGGAAATTTTCTGTGTGACACAGGGAGCACAACCGAGTGCTCTGAGACAACATAAAGGGGTGGGATGGGGAGGGACCTGGGAGGAAGGCTCAGGAGGGAGGGGACATGTGTATACCTGTGGCTGATTCATGTTGATGTACGGCAGTAACCAATACCACACTGTAAAGTGATTCTCTTCCAATAAAGAAAATATGTAGAAAGTAATATCACAGGAAATTTGAAGAACACACAGTATCACCTTTAAAATCTAAGATACTGAGAAGTAACTGGGGATGGCCTGGATGAGTAGGGAAGAGAGAAATCACAAGCAGGGCTGGATCTTTCCATGAGAAAAGTGTCAGCCAGAGGGCACCATCAGAGCGTAGGAGCAATACACACTAGCAAACACATGCTGACTGGCACCATGCACTGAACTACACACATTTATTGAATGAGGCTTCCCAGGCTGCACTAGTGGTAAAGAAATCGCCTGCCAATGAAGGAGACATAAGAGACACGGTTCAGTCCCTGGGTTGGGAAGATCACCTGTAGGAGGGCATGGACACCCACTCTGGTACTCTTGCCTGGAGAGTCCCAGGGACACAGGAGCCTGGGAACATCTACGTGTCAGGGAGACTCACTGACTCCTCAGGGAGAAAGGTGGATAATGCTCAGTCCTTGTTTCAGATGGCTCATGTGGGGCCCCTTTCCAGGGACAGACATGCATGATCCCCAGCCAGTGTGGCTCAGATCCTAAACACCACTGGTATGCAAGGTGACCCTCCATTAGCCAACAGCTGAGGCTATATTGGCAAATACTAATTACAATCCCACTTTTTTTTTTTTTAAGGTGGCTGTATTTTGTGTATGGCTGACTATTTTTACTTTGTGGTAAAATATCCTGCTGGTGATTTGTGACAGTGTTTGCAGGATGATGAATTTGTCCCAATTCTCAGCAGAGTTTCTGATTAAGGATTTGTCTAAGGTGTTGGGTTAGGCAAAAACAGATGTAAAATTATGATGTTTTACATCACCAAGACTTCTAACAATATAAGTATATGAATGTTTGGCTTTGTTCTTACATACATAATCTATCTCCCCAGAAATATCATGACTTCTGTGTATTGCAAAGTTTTCTGAGAGTGGGAATTAGTTGTTGAAACCAGTATTTCTAACCATTGACTGTGTGTGTCTGTATGCATGCATGCTCAGTTTTGCCCAGCCTTTTGCAACCCCATGGACTGTAGCCCACCAGGCTCCTCTGTCCACAGGATTCTCCAGTGAAGAATACTGGAGAGAGTTGCCATTTCCTTCTTCAAAGGATCTTCCTGACCCAGGGGTCAAACCCCTGTCTCTTGTGTCTCCTGCCCTGACAGGCAGACTGTTTACCACTAGTGCCACATGGGAAGCCCAAACATTGACCAATATACATCTGAAGTCATGACCTAATGATTTTGAGAATCTACTGAGGCACACTGATGTATGCTAGAGTATGGGAAAGAAATGGTGAAAAGACCAGGACCTGATTGTCTAGAAAGATGAATTCTTAACTGTATACCCCTCACTAAACATCCACTCTTGAGGAGGTCAGGAAAAATGCAAATGGTGTATGTTTGCCATCTCCATGTTATAGGGTCAGTAAATTTATCCATGTATGGATATTTGATGAATATTAATAGATAATTCTGTAAGTAAAATTTCCATAATTTTAGAATTAAATGGTAATATTTTAATGTACCTCATAAAGCTGGTTCAGTTCAGTTCAGTCACTCAGTCATGTCCGACTCTGTGACCCCATAAATTGCAGCACTCCAGGCCTCCCTGTCCATCACCAACTACCAGAGTTCACTCAGACTCACGTCCATCGAGTCAGTGATGCCATCCAGCCATCTCATCCTCTGGCGTCCCTTTCTCCTCTTGCCCCCAATCCATCCCAGCATCAGAGTCTTTTCCAGCGAGTCAACTCTTCACATGAGATGGCCAAAGTACTGGAGTTTCAGCTTTAGCATCAAATCCCAGGGCTGATCTCCTTCAGAATGGACTGGTTGGATCTCCTTGCAGTCCAAGGGACTCTCAAGAGTCTCCTCCAACACCACACTTGAAAAGCATCAGTTCTTCTGTGCTCAGCTTTCTTTACAGTCCAACTCTCACATCCATACATGACCACAGGAAAAACCATAGCCTTGACTAGACGGACCTTTGTTGGCAAAGTAATGCCTCTGCTTTTCAATATGCTATCTAGGTTGGTCATAACTTTCCTTCCAAGGAGTAAGTGGCTTTTAATTTTATGGCTGCAGTCACCATCTGTAGTGATTTTGGAGCCCCCCAAAATAAAGTCTGACACTGTTTCCACTGTTTCCCCACCTGTTTCCCATGAAGTGATGGGACCAGATGCTGTGATCTTAGTTTTCTGAATAGTGAGCTTTAAGCCAACTTTTTCACTCTCCTCTTTCACTTTCATCAAGAAGCTTTTAGTTCCTTTTCACTTTCTGCCATAAGGGTGGTATCATCTGCATATCTGAGGTTATTGATATTTCTCCTGGCAATTTTGATTCCAGCTTGTGTTTCTTCCAGTCCAGTGTTTCTCATGAGGTACTCTACATATAAGTTAAATAAGCAGGATGACAACATATGGTTTTGACGTACTCCTTTCCTGTTTGGAACCAGTCTGTTGTTCCATGATAGATTAAGTGAAACACTTTTTTTTTCCTGTCATATCACTGTTACATTCTGTCTGGGAGGAAATATTTCAATATCAGTCAACCTCAACCTATCTATAAAATTTAAGATAATAATATCTACCTCATTTATCCTTTGTTTTCATTCATTGATCAAATGCTTCCTGTCACTATCATCCTTTGCCTAGGTTTCTGGAAATAGAGCAAAGTAAAGGACAAGACAAGGCACTTCATGGGAAACACAGTAAAGTGGGGGTTGTAAGGATAAAAAGATGTAAGTAATGGAGAATGCTTAGTGTATAGAGAGCTTTCAATAGAAGTTACTTTGTGATTAGTTTTTACTGATACAGTTATTGGGGCTTCCCAGGTGGCTCACTGGGTAAAGAATCTGCTTACAATGCAGGTGACATGGGTTTGATCCCTGCGTCGGGAAGATTCTCTGAAGGAAGGCATGGTGATCCAATCCACTCCACTCCTGGAGAATCCCATGGACAGAGAAGCCTGGAGGGCTACAGTCCGTCCATAGGATCACAGAGAGTCAGAGATATGCATGCATACATGATATAGTTACTACTATCATTATGAAGAGGAAAGGATGAGAAAAAGCATGATAACCTGTCACATTGTTTATTAGAAGAATTCTGGTGCTCATGTGGAAGAGCTAGTTACTTTTCCTTTTGATTTCTCTTGTAATGATAACTTCTATGTCTCTATCAAAAGAAAAATGTCCTATAAATAAATGTGTCACCTCTTAGAATAATCTCAGTATGCAATTTTGAGAAACTGTCACTGAGTCTTCGCTATGCTTGGCCCATCCTTCTCCTGCCTCTGCATCTGAAGGGCATGGCCATACAAAAGTATAAAGCACCCAGTTAAATTTCAGATAGACAACAAATACTATTTAGAATGTCCCAAACATTGCACTGAACTTGCTTATACTAAAAATTATTTGTTGTTTATCTGAAGTTCAAATTTAACCTGGCAACCCCGACCTATAGATACCAATAGATAATCAAAAGGTATTCTTAGGGAAATTCTGTGACCTTATTAAACATTTCTCAGGTTTGCCCAATGTCAAAAATATTAACTCCAACATAAAATGGGCACAGAAATCCTAGTCATACTTCTCAACTGATAGGTGAAACCCTTTAAATTATGCCATAATATGACATTGACATACATCACTGGAATTTTTTCCTAAGTGATTCAGACAATTAAATATAAGCACTGAAACTATAATTTCTTTTAATATTTGTTTTCTTTTAAAATTAAATTTTATTGGAGTATAGTTGCTCCATAACTATGTATGTATGGCTGAATCATTTTCCTGTACTGTGGTGACTAACCCAACACTGTGGATCACTGGAATATTTTTGAATGACACTAACACAGAAACAATGATTCTTCCAACCTCACTGTCTTTACTTTCTGGTTGTTTTTCCAAAGCTATGTGCAGAAATTAATACAAACACATGAAAAATCAAAACTGCTTGGTCAAAAACTTTTGTCAAAATTCGTTAAGGCTGAGTAACCTATGTGGGAGTCAAAGATGGCAAAGAGACTGAAGAGCCCAGGCTCCACTTCCCCAGGGTGGCCTCCTTGGCTACCTCTACAAACTAGGCACATTCAGGGATCAGAATGAAATGCTTTAACAACCAGGGCTAGAGGAAGATTTCTGTGCCAACTCCGCAATGCCTTCACTTTCCGAAGCAAGAAAAATAAATTAGGTCAGAAGCATTATAAATATTTGACTAAAATGTTCCTGTAACATGGGAATTGAGGACAGAGTGCTTTGTTTTAAAGCCACAAGTGACATTTTGCTGACAGTCGATAACAGAGGATAAAATAAATGTCAGGTAGGGGACGTGGTTTAGGAAACAGGAGGAGCTGTCTGGAAGGACCTGGAAGAACAGACTTATAATGTGAATTTTATACTAACTAGGTCAACATGTCCAAGCTAGGCTTCAACAGTACATGAACCAAGAACTTCCAGGTGTTCAAACTAGATTGAAAGGCAGAGGAACCAGAGAGCAAATTGCTAACATCCATTGCTCCAGAGACCAAATTGCTAACATCAATTGCTCCATAGAAAAAGCAATAGAATTCCAGAAAAACATCTACTTTTGCTTCATTGACTATGCTAAAGTCTTTGACTGTGTGGATCACAAAAGACTGTGGAAAATTCCTCAAGAGAAGGGAATACCAGATTACCTGACCTGCCTCCTGAGATATCTGTATGCAGGTCAGGAAGCAACAGTTAGAACTGGACATGGAAGAATGGACTGGTTGCAAATTGGGAAAGGAGTATATCAAGGCTGTATATTGTCACCTTACTTATTTAACTTATATGCAGAGTACATCATGCAAAATGCCGGGCTGGGTGAAGCACAAGCTGGTATCAAGACTGTAGGGAGAAATATAAAAAAACCTCAGATATGCAGTTGAAACCACCCTTATGAGAGAAAGTGAAGAAGAATTAAAGAGCCTCTTGATGAAAACGAATGAGAAGAGTAAAAAACTGGCTCAAAACTCAACATTCAAATAACTAAGATCATGGCATCCGGTCCCATCACTTCATGGCAAATAGATGGGTAAACAGTGGAAACAGTAAAAGACTTTATTTTCTTAGGCTCCAGAATCACTGCAGATGGTGACTGCAGCCATGAAATTAAAAGATACTTGCCCCTTGGAAGAAAAGCTATGACCAACCTAGACAGCATATTAAAAAGCAGAGACATTACTTTGCTGACAAAGTCTGTGTAGTCAAAGCTATGGTTTTTCCAGTAGTCATGCATGGACCATAAAGAAAGCTGAGTGACAAAGAATTGATGCTTTTGAACTGTGGTTTTGGAGAAGACTCCTGAGAGTCCCTTGGACTGCAAAGAGATCAAACCAGTCAATCCTAAAGGAAATCAGTTCTGAATATTCATTGGAAGTACTGATGCTGAAGCTGAAGCTCCAATACTTTGGTGACCTTATGAGAAGAACTGACTCATTGGAAAAGACCCTAATGCTGGGAAAGATTGAAGGCAGGAGGAGAAGGGGACAATAGAGGATGAGATGGTTGGATGGCATCACCAACATAATGGACACGAGTTTGAGTAAGCTCTGGGTATTGGTGATAGACAGGGAAGCCTGGCATGCTGCAGTCCATGGGGTTACAAAGAGTCAGACTCAAATAAGCGACTGAACTGAACAGAAAGATAATTTATTAAAGGCTAATTGTTAAATTTTCTGTATATTAAAAATTTGTCTTGCATAAGGGTCTCATAGGATCAGACAGGACTGAGTGACTGAATCGAACTGAGGTCAACATCATGTTATTTATCAGGAAAGAGAGAACAATAGGAAGGGATGAGGCTAGTAGCAAAAATAGAAAGTTTTTTCTATTTCTGGCATGCTGAAATAGGGGGTTGCAAAGATTCAGACACAACTTACTGAGTGAACAACAAAAGCAATCAACTATATTAGTGGTGACATCATTTTTTACTTCAGTCGTTAGTCTTTCTTTAGCATTAAAGTGAAGTCATTCAGTTGTGTCTGACTCTTTGCGACCCCATGGACTGTAGCCTATCAGGCTCCTCCATCCATGGGATTTTCCAGGCAAGAGTGCTGGAGTGGATTGCCATTTCCTTCTGCAGGGGATCTTCCTGATCCAGGGATTGAACCTGGGTCTCCCGCATTGCAGGCAGACACTTTACCATCTGAGCCACCAGGGAAGCTCAGCATTAGGCATCACTTAATTTAACAGTGAGCTTGAATATACATTGACTTTTTCAATATTTAAATTCTAATGACAAAAGACATTATATTTTTAAGTAATAATAAGTACCTTAAAAAGTACCTGCTAGAAGTAACTACTCAGGCCAAAGAACAATTACAATGTTTCCTATCATAAAATAATTATTTAAAATTTTACTATTGACATCAGGTTATCCTATGGCAATTTCTCCTGGGTTATTTGCATTCACCAATCATTATATCTCATGTTATCCTAGAAGAGATACAACTTTAGTTCTATAATACAGACATGAAAATGGACATGTAGACTGTACAAGTCATTTGCCTAAAGCTTCAGGAACAAAAGTATATAATAATCACAGTGTTCACATTGATAACATCAAGAGATTTTAATATCAAACTACTATTCTTCAGGATTAAAAATAAAGAAAATAATATTTTGATTTCCCTCCAGAGATGTCATATTTAAAGAGAAGAGAATTAGAGCAATTAAATGCATGGTCTTGTGAAAATCACCCAACTTAATAGGTTCTAAAAATTATGATATACAGATACAGGCTAGAAAATACATCTAAACTACTATCAGTGACTGTCTCTAGGGAAGAACAAGAATTCAGCACTGGCCAAAGGGAAGATGAACTCGGAGGCTTTAACTCTTGCTTAAGGATAGTTCTGCCTTTCTACAGTTTTAAAAGTAACAATCATACGTTACTTTTGAATTAATTTTAAATGAAGCAAAGTCTTTCCCCTGGACTTTTCCGCTGGCATTAACAGTTGGGTGTTATATGCTAGTTGTCAAAATATTGGAAAGCATTTAGTACATTTATTCTTCTGCATTGCCAAGTGCAGTAGAATATTTGCAAAACATACCGTATGTAAGCAACAGAAAATGACTTGACTTTTCCACCACACCTGTTCGCTGCAACTGCTTTGCTACAAGCATTCACGATGATAACTTATTTGAAGTCATTATTGGCAACACAAGCAGGATTTTTTTCCACCTTGTTAATGTGTCAACATTTTATCGATTCTAGAAGCAAGTCTGTCATCTTTCAAATTCATTGTGATTCACTTTTTTTTTTCTCAGAAATTTAGACACCCAAATATAATGACAGCCAACCCTAGTATAATAAAGCAATATCAGAATACTGTGATTCCATCTGATGGGCATCCAGACATACTAACTTAGTAATCTAATACTCCAAAAATAAATTTCATTCAATGGAATGATTTTCTTATAGATTCAGTCTAGAGTGACTTGATATCATCATCTGCATGAAAATCCTTGCAGGATTTTTCTTTTCTTCTGAATGTATAAAGCATCCATAAATATACAATTTCCTGGAAAAATAATGACATAAATATAAAGATGGAAAATTGATTATTCTACACCTTGATAAGAAACCAGAGCAATGTTTACCACAACCTATCTGTGAGGTGAGATATCTTTTATTTATTTTTAAATTAATTTCATGCTCCTTAATATTTTCCTGGTTCCAAATTATTTTACTGCACACAGAAACTGTCATTTGCTTTTTTAGCTATAAAAATTTTACACTTCCTATGATGTAAAGTCTATATTTTTTTCCACCATTTTACTTAGGTTTATTTTTAATTGAGTCATCAATTGACATCTATTAAAATTTAACAACTGCTAAATTCTAAAGACCTCATTAGAATACTCTCTCTCTCTCTCTCTGTTTTTCAGATCACATGAAGTACTTACATCAGGGAGAAATTTCTTTGTTTTATACTTCAGATTGCATATCTATTTCCTGGCAAAGAACTACTCAGTAAACCATAGAATTTGTTTGGTCTAAAGACTAAAGTCCAGCCCTGGCATGTTTTAAATGAATCCCTAACTAAAGGAAAAGAAAAATATCTCTGGCCATTTTCATAGACATGCATGACTTCCTTTGTAGAGATTCAGTTCCTATTTACAAATGTTGTGTGTTTTGGTGAGGACCCAGCACCCATGTTTTCCTCTTTCAAAGGAAGGGCTGGATCTCTTTTGTTGCTGTTATTGTTCAGTCTTTAAGTCATGTCCAACTCTTTGTGACTCCATAGACTGCAGCTCTGCAGGCTTCCCTGTCCTTCACTATTTCCCAGGCTGTGTTAAACCTCATGTCCATTGAGTCGGTGATGCCATTCAACCATCTCATCCTCTGTCATCCCTTGTCCTCCTGCCCTCAATCTTTCCCAGCATTAGCATCTTTTTCAAAGAGTTGACTCATCATACCAGGTGGCCAAAGTATTGGAGCTTCAGCATCAGTCCTTCCAATGAATATTCAGGGTTGATTTCCTTTAGGATTAAGTGGATTGATCTTGCTCTCCAAGGAACTACCAAGAGTCTTCTCCAGCACTAAAGTTTGAAAGCATCAATTCTTAGGCTCTCAGCTTTCTTTATGGTCCAACTCTCACATCCATACATGACTACTGGACAAACCATAGCTTTGGTTTTTCTTTTGTTAGATCTCTTTAGGACCTTGTGTAAATCCACTTTTCTTAGCTGTGTTTAGATTTCAGTGGGTCTGATTGGGTTAGATCAACAGTCCCTCTTCATCCTCCTGTATCACATGAATCCTCATTGATAGACCAAGATGGGGATCATCAACCCAGTGAGCTTTTGAGTGCTGACATGTTTGCCAAGCTCTCAAGAGAGAGCTGAGCTGAGAAGTCTCTTTCTTCTTCTGGATTAGGGTAAAAACTGCTGCAACCAGTTTTATGACAACAAAGGATTGCACGTAACTATGGAGAGAGATGATGAAAACCCCAGTTTTTTTTTAGGATATGAGCCAGGGGATGAAGCCTCACCTGGAGCTATGAATGTTACTGGACTTTAAATTTATGTAATTCAGTAATTCCCCAACACAGTACTTTTTCTTATACTTTGTTTAACTTTGAAGTCTATTTTGAGCAAAAGCAAAGAATCGATGCTTTAAAATTATAATGCTGGAGAAGACTCCTGATAGTCCCTTGGATTGCATGGAGATCAAACCAGTCAATATTGAAGAAAATCAACTCTGAATATTCATTGGAAGGACTGATGCTGAAGCCCTGATACTTTGGTCACCTTATGCAAAGAGCCAACTTATTGGAAAAGATCCTATTTCTGGGAAAGATTGTGGGCAGGATTAGAAGGGGGTGACAGAGGATGAGACAGTTGGATGGAATCACCTACTCAGTGGACATGATTTTGAGCAAACTCTGGGAGAAGGGAAGCCTGGCATGCTGCAGTTCCTGGGGTCATAAAGAGTCTGACTTGCCTGAGGGACTGAACAGCACCGACAACATATTCTCTGATATTCTCAGATACATTCTGCCTTTACTGTCACTTACATTGCACAGGGGAGGGTCATTGCCTCTGCATTCTCTGATTATTTCTAGGACATCCCACACAACTTTACTAAAGTAGCCTCTCTGAAAATATCAGTCTGTTGATATTTTCCAACAATTCTTGTGATGAATTAATGAAACACCTGCTTATGCCATCACATTCATGAACTAGGGTCTCTGCCTTCACCCAAACAACTTCTGCTCTCATCCTTCTAGACCTCAGAAACTGCATAAATTTGACCTGCCATGTAGCCTAAACTTTGGTGTCCATATCACTCTATCTTATAAATTTGACATATTTCCAAAATATAAAAATGCCCAAATAATGTATGTGTTATTTCAAGACATCAAAGTCTTCCACCATTAATAATTTTTCTCTATCGCAGACAAGCTCAAGTGTTCTTTGTTGTCTGTAAACTCTGGTTAATTTGTACACTTACATGCACTGATTTTTATATAATCAATACAAAGTTTGAGAAAATTATACATTTCCCCAGTCCTTTATTTATAATTAGTTTCACATGATGCCAGACTGAAAATCAAAAGGTGAATTAGCTAGTTTGTCATTATGCTGTCAAACCTGACTGATTGGCCGTTTTGATGTAATGGTGGTACCATTAGCAATGTGCAATTTACCATGACCTAGAATCTTTAGAAAATGTTTTTTGTTTGAATTTGCCTTTTAAAAAATATTTTGCTCATTAAAAATTGAAATATTCAATTTTTTTGTTTTGATTTTTCTTTAAGTTTCTTATTTTCTACCTTAAAATGTCTAGATAGTAATTAGACATTTGGTAATTAAGGAAAATCATGAAGACTTTCTGTAGTCTTTCAAAGTGTTTAAAAACATAATTAAAAGGATAACTACAATTAAAGATTAATGATAACGAGATAGTTAAAAGATAAAAGTGAAAGTGAAGTATCTCAGTCATGTATGACTCTTTGCAACCCCATGGACTGTAGCCCACCAAGCTCCTCCATCCATGGGATTCTCCAGGCAAGAATACTGGAGTGGGTTGCCATTTCCTTCTCCAGGGGATCTTCCTGACCCAGGGATCAAACCCAGGTCTCCCGCATTGGAGGCACACACTTTAACCTCTGAGCCACCAGGGAAGCCCTAAAAGATAAAAGGATATCTCCTAATATTTTGGTTCTGACAGCCTATTATTCAACTTGTTCACGTGCCTTCACTACTGTCTATCTGTAGTAATACATTCATTTCCACAGAAGTGAGGCTGAAATCCACAGAAATGTCACCAGTGTTCCAAAAATTTACAAAGACTACTCAGAAGCATATATGGCAATATTAAAGCCATAAATACGAATGTAAAGGTAGCTACAATTTTCATCCGGGCAGCAAACGAAAGAACAAAACTCCCTGAAAAATATCCATGAGACCCTAAGCTTCATGAACATTTGCAGCCAAAGAAGCGTCTCCAAAATGAATATACATAAACATAAATATGATTTAATACATGGCTCAGTGGGTGAAGAATCCACCTGCCATGCAGCGGACATGGGACAGGAGACATGGGTTCAGTCCATGGGTTGGGAAAATCCCCTGGAGGAGAAAATAGCAACCCACTCCAGTATTCTTGCCTGAAAATCCCATGGACAGAAGAGCCTGGTGGGCTACAGTCCATTGGGTTGCAAAGAGTTGGACACGACTGAGTGACTAAGCACACAAACAAAAATATCAATTCCATAGAAAAAAAAGTTTCCATTTTTAGGTATTTCTTTGTAAGAAATTCATGTCAAAAAAGTGGGACAGGGAAGTTAAGGGGCCAGTTAAAGCATATGACATCATGCTAACATAAGAAAACAAGGAAAAAGCAAAGAGGTAAGCATAGTATTATTTTTATTCAGCATGGTATTCTGTTTTATGATGTGCTTTCAAACAGAGTTTAAAATTTGCAGCTCAGTTCAACACAAATCTATTGAGCTTTATAATTTATTTGAAGTAATATTTAAACAGACATTTAAAATTTGAATTAGATGTTTTTAAATTTGTGCAGAGTAATTTTGTACTGTAACATAATTCCCTTCCCCTCTTCCCTGTCTACTATTCTGAATATGTTCATTATTTTTTTTTTAACATAGAGAAAAGAAGTAAGGTGAGGAATCACAGCTGAGACAGTGCTCAGGGTCCGATATGTATTCCCAGGCTTCAGTTAGGATAACCTATAGTGAGCCACACAGTCATGGATACAAGACCTCAAATGGAAATGGATATTTTAAACTAAATAACACATTCTCCCACAGACAAATTCTTCTATTTATAAATACATGTAGGGCCTTTTTTCTAACCAGTTATAAACTGTTTTCCTAACGAACCCAGATGACTGCAAAGGTTTTTGTCTGCTACTGTGTATATAAATTATACCTTCAATTCACATACTTTATCTGCACCACTTACACACTGTATAACCTTGAACATGCCACTTAACTTCTCTGCACCTCAGTTTCCTCATCTCTAAAATAAGAATAATAGCAATCTCTAATAGTATCTACAACATCAGATTGTTTCTAAAGATCAAATGAACTAATGCAAAGCAAAGAACTTAAGAGAATTCCTGCAAAATAGTTAGTGATAAATACTAGCTTTAGATCTTTCTTCTTATTAAAGAATTTTGAGTGAGAGAGTAAAATGAAGCAGAAATGGGAGACTAGAGATAAGCCCCTACATATATGCTTAAACTAATACATGATAAAGGAACATTAAACAGTCAGTAAGGAAAGGATAGTCTTCAGTTGATGTATGGCAAAACCAATACAATATTGTAAAGTAATTAGCCTCCAATTGAAATAAATAAATTTATATTAAAAAAAGAAAAAATAATAATACTGGGAAAACTGAGTAGCTATATGTGCAAGAAAGAAGTGAGACTCCCTACCACAACACTGTTAATTAGCTATACCTCAATAAAGTACATAAAAAAGATGCTCCACCTCTCTAGTCATCAGAGAAATGTAAATCAAAACCACAATGAGACATCACCTTACATTTGTTGTCAACAAGACATGAGATAACAAGTGTTGGCAAGGATGTAGAGAAAAGAAACTCTGTGCACTGTTGGTGGGAGTATAAATTGGAGCCACAGTGAAACAGTGTGGAGGTTCCTCAACAAATTAAAAATAGGACTACTGTATGATCCAGCAAGCCCGCTTCTGGATGTATATCCAAATAAAATAAAATTGGGATCTTGAAGAGATGTCTGCACCTCTATGCTCATCACTGCATTCTTTGCAATAGGTGAGATATGGAGACGGGAGTTCCCAGGTAGTACTAGTGGTAAAGAACTTGCCTGCCAATGCAGGAGACAAAAGGGAGGCGGGTATGGTCCTTGGGTCAGGAAGATCCCCCAGAGGAGGAAATGGCAACCCACTCCAGTATTCTTTCCTGGAAAATTGTATGAACAGAGAGAGGAGCCTGGCAGGTTCCAGTCCATATGGTTACAAAGAATCTGACACTAAAGAAGAGACTTACCATGCACACACAAAGATATGGACACAGCCTAATTTTTCATCAGTGCATGAATGGATAAAAAGATGTGTGTGTATATATATATATATATATATAATGGAATATTATTCAGCCATGGGAAAGAGAAAGGACACCCTACCATATACAACAACAGAGGTGGAACTTGAGGGTGTTATGTTAAGTGAGACAAATCAAAGACAAATACTGTATGTTATAACTTATATGTGGAATGAAAAAAAAAAAAACACTCATAAAAGATAGACTGGAATGGTGGTTACCAGGGACTGTGGGGTGGGTGAAATGGTCAAAGGATAGAAACTTGCAGTTGGAAGATAAAGAATTCTGGAGATGTAATGCACAGCACAAGGATTTTAGTCCACAATATTGTGACTATATTCTTCATAATTGCTAAGAAATTAGAGAATAATTGTTTTTACCATACGAAAGAAATGATCATGTGGGACACCATGAAGGTGTCAGCCAACACTGTGGAGGTAATCATATTGCAATATATAAACGCATCAAATCAACAGTGTCTATACCTTAAATTTATATACAGTGCTACGTGTCCATCATCATGTATTAACGCATGTATGAGGAATACAGAAACATGGTACAGATGAACCTGTTTGCAGGGCAGAAATAGGGACGGAGACGTAGAGAATGGGTGTGTGGACACAGTCGGGGAAGAGAGGAGGTGGGATGAATCGGGATTGAGATTGACCTACATGTGCACTGCTGTGTGTAACACAGACAGCTAAAGTGGATAACCTCTATAGAGCAGTGAGCTCAGCTCAGTGCTCTGTAACGACCTAGAGGGGCGCATGGGGAGTGGGTGGGAGGGGGCTCCAAGAAGGATGGATGTATGCACATGGCTGATTCACTTCATTGTACAGGAGAAACTAACAGAACACTGTAAAACAACATTACCCTAGATAAATAAATAAACAGTATTGGGATTAACCATAGGGGGAAAAAAGGAAAATAAAATCACATAGATACTGAGAAGTATCTGTGAAACTCCAAAACAAACTTGTCACTACCCTTTATTCCAGGAAAACAAATTTAAGTCAAAGTGGTAAGAATATACCACCAGTAATTAATCGAAAGAAGAAGTTTTAGGTCCTTCCTAACATCTAGCACCAGCAAGTCACTGAAATAAATATATCAGGTGAATGGGGCACAAGGAAGAGTGGCTATGTCTCCTTAAGAGAACTGAAATGTATTTTAAATGTTGATTAAAGTACAAGACAGGTTAGAAAGGAGATACATCTAGGGTAAAACTCAACCCATGGGACTGACAGCATTCTAGGACTGATTCCAAGACTCTCAATTTTGCAAATTGGTAAATTACATTACCCATTTACTCTAATGTTACTAATGTCACAGTCCATTCCTTGAAGCTCCTTCCACAGCTGACTTAACTATTTGAAACATAATTTCATTTCCTGTAGCCTCTCCCATCCACATATTAGTCCTACCTTGGGTAAAAGTGAGTAGGCAGTCAGGCTAAGTATACTGTAAATACTAACCAATATGGGAGGAAAAGACAAAGTGACAAAGAGAGACAGCCATAGTCCAATTTCTATAGTTACTGCACTTGAATACATGAAAATAATATTAACTTTTTTTTACTGAGGATCAGCAAAACATTGAAGGAGACAGGTATTTAACATATTCCAGTAAAAGAGACAAAGGAAAAGTCAAAGGAGAAAAAAAAAAAAAAGGAAAAAAAATCAAAAGAAGATATCAAGAGAGCAAGAAAGTAAAACAGAAGAGTATAGGAGAATTCTCAAAGGTCAGATTTATTAATATATGGTTAGGAATTTGTTACCCAGAGAAAGAAGGCAATTACAGAAAGCATTTGCATTTATTAGTTCCTGCTCCACATATGGACCTAGTGAATGCGATTATCCGTAATACTAACAGAACACACTTTATTATTTTTTTTTTTGCCTTAATGTAAGTTCCTTTGCTGCTACTTACTTCTAGGATGAAACCACGAAGCTTTTTGCAGCATAGAAGGAGAAACTGAAACAAAAAACAGATCACTAATAAGTCTGGGCACACAAAGCTAACTTTCTTGACCTCTTTGGGGAAAGAGAAGTCAGAATAGAGAAGCATTGTTCATAGAGGAAAAAGTGTTTTTCTAAATTCCTTAAACATCTATTTAGTATATGTACAGCTCAACCTACCAGCTCATAGAACATTTCCACAGGATTTAGACCTTCCTTCTAAATGCACAGAGTCTTCCCAGGTGGCTCAGTGGATAAAGAATCCACCTGCTGATGCAAGAAACCCAGGTTCAACTGCTGGGTCAAGAAGATTCCCTGGAGACGGAAATGGCAACCCACTCCAGTATTCTTTCCTGGGAAATAACATGGACAGAGGAGCCTGGCGGGCTGTAGCCCATGGGATGGCAAAGCACTGGACACGGTTGGATGACGAACACTCACTTTTCCACACTTTTTTAGTGTGTAAACTACAAAAGGATTAAAGAACCTACTGCCTTGTGTTATTCGTACAAACTGTGGTTTGTTAAGTAGCTTCCTAAATTAATTGTAAGCTCTTTACATACAGAGGACTTCCCTGGTGGCTCAGATGGTAAAGAATCTACCTGCAATGAGGGATGGATTCCAGGTTTGATCCCAGGTTTGATCCCTGGATTGGAAAGATCCCCTGGAGAAGGAAATGGCAACCCACTCCAGTATTCTTGCCTGGAGAATCCCGTGGATAGCAGAGCCTTGTGGGCTACATTTCATGGGGTCACAAAGAGTCGGACACAACTGAGCGATTCCTGTTTTTACATACAGAAGTGAGAGTGTGTGTCTTTACATTTGTTAACCTGACTAACGTACGGATAAGCACAGAATCTGTGAAACTTTATTGCTTTAAATCATGAAATTCCTTGGCCTTGTTATTAGAAAGGAATGTTGTGAATTTGCAAATAAGGAATGGGCACCGCTCATCCATTACAACACCACGTATTTCTTTCCTTTCTTTTCTTTTCTTAATCTGTTCAGATTATTTAAAACATGAGATTTCTCTTTGCAGATTGTCTGTGTGAAAACTCTGGGACAAGAAACTATTTTTCTTCTGTTTATAATTACTGTCTAAGTCAGTCATTTAGAGAAGGCACTTAATGAGATTAGCACATTTGATTCTGTCTCCTGATGGACTAACTCTTTTGCACAGAGTTGGACCATGTGGCAGGCTGCAGGCCTCAGCCAGGAGGGTAAATGTAAAGTGACACAGATTGTTTACGACTGTCAGCAACTCTAAAAACACTTGAAAGTCCGTGCATGCTTAGTTTGAGTCATTTAACATACACCAGATCTATTTTGGCTTGTTCATGTTATATACTTCAGATTTTTTTTTTAAGTAAAAGAGCATTATTTTTTAGCTTAGTATAGGGCATATTTGACAACCTGGTCCATATGAACTTACATGTATATCCTAATAATGCTATTAATTTTGACAAACACACTTTGAATTACTGCCAATTTTTCTCTCATTGGGAAAGATGTGTGACTATTATTTTCTCCCTGGGAGAAAAAAATATGACTTATTTTTAATCACTATTTCTTATGCTAATCCTGCATTTCTCCTTTTTGAGGTTCTGTAAATAACCAGGTTCTGTAGGAATTTTCATTTTTGCTTTGCCCTTTCCAATTCTACTTTCATCCCAATCTCCTCCCACTCTCTATTTTGTCATCCTTGTCTTGCTAATTTGTGCCTGCTTCAGCACCATTCTGAATTTGCACACACAATAGTTCTCCTTGTTCCGATTACCTGGCTCACCTACTTTAGGTGCCCTATTCTCAGGTCTCTTGTGTCAATGAACGCATCTTCCTCCCAAACATTCCTTAACACGTAATGACACAGTAGGAAGTGGGATAAGGAACACAGATATCTGACTCAGCAAGTGTGAAGACAGATGCGTGAACATTATTCTCAGGCTTCAAACACCTAGTGTATCACTGTTTCAGGGGAGGACAACAAACAAAAACTATGGTGTAGGGCACATCACTGCTGGTCTTCAGACCAACTTAGAGGAGGCATTTGGTTCTTGGCACAAAGTAACCCTGTTTTAATACAGTAACAAACTGAGTGTATCACAGAGGCCAAAGAGAGCAGGCTGAACAATAGAGGGGTACAGCCAAAAAGACAAAACCCAAAGACTCAAAACAACCACGAGACGATGCTATCACCCTCAGATCACAAAACTGAATGAAGCAAACCTCTCTTTTTTCAGGATTTTTTTTTGCCCTCAACGAGTGGCATCCAATCTTTGAGGGCGACTTTGGAAAATGTCACTAATTCCTTTCTACAAGGGTAAGTTCTTCACAAATGCCCAAACTCCACCCTGCCATAGGAGTAGAATTCAGCAACCTTTGCTAAGTATCACTATGAGATTAATAAGAAATGCTGCGGTGCTAAGTCACTTCAGTCCTTTCTGACTCTTTTGCGGCCCCATGGACTGTAGCCCTCCTGGCTCCTCTGTCCATGAGATTCTACATCAAGAAATACTGCAGTGGGTTGCCATTTCCTCCTCCAGGGATCGAACCTAGGTCTCCTGCATCTCCTGCATTTCAGGTGGATTCTTTACCACTGAGAAACCAGGGAAATCCAATAAGAAATAGTATATACTAATATTTTTTCAAGATGAAATAACATTTGCCACAAACAAAATACTTGATAAAACATTTGTCTGAAAATAATATTCTCTTCCATGCAAAGGTGAGGTTTTAGATAAAATGTGTTACTGTCTCCTACTGACTGAAATAGATAGGAATTTTTTTTAATGGTATTCCTGAGAAACCCTGAGATTGAAGCTGAACTTTAAAGCAGATAACTTGCCTG
The DNA here is from genome assembly GCF_016772045.2 of Ovis aries. Lineage (NCBI taxonomy): Eukaryota > Metazoa > Chordata > Mammalia > Artiodactyla > Bovidae > Ovis > Ovis aries. Next base: position 109,065,161 of record NC_056055.1, read on the forward strand.
TGTTTCCTCATCAACTTGGGGTTCTGTGATAGCAGGAAGCACAGTTTATTAAAATGCGTTTCCTTGTGAACATTAGGTGTTTAAATGTTTACTGAATAAATTGATGAAATGTCCAGTTAGGGTCAAGTGTGTTGTAATAGTAACTAGCTTATATTCCATCTCTAATTTATAGTTTATAGACGTATTACATAATTATGTTCAAGGCTATTTTAATACTAGTTTGAGCTGTGAGGCCAGAATTACGTTTGTTTGTTAGAGGCAGCTGTATAAGACATGTAGACAACCTGTACAAAGATGCAGACAGGCTTCCCTGGTGGCGTTAGTGGTAAAGAACACACCCGCAAGAGATGCAGATTCAATCTCTGAGTCAGGAGGATTCCCTGGAGAAGGGCACGGCAACCCACTCCAGCATCCTTGCCTAGAGAATCCCATGGATGGAGGAGCCTGGTGGGCTACAGTCTGTAGCCCACAAAGAGTTGGACATGACTGAGGTGACATAATACACACAAACACACAAAGATGTAGGAAAAGGCACAGTTGTTAGAATCAGAACTTGGTTTTATATCCCAGGTCTACTTTTTAAAAACTCTACAATCATGGGCAAACAACTTATGTTACTTCAGATTTTCATAAAAAAATTAAGGTAATACATATCTATCTCAAATGCCATTTTGAGAACTAAAAATGAGATAATATATATACAAGCTCCAGATTTAGCACTGGCATAATATAATTCTCAATAATTATCATATTTGTTAATGGCTCCCTGTCCTACAATTCTCCTCATCAGCCACTAAGCACTTTTTATGTATCTGAATCAACACATTATAAAAGCCAGCAGAGACATAAACTAGAAAACAGTTTTATGTTGAAAGTCATCTTGCAATACAAACAAAGAATCTATGATAATATAAATGTGAATGTATGGGTTCTTTTTATATTATTGGCATCAAAAAGATAGAACTATTTAAGACAAAGGTTTTTAGGCTCAAAGAACTCTAATTTGTGAAATTTGATAACAGAAGGTATAAAAAGCAATGGAACCTGTAAAGAGGGTTGGAATGGCAGACTGCCTTTGACATTCTATAAGTAAACAAAGTGCTCCCCTGGTAGCTCAGTCAGTAAAGAATCTGCCTACCGTGCAGGAGACCCAGGTTCGACACCTGGGTTGGGAAGATCCCCTGGAGAAGGAAATGGCAAACTACTCCAGTATCTTTGCTTAGAAAATCCCATGGACAGAGAAACCCTGTGGGCTGCAGTCCATGGGATCACAAGTAGTCGGGCATGACTAAACAGCTAACACACAATACACAAAACACATAATAAATGGTTAATACAATGGTCAACTATGCTAAGTCACTTTAACTCTGTGTGACTTTTTTGTGACCTCATGGAGTCCTCCAGGCTCCTCTGTCCATGGGATTCTCCAGGCAAGAATACTGGAGTGGGTTGTTGTGCCCTCCTCCAGGGGATTTTTCTGACCCAAGGATTGAACCCACATTTCCTGTGTCTCCTGCATGGTCAGCATATGTTTACCACTAGCGCCACCTGGGAAACCCAAATACAATACAAAGGCAGCCAAATACCATAAATCCTCTCCATACAACACTATCAGGTGATTACCATTTATGCAGGATAATCCAGGTTTATGAAGGTGTCCCACATCATCATAAGTAATATCCTCTTTTACACCTGAGGGTGCGCTAGCTTGGATGATAAATAGTTGCTTACCCAGACGTGTGTGTGTGTGTGTGTTAGTCACTCAGTTGTGTCCGACTCTTTGTGACCCCATAGACAGTAGCCCACAAGGGTCCTCTGTTCATGAAGTTCGCCAGGCAAGAATACTGGAGTGAGTACCATTCCCTTCTCCAGGGGATCTTCCCAACCCAGGGACTGAACCTGGGTCTCCCACATTGCAGGCAGATTCTTTACTATCTGAGGCACCATAGAAAATCGTAACCTAGTAGCAAAAACACACGTGACTGATACTGTATATTTAGCCTATATTGCAAATGTTAGTCTTACTCCAAACATCAGTCAAGAGTTCTAAATATTTCTACTTCATTTCATTGTTTTGTTAGGTAGTTAGAATAAGGAAAAGGAGTCCAGAATGGCAGTGGCTAAGAGACAAAAAAAACAAACAAACAAACAAACAAAAACGGGGGTGGGGGGTGGGGTGGGGGGAGGAAAGCCCAAGAAAATAGAACAAAGGAAAGTCTGAGGAACAGAGTAAAAACCTCAGTGCCAGGGGTCTCTCTCTCTCTTCTCTTCACGTCTTTTGGGTCATCATGCAGGATGTATTTTCCTTTATTTTCTAAATAAAACTGAGCTGTAACACGGAGCTGTAACCCTGGCCCATCTGAAAGCTGTGATACTGGTCTGCCCAAGAGCTGTAACGCTGGTCTGTCCATTGTTTCAAATTTTTGTTGTGACAAGACAGAACCGAGAAAATTACACACTCCCCTGACATCTACAAATGTAAAGTTGTTTATAAATGAATAATGCTTAATGTGATCGGCATCATATGACTACAGAAAGTTAAAGGCAATGGATTTGAATATTTTGTTGTGCAATCCAGATAGATGAGCCTCATTTTGCTTGTTTATCTTCTCTTATAATATCTAATTTGCAGTGGTTTTATTAGTGTATTTGCAACATCAAAAAGTTGTATGCAAAATTAGTCTGGTATTTAATCATAATTTTGTTCTCACTTAAAATTAGTTCTGCCAGATTCATTATCCTTCACTCATTATTAAGAAGAAGAAAGAGGTCAAACAGTTGTGTTTGCAGAAAGGAATCACCAATAACATAGTACTTAAAGGGCAGACAAACTAGATTCAGTGGGTTATCTTATTACTTCACTTGAAAGATATGGTATGTGATTTCAAGCATCTTTGCTTCCACTTTATGAACAGAGATAAACAAAGGCTTCCCAGGTGGCACAAGTAGTAAAGACACTGTTATGCAAGGGAAGTAAAAGATGTGGATTTGATCTCTGGGTCAGGAAGATTCTCTGGAGGAGTTAATGGCAACCATGGACAGAGGAGCCTGGAAGGCAACAGTCCATGGGGCCATAAAAGAGTTGGACACATCTGAGGCAATTCAGCATGCAAAGAAGGAAAAGCAAAACAAAACATGTATTAACTGTGCTCCAGTCCTGAGAAGGAGAGCGAAGCAGTGGAGGGTCTACCAGCTGGAGCTACACCCTCTCTGTGAAACTCTGGCTCCACCCCTGACTCATGCTCAATGTACTCATCTTCCTTCCCTTCCCTTCCCTTCATATGGCTGCTGACAGATGGTATAAAATGCGGTATGTTCTGTCCCCAGTCAATATTCTGCAAGAACCCACTTCTTCCCATGGCATTTATGACAGCACTGTTTCTCTGCTTAGAAGCAAGAGTGAAAAGATCAATATTATTTTGTCTCAATTATCAGTGAAAGATCGTGTTGTCATTCAGTTACTGTCACGTTGACTCTTTGTGATCCCATGGACTGCAGCACACCAGGCTTCCCTGTCTTTCACTGTATCCCAGAGTTTGCTTAAATTCATGTCCATTGAGTCAGTGATGCCATGCAACCATCTCATTCTCTGTTGCCCGCTTCTTTTGCCTTTGATCTTTCCCAGCATCAGAGTCTTTTCCAATGTGTTGGCTCTTTACATCAGGTGGCCAAAGTATTGGAGCTTCAGCTTCAGTATCAGTCCTTTAAAATGACTATTCAGGGTTGATTTCCTTTAGGAATAAATAGTTAGATCTCCTTGCTGTCCAAGAGACTCTCAAGAGTCTTCTCCAGCACCACAGTTCAAAAGCATCAGTTGTCCAGTGCTCAGCCTCCTTTATGGTGCAACTCTCACATCCATATTTTACTACTGGAAAACCCATAGCTTTGACTAGACAGGCAGATTTTATTTTTCTGGTCTCCAAAATCACTATGGATGGTAACTGTAGCCATGAAATTAAGAGACACTTGCTCCTCTGAAAGAAAGCTAGACAGCATATTAAAAAGAGAGACATTCCTTTGCCGACAAAGGTCCATATAGTCAAAGCTATGACTTTTTCAGTAGCCATGTAAGGATGTGAGAGTAGGATCATCAAGAAAAGATGTAACCTGTAGTTTCTCTTAGAGTAGTTCCCTGGAATCTTGTGCCCATGTAGAGTCCACAGATCCCTGGGAGAAATGTCAAAGGAAACTGGACTGAATGAAAAGCACTTTCTGAACAGCGGCACTGAATTTATGAACATGGAGAAACAGGGTAGACCCATCTGAAGCAGTAACTGCATTCAACATGAAGACAGACTCTCAGCCTGAGGAGGGCAAGGAGGTGACTCAGTGGGATAATGGGAACCAGGACCAGGAGGGCAGGCAGAGATAGTCAGCCCAGGGGCCAAGACTGCATCACCCTCAAGGGAGGACCAATGTGAAACTGAAGAGACTGGGGACAGCATTGTATTACCATTCCAAATTGGGCTGAGACTTCTAATCATATCAAAACATAATTGGAACACAAGCTGTTAGTTGCCTCCAAGGCCACAGGGCCTGAGAAAATACGTGATTCATAAAACTGATCCTTTGCTCAAGGACTGTTCTCCATATTTACAGCTCGGTATATATATGCTGGTTTTCATTCAATTAAACAATTTTCACTAAAACTGTTCCCTGAGTGAACTCTAGGGGATGATTATTTTTTTCAGTGATAAATGGCTCTGCCCACAGTTGCAAGCTAGGCAACCAATGGCCACATGACTTTCTCGGGTTTGATCACCTTGTTGGTGTATTTTACTAACTTTATTTGTTGAAAAATGACTTCAACGATAAAGTCTAAATATTCTTTATCTTGGTAGATAAAGAAATCTGTGACAGTGCCAAGAGAAATCACTAAAGTAACTATCAAGTTAACTCATACTTTCATGCTAAGGTAGATAAGACTTAACATTCACTTTATATTTCAATGTATGGTATTTGTGTAGATTTTAGTATACTTATTTAATTCTATGTTTTAATCTCCCTTCATGTAACTTCAGTACAGCTCCAGAAATAGCCACATTATCTAACCATTCTCTAAGAATGTATATAAAATTGGTTCTGAGACATTTTTTACAATATCAAACTGCCTTCAGTTCAGTTCTGTTGTCACTCAGTTGTGTCTGACTCTTTGCGACCCCATGAATCTCCGCACGCCAGGCCTCCCTGTCCATCACCAACTCCCGGAGTTCACTCAGACTCATGTCCATCGAGTCAGTGATGCCATCCAGCCATCTTATCCTCTGTTGTCCCCTTCTTCTCCTGCCCCCAATCCCTCCCAGCATCAGAGTCTTTTCCAATGAGTCAACTCTTCACATGAGGTGGCCAAAGTACTGGAGTTTCAGCTTTAGCATCATTCCTTCCAAAGAAATCCCAGGGCTGATCTCCTTCAGAATGGACTGGTTGGATCTCCTTGCAATCCAAGGGACTCTCAAGAGTCTTCTCCAACACCACAGTTCCAAAGCATCAATTCTTCGGTGCTCAGCCTTCTTCACAGTCCAACTCTCACATCCATACATGACCGCTGGAAAAACCATAGCCTTGACTAGACGGACCTTAGTCAGCAAAGTAATGTCTCTGTTTTTGAATATACTATCTAGGTTGCCCATAACTTTTCTTCCAAGGATCAAAGCCTTAGATAATCAAAAAATCAAAATCTGTTCCACAGCACAATAGTCATCAACAAAGCTCTATGTCTGTTTTTAAAATGACTACTGCTGCTGCTGCTGCTAAGTCACTTCAGTCTTGTCCAACTCTGTGCAACCCCATAGATGGTAGCCCACCAGGCTCTGAAATCCCTGGTATTCTCCAGGCAAGAACACTGGAGTGGGTAACAAAAGATTAACATGCTTTGCCAAGAAGTCTTTGATTCATCAGAAAATCAAAAAGAATTTTAGAACCTACTTTCCCATTATATATATATAGAGAAAGACATATAGACATATACTTACATACATATATATGTATACACACACACACACACACACATACATATATATATATATATATATATATATATATAAAACAAAGTTAGGGTTATGTTCATTTCTTATAAAAAATACTGAAACATTATTTTAATGCTCCTGATTTGTCTCAATACTAGAGTTCTTTTGGATAACTCATTGTTGCCCAAATACACACCAGGGTTTCTGAACCCTGAATTTTTGTTCATGATTTTCTCATCTTTATTAAATCAAATGATGCCTATCCCTAAAGGGCTCATATTAAAGACTACCTTCTCCATAAAACCATTCTTGTTTTTCCCGTGACAGGTATGATTTTCCTTCCTTTGAACCCATCTGCTATTTTATATTTGTCTCTACATTGTATTAGTCAAGCCTAGATTCAAATCTACTTCCGCACTTCAGAGCTGTTTGAAACCAGATGGTTCATTTAGCTTTCCCTGGGGACTAGTTTCTCTACCTATACAAGACCATAAAAAAATACATCCCAAGTTTTTTAAAGAATCTCCATACTATCCTCCATAGCGGCTGTCTCAATTTACACTCCCATCAATGGTGCACAAGGGTTCCCGTTTCTCCATACCCTCTCCAGCATGTCCTGTTTGTAGATTTTTTTATGATAGCCATTCTTACCATGGTGAGGTTTACCTCACTGTGCTTTTGATTTGCATTTCTCTAATAATGAGCGATGCTTAGCACTTTTCATGTTCTTATTAACCATCAATATGGCTTATTTAGGCTTATTTGGGCTTCCCCGGAGGCTCAAATGGTAAAGAATCTGCCTGCAATGTAGGATACCCAGGTTTGCTCCCTGAGTTAGGAAGATCCCCTGGAGTAGGAAATAGCAGCTCACTCCAGTGTTCTTGCCTGGAGAATTCCATGGATGGAGGAGCCTGGTAGGCTATAGTCCCTAGGGTTGCAAAGATGTCTTCTGTGAAGAAAAGTCTGTTTTGGTCTTCTGTTTTTGTTAGGGTTGTTTGTTTTTATGATATTGAGCTACATGAGATGCTTGTATATTTTGGAGATTAATCCTTTGTCAGTTGTTTCATTTGCTATTATTTTCTCCCGTTCTGAGGGTCGTCTTTCATCTTGTTTGTAGTTTCCTTTGCTGTGTAAAAGCTTTTCAGTTTAACTTGCTGTATGATGAAGGAAGCTCAAACCAGTGCTCTGCGACAACCTGGAGGGCTGGGATAGGGTAGGTGGGGTGGAAAGTGGCAGAGAGATTTAGGAGGGAGCGGATGTATGTATACTATGGCTGATTCATGTTGATGTATAGCAGAAACCAACACAATACTGAAAAGCAATCATTCTCCAATTAAAAATGAATAAACTAAAAATAATAATAATTTAAAAATACAGACCAGCAGAGTTATTCTAAGGAACCAAGAGGGAATGTCCTTGGGAACTAAAAGTGTTTGATAGCTATGCTTGATTTTCTCCGAGCTTCCTCTAATCTCACTAAAATGAAAGAGAAAGTCACTCAGTCCTGTCTGACTCTTTGCAACCACATGGACTAGTCCATGGAATTCTCCAGGTCAGAATACTGGAGTGGGTAGCCTTTCCTTTTTCCAGGGGACCGTCCCAATGCAGGGATCAAACTCAGATCTCCCACATTCCAGGAGGATTCTTTACCAGCTGAACTGCAAGGAAGGATGGATGCTATTTGATATCAGGGGCTAGACATTTAATTTTCCATTTCTCATGGTCTTACACACACTCTTTCACAAAAGATATATATATATATATATATATTTAACTGTTGGCAGTCCATGGAGTGGGAAAGAATTGGACACGACTGAGTGACTAATACTTTCACTATCTTTTAGTTTGTTGCTGTGGAAGTCACTTATTATTCTGGTTCTCAATTTCTTTTCTTCTTATGGAAGAAAAATATTGTGACTTCTCTTGCAAAACACTATTCTATCTACTGCAAGGCTGCACCCGGAGTAACCATCAATTTATATGAGTCTCTCCAAGCACATTTAATGGCCAAGGAGTAGATACCACACCCAGTCCTGACCAATTTAATTATTTCCTATCATGATTTTCCCTTAGGAAAATTTTAAAACATGAAATGAAAAATGAGAGTTCATCCTTGATTTGTTTTTGATGAAAACTATGGAAGGTTAGACTCAAAATTTGTTGTTAACCATGTTTCTGTCCTATTTAAAAAAAAAAACTAGTCATCAGTGCAGAAGAATAAAGTTAACGTACACACAGATGCAAACGTACAGTCCTGAAAATGAGAGAATCCTGCTGGCATTCTACATCTGGTGAAGCTCTTCCTAAAAGCCTGGTTAAAGGCCTGCCTTCTATATCATGTTCATTCAAGGTGGCCTCAAATCAAAAGACTCTTTATATTTCAGTAACTCTATTAATGATGCCATTCCCTGGTGGCTCAGTGGTAAAGAATCCACGTACCAATGCAGGAGATCCCTGGTCCAAAATAATCCCACATGCTGCAGAGCAACTAAGCCCACAAACCACAGCTAATGAGCCTGTGCTCTAGAGCCCAGGAGCCACAACTACTGAGCCCACACACTAGGATGACTGAAGCCTATGCACCCTAGAGTCCATGCTGGGCAACAAAAGAAGCCACTGCAATGAGAAGTCTGTGCACTGCCATGGGAGAGTAGTCCTTGCCTGAGCAACTAGAGAAAAGCCCACACAGCAACCAAGACCCAGCAGGGCCAATAAGAATAATAATAACAGCATCAGTTCAGTTCAGTTCAGTTTGCAAGCTCACTGGTGTCTGACTTTTTGCAACCTCATAGACAGCAGCATACCAGCCTTCCATGTCCATCACCAATTCCTGGAGCTTACTTAAACCTATGTCCATCGAGTCGGTGATTCCATCCATCTCATTCTCTGTTGTTCCCTTCTCCTCCTGCCTTCAATCTTTCCCAGCATCAGGGTCTTTTACAGTGAGTCAGTTCTTCACATCAGGTGCCCAAAGTATTGGAGCATCAACATCAGTCCCACCAATGAATATTCACGACTGATTTCTTTAGGATTGACTGGTTTAATCATCTTGCAGTCCAAGGGACTCTCAAGAGTCTTCTCCAACACCAAAGTTCAAAAGCATCAATTCTTCAGTGCCCAGCTTTCTTTGTAGTCCAACTCTCACATCAATACATGGCTACTGGAAAAACCACAGCTTTAACTAGATGGACCTTTTTTGTTAAAGTAATGTCTCTGCTTTTTAATATGCTGTCTAGGTTAGTCATAGCTTTTCTTCCCAGGGGCAAGCATCTTTTATTCATGGCTGAAGTCACCATCTGCAGTGATTCTAGAGCCCCCCAACATAGTCTGTCACTGTTTGCACTGTTTCCCCATCTACTTGCCATGAAGTCATGGGACCGGATGCTATGATCTTAGTTTTCCAAATGTTGAGTTTTGAGCCAGCTTTTCCCTCTCTTCTTTCACTTTCATCAATAGGCTCTTTAGTTCTTTGCTTCCTGTCATAAGGGTAGTGTCATCTGCATATCTGAGGTTACTGATATTTCTCCTGGCAGTATTGATTCAAGTCTGTGCTTGGTCCAGCCTGGCATTTCACATGATATAGTCTGCATATAAGTTAAATAAGCAGGGTGACAATATACAGCCTTGACGTACTCTTTTCCCAATTTGGAACCAGTCTGTTGTTTCATGTCTGGTTCTAACTTAATTTGCCTACAGATTTCTCAGGAGGCAGGTATGGGTGTCTCGCATTCCCATCTCTTAAAGAATGTTCCACAGTTTGTTGTGATCTACACAGTCAAAGCCCTTGGCATAATCAATAAAGCAGAAGTAGATGTTTTTCTGGCATTATTTGCTTTTTCTATGATCCGATGGATGTTGGCAATTTGATCTCTGGTTCCTCTGCCTTTTCTAAATCCATCTTGAACATCTGAAAGTTTATGGTGCATGTACTGTTCAAGCTTGGCTTCGAGAAGTTTGAGCATTACTTTGCTACAGTGTGAGATGAGTGCAATTGTGGGGTAGTTTGAACATTCTTTGGCATTTTCCTTCTTTGGGATTGGAATGAACATTGACCTTTTCCAGTCCTGTGGCCACTGTTGAGTTTTCTAAACATGCTGGCATATTGATTTTATTGACTTTAACAGCATTGTCTTTTAGGATTTGAAATAGCTCAACTGGAATTCCATCACCTCTACTAGCTTTGTTCATAGTAATGCTTCTTAAGGCCCTCTTAACTTCACACTCCAGGATGTCTGGCTCAAGGTGAGTGATCACACCATCGTGGTTATCTGGGTCATTAAGATATTTTTTGTGTAGTTCTGTGTATTCTTTCCACAATGACACCATATTCCTCCTTCAAATCCACACCCTATGAGTTATGATGAGGGAATTACACGTTCATACACTCTCACACACACACACAGACATTCTCACACACATATCCTTTGCTAACTGACACTGCTAAAACTGCAATATGTCAAATATTGACATACTTATAATCTGTATAATTAGTAAGCCATAGATATAAGTTACACAAAGGTAGAATTCCTCATCTCTGTGGAAAATGGGGATGATTAATTATATAGAGTAGTCAGATTGATAAATCACTACTGTAAAGTCTCTAGAGTCATTAAAAATCAGTAGGAAAAGAAAAGTGGCTTTTCAGGATTAGGCTTATGGAAGCAACCTAAGAATGTGCTGTGTGTGCAGTTGCTCAGTCGTGTCTGACTCTTCATGACCTCATGAATTCTAGTTCACCAGGCTCCTCTCTCCATGGGAGTTCCCAGGCAAGAATACTGGACTGGGTTGTCATTTCCTCCTCCAGGGGGTCCTCCCAACCCAAAGTCAAACTTGTGTCCTCATGATCTCCTGTACTGCAGAGAGATGATACTTTACCACTGAGATATTGGGGAAGCTCGGCAACCGTAGAAGGAGCCCATCAACTCCTATCCAGGGCTGCTAAACTAGGCAGGATTTTCAAAGTGAAGTATAGACAAAGCTATACCCTGCTGCTGCTGTTGTTGTTGTTTTTAACTTCATTCCTTTTCATTATTTTTTGTTGTTTTCATTTTGCTCCCCTGATTGGATGATTTTAATTGATCTGTTTGCAAGCTCATTGATTCTTTCTTCTGCTTGAACAAGCCTGATGTTGAAGCTCTGTGTTTAAATTTTCCATTAAGTCATAGTATTCTTCACCTCTAAAAATTCTGTTCAGGTCTGTTTTTGTTGTTTGTTTTCCATCTCTTTGTTGTACTTCTCATTTTGTTTTGTTATTTATCTGATGTCATTAAATTGTTACTCTCTGATCTCTCATGACTCTCTGAACATATCTAAAACAATCATTTTAAATTCTTACTCAGGCAATTCCTGAATCTCCATCTCTTTGGGGCCAGTTCCTGGAGGCTTACTATAGTTCTTTGGAGGATTAAAGTCCCAGGCTTTAGACAAAACCTTAAGACCCATGATGTTACAGAAACTAATTTTCTGCTATGCACAGAATCAGTGCTAAAATTAGATGATTATAAAGTAGTTTTTCTTCCATATCTGGTACACCAATTGGCACTTTCATATGCTTAGCAGACAGTTAAAGTAACATGTAAATTATGAGCATTATGTGCAGTGTTCTGGGAAGTACAGAGAACACACAGAGAGGCATTTAATTAAAATCTGTGGAATCAATAATAAAGCACTTTGAAATAAGAAATTTCTAAGATTAAACACAAAAGTCAAATAAGGAGAAAAAAAAGTACAGGGTTAGAAAAACTGAAAAACCTCAAATGATATTGATTTTGAGAAAATGTAAGAATTTCATTATGAGTAAGACCAAATTCTGAGTGTAGCTGTGAGAGATGTTAGGGAGGCAAGCAGTGCCAGAGTTACACAGAGTATTGTTAACGGCACTGGTACATATTAAGTGCTAACTTTATCTTAACTCATATTTAAGACTGTGGACTGCATGTGAAGATTTGTGTTAGAGTCAGGTAAAAATTTTAAGCCAAGAAGTGACATACGTGATCTGATATTTTAAAAAGTATCACTGTGGCCCCTTTGTGTCAGGTTGGGACTCTGACAACAAATGGTTCATAGGAGCAAGTGAAGGAGAACAGTGGTCTGATTTATAGTTGGGAGAGTTAAGACGAAACAGTGGGGAATTATTTTGTGAGCAGAATAGAAAATGTGATTGGAAGGATGTGGTGAGTGAGTGAGTAGAGAATCACAAGTGACTCCTAGGTTTCTGATTGGTGTTTGGGAGAATATGGTTGGTTCCTGATATAAGAATGGATACTCTCATTTTTATTTTGCAGAATGTTCTGGCTTATTTTAATACATTTATTATACAGATGTAGTATTTTAATACATTTATTATACAAGATATAGGATTTTTTGTCAATTGGACTGGAAACCTTTATAGTTGACCCTGGAACAACCTGAATAGGGGAACCAATCCCATCACACAGTCAAACATCAGATTATAATTTACATCCTCAGTTACACATCCATGAGTTCAACCAACTGTAGATCTTATATTTTTTAAAAATCTGTCTTTAAGTGCACTTACCCAGTTCACACTTGTGTTGTTCAAGAGTTAACAGTAATTTATAGACTTTTCAATTTAGACCAATATAATTAAAACCGATATTTGACATTATTGGACCTTCTTATCCAGGAAAATATTTTATCTCTAAATGGTATGCTATTATTTCATCTATAGTTACTTTTACTCTCTCTACAGTCTTATAGTTTTCATCATCTAGCCCATATATATGTTTCTAAGCTTATTATACCTTATATATTATAAAAGCATTTTATTAAAACAGTATTCTCTATATATTTTAACTAGAAATTATTAGCAGTTATTTTATATAACTGGCAATAACTGACAATTATTTTAACTGGCAATTATTTATTTAAAAATTTGATGATTTTGATATATTTATTTTATAAATTTGCTGGAGTAGGAAATGGCAACTGATTCCAATATTATTTCCTGGAAAATTAAATGGACAGAGGAGCCTGGTGGGCTATCGTCCATGGGGGTGCAAAGAGTCAGACATGATTGAGCACATTCACACACACATTTGTATAAGGCACAATAAACACAGAATTATTGAAAATAAATTTTAGGTGAATCTTTCTGGTTTTGTAGACAAGTGGTCATAGGGAAAAAAATAAACCTTTACAGTATGATATTCTGGCTTTTATTTCACTTTCAAATTGCATTATTTATCTCTTCTAAAAAATGTTTAAAAATCACATAACTAGCTTTTAAATAAAATTTTCTCATTTCAATGATCATATATGAGAATTTTATTGACTCAGAGTATAAAAGACATCTTAAGTAGCCTTCCATTTAAAATTAAGAAAGAATCATTCAATTGGTTAGTTTATGATAAATTTTATCAATGACTTTATAAGATCCATTTAATAGATCACATGATAAAACATGTCATCTAGTTTTATAATTTTAAACTACCACAGTTCATCTGGTATTTTTTAAAATTCAGTGCTGCATTCTATTGGCTAATATGCAATTTATAATGCTAGATTTTTTTTTTTTTTTTTCACAAAAATCACTAGTACTTTCGCGGTGAAGTGGTTAGTTTGGTGAGAAGACCATCTTTATGTTAAACTTCAGAATTACGTTGACTCTTCGTAGTAATTTGGAAAGCTTTCCATCTGTTTCTAGGTATTGAAGTTGTTAAGTTTAGTGTTTTTGCTTACATGAAGTTTTATGTCTACATGGAGGTTTAAAGCACAACCATGGAAAGTCTGACATCAGCAAGGGGGTTAGGTCTCAGAATTACTTTTCAATTTAGTTATGCACACTGAACTTTGAACTTCTAAAATAGCTGGGCGTATTGGTCTTATTTGCTTTTGGCATCTAGTGTTTAAGATATCAATTTATACAAAATCCATACAGTGCATTCACTATAGTAAACAGTATGTTGGTTCACCAAAAACACTAAAAATGGAGTTGCCACTTAATCCAGCAATCCCTCTTCTGGGCTTATATTCAGACAAAGCTATAATCTGAAAAAATGTCTGCACCCTTATGTTCACAGCAGGACTACTTACAATAGCTAAGACATGAAACATCTTAAGTGTTCATCAACACATGCATAGATAAGAAGATGTAGTATATATACGTGTGTGTGTGTGTGTATATATATATATATATATATATATATATATATAATGGAAAATTATTCAGCCTTCAGAAAAATAAAATGCCATTTGCAGAAACATGGATGGACCTAGAGATTATCATACTAAGTGAATTTCTTATGTCAGTCAGAAAAAGAAAGACAAGTATCATATTACTTATATTTGTGATCTAAATTATGATAAAAATCAACATATCTATAAAACAAAGACTCACAAATATAGTGAACAGACTTGTGTTTGTCAAAGAGAAGGGGGAATCCCGGAGGGAAGAAATGGGAATTTGGGATTAGCAGAGACAAGATAGTTTATATAGGATGGATAAACCACTTGGTTCTGTCCTCCTGTATATAGCACAGGGAGCTATATTTGATACTTCAGAATAAACCATAATGGAAAAGAATATATATTATGTGTGTGTGTGTGTATAAAACTGAATCATTTTTTTGTACATAGGAAATAAACAAAGATTTTAAATCAACTGTACTTAAATTAAGTATAATAAAATCTGGCATTTTCTTAACTACTTTTCCTACAAAATAATCATGAGCATATAGATCTGAGGGACTAGTTCTCATAGTTCGACTACATTTACAATCTAATTCTGTGATATTAGATAGGGATTATTCAGTAGACAGTATCTTTAGAGACAAGTTGCTATATGTGATCATAAGGGTAAGAACTACAAAGAATACTTATAAAATATATTTCACAAGTAATCAAGAAACCTTACCACTTTGAAGATAGTTAGGAAATTAACCTTTAAAGTAGAATACTCTTCTATTCAGGTGCATTATTATTTAATATATGCACTTTGTCCTGCTAAGAAATTTCACTTTGGGAGACTTAGAGATGCAGATTTAATCATTCCTGTAAGCTAATGATATATATCATATTTTGTGCTAATTTAATCATCTATTAAAGCCTTTACAGAAACTTTAGAACAATTTATGTAACATATTAGTTTGCTACCAAATTATAGAAAGATGAAACAGATTGCTAAAATGCAATGAGAGCAGATCAAAAAGTAGATCAAAAAGTTTGAAGGCAAAAATAGAGGTAGACTATCTTAGTTATTTTAAAGAAAATAGGGAGGCAATTACCAAGAATATATGAATTGAAGTTTTATCTTCTTTCAAAAATTCTAAGTCCATTCTTTTATTTATAAAGATGCTACTTTTCTAGTCTCTCTCTATAAAATAATAGAAAACCATGTAGTTATCTCTAAGTTGAACAGAGAGGTCTACAATAAATTCTAAAAAAGCAATTGACATTGGTCATAAAAAGACAAACTTATTGATCAGTTGTCCTATACTCAGGCTGAGCAAAACAGAATTTTCCATATTTACCAGCACTTTTCTGGGGCTTATAAATTTCAGAGATGGTATTTCATGCAATTTTCAAATGATTAATGTTCTACTAAACTGCAAGTCTTCCCTGAATCCAATCTATAATCCAGTAGAAGGTAGTTTTAAGAGAATACATGCCTAGATTTATTTTTTTTTAATTCTTTGAAATTACAGTTTTTAAAGTAAATTTTTTGTTCTTTCAGATTACACAGTACTCCATATTTCTACTGTAAAATATATTTCTGATCTTCATTATACACATTTAAAAAAATATCACTCACTTTTAAGTGTTCATTTAGAATCAACAGATTTTAATTCAACAGCCAGCCATTTGGTCCTGATGAAAATTCAGATGATATTAGAGTAAATAGAATGAATGATACTGAAATGTTTAAGACCTTTTATGTTATCATATTTAGTTAACTTACGACATTCATACTGCTAAGAGAACATAATCTAATAAAATATTTTAAAATAAAAAGTTCACTATTACTTAGCAAAATCAAGATATTTGAAATTCCATTATTACACAAAATGTTGTTCCTGTTTAGTCAGTAAGTCATGTCTGACTCTTTGTGACCCCATGAAATGTAGCACACCAGGATTCCTTTTCCTCTGTTATCACCTCTATCTTGCTCAAACTCATATTCATTGAGTTGATGATGACATCCAACAATTTCATCCTCTATGGTCCCCTTCTCCTCCTGCCTTCAGTCTTTCCCAGCATCAGGGTCTTTTCCAATGAGTCGGCCCTTCACATCAGGTGGCCAAAGTACTGGAGTTTCAGCTTCAGCATCAGTCCTTCCAATGAATATTCATAGTTGATTTCCTTTAGGATTAGCTGGTTTGATCTCCTTGCTGACCAAGGGAGTGTGTTCTTTATAAAATGCTACTGGCCTGTTCATAAGGCATGATTTCAATATATTATTTACACTCAGGATCCCTTAGTCTAGTGTTTTAACTTCTTTCTTCTAGAGTAAAATGTAAATTTCCACTTGGGCTTCCCTGGTGGCTCAGAAGTTAAAGAATCTCCCTGCAATGCAGGAGACCCAGGTTCATTATGTTCTGATATATTATAATGAAAAAAATATTTTCCAAATTCTCAAAAATTATATTTTATACATTAAAAATTTAAACAAAATATATTGGAAATATTTCAGGATTTGGGTATATTTTACTAATAAGTAATTAATCAAGTGTTCACTTCACACTGATATTTTGTTTTTCTATACATTTCAAATCAATAGTGTGGTAATTTTTTCCCCTAAAGAATGAAAAATTAAGTCCAAAGAAAAATCATCTTCATTTGTATTCTCTTCCGCAACAAGCCCACATATGGATATGCTGCTACTAATGGAATATGACATTTGAAAAATTACCTCTCACATAAAATTGTAATTTATCTCTGCAGGCCTCTGACATACATATACCACCACAGAATAATGTTGTTTAGTCATATCCTACTCTTTCTGATCCCATGGACTGGAGCCCACCAGGCTTCTCTGTCCATGGGATTTCCCAGACAAGAATACTGGAGTGGGTAGCCATTTCCTTCTCCAGGGGATCCTCCCAGCCCAGTGATCCAACCTGCCCCATTATCTCTTGAGTCTCCTGCATTGGTAGCTGGATTCTTTACCACTAGCGCCACCTGGGATTTACTTAGTGTTTCTCCATTCTTCCTTGGTGGCTCACATGGTAAAGAATTCCCGTGCAACGCAGGAGACCTGGGTTTGATTCCTGTATATTGTCAAGGCTGTATATTATCACCATGCTTATTTAACTCATATTGTGGGTTGGATGAAGCACAAGCTGGGATCAAGATTGCCAAGAGAAGTATCAATAACCTCAGATATGCAGATGATAACACCCTTATGGCAGAAAGTGAAGAAGAACTAAAGAGCCTCCTGATGAAAGTGAAAGAGGAGAGTGAAAAAGTCATTCTCTCTTTGATGACTGATTATCCTAAACTGGGTGAGTCTAGAGGATGATGACGAAAGGCACATGGTCTTGTACTTAAACCAAATCAGTGCAAACATATACATTGCATTCCTTTACTCTGCTTCCTCTTCTCTTACAGGATATTTCTCCTCTAGACTGGATGCTTAATTTTCTCCTGGATGTGTGATAAATGTCATGGTGGTTTAGCTGTTAAGTTGTATCTAGACTATTTGTGACACCACAGATTATAGCCCACCAGGCTCCTCTATCCATAGAGATTCTCCAGGCAAGTATACTGGATTGACATTTCCTTCTCCAGGGGATCTTCCTGACCCAGGGATCAAACCCGTGTCTCCTACATTGGCAGGCATATTCTTTACCATTGAGCTACCAGGGAAGCCCATGTGTGATAAATGGAGAAATCCAAATTGCAAGGCTAAAAATTCAGAGACTGTGTTCAAATACAAGCTCTAATATTTACTAGCCCTGTGGTGTGAGAAAGTTAAATTAGCTGATTTCATCTTCTGGATCAGTAAGTGGATTTAATATTGCTTTGCTGAGAAAAAAATATGGAAATATTTGAACAGGGCCTATCTATCTATGCCAAATACCTGGTAAAAATTGTTATTATGGAATATTTAATCAAATGATGGGGTGATCAAATGGTGAGGACTGGGTTAACTTGCAAACCTGAGTTGCTTAATTCTTTCACATTCCAAAGAAGGGTCTGTCTTCAGAACTGTCCCTTGGCTGGCTCCATGGATATAAAATCTGAGTCCTTGGAATATTATATATAATATGCATGCTCTGGTATACCTGAGGGCTTGGATCATGTGGTACTGATTTGACCAGATAAGTGTATCCTGACAATGTGATTAAAAAGCAGAGAAGATTTTAAAATTTAAAAAATAAAAAAACTAAAAATAAATAAAAGTGAAGGTAATAAACACTCAAAAAAAATAAAAAATAAATAAATAAATAAAAAGCAGAGATAACACTTTGCCAACAAAGATCCACATAGTCAAAGCTATGGCTTTCCCAACAGTCATGTAAGGATGTGGGAGCTGGACCACATCCAACTGAAGAAGGCTGAGCAACAAAGAATTGATGGTTTCAAACTAGTGCTGGAGAAGACTCTTGAGAGCCCCTTGGACTGCAAGGAGATCAAATCAGTAAATCCTAAAGGAAACCAACCCTGAATATTCATTAGAAGAACAGATGCTGAAGCTCCAATACTTTTGTCACCTGATGTAAAAAGCCAACTCAATGGAAAAAACCCTGATGCTGGGAAAGATTGGAGGCAGGAGAAGGGGGTGACAGAGAATGAGATGGCTGGATGGCATCACCGACTCAATGGAGATGAATTTGTGCAAACTCCAGAAGACAGTGAAGAACAGGGGTGCCTGGCGTGCTGCAGTCCCTGGGGTCACAAAGAATCAGATGTGACTTAGCGACTGAATAATAACAACAATGAAAACAACATGACTGATGCTGAATGACTGTTTTGGAGGATGTGAGGGAACAGAATGAACAGGATATGCTGACGTCAGGTATGCAAGCAGGTAAACCCACACCTGGATTCTAAACAAAACAGTTTTTATATTTCCATCTCCAAGTTATATATTTCCATCACCCTTATAGAATCTTAAGGAATGGATATGATATTTTAGAGAAAAATGTTATCCAAGAAAGATAGAATACATTTTAGTCTCCTACAGCCCTAGACTTCTTACAGAGTTACCTAAAGTGTAGGGTTTTTTCCTTAGTATAACTCTGCATTTCATAAACTATTACATACAAAATGGTAAGACCCAGAAGATCATTTATCATTTTTCTACCCCTGTTAGTATATAATAGATATGACTAGTAATATAATTTTAACACATAATTTATAGCTGAAAATAATTCCAAAAATGACAATATGTTATTTTCTTAATTAGTGGTGCTGGTTTCCCAGGTGTTGCTAGCAGTAAAGAACCTACCTGGCAATGCAGAAAACAAAAGAGACACATGTTAGATCCGTTGGCCATGAAGATCCCCTGGAGGAGTGTATGGCAACACACTCCAATATTCTTGTCTAGAGAATTCCATGGACAGAAGAACCTGGCAGGGTATAGTTCAGATGGTCTCAAAGAATCAGACATGACTGAAGCAACAGCATGCAAGCAGAGTAAAAAGAATTGATCTCATTCCTTTACACAATGTCTACTTGCTAAAAGGTTGTACATTATATTAATAATGATAGTATTAATCATTATTTAATATTATTAATCATATAAATGATATTGAGATTAGATCTATAATAAATCCTTCTTAAAGTGACTGAAGAAGACAATTCATGTGTGTTAAAGCAAGACAACAGGCCAAAATGGAGTTGCTTATGCTAAGTCCACTTCACTAAACCAAAACTCAGCTTAATTACAGTTTTGGCTCTCCCAGAAATGGAATAGTCCATCAGAAATCCCCTGATTAGCACTAGGTAGGTCATCTATGTGACAGCCCTGACGAACTTCAAAGGAAATTAACCCTGTAATAACCAACCCATTTTTAGCCAGTACAATTTTCTGATCCTTGCTTCCTTCTGGTTACAAAAATCTTTCATGTTATACAGCTCATTATAGCTCCTTTCCATCTGCTAGATGGGGTGCTGCTTTATTCCAATCTATTTTAGTGCAAATAGAATGTTTAACTTGCCTCAATTTATCTTTTAAGAAGAGACACAAACTAACTTTTTGCTCAGTTGCTTCAGTCACGTCCAGACTCTCTGTGACCTATGCACTGTAGACCACCAGGCTCCTCCTCTGTCCATGGGATTCTCCAGGCAAGAATACTGGAGTGGGTTACCATGCCCTCCTTCAGGGGATCTTCCAAACACAGGAATCAAACCTATATCTCTGGCATCTCCTGAGTTGTAGACAGTTACTTCACTGCTGGAAGCCAGTGTGAGGAATCCCACCTGTGACAAGGTCATGAGGAAGGAAGCTGACATACGCAAGGTCGTGATCAGACTTCAGGGGTCCCCCTGGAATTTCCTGAGCATGTACCCCAACAAAAAAAAACCAAAACTCTGCCGGCTTTTGTACTCTGCTTTTCCACTCTTCTGATATTCTCTGGAAAAAAGTCAACTCAGGGCTTTAGTCTTCTGCATTTGAAAGGGATTTTCAGTTAAACCCCCTCTGATAGCTCTCTAGCTTGCCTAACAGGTTCCCCAGACCTCTTATAGCTTGTGAATTGCTTACAGTCCCCCATCCTCGAGAGGCACAAAGCTTAAAAACATCTTAAAGATACAGAGCCTTTTCTAAAGAGCTAAAAATCATTTTGGTGACGGGTTTTCACTGTTGACTTAATGATTGCCGCCAGGCCTCCATATTCTTTATCTTTTAGGCACCTGGGAGGATGTTAATCAATGTAAATGGGATATGGAAAAAGATATATAGTAGTTTTGATGTTAGCAACACTAGACTTTTGAGTTAATTACTTTTCTTTTGTTATAAATCACTGTATCCTTTCACTTGTTATAAACTGCTGTATCTTTGCTATGTAAGAATGTAACTTTATTTAGTGCTTTCTGAGAATGGCACCAGACTTTGGGAAGATCAACACAAATAAGTCTTCTGGTCGACAAACCCTTATCAGAAAAAAGGCTGTAAATGTTAATTGGCCCTTTTGGCCAGAAGATGATGTAAATTACCTAAGACTTGTGTATACAATTAGGTATGCAGAGAGAAAAGCCTGGTTTTGATAAGAGTCTGGACTGCTAACGCTGCATAACTTTGTGTTACCCATTGATCTCCATGTTTTATCAAAAGTATAAAAAGCCTCTTGAACAATAAAGGATGGACCAGGTTCTCGGACTAGTCTCTCGGCCTAGTTTCTTGGGAATCTGGCTCCCCCCATGTCTCTCTCTCTCTCTTTTTCTTCCTCTCCCTCCCTCTCCTCTTTACTCTAATTTCAGGCTGAATTCCTGTCTGGAGTGGGGTGGCTCACCACGTCTACTTACTTGCCCTGGCTTTTAAGACCCGCGCGAAAGGGAGCCTAAGAAGGGGCACCCTTCGATATTCAAGTGGGCGCCGGTGGCCCAACATAGATAATGCAAGCTCCTTGTCTGGAACTTTATTGGCCTTCCCCGTAAGCCAAGTTATTCAGCCTTCTTTCTCCACTTAATTTTCCTACTACACTATTTCTTCCTAATCTAATCTTATATTAATAAATAAGTTTTCCTCGCCAATGCCGTCCCTGCTTCGAATTCCCTGGATCCACCGGGGCTGGACCCCGGCACTTTACCCACTGAGCCACCTGGGAAGCCCACTAGCACACCCAGTTCAGTTCAGTCGCTCAGTCGTGTCCGACTCTGCAACCCCATGAATCGCAGCATGCCAGGCTTTCCTGTCCATCACCAATTCCCGGAGTTCACTGACTCATGACCATTGAGTCAATGATGCCACCCAGCTATCTCATCCTCTGTTGTCCCCTTCTCCTCCTGCTCCCAACCCCTCCCAGCATCAGAGTCTTTTCCAATGAGTCAACTCTTTGCATGAGGTGGCCAAAGAGCACACTAAGACCCCCTAAACCTGTTCCCATTAGCTCATGGTATCAGAATGGGGAGAAGCAAACCCACAGATCTGCATCCTGGCTACCTTCATAAGGCATGTAACTGGCCTGTTATCAGCTGCACACAGGCCTCTGAAGGCCTAGTATCTTGAGTCGTGCAGAGGCCCTTAAGCTGCTGCTGTAAGTGACATATGCAGTCAGCAAGGGCACCAGTATAAAGATAAACACTAATTGAATAGTGTTAGAGCAGCATTTCACATACTCCCATCAAGCACAGGATATGAAGTAAGTGAAGAATAGAACCAGGAGAAATCAGGTCCTAGAGCAGAGCTGGTAGGCACTGCAAGTGGACTGTGCAGGAATATCCTGTGCACTAGCAGGAAGCCAAGAGATGCACTCCATACCATGGTTCTACTAAGAAATGGGAAGAATGGGGTCTGACTTTGCTAACTTTACTTAACATTTCATGAAGCCAGCAGTCTCTGCTACCAACAGTCTAGAGAACTGCAAAATGGGGCAGAAAGCAGGATGAAGAATAAGCAACTAGGAAGACAAAAACAGAAAGTGAATAAGAAATAAGCATGTAATTATACAGTCCAGAGCAGGCCTGGAGTTTGGGGAGTGGCTGATGGAAATACTGCCTTTCTGATCAAGAGGAACATTTACATGACCTATAAAATGTAGTTTTCTGTGTCTCCAACTTGGGCCTAAAAATTTATTTCAACAATGTTTTGAATGGCTTAATGGTATTTTATTATATATTTTTAATTGAATTACTGCTAACTTACAATATTATATTAGGCTCATAGATTACACACCATGCAGTTATTACAATATTACTGATCATATTTCCCATACTATACATTACATGCCTGTGACTTATTCATTTTACAGTTATAAAATAAATGGTAGTTTTTCATCTTTAATCTTCTTCAGCTTTTTTGGCCCAACTCAAAATTCCCATTGCCCAGGAACCGCCACTTTTTTTTTTTTCTCAACCAGTGAGTCTGTTTCTACTTAGTTATATTCATTTGTGCTCTTTCTTTGATTCCACAGATGATGAAAACATACACTATGGTCTCTGTCTGACTCATTTAACTTAGTTTAAGGCCGTCAAGGCCCATCTATGTTGTTGCCAATGGCAAGATTTCATTCTTTTTTATGGCTGAATAACACTTGTGTGTGTGTGTGTGTGTGTGTGTGTGCATGATGTCTTTTTTATCCATTCATTTGTCCGTGAACACTTAGATTGTTTCCATATATTAGCTATTGTAAATAATGCTGCAGTGAACAATGGGCTGCATATATCTTTTAAAATGAGTGATTTTGTTTCCTTTGGGTAAATATCCAGAAGTAAAATGGCTGGCTCACATGGTAGTTCTATTTTTAATATTGTGAGAAAGCTCTATACTCCTTTCCATCGTGTCTGCATCAGTTTATATTCTCACCAAGAGAGCACAAGGAGTTTCCTTTCCCCACATCCTCTCCAACATTTGTTATTTACAGATTTTTTGATGATAGCCATTTTCACAAGAGTGAGGGGATATGTCATTGTGGTTTTGATTTGCCCTTTCCTGTGGATCACTGATGTTCAGCGTCTTTTCATATGCCTATTGGTCATCTGTATGTCTTCTTTAGAAAGAAAAAGTTTACTCAGGTCCTCTGACAGTTTTTCAGGTGAACTGTTTGTTTCGATAGTGAGTTATATGAGTTGTATATATTTTTGATATTAACTCATTACCGGACTTCTCAATTTCAAATATCTTCTCTCATTCATTACCTTTTCAACTTGTTAGTGGTTTCCTTCACTGCGTACAAAATTTTTAGTTTTATGCGGTTCTATTTTTCTTTCTTTTTTTTTTTTTTCTTTTTGCTTTTGTTGTCCTTGCTAGAAGAGACAGATCCCAAATAAATTATATATATATAATATATATATATAATATTATACATACAATATAATTATATTACATTGAAAAAGACTCCTGAGAGTCTCTTGGACGACAAGGAGATCCAACCAGTTCATTCTAAAGGAAATCAGCCCTGGGTGTTCTTTTGGAAGGAATGATGCTAAAGCAGAAACTCCGGTACTTTGGCCACCTCATGCAAAGAGTTGACTCATTGGAAAAGACTCTGATGCTGGGAGGGATTGGGGGCAGGAGGAGAAGGGGACAACAGAGGATGAGATCGCTGGATGGCATCACTGACTCAATGGATGTGAGTTTGAATGAACTCCGGGAGTTGGTGATGGACAGGGAGGCCTGGCATGCTGTGATTCATGGGGTCACAAAGAGTCGGGCATGGCTGAGTGACTGAACTGAATTGAAAATATATTACATATATTGTATATACAATTATATATTATATTTTATATTATACATATATATATATATAATTTATTTGAGATCTGTCTCCTCCGGCAAGGACAACAAAAGCAAAAGTGAAAAAAAAAAAAAAAAGAACCACATTAAACTAAAAAGTTTGTATGCAGTGAAGCATATACACATATATGTATATGTACATATATATATATATATATATACATCTACTTATAGAGATATATAGCTAAAACTGATGTCAATGTACGTGCTGCCTATCTTTTCTTCCAAGATTTTCATGGTTTCAAATGTTATACTTGATTTTTTAATCCATTTTGGATTTTGTATATATTTGAGAAAATGGCCTAGTTTTACCCATTTACATGTAGCTATACTGTTTTCCTAATAACAGTTATTGAAGAGACTGTCTTTTCCCCAGTGTATAGTCTTGGTTCCTTTCCTATGGAATAGTTTAACATAGGTCTGTGGGTTTGTTTCTGGGTTCTTCATTCTGTTCCATTGATTTTTGTGTCTTTTTGTGCTAGTATCATACTGCTCTGATTACTATAGTTTTTGTTTTTGTTTTGTTTGAAGTCAGGGAGCATGATACGTCCAGCTTTGTAGTCTTTCTCAAGATGGCTTTAGCTATTTGAGGTCTTTTGTGGATTCATACAAAATTTTATCATTATTTGTTCTAATTACATGAAAAATGTCATGTGTACTTTAATAGGAATTACACTGAATCTGCAAATTGCTATGGGTAATATGGAATTTTGACACTATTAACTCTTCAATAAGCAAAGCATATCTTTCCATTTGCTTCCCTGGTGGCTCATATAGTAAAGAATCTGCCTGCAATGTAAGTGATCTGATTTCAACACCTGCGTCACAAAGACCCCCAGGAGAAGAGAACTGCAATCCATTCCAACATTCTTGCCTGGAGAATTCCATGGACAGAGGAGCCTGGCAACCTACAGTCTTTACATTTATTTGTGTTGTCCTCATATTTTGTCATCAATTTCTCATGGCTTTCAGAGTACAGGTCTTGTATTTCCTTGATTAAAAGTATCCTTAGGTATTTTCTCCCCTTTGATGCAACTGTAAATGGGATTTTCTTAATTCCTCTTCTGATAGTTTGCTAATGTACAGAAATACAACACATTTTTGTATTTTACTTTTGCATCCTGAAATTTTACTAAACACACTTATAAGTTCTAACAGTTTTTTAAAATAGAATCTTTAGGGTTTTCTATATATATAGTATCATATTATCTGCAAACAATGACTGTTTTACATCTTCCTTTCCAATTTGGATTTCTTTTATTTCTTTTTCTTATCTGAATATTGTGGTTAGGACTTCTCATACCATGCTGAAGAAAAGTGACAAGAGTAGGTATCCTTGTCTTATTCCTGATCTTAGAGGAAACGCTTTTAGCTTTCCACTGTTAACTATATGGCTAGCTATGGGTTTGCCTTATACAACACTGTAACATTTCCTGCTGGGTAGTAGTCTTGGCAGGCTGGCTAGAGTGCCAGGTGCTTTTCAACCTACTGGCTCCACATCGGCATCAGTCCTTTAGGAGCAGATTCTGGGTTTCAGATAGTCCTCAAGCTCACCTGGTTATAAACCCCAGCAGTTTCTAAAACCAGTTAAGAATGCTCACCTTCCAAGTGCTGGTCTTCAAGACTGGATGCCCAAAATGGAACTCAAACACCTGCATTCTTATGGAGAAACTCTGAGTTTGTAATATCCTCTTTCACTTGTGTGTCACCCACCAGCAGTTATGACTGTATCATATCTCTGCCCCTCTTATTCCATGTGCTTTTTTCCCCTTTATATCCTTAGTTGTAGACTAATTCTTCTCTTAGTCTTCAGGTCATTCTTAGAGTTACTCTATATTTAATTGTAGTTTTGGTGTGTGTGTGGGAGAAGATGAGCTTAGAATCCTCCTACTCTGAAATCTTTATCCTGCCTCTAGCAATGTTTATATATATATACATTAGTGTGCATTCCATAGTTTTCCTATTTCCTATATTTAAATATTGTTTTTCCAGTTTCTTTAAGCAATATATACCCGAAAACACTATAACCACCCTCAACACATACACACAAACACACTTTCTTTCTGTGGCAATAGCTTTAGGACAGCTGCCACTTCTGTGCAGAAGGGCATCAGCTGCTTTTACATAAGAGCCAAGGGTCCATAAATAGAAAGCAAATCATAGTTTTAAAATGAGAGAAGTCAAAGTAGAGTATGAAAGTGGACAATGGAAAGAGAAGGAATTGCTTGCTGTCATTGAAATCTCACTTGTAACCTGCACTTTCATTCTGTATAAATTTAATTCCAATCATTTCAATGTTCTTTATATATTTTCTGATGTATTATAATTAAATATTTTAAAACAATCTTTACTTTTTTGTGTGTTATTCACTGAAAGGTAATCAATTGTATACTCTGATTTTGCTTTTCAGAACTAATGTACTTTGAAAAACAAAACAAATCTGTTGAGTCAAACACTCAACTTTTTCTCTAATATACTTTCAAATGAATCAAAAGCATTACAATCAAAAGTTGATATTCTCAGTGTTTGTCTTTGAAGAAGAATGCTTAATGCTTTCAAACTCGTTAGAAATATCTATTTATACAGGGAATAAAATGGTCATCTTGAGCAAGTTGATTAGAAAAATCAAATTGCCATGGCCTTTCAGATACTTAAAAAGATGAATAAAACTCTTAGCCTTACTTTATTATGCCTTTTAGTACACATTTATTATTCACTAAAAGAGCAAATCTATCCATGGGCTCAAAACATCCAATAATTTTTTTTTCTGTTTATTCTGAAGACATCTGGCCTAAATGAAGGACATGGCAGCATCTTCTAAAAGAACAAAATAATTCAGCTCATTCAAACTAAACTTAAGAGCTATCTGAGAATATTCTTGCTTTCTTCATCTACCAGATGAAGTTAAAAGAGATTGGTTGATTCTAAAAATAAATATAATATATAGCTATATCTCAGGCATTGTCAAGAGCAATATACAGAGACTGATGAGCCTTCTTCTTCAAGGTTTTAATGAACCTTCTTTCTTGATTTAGTCCTAGAGTCATTTATTTCTAAGGCAATTGGTCACATCTTTCTTCTGAGAAGATAGTTTTCTGATCCTGATTCTGCCAGATTACAGAACAATATGAAATGACAATAATTCTATAATAAAGCCGGTGATGAGCTAGGTTTGCAGTCAGCTAAAAACAAGGGATAGAAAAGTTAAGTAGTATGAACTTAGTTCTATAATTTGCAATATATATTACTTTGGAGATCAAGAAGAACAAGTGAATATATAAATATGTTTCTATTTTCACATTAAAGTTTGCTGCCATCTTTTACATCACTTTATGCCTTGTGTATGCTGTATAGTATCAGATGTTCCTGGAGACCTTAATAAAAGGCTAATATTACTCACAAATGTAGAGATGGGAAATTAAAGCTTTGAAATATAATCATTCTTCACATTGCATTATTTGAGAATCATATCCACTAACTATCAAGGTGTCTACTAAACTCAGAATTAACCCAGGGCTATCTCCTGACAGAAAATCATGTGTATTATAAAACAAATGGAAACAGTATCATGAACAGTAGCAATCAGTGTATTGGAAAGTGAAGAAAGGAAAACTAAAGTGTACTGAAACCTTACAGACAATGACTGTGTCTGTTCTTGTAGAAAAATGAGGCAAAAAATACCCCTGCCATTGGCAGCTATGGTGCTAAGTGGGTCAACAATTTATTGGGCATCAATTATTGCACAATGGGATATTCTCTGCCTGTATTAATGAGGGACTAGAAACTGTTGTCACAAACAGGCTTCAAATGCTAGTTGTCCAATGTGTGTGTGTGTGTGTGTGTGTGTGTGTGTGTGTGTGTGTGCGTGCTCAGTTGCTCAGTCATCTCTGACTCTTTGTGACCCCATGGACTGTAGCCCACCAGGCTCCTTTGTCCAGTATTCTCCAGGCAAGAATACTAGAATGAATTTCCATTTCCTCCTCCAGGGGATCTTCCTGACACATGGATGGAGGAACCCAGGTCTCCTGTGTTTCCTGCATTGGCAGGCAGGTTCTTTACCATTATCACCATTTGGAAAGCCCATAGTTTAATGAATGCCAATATTTTTTCTTGTTAGCCTAACAGTTCAAAGCATGTACTGTGCTTGATGGGTGGATTTCCTTTTTATTATAATTCAGTTACTTGGGGCCATTTTATCTGTGACTCGACCATCCCTTCCAACTTCCTAGTCCTCTCTATTTCACTGGCTAAAAGGAAAAATAATTTCAGAGAACATACATACTTCCTTATGCCTCTATTCCACTAGTAAGAACCAGCTTATGACCACGAATGAATTTAACAGAGTTGGAAAATAAAACCCCAGTCAGGGAGGCCACTTCCCAATACCCCCATAATAATGTGGAAAATGAAGCATCCACATTGAATTTAACGTTGACATTGACATAAAAATATTATCTAACATAAAGCCTCTACAGATGTGGGAGCTGGACCATAAACAAGGCTGTGTGCCAAAGAACTGATTCTTTCAAACTGTGGTGCTGTTTGAGAGTCCTTTGGACTGCAAGGAGATCAAACCAGCCAATCCTAAAGGAAATCAATCCTGAATATTCATTGGAAGGACTGAACAACAGCAACAACCTATGCCCATAGTTAAATGTCCTCAACAACTGATCTAGAATACAGTCCAGGATCATACATTGTCCAGGATCACCTTTTATCTAGAAGTCCTTAGTCTATCTCTGCCAGATTTTTTTTTTTTCTCAAAAGAGAGAGAGCAGCAAGGTTTTGTCTTTTAGATGCAAACAGGGATGTTTTGGATGGAAAATTAAAAACAAAGAAGCATCTCTTTCCTGCATAACTGGAAGTTTACCAAAGTACCTCCATGCCATTGAGCTGCTAAGCAATTAGATTCACTAACAGACAAGCCAGGTAAGATAACAACTAGATAAGCATGTTGGGAAGTACTTTCAACATTTGGATGCTGAAGGTCATCAAGTACCATAGAAGGGAGAACAGAAGATTAATGTCAGCAGCTTTGAGACCAGCAAGACTGTGAGTGTGCTGATTGCACTATTTCATGTCGATTGCTTGTAATGGAGCAAGAAAGGCAGGAGACTTTAGAGATCTCAATCAGCAGAAAACAAGCAACACCAATGAAAACCCTCACCACAGCAACCATTTCCGATTAAATTGCTTGTTATCTTCACAAAGCAACCCTCCATGTGTCGTTTATTTATATCTTTGTTGCTACCCTGAGAACAATGCTCCACTTTTTATCAGTTCTTGGGGAACCATTTTTCCTAAACAGCAATCAGTGTTTCCCCCAATCTCAGCACCAGATCCAGCACCCACAAGTGCCAAGGGCTCTGGGAGATACTCACCCATCATCACATCAACGAATTATCTCAAGACATTAGCCTAAATCATCTAAAGCTTATCCAAACCTCATACCTGAACATGAACCATTTAAGAGGGAAGAGGAAATTCAAATTACTACAAATGGTTCTACATTCTATTTAGAAACTTGTTGAGTATCAAACAGCCAAAGTTTGATATAGTTTCATAAGTTGATATTGGTACCCATGTTAGTGAACAAAAATGTTTCAATAAGGGAGCCTTGCTTATTTAGGAAGAAAACAGCCTCTCAGATACAAAAAGCAAAATGGTAGTTAGGAGATGAAGATAGATAGGCATTTTATTTTAAATACATAACTCTGATCTTCATTGTCCAAGTTGAGAACTGACCCCACACACTGAAACCAGCAAATTAAAGAAAGAAAGAATACACGTCTCCCTCTAGGACTGAACTAACAAATTCTAATGATCAAATGGGCTCCCAGATGGCTCAGTGGTACAGAATCTACCTGCCAAAGTAAAAGACACAGGTTCATTCCCTGGGTTGGGAAAATTCCCTGAGGGAGGAAATGGCTACCAACTCCAGTATTTTTGCCTGGGAAATTCCATGGACAGAGGAGCCTGGTGGGCTACAGTCCATGGGGTCACAAAAGAGTCAGACACATCTTAACAACTAAACAACAGCAATGATCATGTAGTGACCTATCATTGAACAAACGCAACTGCATCATCTCTCTGCAAGTCATGGGTTAGCATAAGGGCATTTGTGCAAATACAAGGCTCTGTTTAATTATAGGTATTTTGAAGGTAGCGTTTTTTTTTTTCAATATTAAATTCTACAGGAAAAATGACAGAAAGAAATTTTCTTATGCTCTTCCTCCAGGTGTACAATTTCTAACATCAATATTGACTGGCTGCTGTGGTTTCCGTAACTGATACAAAATCAGCAATAAATTTACTGTTGGTTTCCCAAGGACGAGGAAGTCTTCGGATAACCACCAGGCATCTACTTCCACAGCGCATTCTGTGAATTTACAGAAAACATCTAAATTTTTGTTTTACTCAGTGAATTTTCACACACAATATTCTCATTCTCTGCCAGCAAAATATACTACACACACACACACACACACACACACACACACACACACACACAGTATCCTCCTTGGATGGCTCAATGCCAGTGTACACGTAAGAAGTTACAAACACAAAATTCCAACATCTGAATGAACTAGGAAATACTACAAAAGCCTCTGTTAGGGACATAGCAACTGATATTATTAATAAAATTGGCCTAGAAACATTTACTTTCTGAAATGAGCTATCAATTTTACATATCATTTTAACAAATTATGCATTATATATGTTAATGTTTCATAAACTATTATATTTTAATTTGAGCATGAATTCACTATTCCTTATGACATGATTCCTACCATCTTAAAGCAGTATCAAGTCCCAGACAGTATTTCTTAAGTTCTCCTATCAAATTCCTCAGTGCTGGAGTTTGTAAAGAAATTGAAACATAGCTGTGTGCTGATCAACTGGTTTAAATCTCCCTTTACAAGAATATATCTTGATCTACAATGCCCAGAAATTAATCAAAAACTTATTTGGTGTATTATTTGTCAATCTTTTTCTTCATAGTAATGTTAAAGTTTTTAGTTTCTTGTTTTAACCCGTTTGTATTTTATTGGAATATTACTTTTACAATGGATTTTACATTAAGCTGTTTTCTGTTTAGAAGTATAATTCTTCACATTTTAGACTCATTTTAGTCTATCTTAGATCAGTTTGAGATTTTATGTGTCTGCTAGCATTATTAATAGTAAGCCACAATTCTGTTAAATATCTTAAGTCTAGCAGAAGTTCAAACTTAATTCAGTTTCTGCTCAAAAAACCCATCCTTTACAACTTAGAGTTACTATTGCCAAAGTGTCTGAGAGTGGTTGTTAAATCAAGTTTAATAGGTATTTCATCAAGATGTCCATTTTGGAGCACATCAAAAAAAATGTTGTATGGAAGATCTGAATTGGCTAGTGAACAATGTTGTGATTGTTTCAGATGAACAGCAAAGAGACTCAGTCATACATAAACACATATCCATTCTCCCCCAAACTTCCTTACTATCTAGGCTACCACATAACATTGAGCAGAATTTCCTGTGCTCCACAGTAGGTCCTTGTTGGTTATTCATTTTAAGTATAGTAGTATATATTTTTATAACTAATAAGTGGTAGGGAAGCCAGCCAGCAGAGACACTGCTTTCCAAAATTCCTCAGGGAAGAAATCTTATAGGAGTTTGTGGCCCAAGCCACTCTGAGGACTCATAGCAGAGGTTCTTGAAAAAGGGTGCACAGAATTTTAAGGGTCCTGGCAGGAATATTTTCTCTATAATATGAGATGGGTCACCATAATCATGGGAAAAAAAAAAGAGAGGGGGGTGGTCCTTGCATTTTTAGGAGAAAGTTATCTCTTGGTAATGTGTGTTTTTTTTTAAGTCAAGATCACACAGACTTTTCCAAGTGGATTGAATGGAAACAGAGAAAAACAATACAATAAAAGGATTTAAGACAGTTCAAAAAAAATTGTAGGACTTGAACTACAATAGAGTGAGAAACAAGAGAATAAATGGTTAGCTAGAAGGATATTCATGGCAAATTACACTTTCCCACACAAAAGTTATTAGCATTCAAGTGAGGATTAATTCATGAGTAAAAGCATTCAGAAAAAATAGGAGCACTGCAATATGTAAGGCAAATGCTAACAAGTATGAAAGGGGAAATTAACAATAACACAATAATAGCGTGAGACTTTAATACCCCACTCACAACTATGGATAGATCAACTAAACAGAAAATTAACAAGGAAACACAAACTTTAAATGATACAATAGACCAGTTAGACCTAATTGATATCTATAGGACATTTCACCCTAAAACAATGAATTTCACTTTTTCCTTAAGTGCACATGGAACTTTCTCCAGGATAGATCACATCCTGGGCCCTAAATCTAGCCTTGGTAAATACAAAAAATTGAAATCATTTCAAGCTTCTTTTCTGATCACAGTGCGTTAAGATTAGATGTCAATTACAGGAAAAAAAATATTAAAAATACAAACATATGGAGGCTAAACAACACACTTCTGAATAACCAACAAATCAAAGAAGAACTCAAAATATGCATAAAAATAAATGAAAATGAGAATACAACAACTCAAAACCTATGGGATTCAATAAAAACAATGCTCAGGTGAAGGTTCATAGCAATACAAGCTTACCTCAAGAAACAAGAGAAAAATCAAATAAATAACCTAACTTTACACCTAAATCAACTAGAAAAAGAAAAAAATGAAGAAACCCTGGGTTAGTAGAAGGAAAGAAATCATAAAAATTAGGGTAGAAATCAATCAAAAGGCAACAAAGCAGACTATAGCAAAAATCAACAAAACTAAACGCTGGTTCTTTGAGAAGATAAATAAAATAGACAAACCATTAGCCAGATTCATCAAGAAAAAAAAGGGAGAAGAATCAAATCAACAAAATTAGAAATGAAAATGGAGAAATCACAACAGACAACACAGAAATACAAAGGATCATAGAAACTATTATCAGCAACTATATGACAAGTAAATGGACAACTTGACAGAAATGGATGAATTCTTATAAAATGGTATAATCTTCCCTAAATGAACCAGGAAGAAATAGAAAATCTTAACAGATCCACCCCAAGCATGGAAATCAAACCTGTAATCAAAAATCTTCCAACAAACAAAGCCCAAGACCTGATGCCTTCACAGCTGAATTATAACAAAAATTTAGAGAAGAACTAACACCTATCCTACTCAAACTCTTCCAGAAAATTTCAGAGGAAGGTAATCTGCCAAACTCATTCTCTGAGGCCACCATCACCCTAATACCAAAACCAGACAAAGATGCCACAAAAAAATAAAACTACAGGCCAATATCACTGATAAACATAGATGCAAAAATCCTCAACAAAATGCTAGGAAATAGAATCCAACAACATATTAAAAAGATCATACATCATGACCAAGTGGGCTTTATCCTAGGGATGCAAGGATTCTTCAATAAACACAAATCAATGTGATATATCACATTAACAAACTGAAAGATAAAAATGATATGATTATCTCAATCATAGATGCAGAGAAAGCCTTTGACAAAATTCAACACCCATTTATGATAAAAACCCTCCAGAAAGCAGGCACAGAGGTAACATACGTCAAAATAATAAAAGCCATATATGATAAACCCACAGCAAACATTATTCTCAATGGTGAAAAATTAAAAGCATTTCCCCTAAAGTCAGGAATGAGACAAGGGTGTCAACTTTCACCACTACTATTCAATATAGTTTTGGAAGTTTTAGCCTCAGCAATCAGAGAAGAAAAGGAAATAAAGAATCCACATTGGAAAAGAAGAGGTAAAACTTCACTGTTTGCAGATGACACAATCCTTTACATAGACTCTACCAGAAAGTTCAGTTCAGTTCAGTTCAGTCACACAGTCCTGTCTGACTCTTTGCAACCCCATGAACTGCAGCACGCCAGGCCTCCCTGTCCATTACCAACTCCCGGAGTTCACTCAGACTGAAGTCACTCAGATTTCATCGAGTCAGTGATGCCATCCAGCCATCTCATCTTCTGTCATCCCCTTCTCCTCCAGCCCCCAATCCCTCCCAGCATCAAAGTCTTTCCCAATGAGTCAACTCTTCGCATGAGGTGGCCAAAGTACTGGAGTTTCAGCTTTAGCATCATTCCTTCCAAAGAAATCCCAGGGCTGATCTCCTTCAGAATGGACTGGTTGGATCTCCTTGCAGTCCAAGGGACTCTCAAGAGTCTTCTCCAACACCACAGTTCAAAAGCATCAATTCTTTGGTACTCAGCTTTCTTCACAGTCCAACTCTCACATCCATACATGACCATGGAAAAACAATAGCCTTGACTAGACGGACCTTAGTCGGCAAAGTAATGTCTCTGCTTTTGAATATGCTATCTAGGTTGGTCATAACTTTTCTTCCAAGGAGTAAGCGTCTTTTAATTTCATGGCTGCAGTCACCATCTGTAGTGATTTTGGAGCCCCCCAAAATAAAATTTGACACTGTTTCCACTGTTTCCCCATCTATTCCCCATCTATTTCCCATGAAGTAATGGGACCGGATGCCATGATCTTCGTTTTCTGAATGTTGAGCTTTAAGTCAACTTTTTCACTCTCCTCTTTCACTTTCATCAAGAGGCTTTTTAGCTCCTCTTCACTTTCTGCCATAAGGGTGGTGTCATCTGTATATCTGAGGTTATTGATATTTCCCCCTACAATCTTGATTCCAGCTTGTGCTTCTTCCAGTCCAGCATTTCTCATGATGTACTCTGAATATTAGTTAAATAAGCAGGGTGACAATATACAGCCTTGACGTACTCCTTTTCCTATTTGGAACCAGTCTGTTGTTCCATGTCCAGTTCTAACTGTTGCTTCCTGACTTGCACATAGGTTTCTCAAGAGGCAGGTCAGGTGGTCTGGTATTCTCATCTCTTGAAGAATTTTTCACAGTTTATTGTGATCCACATAGTCAAAGGCTTTGGCATAGTCAATAAAGCAGAAATAAATGTTTTTCTGGAACTCTCTTGCTTTTCCATGATCCAGCAGATGTTGGCAATTTGATCTCTGGTTCCTCTGCCTTTTCTAAAACCAGCTTGAACATCAGGAAGTTCACAGTTCACGTATTGCTGAAGCCTGGCTTGGAGAAGTTTGAGCATTACTTTACTAGCATGTGAGATGAGTGCAAATGCGTGGTAGTTTGAGCATTCTTCAGCAATGCCTTTCTTTGGGACTGGAATGAAAACTGACCTTCTCCAGTCCTGTGGCCACTGCTGAGTTTTCCAAATTTGCTGGCATATTGAGGGCAGCACTTTCACAGCATCATCTTTCAGAATTTGAAATAGCTCAACTGGAATTCCATCACCTCCACTAGCTTTGTTCATAGTCATGCTTTCTAAGGCCCACTTGACTTCACATTCCAGGATGTCTGGCTCTAGATTAGTGATCACATCATCATGATTATCTGGGTTCATGAAGATCTTTTTTTGTACAGTTCTTCCTTGTATTCTTACCACCTCTTCTTCATATCTTCTGCTTCTGTCAGGTCCCTACCATTTCTGTCCTTTATCGAGCCCATCTTTGCATGAAATGTTCCCTTGGTACCTCTAATTTTCTTGAAGGGATCTCTAGTCTTTCCCATTCTGTTCTTTTCCTCTATTTCTTTGCACTGATCACTAAAGAAGGCTTTCTTATCTCTTCTTGGTATTCTTTGGAACTCTGCATTCAGATGCTTATAACTTTCCTTTTCTCCTTTGTTTTTCGCTTCTCTTCTTTTCACAGCTAATCAATGAATATAGTAAAATCCCGGAATATAAAATTAACACACAGAAATCCCTTGCATTCGTATATACTAACAGTGAGAAGACAGAAAATGAAATTAAGGAAACAATTCCATTCACCATTGCAACAAAAAGAATAAAATACTCAGGAATAAATCTACCTAAAGAAACAAAAGACCTATATATAGAAAACTATAAAACACTGATGAAAGAAATCAAAGATGACACAAATAGATGCAGAAATATACCATGTTCATGGATCAGAAGAACCAAAATAGTGAAAATGAGTATACTACCCAAAGCAATCTATAGATTCAATGCAATCCCTATCATGCTATAAATGGTATTTTTCAGAGAACTAGAACAAATAATTTCATAATTTTCACGGAAATACAAAAAAAAAAAAAAAACTCAAATATCCAAAGCAATCTTGAGAACAAAGAATGGAACTGGAGGAATCAACCTGCCTGTCTTCAGACTGTACCACAGAGCTGCAGTCATCAAGACAGTATGGTACTGGCACAAAGACAGAAACATAGATTGATCTAACAAAATAGAAAGCCCAGAGATAAATACGCACACCTATGGACAACTGATCTTTGACAGGGGAGGCAAGAATATACAAGGGTGAAAAGATAATCTCATTAACAACTGCTGCTGGGAAAACTGGTCAACTACTTGTAAAAAAAATGAAACTAGAACACTTTATCGGAGAAGGCAATGGCACCCCACTCCAGTACTCTTGCCTGGCAAATCCCATGGACGGAGGAGCCTGGTGGGCTGCCATCCATTGGGTCGTGACAAGTCAGACATGACTGAGCAACTTCACTTTCACGTTTCACTTTCATGCATTGGGGAAGGAAATGGCAACCCGCTCCAGTGTTCTTGCCTGGAGAATCCCAGGGACAGGGCAGCCTGGTGGGCTGCCGTCTATGGGGTCGCACAGAGTCAGACATGACTGAAGTGACTTAGCAGCAGCAGCAGAACACTTTACAATACCATACACAATATACTCAAAATGGATTAAAGATCTAAATGTAAGACCAAAAACCACAAAACTCCTAGAGGAAATCACAGACAAAACACTCTCCGACATAAATCACAGCAGGATTCTCTATGACCCACCCCCCAGAGTAATGGAAATAAAAGCAAAAATAAATAAATGTGACCTAATTAAGTTTAAAAGCTTTTGCACAATGAAGGAAACTATAAGAAAGGTGAAAAGACAACCTTCAGAATGGGAGAAAATAATAGCAAATGAAGCAACTGACAAAGAATTAATCTCAAAAATATACAATCAACTCATGCTGTTTAATACTAGAAAAATAAACAACCCAATCAAAAAATGGGCCAAAGAACTAAATAGACATTTCTCCAAAGAAGACATGCAGATGGCTAACAAACATATGAAAAGATGGTCAACATCACTCATTATCAGAGAAATGCAAATCAAACCACAATGAGGTACCATCTCATGCAGGTCAGAATGGTGGTTATCAAAAAGTCTATATACGATGAAAGATGGAGAGGGTGTGGAGAAAACGGACCCCTCTTACACTGTTGGTGGGAATGCAAACTAGTACAGCCACTATGGAGAACAGTGTGGAGATTCTTTAAAAACTGTAAATAGAACTGCTATATGATCCAGTAATCCCACTGCTTGGCATCCACACTGAGGAAAACAGAATTGAAAGAGACAAGTGTATCCCAATGTTCATCTCAGCACGGTTTATGACAGCCAGAACATAGAAGCAACCTAGATGTCCATTGGCAGATGAATGGATAAGAAAGCTGTGATACATATAAACAATGGAAAAGAATGCATTTGAATCCGTTCTAATGAGGTGGATGAAACTGGAGTCTATTATACAGAGTGAAGTAAGTCAGAAAGAAAGCCACCAATACAGTATATTAATGCATATACATGGAATTTAGAAAGATGGTAACAACGACCCTATATGCAAGACAGCAAAAGACACACAGATGTAAATAACAAAATTTTGGACTCTGTGGGAGAAGGCAAGGGTGGGATGATTTGAGAGAATAGCATTGAAACATGTATATTATCATATGTGAAACAGACCGCCAGTCCAGGTTCGATGTATGAGATGGGTCCTTAGGGACAGTGCACTGTAATGACCCTGAGGGATGGGATGGAGAGGGAGGTGGGAGTGGGGTTCAGGGTGGAGGACACATGCACACCCATGGCTGATCAATGTCAATGTATGGCAAAATAATCACAATATTATAAAGTGATTAGCCTTCAATTAAAATAAATTAATTAATTAATATGGAATTTAGGAAGATGGCAATGACGACCCAGTATGCAAGACAGGAAAAAAGACACAGATGTGTACAACGGACTTTTGGACTCAGAGGGAGAGGGAGAGGGTGGGATGATTTGGGAGAATGGCATTCTAACATGTATACTATCGTGTAAGAATTGAATCGCCAGTCTATGTCTGACGCAGGGTGCAGCATGCTTGGGGCTGGTGCATGGGGATGACCCAGAGAGATGTTGTGCGGAGGGAGGTGGGAGGGGGGTTCATGTTTGGGAACGCATGTAAGAATTAAAGATTTTAAAATTTAAAAAAATAGTTCTTTGGCCCATTTTTTGATTGGGTCGTTTATTTTTCTGGAATTGAGCTGCAGAAGTTGCTTGTATATTTTTGAGATTAGTTGTTTGTCAGTTGCTTCATTTGCTATTATTTTCTCCCATTCAGAAGGCTGTCTTTTCACCTTGCTTATATTTTCCTTTGTTGTGCAGAAGCTTTTAATTTTAATTAGATCCCATTTGTTTATTTTTGCGTTTATTTCCAGAATTCTGGGAGGTGGATCATAGAGGATCCTGCTGTGATTTATGTCTGAGAGTGTTTTGCCTATGTTCTCCTCTAGGAGTTTTATAGTTTCTGATCTTACATTTAGATCTTTAATCCATTTTGAGTTTATTTTTGTGTGCGGTGTTAGGAAGTGATCTAGTTTCATTCTTTTACAAGTGGTTGACCAGTTTTCCCAGCACCACTTGTTAAAGAGATTGTCTTTACTCCATTGTATATTCTTGCCTCCTTTGTCAAAGATAAGGTGTCCATATGTGTGTGGATTTATCTCTAGGCTTTCTATTTTGTTCCATTGATCTATATGTCTGTCTTCGTGCCAGTACCATACTGTCTTGATGACTGTGGCTTTGTAGTAGAGCCTGAAGTCAGGCAAGTTGATTCCTCCAGTTCCATTCTTCTTTCTCAAGATTGCTTTGGCTATTCGAGGTTTTTTGTATTTCCATACAAATCTTGAAATTATTTGTTCGACATACAGATGGCTAACAACACATGAAAAGATGCTCAACATCACTCATTATTAGAGAAATGCAAATCAAAACCACAATGAGGTACCACTTCACACCAGTCAGAATGGCTGCGATCCAAAAATCTGCAAGCAATAAATGCTGGAGAGGGTGTGGAGAAAAGGGAACCCTCCTACACTGTTGGTGGGAATGCAAACTAGTACAGCCACTATGGAGAACAGTGTGGAGATTCCTTAAAAAACTGGAAACAGAACTGCCTTATGACGCAGCAATCCCACAGCTGGGCATACACACCGAGGAAACCAGAATTGAAAGAGACACATGTACCCCAATGTTCATCGCAGCACTGTTTATAATAGCCAGGACATGGAAACAACCTAGATGTCCATCAGCAGATGAATGGATAAGAAAGCTGTGGTACATATACACAATGGAGTATTACTCAGCCGTTAAAAAGAATTCATTTGAATCAGTTCTGATGAGATGGATGAAACTGGAGCCAATTATACAGAGTGAAGTAAGCCAGAAAGAAAAACACCAATACAGTATACTAACACATATATATGGAATTTAGGAAGATGGCAATGACAACCCTGTATGCAAGACAGGGAAAGAGACACAGATGTGTATAATGGACTTTTGGACTCAGAGGGAGAGGGAGAGGGTGGGATGATTTGGGAGAATGACAGTCTAACATGTATACTATCATGTAAGAATTGAATCGCCAGTCTATGTCTGACGCAGGATACAGCATGCTTGGGGCTGGTGCATGGGGATGACCCGGAGGGATGTTGTGGGGAGGGAGGTGGGAGGGGTGTTCATGTCCGGGAACGCATGTAAGAATTAAAGATTTTAAAATTTAAAAAATAAAAAACTAAAAAAAAAAGAAATATAAAAAAATAAAATTTAAAAAATAAAAAACTATATAAAAAATAAATAAATAAAAAAATTTTTTTAAGAGGGAGATGGAGTACCTTATCCCTAAGACTTGAATTATGAGGCTGAGTAGTCTGGGGGTTTAGTCTATGGATCTAGCTGTGTCACACAGAGACATAAGCTTTCAGGTGAGAAAAGTGCCCACGGTTTCTTTAATATATTTATTTGTGGGTGTGTGATGGGGGACTCACACAGCCTTGAAGTATGGAGTCCAGGTCTGAAACCAGTGCTATTTCTGATCACATTTCCTTTCACAACTTTACCTTTAACAGTCAAGATAAAGTCACTCAGTCATTGTGAAAAATAGAATTAGATATTGCCTGTAATAGGGTCTCTAAATAAAATTTGTTTGTAACTCTTATAGCATATATTTTACACCAGGCAGCTAGTTACTTTGTGTGCCATGTGGTTAAACAGGACAGAAAAAAGCTTACTGCCATCAAAATAAATATCCCTGGCTGGCAGAACTGCAGTAATTTACCTAGCCTAAGGTCATTCTAAAGCAGTTTAAATGCATCATTAATCCACAATCCTCTAAAACACTAAAATACTTAAATAAATTACAATAGAGGAGGATGAGCCTGAAAAGAGGAAAAACTGTCAAGATATGACACATTTAAATGCTGCCAAAAAAAAAAAGTCTCTGAGACTCATGAATAAATTATTGCTAAAATGAAAGACTTGATAAAGAGCCTAAAGGACATGATACATCCAGTTTTATTTGGTCAAGAAATATTCATAAAACGAATCTGGATTTCACCCTTCTGCATGTACATTCTCATCACTTAGATTTAACCTTGCTAACTCAAAATTTTCAGGTTCCTTTTCATTACTTCCTTTTTCTTATTCCAGTCTTTATTCTCTTTATTGCAGTCTTTTTATTACTAACAATTGGTAGGATCCATCAAACGTGTGTGTGTGTGTGTGTGTGTGTGTGTGTGTGTGTGTGTGTTGGAAGTTCAGTGGCATGGGTGGGGTTGTTGTTGTTCTTTAGTCATTTAGTTGTTAAGTGTATCTGACTCTTTTGTGACCCCATGACTATAGCCTGTAAGGCTTCTCCAGCCATGTAATTTTCCAGGCAAGTATACTGGATAGGGCTGTCATTTCCTACTCCAGGGAATCTTCCTGACCCAGGGCTTGAACTCCTGCATCTCCTGCATTGGCAGGCAGATTCTTTACCATTGGTGCCTCCTTGGAAGTTCTTGATCTTGTAAGGAGCCAAGATGATGCTTAGATCTGGATTGTATAAACTGACAATAATATGTCATTTGATGTCCAGCCCTCTGTCTCAAAACATTATTACCTGTGCCTGGACTTCTAACAGGGAAAGTGGTTCTCAGAATTTTCTGAGACAGGCTTCCCAGGTTATAATCCTCAAATATTGCTTGAGTAAAATTTTCCATCAATTTCTTAGATCAATTGATTATTTTTTCAGTGACACAGTGTGGGCCTCCTCACCCTGTGTGGGCTCTAACTCTTCACTCTGGACCTCAAAATGGATGCTAACCAACCATGCCAGGTCCCACCAACACCTAGGTACTTGTATTGTTTGGGAAGGGAAAGAGGAAAGGAAGGAAATGCTTGCTAGGATTTTAAAGAAACAATAAACATGTTCTATTTTTGCTC
Organism: Ovis aries; assembly: GCF_016772045.2. Taxonomy (NCBI): domain Eukaryota; kingdom Metazoa; phylum Chordata; class Mammalia; order Artiodactyla; family Bovidae; genus Ovis; species Ovis aries. The sequence goes on from NC_056055.1 coordinate 109,107,101, forward strand.
TTTTTACTATGATTTAACCTCAGTAAATTTTAAAGGTATGTGAAGTGAAGTGAAAGTCTCTCAGTTATGTCCAATACTTAGTGATTCCATGGACTATACAGTCCACAGGATTCTCAGACCAGGATACTGTACTGGGTGGCCTTTCCCTTCTTCACGGGACCTTCCCAACCCAGGGATCAAACCCAGGTCTTCTGCATTGCAGGCAGATTCTTTACCAACTGAGCCACCAGGGAAGAGCTTTAAAGGTATAATAGTATGTAATAAGTGACAGGAATCCTGGAGCAATGCAATCTGATTATGTTGCTTTCTGGATGTGTCATAAAGAATTTAACAGGTCTTTACTCCCAGTTTCTCTAAATCTTTGATCTTGCTCAAGTGATGAAATAAATGCATATCATTAGATTTACTTTGTAATTCATGATGAGTCCGGAGGGCATTTCTACCTAGGTAACTTGAGGTACCTGAGGTTTTTTTGTTTTGTTTTGTTTTGTTTTAAATTGATTTGGCTAAATGAAGTCTTAGTTATGATAGGCAGGATCTCCCCCCCTCCTTTGGTTGTGGCACTGAGGCATGTCACTTTGTTTGTTTAATCTATACACTGAGCATATCTTGAGATATTCTGGGCTGGAAGAGTTACAAGCTGGAATCAAGACAGGTGAGAGAAACATCAACAACCTCAGATATGCAGATGATAACAATCTAATGGCAGAGCCTCTTGATGAGGGGGAAAGGAGATAGTGAAAGAGCTGGCTTAAAACAAAACAAAACAAAAAACTAAGATCATGGCATCTGGTCCCATTAGTAGTAGTGTTAGTCACTCAGTCATGTCCAACTCTGCGACCCCATGAACTGTAGCCCTCCAGGCTCCAGCTAAGAATACTGGAGTAGTTTGCCATTCCCTTCTCCAGAGGATCTTCCTGACCCAAGGATTGAACCCGGGTCTCCTGCATTGTAGGCAGAGTTTTATCGTCTGAGCTACAGGGAAGGTCTGGCCCCATTACCTCATGGCAAATAGAGGGGGGAAAGGTGGAAGTAGTGACAGATTTCCTCTTTTGGACTCTAAAATCACTGTGGGTGGTGACTGCAGCCATGAAACCACAAGATGTTTGCTTCTTGGCAGAAAAGCTATGAGAAATCTAGATGTTGTATTGAAAAGCAGAGACATTACTCTGCCAATAAAGGCTCATATAGTTAAGGCTATGGTCTTCCCAGTGGTCATGTACGTTGTAAGAGCTAGACTATAAAGAAGGTGGAGCACCAAAAAATTGATGCTTTTGGACTGTGGTGTTGAAGAAGACTCCTGAGAGTCCAAAGGACAGCAAGGAGTTCAAATCAGTCAATCTTACGGGAAATCAACCCTGAATACTCATTGGAAGGACTGATGCTGAAGCTGAAGCTCCAGTATTTTGGTCACCTGGTGTGAACAGCTGAATCACTGGAAAATTCCCTGATGCTGTTAAAGATTGAGAGCAGAAGGAGAAGAGGGTGTCAGAGGATGACATGGTTGGATGGGATCACTGATGTAATGGACATGAACTTGGGCAAACTTCGGGAGATGGTGAAGGATAGGGAGGCCTGGAGTGCTGCAATCCATGGGGTCACAAAGAGCTGGATATGACTAGGAGACTGAACAACAACCACAACAGCAACAACTGAGTCATGTGGGATCTAGTTTCCTGACCAGGGATCAAACCTAGGCTCCTGCTTGGGGATCTCAGAGTCTTAGCCACTGGACCACTAGGGAGGCCCCAGATGGCTTTAGTTTAAATAATGAGGCGGCTCAGGAAGGGTACTGACAGTGTGGAAAAAAAAAGCCCCGGGACTAGACAGAGGCTCTGAGACCACTGCCCTCAGCCTGACCTCTGGAGAGGGAGCGGGGCTAGGATTGAGTTCTTGTCTTGAGTGTGGCCTGGGGGCCAATGTCTCAACGGCCATGCTGTCAATGAACCCAACACAACCTCTGGACACAATGCTTGGGGAGCCTCCTTAGTCGGAGATACTATACACATCGCAAGGCCACAAGGATGACGAGTCCCACTTCTGGGGTTGGAGAGTGGAAGTTATGTTTTGGGGATCCTCCCAGGCCTTGCACTGTGTATCTCTTCCTCTGGCCAGTTCTGATTTGTTTACTTTTGCTATAATGAAAGTGCAACCTTAAGTGAAGCTCTTTTTTGAGTGCTGTAAGACTTACAAGCAAATTAATGAAACTTAGGGGATAGTCAGCTGGCCAGAAGTATGGTGTCCTGGGGACCCCAGATCTTGCAGTTGCCGCATTTTGACGTGAGAACAGTCTTGTGGGGGGCTGCACTGTGCCTTGTCTATGGAATGTGGCCTGTCTCTGGGGAGTTGGTGTCAGACGTCACTGCACTGATAACTGGGAAAACTTTATAGAGTTTGCTTTTGTGACCCCATGGACCGTTTCCAAAGACTAGAATAGGTACATTAGATTTCCACATCTCTTTAATATCTTAAATATCTTCTAAAAAATAAGCAATTATAGAAAGAAAACTATTGTGACTGGTTCTTAACCAATCGTTTCACTGTCACTGTTGCCCCAAAGTTCATAAGTTCATTTCCAAGTTGGTGAAAACTGGACATGACTGACAGGGCAGAATCAGAAGGATGAGTGAATTATTCCCAAAAATATAGGATATAAAATCAGAAGAAATAATTAGTTAATCTCACAAAATTAAAATATACATTTCCATAAAGCACTTTTGTCAAGTCAGAGCTCTGCTATAACTGATACCAAGGTCTCTATCTCAGCCTCCACCCAGTGGAGGCAATACTAGATGACAAAGGGTATAAAAGAAGGAAATTCTTATTCTTATTACTTTATTATTTTGTGACACGACATGGATAAATGCTGAATCTACCCTTCTCTTCAGTTCCATATATTATTTAAATCAAATGAATACACAAATTGCGGTCAGTATTCCTCCTCCTCCTTCTCCTATCAACTGATGGCAAATGACATTGCAAAAATTTTCCAGTTTTTCTTTAAATCTTTTTTCAACAAACCAGTTATGTTTATTATTCTATTTTCTATGGTTATTTTAAAATGAGAAAAGTAATGATATGGCTGAAACATTGCCTTTAAAATGACAAGATATCTTATGAAATTTACTTAACCATTAGTTGGTAATTATGGACATACACTGGTAAAAATGTAGAATAATAATTTAAATGATTATTAATTCAATACAAAAATTTTGTTTTCTCACTATGTTACAGTGAATACATGCGGGTGTGCAGAGCTGATTCAGTCATGTTGGACTCTTTTGAGACCCTATGCACTGTAGCCTACTAGCCTCCTCTATCCATTGGATTTCCCAGACAAGGATTCTGGAGTAGGTTGTCATTTCCTCCTCCAGGGGATCTTCCCCACCCAGGGATTGAACTTCAGTCTTCTGAGCTTTCTGCCTTGGCAGGTAGGTTCTCTACCACTAGTGCCATAAATAATAAAATATAATATAAAAATCTAAGCCATTACAGATATCAAATGTTACACACTGTGAATTAATTTGCCAAGCTACATATTTTACAGCTGATTCATGTTATTAATCTATAGGCATAAACAATTGATAAGCTATAAGACCTAAATAAAAATGCACAATAACCTAGCATCTCAGTTCAGAAATTCAGTTGTGTTTGATTCTTTGTGACCACGTGGACTGCAGAATGCAAGGCTTCCCTGGAGTTCCATCACCAACTCCCAGAGTTTGCTCAAACTCATATCCATCAGTGAGATCTAACCATCTCATTCTCTGTTGTCCCATTCTCCCCCTGCCTTCAATTTTTCCCAACATCAGGGTCTTTTCCAATGAGTCAGTTTTTCACATCAGGTGGCCACAGTATTGGAGCTTCAGTATCAGTCCTTCCAATGAATATTCAGAAGGACTGAATTCTTTTAGGATAGACTGATTGGATTTCTTTGCTATACAAGGGACTCTCAAGAGTCTTCTCCAACACCACAGTTCAAAAGCATCAATTCTTTAGTGCTCAGCTTTCTTTATGGTCTAGTTCTCCCATCCACACATGACTGCTGGAAAAACCATAGTTTTGACTAGACCGACATTTGTCAGCAAAGTAATGTCTGCTTTTAATATACTGTCTAGATTGGTCATAGCTTTTCTTAAAAGGAGCAAACATCTTTTAATTTCATGGCTTCAGTCACCATCTGCAGGGATTTTGGAGAACAACAAAATAACCTAGTATCTAACACACATTAAATAATAAATAGTAAAGCATATCTATCATATCACATATGCAAAGACAGACATATATACACACTTGCATAACCAAACAAGCTAGTTGAACTTAGAAAGATGTTTTCTATTTTTCTATAGCATTGTTTTAATGTTTAAAAGTAGAACACTGTTTTCTATTCTAGCAGCAACATAAATAGAAAACCAAGGAAAATTAAACACAAAATGTGCTCATCCACCTCATAAATCTTTTCAAATTTACTCCTAATCTCCAAAGATTGTGTTTGCCAATTATTTTTTTCCCAAAATCTAAATACAGGGTGAAGATACTGAGAGGAACATGCAGAAAGTTCTTTTAGCAGTGAATCTAGGTGCTGCCTTTAGTTTTATGACTCTTATTCTTGTTAACTGTTATACAGATATCCCAGCTAAGTGGCTAAATGTCCTCTCTACGAGGTCCTTCAATTGAAATTGCTCCACATTCAGTGGGGAAAACAAAACAAACCACCAACCACAAGGCACTCCCTCCCCCTACAGACACCAGCCTAGGCCTTTTATCTAAATATATCTGACTTACCTCTCTTGTCCTTTATCCCCTGGCCTGTGTCAGTAACAGAAGAGAGCACTTCTCATGACCTTTTAGGGACAATCTTTAAAATAGACATCTGCACCTTCCTAGAACTAGCAGTGTTTCCTCCTTCTTCCTAAAATCTTATTTACCACCACAAAGTGTGAGTATAAAATGTAGCATCTGTTGACTATTATGGGCTTCTCCAATGGTTCAGTGGTAAAGAATCCACCTGCAAAGCAGGAGACCCAAGAGACATGGGTTTGATTCCTGGGTGGGGCAGATCCCTTGGAGGAGAAAATGGCAATACACTCCAGTATGCTCGTCTGGGAAATCACATGGACAGAACAACCTGGTGGTCTACAGTCTATAGAGTCATGAAGAATCGGATACAACTGAAATGACTGAGCACATACACATGCAAGCATCAGCTTACATATGGTGTGAAATGCAACAGAAAACCTTATCTTACTTCATTGTGTTTGTTTCCCTACAAAGCAGGAGCTCCATGATGGCTCAGTTGTAAAGAACCTGCCTGCCAATGCAGGAGACTCGGGTTCAGTTCCTGAGACAGGAAAATACCCTGAAGAAGGAAATGGCAACCCACTTCAGTATCCTTGCCTTGAGAATGCCATGGACAAAGGAGCCTGGCGGGCTACAATTCATGGGGTCAGAAAAGAGTCAGACACAGTGATTAAACAACAATGATGACCCCAAGCTCTGGGATGTAACGCCTGATGATCTGAAGTGAAGGTGGCCTAATAATAATAGAATAAAGTTCACAATAAATGTAATACTCTTGAATTCTCCTGAAACCATCAGCACTCCCCAGACTGTGGAAAAATTGTCTTCCACAAAACCAGTCCATGGTGCCAAAAAGGCTAGAGACTGCTGCTAAAGGACTTTAGAGTGTTGACAAGGGCAGGTGTTCTAAATTATCAAGGCAACCAATCTCAGATTCCAGTGTGGAATTCCCAAAGGACAGAAGGACTATGGGCACCTTTGCAAAGCAGTGCTTTTATATGGAAAACTTTATTAGCCTCAGGAAAATTAAGGCTGGAACTCAGCCTAGGCTTGCTTATTTACTCACTGTGTACTTTTGACTAACAGTTTTGCTTAGTTTCCTCATCTGATTTATGGAAAAGTTAGACAAGATTATTTTGTTCATTCTGGAAATAGCAACCAACCAGTTTTGGTAGATGGGAAAACAATGTTTGATTTAAAATACTTAAACACAAAATCACAGAATTCCCTGAAATTGATCATTAATTTTTTGCACTAGAACATCTGTTTAAAAATTGCTTTCCAAGTCTTATTCTAAAGCTAGGAAATATGAAGATTTGGCTGAAAAAATAGTTAATTTAATGACTGGATGAAATCTTTTTTGGAAGTATCGATTTAAACAGCTTCTCGAATCATGACAAGATCATGAAAACACACAGGAAAAATATTATGAGATCATGTTGCATGTTCGCTCAGCATTTTCACACACTGAAAGAATTTTGCTAAAGCATCGTGCTTCTAGAAGATAAGGATCAGTATGGGGATTGCCATGTGGCTCAGGTGTAAAGAATCTGCCTGCAGTGTGGTAGACCCAGGGTCCATCCCTCAGTCAGGAAGATTCCCTGGAGAAGAGAATGACTACCCACTCAGTATTCTTGCCTGGGAAATACATGGACAGAGGAGTCTGGAGAGCTACTACAGTCTATGGGGTCGCAAAAAGTTGGAAACCATTGAGCAAACGAGTACATGTTTGTAGAAGATAAGGATCATGGGTTGGAGAACCACCATCATTTGACAGGAAAAAGAAAACAGACAAGCATGTTCTAAAATAATTCTTATAGTTGAATATATTTATTTTGATAGACTAGACCACATGTTTAATGAACAGTTAAAAGTCTGTGCTATTATAAGTCCAGATCCAAGGTTAATTTAGCAACAAATGTGTACAATGTTCTATTATAACTAGCAAATAATGGAGTTGAATAAAGAAAATTTATCCCCTTACCATTGCCCATAATGGGGGGATAGTGAAAGGCAGGGAAGTCTGGCATGCTGCAGTTCACATGGTCGCAAAGACTGGAACACAATTTAATGACACAAAAACAACAACCATCCATAGACACATTTTATGTAACATTCAACCTATGAAAATATTCTTAAACAACAACAAGTCCTGCAAGTGAAATATGTTGAAACCACTATCATAAAGAAAGTGATAACAATCTAAGAATAGTCAAGATTTTAGCTGTGTATTCAGGGGTTTATGGCAGAATAGAATTATTTTTTTCTCCAACTCCAGTCTGCTCTTAATATCAGCAGTGTCAACAAATCCTGGCTAAAAGCAGAGCCTACTTAACAACTTAATTAAAATTGGAGTAGAACACTTGAAAACTTCAAGGATCCATCTACAGATAACATTCTTCATTGGCAACAGATATTTTTAATAAGTGGATCATAAATATATGAAAATTACTAGTCACCAGTCTATAGCCATTCACTGTGCATCCACTGCAGGGTTTTGAAGTTGGCTCAGTGGTAAATAATCTGCCTGCTGATATAGTAGACTCTGGAGAGGCAGGTTCAATCCCTGGGTCAGGAAGATCCCCTGGAGGAGAACATGGCAACTCACTCCAGTATTCTTGCCTGGAGAATCCCATGGAGAGAGGAGCCTGGCAGGCTACAGTTCATGGGGTCGGTAGCAAAGAGTCAGACATGACTGAATGACTAACGAGCATCCACTGTACAGTGTAATGAACAAGGCATGCTACACTTCAATTCATGCAAAAAGGAAAGCTATTTTCACTATCCTCCCTAGATTTCACAGACGATTTGGGGGCACTTACTGCTAATCACCAAAAGAATTCCCAAAATCAGACTTGGAGCATCTCATGCTATTTTATATTGATTAAAGTGAGCATGTAAGGGAAACCTTAAAAATCGGAAACTAGTCCCCAGATATGTACTTTTGGATATCTGTCTTAAAATGAGGATAAGTGACTTTAAACATTTTGCTCTGTTGATGGTAGTACCGCATGCTTATGTTTGTGTAGAAATACATACATATCAGTATCAAATCCAGCTAGTGAAAAATCCACTCACTTTTTATGCTTTGTGACTCTTTCACCTTGGCCAATGGTAAAATGGAAATAAAGAAATCATTCTTATTCACTGTCCCTAAGTGGCATTTTTTGATAGTGATAGCTCAATCTATTTATTTATATTTTAATTTTAATTTTATACTGGAGTTTAGTTGATTTACAATGTTGTGTTAGTTTCCAGTGTGCAGCAAAGGGATTCATACTCAAACCTAAACCAGAGAACAGAATGATGTTTGCTAAACCAAGAAGCAAAATTATTATTCAGTACTTTCTTGCAATGCACTCACATGTGTATTAATGCTGGCCATGGGCAAAATTCATATATTCCTAATGACATATATAAAAATACATATGCATATATATACATATATGCAGAGAAATTCAGTGCCATACATGTTGGAAGGAAAACACTATCTAAAACTAGTTATAGGTTAAAAAAAGTTAAAGGTACATACAGACTACTAAGAAATGAAATAAATTTATTTATAAGTGTACATTAATAGGGGTTGTCCTTCCCATCTTAAAGATTCGTTTACAAAATGTAGCAAAATGAATGAGAAAATACTGGCAAACATATTAGAATATTTTTTACTAAGGATAAGATCCTGAAGAAAATATTTGATCATTGTACTTAGATGAAACTATTTAAAAATGTGTTCTGTAAAGAAATTTTTATCAGATTTATATAATACATGAGTAAAATGAAAATAAATATATTTCCATATGAAAACAATCACAGAAAGATAGCACTTGTATATGTCTACATGCAAGATACTGATGAATCATCCAGAGTCAATACACAACAGTAAGATCACTGACAAACACAGGATGTGTCTCAAATAAACAGAGGTATGCAATTGGAAAAACTCAGAGAAACTACAAAAAAATTCCGTGAAGTGTTGTAAAGAGGAGAAAAGACTTTAGTGCTTAATTCCAACAGGATGCTGAAAAATGTATGCACATATTTTCTCATAATTAATGCAATATCCACAGACATATTTTGTTGGGTGACAGAAGCTAGAAAGTCCTGTATTAGCACCTAAATATTATGACTCAAGTCAATGTGTCATAACATGTATTACTTTTCTCCAACTATAAGAAGATTTTCAATGACATTTTGACTTACAAATGTTGTTGAACTATAACATTAAAGCTGAAGATCTGATCTGAAACAACCCTTCCTAGTCTTTCTGCACGTCTTTTTAAAACTGAATGCAGTCAGTAAACCTTCTCAGCAAATCATTTTCATACATTATTGAGATTAACACAAAAGCAACTGAAATGAAAGAGGGTCAAAGTGAGGTGACATGTAGATAGAAATGTCACAATAAAAAGTTCAAAATCAAAGCTGACAGTAATATTAGTGCAAACAAGAGAAGTTATAAAAAACACATTCAGAGTAATTTAGCATTATGAAAAATGCTGTGGGACCATCTCATCAAACACAATGCTGCTTAGCTATCAGAACAGAGATTCTTCCCGAAGATGCCGTATTAAATATGCCTCTACCAAGTCAAGCTTGTCACATTTTCTTTAGCTCTTCCAATGTTTTCCTTATCTCTTTCATATGTTTTACCCTTGAATGTTCTCCTGTCCTCTCCCTGTTTGGATAGTCCTGAGACACAATTAGCCCTGCTAATAAAAATAAACACAGGTAAATCAAGGTAGACTTTTCAAAAGGAGGGGAGCTGTTCAAAGGTTTGGTTTGATAACCAAACTAGCAGACATCTTAATGCCTGAAGTACTCGGATTAAAATGACCCCTTGAAGTACATCAAACTATACTTTCAAATTGAAATCTTTAAGTGAGGTCTGCTGCTGTACATGCCCCCTTGAAAGCTGTATTAATGAGCTCACCCACAGGCTTCTTTTGTTTTAATTAATTAGAAAATTTTAAAAGTAAGCCTTTCCTAAATTATCATCAGAGTTATTAAATCCAGAGTTATACTACTGGTGTCTACATTAACAGAGAAAGAGTAGATACAGTTATTATCTATTTATCATCTCATTGGCTTGTCTAAAGGTGACTATATTTCTATCACTAAACTTACTGGTGTCAAACATGTCTTCTGTAACATACTCAGAAGTTTAAGTCTGTGAGGAAATGTCATTGAGATTTTCAGTATCAGGATCAGTCAAGGGTTGATATAGCAGTATTATTTCATCAGGGAAATGCTAACAGGACAAAAACATGTAAATAGAAACTTAATTCATGACTTAGCTTACTTCCTTATACTCTTTTTTTTTTTTTTTGTAAATGAATGTGTCAATGACACAAACTCAGTCCTTTCTGACTTTCGGTGATCCCATGGACTATAGCCTGCAGCCTCCTCTGTCTATGGGATTTCCCAGGCAAGAATACCAGAGTGAGTTGCCATTTTACAGTTGTTTGTTAAAACCTAGCAGCTATTTAAACATATATATTTGTTGTGAATACTGTAACTTCTTTGTACATCTATGGCTGAACTCAAATAAGTTTAGAAGTTCAGTACATAGACAACAACACATATAACTCCTTGTTTTTTAAGAAATATCTGTTGAGGGCCTAATTTGTGAGCAGGTAATGGATGAATTTAACTCAGATGACCATTATATCTACTACTGTGGGCAGGAATTCCTTAGAAGAAATGGAGTAGCCATCATGGTCAACAAAAGAGTCCGAAATGTAGTACTTGGATGCAATCTGAAAAATGACAAAATGATCTCTCTTCATTTCCAAGGCAAACCATTCAATATCACAGTAATCCAAGTCTATGCCCCCACCAGTAACACTGAAGAAGCTGAAGTTGAACAGTTTTATGAAGACCTACAAGACCTTTTAGAACTAACATCCATAAAAGATGTCCTTTTCATTATAGGGGACTGAAATGCAAAAGTAGGAAGTCAAGAAGCACCTGAAGTAACAGGCAAATTTGGCCTTGGAATGTGGAATGAAGCAGGGTAAAGACTAATAGAGTTTTGCCAAGAAAATGCACTGGCCATAGCAAGCACCCTCTTCCAACAACACAAGAGAAGACTCTACACATGGACATCACCAGATGGTCAACACCGAAATCAGACTGATTATATTCTTTGCAGCCAAAGATGGAGAAGCTCTATACAGTCAACAAAAACAAGACCAGGGGCTGACTGTGGCTCAGATCATGAACTCTTTATTACCAAATTCAGACTCAAATTGAAGAAAGTAGGGAAAACCACTAGGCTATTCAGGTATGACCTAAATCAAAACCCTTATGATTATATAGTGGAAGTGAGAAATAGATTTAAGGGCCTAGATCTGATAGATAGAGTGCCTGATGAACTATGGACTGAGGTTCATGACATTGTACAGGAGACAGGGATCAAGACCATCCCCATGGAAAAGAAATACAAAAAAGAAAAATGGCTGTCTAGAGAGGCCTTACAAATACCTGTGAAAAGAAGAGCAGTAAAAAGCAAAGGACAAAAGGAAAGATATAAGCATGTGAATGCAGAGTTCCAAAGAACAGCAAGAAGAGATAAGAAATCATTCCTCAGCAATCAATGCAAAGAAATGGAGGAAAACAACAGAATGAGGAAGACTAGAAATCTCTTCAAGAAAATTAGAGATACCAAGGAAACATTTCACGCAAAGATGGACTTGATAAAGGACAGAAATGGTGTGGACCTAACAGAAGCAGAAGATATTAAGAATCGGTGGCAAGAATACACAGAAGAACTGTGCAAAAAAGATCTTTAAGACCCAGATAATCATGATGGTGTGATCACTCACCTAGAGCCAAACATCCTGGAATGTGAAGTCAAGTGGGCCTTAGAAAGCATCACTGTGAACAAAACTAGTGGAGGTGATGGAATTCCAGTTGAGTTATTTCAAATCTTGAAAGATGATGCTATGAAAGTGCTGAACTCAATATGCCAGCAAAATTGGAAAACTCAGCAGTGGCCACAGGACAGGAAATGTCAGTTTTCATTCCAATCCCAAAGAAAGGCAATGCCAAAGAATGTTCAAACTACTGCACAATTGTACTCATCTCACGTGCTAGTAAAGTAACACTCAAAATTCTCCACACCAGGCTTCAGCAATACGTGAACCATGAACTTCCAGATGTTCAAGCTGCTTTTAAAAAGGCAGAGGAACCAGAGATCAAATTGCCAACATCCGCTGGATCATCAAAAAAGCAAAAGAGTTCCAGAAAAACATCTATTTCTGCTTTATTGACTATGCAAAAGCCGTTGACTGTATGGATCACAATAAACTGTGGAAAATTCAGAAAGAGATGGGAATACCAGAGCACCTGACCTGCCTCTTGAGAAACCTATATGCAGGTCAGGAAGCAATAGTTAGAACTGGACATGGAACAGTCGAGTTCCACGGAACAGACTGGTTTCAAATAGGAAAAGGAGTACATCAAGGCTGAATATTGTCACTCTGCTTATTTAACTAATATGCAGAGTACATCATGAGAAACTCTGGGCTGGAAGAAGCACAATCTGGAATTAAGATTGCTGAGAAATATCAGTAACCTCAGATATGCAGATACACCACCCTTATGGCAGAAAGTGAAGAGGAAATAAAAAGCCTCTTGCTGAAAGTGAAAGAGGAGAGTGAAAAAGTTGGCTGAAAGCTCAACATTCAGCAAACGAACATCATGGCATCTGGTTCCATCACTTCATGGGAAATAGAAGAAGAAAAACTGGAAACAGTGGCAGACTTTATTTGGGGGGGCTCCAAAATCTCTGCAGATGGTGACTGCAGCCATGAAATTAAAAGACGCTTATTCCTTGGAAGAAAAGTTATGACCAACATAGACAGCATATTCAAAAGCAGAGACATTACTTTGCCAACAAAGGTCTGTCTAGTCAAGGCTATGGTTTTTCCAGTAGTCATGTATGGATGTGAGAGTTGGACTGTGAAGAAAGCTGAGGACCAAAAATTGATCCTTTTGAACTGTGGAATTGGAGAAGACTCTTGAGAGTCCCTTGGACTGTGAGGAGATCCAACCAGTCCATTCTGAAGGAGATCAGCCTTGGTATTTCTTCAGAAGGAATGACGCTAAAGCTGAAACTCCAGTACTTTGGCCACCTCATGGGAAGAGTTGACTCATTGGAAAAGACTCTGATGCTGGGAGGGATTGGGGGCAGGAGGAGAAAGGGATGGACAGAGGATGAGATGGCTGGATGGCATCACTGACTCGATGGATGTGAATCTGAGTGAACTCCAGGAGTTGGTGATGGGCAGGGAGGCCTGGTGTGCTGTGATTCATGGGTCACAAAGAGTCAGACACCTCTGAGTGACGGAGCTGAACTGACATGAATGCTAGGGAGAAATACCAATAACCTCAGATATGCATATGACACCACTCTTATGGCAGAAAGTGAAGAGGAACTAAAAAGCCTCTTGATGAAAGTGAAAGAGGAGAGTGAAAAAGTTGGCTTAAACTTCAATATTCAGAAATTAAGATCATGGCATCTTGTCCCATCACTTCATGGGAAATAGATGGGGAAACAGTGGAAACAGTGTCAGACTTTATATTTTAGGGGATCCAAAATAAGTGCAGATGGTGATTGCATCCATGAAATTAAGATACTTACTCCTTGGAAGGACAGTTATGACCAACCTATATAGCATATTCAAAAGCAGAGACATTACTTTGCCAACAAAGGTCCATCTAGTCAATGCTATGGTTTTCCAGTGGTCATGTATGGATGTGAGAGTTGGACTGTGAAGAAAGCTGAGCACTGAATAATTGATGCTTTTGAACTGTGGTGTTGGAGAAGACTCTTGAGAGTCCCTTGGACTGCAAGGAGGTCTAACCAGTTCATCCTAAAGGAGATCAGTCCTGGGTGTTCATTGGAAGGACTGATGCTAAAGCTGAAAATCCAATACTTTGGCCACCAGATGCAAAGAGTTGACTCATTGGTAAAGAACCTGGTGCTGGTAGAGATTGGGGGCAGGAGGAGATGGGGACGACAGAGGATGAGATGGTTGGATGGCATCACCGACTCGATGGACATGAGTTTGAGTGAACTCTGGGGTTGGTGATGGACAGGGAGGCCTGGTATGCTGTGATTCATGGGGTCGCAAAGAGCTGGACACAACTGAGCGACTGGACTGAACTGAATGCTAGGACATGAAATTAAATGGTGGAAGATGATAACTCCTCACTATACTAGATTCTTGTGGTCGCCATACTATTTACCAAAAACTAAGTGGTTTAAAGCAAGAAAAATGTATTCTTTCACAGTTCTGGAGGCCAGAACCTAAAAATTAAGGTGGGGGCAAGGAGCACCATGTCTGGGGCTCTTGGAGAGAACCTGTCCTCATCTCTTTCAGCTTCCAGGTGTTGTCGTCATTCCTCAGCATCATGCCTCCTGGCGCCATCACTCCCTCTCTGCTTTAACCTTCTCCCTGCGTTTCCTGCCTCTGTGTATTCTTCTCTTGCTGTTGTTGTTTAGTCGCTCAGTCGTGTCTGACTCTTTGCAACCTACCAGGCTCCTCTTTCCATGGGGTTCTCCAGCCAAGAATACTGGAGTGGTTTGCCATGCCCTCCTCCAGGGCTGACCCCAGGGATATAACCCACATTTTCTGCATTGGCAGATCGATTCTTTACCAGTGAGCCACCCAGGAATTCCCAGATACATGTATGTGTGTGTGTATATGTCATATATGTCATGCATGTATGTGTATATATATATATATATATATATACACACAAAGTGACTGAATCACTTTGCTGTATACTTGAAATTAATACACCACTGTTAACCAACTATACTCCAATGTAAAATAAACATATTAAAAAGAAGCAGTTTGGATCCACTGCTCTGGCTGCCCTGAGGGTGAACCAGAGGTCCCAGCTGGAGGCAGGAGGATCCAGTGGAGGGTCTCCAACAGAAATCCAGTGAAATGTTTATGCTGGTCCAACCAGGGTAGACGCAGGGGTGCTTGAGGGCTTTGGATGAATTTAAGAGATGCATTTTAGGAAGAACTGGTAGTGCTGAGTAATTCATTGAATTGAGAATAAAGATGACAAAGGCACCAAGAATTCTGAGAGAAGTGTGCTTAAGGAAGACTGGATACCACAATCCAATCTCCAGCTCAGATCTCTATTCACAAATGTTGATCATACAGTTAAATGGGATAGTTCTATTCTTTTTCATCCTTCTAGAACTTGGCTCATTATACCCATAAATAAATAGCATTTTACCATAAAAAGATGACAAAAGTCTCAATTATAATGATTAGCCAGATGGATGATGGTGAGGTTCATTTAAGCAAAAGACCCAAGAGGAGAACAGGTGTAGGGAGTGGAATAAAAGAGGAATTCCACTTTAGACACAGCGAGTTTAAAATGTCTGCTTCTAGATTTCAGATTGGTGCATGGACAGTCCATTCCAGGGTCAATTTGCATTATACATCATTATGTGAATGTTATCACCTTAATATGATGAAGGAAATGATGAAGACTTCCCTGTTGGTCCAGTGGCTAAGAATCAGACTGCCAAGGCAGGGGACATGGGTGTGATCTCGAGTCCAGGAGGAGTCCACAAGCTGCGCAGCAGCCAAGTCCAAGTGCTACAATTACTGAGCCAGGCACTGCAGCTACTGAAGCCCATACACTCTAGATCCCGTGAGCTGCAGCAAGAGAAGCCACTGCCACGAGAAGCCTGCATGCTGCAACTAGATAGTAGCCCCTACTCATCACAACTAGAGAAAGCCCGTGCACAGCAACGAAGACCCAGCACAGCCAAAAACAAAAATAAATGTATGCATTCAATTGATAAAAAATCAATAAAGGAAATAATGAGGAACTTGATGGGATGCCTTCGCTCCCAGAGTGAGTCCCAAACAAGCAGTAATTCCAGAGACCCTGAGGAAGAGAATATTTTCAGGAAAAGGACAGAAGTAGGAGTCTGCTAAGGACAATGATGAATGTGTTTGTGTGCAGGTGGTGGTTGGGATGAGCTGCAAGGAAGAGGAGAATGAAAACGGGCATTTGCACAGTGAAACTGACATTACTCCTCAGGAAGCACTACATTCT
Organism: Ovis aries; assembly: GCF_016772045.2. Taxonomy (NCBI): domain Eukaryota; kingdom Metazoa; phylum Chordata; class Mammalia; order Artiodactyla; family Bovidae; genus Ovis; species Ovis aries. The sequence continues at coordinate 109,122,998 of NC_056055.1, forward strand.
CCTGTTCAGCATCCTTTCCTGTTCTCTAAGCTTGCTTTTTCCTGCCCCTTTTTTGCTCAAGGCCCTCACCCCATCACCTCTTATCTTCAGATGAAGATGAGTGTTTCACGTAAGAGATCATTTAGTTAAATTCTCTCAAGTAACAGGACTAGTGAGAAGTGCTTTCAGAATTAACTACCAAGAGATTTCTTGTGATGCTGGTAAAGCAGTTAATGTGCAACAGAGGATCTGGACTCAGCTGAGGTATGTAGAAGAAGCAGAAACTCAGGAATTGGAGGCATCATTTGCTTATTATTATCTAATTCAAAAGCATGGCTTTTATTTCTTTCACTGGCCTTACACCTATGAATTTAGGATATCGGAGTCAACACCAAACACTGTCCACAAAATAGAATCTATTATCTCAAGTAGTCATTTCTAGAAGGGGCTTCCTAGGTGACCTTGGTGGTAAAGAACCCACCTGCCAAGGAAGGAGACATAAGAGACATGGATTCCTTGGACAGGAAGATATCCTGGAGGAGGCATGGCAACCCACTCCAGGATTTTTGCCTGGAGAATCATGGACAGAGGAGCTTGGCGGGCTATGTTCCATAGAGTTACAAAGAGTCAGACATGGCTGAAGCAACTTAGCACACATACATGTATTTCTAGAAATTCACAAGCAAAGTCGAGAAGATTTTGTGATGGATATTATTGATCCAGGGATATGTCCTTTGCTTTACTTTAGTTAAAGCACAACTAATATGAAGGATGGGTCGAAGAGGAAAAGGCTGAAAGCAAATGAAAGAGAAGAAAAAAAAATCATAATATATGAAATTTCCAGAAGAAATAAAAGTTGTGAGGCACAATCTGGATAGAATTTTCACATGTATCCTCAAGTTGGGATGTCGTTGCTTGGTGACAGGAGACATGAAAGGAACTGGGAAATAATGCAGGTACTTTATCTGATTTTATGGCATGAAATCTTGGCTCTCTCAATGTGAACATTGCATGCTTTCAGTGAAGAATGGGACGAGGTTGTCTGCTGGGCATAAGAAAAGTGGAGCTTGGGGGTTTGAGAGGGAAGAGAAGGTTGGAAAAGGCAATTCTGGAACATAGGGAAGAAAGCTAAACAGGGTGGCAGAGAGCAGTTCTTTCCTGGTAGTTTTGGCTTCATTTTGCCAGTCTGTACTTGTCTTACAAAAGATCATCCCTTGGGGAGATACAACTAAGCAATATTTACTTTCTGATTATATAGTTTGGAAGGAGGCGGCAGCCCTCAGAATTGCAAACAAAACAACAGCAACAAAGAAAGATCAAACAGCAGAAGCCTTGAGCTAAAAGAGTACTTCTCACATCTCACACCTTTCAAAAACTGGAAATGCACGTAGGCTCAAGAGAACCTCTTTTTAAGATGGAAAAGACTCAAGTTCTTTTAAGCGTTTCAAGGCTTCCATTCATTCACAGGATGAATAATTGATCGAGCCAATGCCTACATGAATTTTTTAAGAAAGTTTTCATGAGGAAAAGAGGAAGACAGGAGGCTCTGAGAAGGAAAAAGGTGAGGGGGGGTGAGTAAGGGGAGAGAATAGCTTGTATTTCTACCATTTCTTGAATAAGAGCACTTGCCGTCCCTGGTGTTTATCTTTCCCTCCATATTTCACATATTAGAACTCAAGATATTCACCTAGAAGCGGTGAGTATCTTGCAGAACCTGAAATTTCCTTCAGCTCATGGAAGAAAATTTGAAAGTTTCTAAGGAACTGAAGAGAGGACACAGTTCCAATATACACAGTTATTAATCTGACACAAAGGGCTTCCCAGGTGGCTCAGTGGTTGAAGAATCCACCTGCGAATGCAGGAGATCGGGTTGGATCCCTGGATTGGGAAGATCCCTTGGAGAAGGAAATGGCAACCCACTCCAGCATTGTTGCCTGGAGAATTCCTTGGACAGAGGAGCCTGGTGGGCTACAGTCCATGTGATCACAACGAGTTGGAGACAACTAAGTCTATATACAAACACACTGTTAAACTGTCTAAAAAATGATAGAATTCACTCAGCTGGGGACTGGGAGCATTTTCATTCCCCTACACCTCCTGGTTTTACACCGTTGTCAATTCCTTTGTTTCCAGGCGGCTCCTTTCTTGAAGCCGGAAGATGGACTGAGGGGGCATTTTACTCCTCAGGTAACTCCTCTGTTCTTGTCTGCAGCAGCCTCACTCATGGTGTTTCTGATTCAACATTACTGTCAGAAGCAACCAGAACGTGCTTGCATGCGTGCTCAGTCACATCTGACTCTTTGCGACCCCATGGGCTGTGGTCTGCCAGGCCTCTCTGTGCAGGGCTTTTCTAGGCAAGAATACTGGAGCGGGTTGCCATTTCCTTTTTCAGGGGATCTTCCTGATCCAGGGATCAAACCCACATTTCCTGCATTGTAGGCAAATTCTTTATCATATGAGCCACCTTAAATTTCAACTACATAAAATTATAAAACATTTACCCCCAGAGACCCTTTTAGATAATCCCCTTTTGGAAGCTTAGACTGACTTAATTATACAGTTTATAAAATATTTTCTATCCCTTGAGGGCAGAGTACACACTGAGAAATCAACACCACATGAAGAGAAAGGCATGGAAAACATGGAAGCAAGGTCATCACAAGAGTGCTGGTGCTGGTGAATGTGCTGGGAAAACTAATGTCCCTGTTGAAACCTAGTTTTCTCCTGACACATGGGGCTGTTTAAGGCTTTGGTTTAAGTTATGAAAACTCTTAAAGTAACAACTGTATTGTTTCTGTATGGGCTACAAAGGGTAAAAAAGCAAAAGAAGTTAAAGGTGCTTCAAATATTTCTTTGAATACAAAAGTATTTATGTCCTTATGATGGGTATATGAAAGAGATGGTCTAGGGATATGCATTCTCTTTTATCTGACCTCGATTCTATAGCATCTAACAGGTAATAATAGTTAACCCTTTAGAACAGCTTGCTAGTTCGAAAAGATAAATGCACCCCAATGTACATAGCAGCATCACGTACAATAGCCAAGATATGAACGCATCCTAAATGTCCATAGACAGATGAATGGATAAAGAAGAAGTGGTACATATATACAATGGAATAATACACAGCCATCAAAAGAAAGAAATAATGTCATCTGCAGCAACACAGATGGACCTAGAGGACATTACGCTAAAGTGAATCAGATAAAGAAAGACAATACTGTATTATATTACTTATATGCAGAATCGACAAAATACAGCAAACTATGATTATAACAAAAGCAGACTCACAGATACAGAGAACAAGCCAGCAGTGCCCACTGGGGAGAGGGAAGCTGGGTGGGGCAATACAAGGGTAGACGGACAAGGGGGACACACTACCAGGTATAAAAAGCTACACGGATGTACTACACAAGGTGGGGAAAACAACCAACATTTTACACTAACTAAATTTTATAAACTGTGAAACAGTATACTATACATCTGCAACTTATATTATAGTGTGGTGTTGTTGTTGCTTAGTTGCTAAGTCTTGTTCAACCCTTTCATGACCTCATGGACCCTGCCAGGCTCCTCTGTCCATGGAATTCTCCAGGCAAGGATACTAGAGTTGGTTGCCATTTCCTTCTCCAGGGGATCTTCCTGACCCAGGGAGTGAACCCACATCTCCTGCTTTGGCAGATGGGTTGTTTACCACTGTGCCACCTGAGAAGCCCATATAACAGTGTACAACTTCAATTAAAAAAGCAAAATAAATAAAACTAATAAAATAGCTTGCTATGTATAATCCAGGTCTCCAAGCATTTTATGCACCTTAACTTATTTAACCTTCACATTAACTCAACCAAGTAAGTAGTATTTTTATATCCATTTGGAAAAGGAATTGTAAGACTCAGAGAAGAGAAATACTAATCCTAAATTCCTCAAGGTCAAACAAAGAGCAAGTACCAGAACTGAAACTAAAACTAGGCAGATCCTGGCTCTAGGATCTATACCCTTAACTACTATACACATTTCCTCTCACAGTTGTGTTAGTACATAATTTTTTGTGTTGCTATGGTCCAGGCTATTCAAAACGTAGTTGCATTATATGGGAAGTTATACATAGCCCAACAGTGTGCATTGGTAGAATAAACATTGTATGATCTCAATAAATTTTAAAGAAATTGCCTTGCATTTATACTGCAGGATAGCAATTTTACATAGGGCATGATTGCTGTGAATATTTAAGAAGAGCTTAATATGGTATGTTACACATAGTAAGAGCTCAATGTTACCTTAACCTGATTATTAATGTATATCTTTTATTATTTTTATTATTGCTTTTCTCATAATCAATTTATTACTTTTAATATTCTTATATTATTTTGAAATTCTTGTCAGCTGAAGACTTTTAGGTCCTTACCCTTGAAATATCCTCCACCCAAGATCTACCACCCAACTTAGGATACTTAAGGCCTAGCTTTTTTCCTATGCTCTGTGTATCTGGTCATTATCTACATTTATTTTAATAGGTACATTGTCTTATTGGTCAAGTAGCTGCATGGTTTTTTTTTTTTTTTGCATCTTCATTCAATATTCAGTTTTCAATCATTATTACTGAATTATACATATATAATACATGTACATATGTACATACATATATAATGTATATGTATACATATATGAGTGAGCGACTGAAAGTCACTTAGTCATGTCTGGCTCTTTGCAACCCCATGGACTATACATATATATATATCCAGCCAAGCTCCTCTGTCCATGGGATTCTCTAGGTAAGAATACTGCAATGGGTTGCCATTTCCTTCTCTAAGAGATCTTCCTGACCCAGGGATCACACCCAGGTCTCTTTGTCTCCTGTAAGGTGGATTCTTTACCATTAGTGTCACCTGGGAAGCCCATGTTATACACATATAACTTCCCATTTTACAGAATACCTTACAAATGTTTAATTACCTCTCCAAATTAGTAAGAAAACTGCATAGGAAAATTCATAGGCCTCCTGCCAAGAGTTTCTCAAGCTAGTAAAAGCACAGGCTCTAAATTTACCATTAAGCTCAAACAATCTTTTCTGTATCTCTCCTCCTTTTGATCATTGCCATCACCTTCATCCTCCCCAGGCACCAGTTCCTCACTCTCCCTGCACCAGCCTTCTTTTAGCTTCCACCGTCTCCTGCCAACCAGGACTTCACATTCAACCCTTCATGTCAATGCCAGTCCCACCAATAACTCTCACCTGTTCATCTTTCCATTTAATCTTTTACGATATTTTTTGCTCCTCTACAACTTTGTGTTACTCCAGCCTGAATAGTACAAATAACTACCAAGCCCAATGACCTTTTCAAAGTCTTCACTTGCCTTAAACTATAACACAGCTCATCACTGTCTCTTTTTATGGACCCAGAGGGCACAGTCTCAAATTTTGTCTTTGAACCTTACTTAACTGTAAAGTTGGTTCTACAGAAGTACCTGTCTCAGTGAAATGCTGGAGGGTGAAACCAGTACAGAAAATACTTAGGGCCAACCATACATATGAAACAAGAATGTATTTTCCTTAAAATATGTTTCCCTTCTACTAAGCTCAAAATAACTAGAGTATCTGTATTTTAAAAAAGAATTTAATCTATCTGTATATGATAAGCATTATACACACTTTTTCTTAGCTAATAGGTGATAAGCTTACTGAAAACAGATTTCTCTCTTCATCACTTATTTGCCTCAGGGTCTCCAATAAACATCTATTTTTATCAATAATGTGTAGGTAAATCAGTAAAATGTAGGTAAAAAGGTAAAATGCTTGCTCTTTGGAAGAAAAGCTGTGACCAAACTAGACAGCATATTAAAAAGCAGAGAAATTACTTTGCAAACAAAGATCTGTCTAGTCAAACCTATGGTTTTTCCAGTAGTCATGTATGGATGTGAGAGTTGGACCCCAAAGAAAGCTACGCACTGAAGAATTGATGTTTCTGAACTGTGGTGTTGTAGAAGACTCTTGAGAGTCCCTGGGACTGCAAGGAGATCAAACCAGTAAATCCTAAAGGAAATCAGTCCTGAATGTTCATTGGAAGGATGGATGCTGAAGCTGAAACTCCAATAATTTAGTCACCTGATGTGAAGAACTGACTCCTTGGAAAAACTCTGATGCTGGGAAAGATTGAAGGCAGGAGGAGAAGGGGATGACAGAGAATGAGATGGTTGGATCACATCACAGATTCAATGGACATGAGTTTGAGCAAGCTCTGGGAGTTGGTGATGGACAGGGAAGCCTGGCATACTGTAGTCCATGGGGTTGCAAAGAGTCGGACATGACTGAGTGACTGAACTGAACTGAAATCAGTAGTGATATACTTTAAATGTTTTATTATATGTTTATTGGTAGCTCAGATGGTAAAGAGTCTGCCTGTCACGTGGAAGATCTGGATTCGATCCCTGGGTCAGGAAGATCCCCTAGAGAAAGGAATGACAGCCCATTCTCTCAGTATTCTTGCCTGGAGAATTCCATGGACAGAGGAGCCTGGCAAACTACAGCCCATGGTGTCACAAAAGAAGCTTACACGACTGAGTGTCTAGCATTTTCACTTTCACTCACATGTTAATTCAGTTCAGTTCAGTTGTGTCCAACTCCTTTCTTCCCCATGAATCACAGCACGCCAGGCCTCCCTGTCCATCACCAACTCCCAGAGTTCACTCAAACTCGTGTCTATCGAGTTGGTGATGCCATCCAACCATCTCATCCTCTGTTGTCCCCTTCTCCTCCTGCCCCAAATCCCTCCCAGCATAAGAGTCTTTTCCAATGAGTCAACTCTCCGCATGAGGTGGCCAAAGTACTGGAGTTTCAAATTTAGCATCAATCCTTCCAATGAACACCCAGGACTGATCTCCTTTAGGATGGTCTCGTTGGATCTCCTGCCAGTCCAAGGGACTCTCAAGAGTCTTCTCCCACACCATAGTTCAAAAGCATCAATTCTTCAGCGCTCAGCTTTCTTTATAGTCCAACTCTCACATCTATACATGACCACTGGAAAAACCATCACCTTGACTAGACAGACCTTTGTTGGCAAAGTAATGTCTCTGCTTTTGAATATGCTATCTAGGTTGGTCATAACTTTTCCTTCCAAGAAGTAATTGTCTTTTAATTTCATGGCTGCAGTCACCATTTGCAGTGATTTTGGAGCCCAGAAAAATAAAGTCTGACACTGCTTCCACTGTTTCCCCATCTGTTTCCCATGAAATGATGGGACCAGATGCCATGATCTTAGTTTTCTGAATGTTGAGCTTTAAACCAACTTTTCTACTCTCCTCTTTCATTTTCATCAAGGGGCTCTTTAGCTCCTCTTCAGTTTCTGCCATAAGGGTGATGTCATCTGCATATCTGAGGTTTTTGATATTTCTCCTCGCAATCTTGATTCCAGATTGTGCTTCTTCCAGCCCAGGGTTTCTCATGATGTACTCTGCCTATAAGTTAAATAAGCAGGGTGACAATATACAGCCTTGATGTACTCCTTTTCCTATTTGGAACCAGTCTGTTATCCCATGTCCAGTTCTAACTGTTGCTTCCTGACCTGCATATAGGTTTCTCAGGAGGCAGGTCGGGTGGTCTGGTATTCCCATCTCTTTCAGAATTTTCCCCAGTTTCTTGTGATCCACACAGTCAAAGGTTTTGGCATAGTCAATATAGCAGAAATAGATGCTTTTCTGGAACTCTCTTGCTTTTTTGGTGATCCAGCAGATGTTGGCAATTTGATCTCTGGTTCCTCTGCCTTTTCTAAAATCAGCTTGAACATCTGGAAGTTCATGGTTCACTTATTGCTGAAGCCTGCCTTCGAGAATTTTGAGCATTACTTTACTAGCATGTGAGAGGAGTGCAACTGTGCGGTAGTTTGAGCATTCTTTGGCATTGCCTTTCTTTGGGATTGGAATGAAAACTGACCTTTTCCAGTTCTGTGGCCACTGCTGCGTTTTCCAAATTTGCTGGCATATTGAGTGCAGCATTTCCACAGCATCATCTTTCAGGATTTGAAATAACTTATCTAGAATTCCATCACCTCCACTAGCTTTGTTTGTAGTGATACTTTCTAAGGCCCACTTGACTTCACATTCCAGGATGTCTGGCTCTAGGTGAGTGATCACACCGTCGTGATTATCTGGGTCATGAAGATCTTTTTTGTACAGCTCTTCTGTGTATTCTTGCCACCTCTTCTTAATACATGTTTATTAGATGTACACAACAGTATGTTTACTTACTACCTTCAATGAATATTATAAAAACTGAGAAAAAGGAAGCAATATTATTTGCTACGCTTCCCCAAATTGAGTGTTTACTTTGTAACAAACAGTCTACATATATTAATCCAATTTGATCCCCCTGCTACCCCTTTAAGAGTTACTACCTGAGCCAACATATGAAGAACTATGGTTCAAAGATGTAAAATGTCTTGCCCAAGAGGATATATTTTGAAAGTGGTGAAAACAGCATATAAACCTGAAGTAATTGATTATTCCTCAACCTAACACCAACCCTATCTAATTTTCATAACATGACGAGGCTCAATATTCACCCCCTGGAGCAATGAAGGACTTACCCAAGAGTTCAGATCATTCTGTTCCTTTTCTGTTTTGAAAGCACAGTACACACACACACACACACACACACACACACACACGCACACACGGAAAATGCTTCACTATGCACTGCTTGTTTGTTTCATGAATACATATTGTATCTCTCCAATTCACTACTGTGAAAATTAAGAATGGGCGCAACGCAATATGCTTTTTTCTATATTCCTCTAACTCTACTGAAGGAAACAGTAACTTTATAAAGTATTTCTGTAGCTAACTGAAATAGTTAAGAATCGTTTCCACTCTGCTGCTTATCTTTCGGTCTTCAGAATAACTATTGTGTCTCAAGACCAAGACTTAACAAAAGCAGTTCTGAGACTCTGACTTGTAATTAATGTAGAAAAAAATGCTTACATGTGAAAGTGAAAGTGTTACTCGCTCAATCTTGTTTGACACTTTGTGAACCTATGGACTGTAGCCCACCAGGCTCCTCTGTCCATGGGATTTTCCAGGCAAGAGTACTGTAGTGGGGTGCCATTGCCTTCTCTGATAGCAAATGATAGTGGTCACTATAAAGAAACGTTGCTCTGGTTTTTTTTTTCCCTTTTATTGAAAACTTCATTTTTAGAATAATGTTCAATGCAACATACCAAAAAATTAGTCAGTTTTTTTTTGCAATAAACAATTGCATGTAGAATAAAATTAACAATTTGTCCTTAAATACTAGACCATAAAATTATTGGAAAAAAAATTTCTATTATTTTCTAGATCCTGTTTATGTGTTTCTTCAAAAGATCTCCCTGCCAGATTTAACACTCCATGGCAAGTCGTGTACCATAGTCATTGCTCTGTTGTGCTGTCTTGACATTGCCTTGCAAAGAGAAATCATCTGTAAATATTTATCAAGCAAACATTAGTTATCTTGTTAAAGGCAATGATTGCTTACAAATGCTCATACTATGTATAACAATAATCTATATTCATTAACCCTTATTACATGCTGTTCAGGATACTAAGCATTTAATCCTCACCAAAAATTAAATGCAAGAAATATATCATTGTTTCCACCTGACTTAGAGAAAACTGACATGAGGAAGACCCATGACTTGTTAAATGTCCTAAAGTGCTACGTGCTGTAACTAGCACTGATTACCAAAAGATAACAAGACAATATGGAAATTCTGATATTTCTCCATAAATTAAGGTCAAATGGATTCTCTTACTGGAAAGATCAATCACAGTTAAGGAAAAAGAAAAAGTCACTCAAAGTTGGGTGGCAGCCCTGACAATTTGGTCATTTTACTGTATTAAAAAAGATCAAAATGATCAATAATAAAATCTCCTGACTTTGGCTTTCTAGACTTCAATGGAATGAAGTAATATTCCATGAGGATTTCAGAACTTGAACTGAATTTGAAATGAATCTCCTCTACCCTCACTGAGATACACCATTCCCTACATCATAGAGATGATAGCCACCACTATGGCCTCTGACAAGCACAACTTCCTTGCTAACATCAATGGATAATGATAAATTGCACTATTTATGATCTGCACGACTTTCACATTGCTTTGCATGGTGAGCGTGCTCAGTCATGTCCAACACTTAGCAATCCCATGGATTGTAGCCCACCACACTCCTCTATCCATTGGATTCTCTAGGCAAGAACACTGGAGTGGCTTGCCATGCCCCCTTCTCCAGGGGATCTTCCAAACCCAGGGCTCAAACCTACATCTCCTATATCTTCCGCATTCAAAGGCGGATTCTTACTACTGAGCCACCTTAGTACTTCTAGAGACAGAAGCACTTGTCCTTCTCTCCATACTTTCCTAGAATTAAATTAATAACATTTAAATAAACTCAGCTGATGAACTTTTTTTGTTTTAGATTCAAAGCAATGGAAAAAGCAAGAAGTTATAAAAGTAAAAAACTGTAGAAAATGAAACAGTTGGATGGATTTATTTTTTCTTCACAAGTGAGACCATGTGTGTGAATTCATGTACGTGTGTATGTGTGTTGCTAAATAAGTATGTGAAATGAATACATTTAATTGGAGAATACTGCCAATTCAGTCCACATTTTTTCCCACTAGACTGGAAGTAGAAAAGTAGAGGAAAACACTGATGGGATTTACCTTAAACCCTAAAAATACCCTTCGCTGTTCACCCTCTTTCGAGCCACCATGTTAGAGTTTGGTAGTAACAGACATCAGCATTATCAGGGGATGCTGAGGGTCATTGCGGCTTGACATTTCTGGGGGCCCGTCCTTTCCTTTCAACTTTAAATAAAACCCAGTATAGATATTTTTGTGCTTGGATAAATACCTACTCTCAGCAGCATGAATGTTTCTTATTTGTTCTTTTCGGCTGCCTATTCGAGCTTCCGGCTTCCCGGGTGGCTCAATGGTAAAGAAGTGGCCTGACAATGCAGGAGACGCAGGTTCAATCCTAGGATGGCAAAGATCCCCTAGAGAAGGGAATGGCAGCCCACTCCAGTAGAATTTCATGGACAGTGGAACCTGGAAGGCTGCAGTCCAGGGGGTCACACAGAGTCAGACACGATTTAGCGATTAAACAACAATGACCACAGTTCAGGCATCCCCACTATATTTTGAACAACTAGCTCTGTGGGGTCACAGACTGCCATCCTAAGAGAGCAAGTACCTAGTTTATGAGAGTTTGGCTTCACTTTTCGGATGATCTCTAGAACCTTCTATTTGTTTGCACATCTGCACTGTTGACTCTGTAATAGCACTCCAGTAAACACATATGCAAACATGAAAGAGAAGAATAGCATACTCACGTCCGATGGTTTTAAGAGCCAAAAGCTCTGCCTCGTCCTTCCAAGCATGCCAAGCAAATGTGAAGGAGAGGCTGGACCAAACACATGCTGACTTGGGGTGACAGGACGCTCATACCATCTTCCCTTATTGTTAAGTCTGATCTCCCTCTTTCAGGTCGTCCTGCAGGTACCCGCGCTGGCTATCATTTGTATAAAGTGTTCCAAGGAGAGACGTGGTTACAAACTTCTCTGCAAGTTGTCATGGAGACTCCTGACAAAACTTCCACACACAAATTCCAATTATCTTCTCGAAAACACTAAAACATCAAACTTGCTCACCCTTCTCCCTCTGTATTTCACCCTTGATTTGGTTTCTTATATAGAAAAAAAAATGTATAGGAGGCTAATTGATACAGCACAGCTTGTTCAAAATAAACACACATAGAGAGAGAAGAAGAAGAAGAAAAAAAAACTCTCTCTCTCTCTCTCTCTTTTTTTTTAAATCAGATTGTGGACAGGAGATTCTGTTCAACATTGTTGCCTAGGGGGCAAGCTGGTAAACTAATCATCTCCAGATCCAATAGGTCACAGTCAATAATTAAAGCACTTGTTACAGGACTCTGTGAGGTGCAATACTGGAGCAAGTCAGGATGGGTATTTCCATAAATTCAAGAAAAGGTCCTTCTGCATGCTAATTTAAAATCTACTTCTTAGCTAATTCAGAACATTATGGCTCAAACAAATATATCACTTCACACCTAGTGTGCTGATAATATACTGAGGGCAGGAGGAGTGAAAATTTTACTTTCTTATTTCTTTACTTTTCTTTTCTTTTTAGCTTTTCCAATATCTAAGATGTTTGCTGGAGAAGAAACATAGACATTCTTCCAGCTTTATGGTCACGGTGACAAAGGAAAGCATGAGTATGTCTGCATGCACTCAGTTCCAGATATCTAATATCTTCAAATCACGAGATAAGTTTAAAATACCACAGAAAAAAGTCCTTGCCAAAAAGATGAATCCCCCTATCCCAACAAGGGTGGTGCTGATTAATATTAGTAAAGTTGGACAAAGATGCTGAGAAATTTCAGGAAAGATTTATATGTATATATTAAGTCTCACATCTGTGGAGTACAATTTACTTGTGGAGTTGATTAAAACCAAAATGTTACCTCACAATAGTTTCAACAGCCAAGATGTGATCTTATGACTTTATGTACCTTGTTACAGCAAAAGTTTGATTAGCCCTGTTTTATATATAGAAATTCTGAAGTACTAAGAAAGAAGAAGGTTCTACAAATTAAGTGACCTAAGTGTTCAATGTTGTTTGTGGTTTACTTCATGGGAAAAAATCCAGGCCAAACGTATGCTTCTAAAATCATTCTGAACAATTCTGAAAATATGTGATTTAAAGTTCTGAGATTTTGATCTTTGTTTTAATCATTATTTCAAAAATTGCAAACCCTTCATATTCTGAATATTCTTAAATTATTTTTCACTCATACTGAGTATTGAGTTGCATCTCAACTTAGTTGTTGAACTACTTTATAGCTGCTTTAAAAATATTAATCTCTTTAATGTATTTAAGGAAAGAAAATATTTGGGGGCCCTTTTTATTGATACTTGCATAAATAATTTAAAAAGAAGGTATGATAATGCTAGATGCAGTAGTTTTGCTCTAAAATATTGCTTTGCTCTAATTAACATCCTAAGGAATGGCTTAATTAAGATCTAAATATATAACCTTAATTCAAATGCAACTGAAACCAGAGAAGAGTAGCAATACAAAATCAAAAAGAAATAAATTAAGAATTACTGTACAATAACCATAGAGTAATCACTTCAGCTGAATATAAAATTCATTACCAACAAACTATTTTAAATGTATATATTTCTAAACCATGTATAAATCATCCTAGTAAAAATTAAAAAGCAACAAATAGAACTCAACTAAAAATAACATAATTATCATTGATAATTTAACAACATAAGTAGGAAGTATAAAATATTTTATAAAATCATGATTTTTATACAATTTTCATAAAATTTTAAAATTCTTAAAAGATTAATGTTTATTTCTGTAACTTGGTTCCATTTTGCAGAGCCCAAACAATAAAATTAGCCCTTTAAGTCTTCCGTTATTATAACTACTTTTTTGGTCCTCATTAGTTAAATGGGTGGTAAACCTTTTAGATGAACAATTTAGGATTTTTTATTTCATGTATTTTCTGCATCATAGATGGGACAAATATTTAAATATTATAAGAATTATTTAAAATATTACTTTAAATCAGAAAGTACTGTAAATACAAATATTAAGTTGTAACAGTATGGAAGACTCGAGAAAATATGTGTAAAATACTAAGCATCATGACAATGCACAGTTTCTATCAATGCTTTCTCATTTACCTCCCTTTAGTTTATCTCAGAACATATCAATGCCATTCATACTGAGTGGTAGACAGACAAACCATTGGTGATGTGCTCTGATAAAATACAAGTGAAGAGGATCATCTTCACTTTAAAAGTATCATCCATTCCATGATTTTGTATTTCTAGAAATTATTTTCCTGCAAGCCACTATAAATGAAACTGTTTAAAACGTGAAGGTTTCCCACTGCTGGACTGCCCTTTTCCACAGAATGGCTGCAAAATGAGACTCTCCTTCCAGCCTGTGACTTGTTCTCAATCCCTTCAGTGCTGACCAGGGCCAATAAGCTGCACATTATCCTCACCTGGAGCATTTCACAACTAAGTGATAACTAAAGTAACAGATGGGTCTTGAAGAATAGTTAGTGATTGACCATTAAAATACCTTTGTAAAGGAAATTACTAAATTACTAAATTTAAATAGCACAAGTCAAGTTATATACTTTAACTGAAAACTTACGTATTTAGTTGACTTACTTTGAAATGTGGATACCTTAGTCAAATATTATATCACAATATTAAACATGCTTAATTCATCATTACAAGTCAATTTTTATTTGGTCAAGTATATATATTACATAATATGCATATAGATACATTTTTACATATGGCTTATCTCTTACTTATCAATGCTTGTATAATGATGTCAATATACCCTAATTTTCTTTACATTTAGGTTTAATGATAGAATAAAACCAATGAATGCTTATCTTTTACTGCTTTACAATGAATTCTCTCTTTCAGTAAATGATAGTTTCTACATTTCAACTTAATTTTGTATCTGTAAGAAAGCATCAGTTTTGAAATCATTATTTTTTTTAGGTTAAAACATACTGAAGTATGCAACTGGCATTCATTTCATGGCACGAACTGCCTTTTGTTTATTCTTGGTTTTAAAACTGCTAAGACTCTCCAGCTGGAATGCCACAGGATCCCCTCCAATCTTGGTTATTTATTCCACACAGTATAAAACTTTGAGAAACAGCCCCTTCTCTCGCTGCTCCATGCCTTTCATATCCACTAATTTTTTACCTGATATTAAACATCATTTGCACCACCAAAGAAACAGGAACAATAAAACCGTTATAGAGATTATAATAACAAGCAAAGAGAGTTGGTTTGCCACACTTTATTTTTTTTTATGCCATTGAACAAACAGATTTCTCATTAAGGGTCAAAATCAATGGAGCTGGTGGGAAAGTTGTAAATACTTCATTAATAAGATTAATTAGAGCTTTATGTTAGCTATTCCAGCCAATAATTCAGATGGCTATTGTTAACTGAATGCAAGGAAAAATCATTTTGTTGTCATTTTGTCAATATTGGAATGGAAATTTTAATAAAAGTAGCTAATTTTAATAATTAACTACTAATATTAATAACATTCAGCTTCTCTTAAGGGTTGGAGAAATAAAGATCTATATAGGAAAAAAAAGTTTCACATTCAAAGTATCAACCTTTTTTTATTGGAATGACAAAACAGAATATACTTCAAATCAAAGTCATTCACCTATTATAAAGGCTGACAGTGATCAATAACGGAATGAAAATATGTCAGCATTTTCCCTCAAAATTCCAATCCACCAAAATTCATAAACAACTAGTAATCCTTAACATTTAAGAGACTGGTAACGCTTTACTTGTCATAATGGAAAAGCAGATTACTTCCATATACTTTACAACTAACCACCCACTGTGTAAAAAGAAATTCCACTTCGTTAAATATAAGAGCAGATATTTTAATTGTCAGTAATAAATACTGTCATCCACAAATAGGCAATTTAAGCACCTTCTGTTTGTAGAAGGTACATAGTGTACATGGGTGATGACCCATGAAATTAAGATTATTCCCACTCCAAGGTAATGCGCAGGACTAACTGAAGAAGTGTTATATCCATATCATGAAAAAGGCTGCATTCTATTGTTAAAAGTTTAATGGCAGAAGCTAGTTTATTAGTAAGCAAAGAATTTAACTATACTGAATTTCACCAATGTTCTGGAGAGGATATTTTGCTTTACTGTTAAGAAAGTTATTTTGATCCATAAGATATGATCCATGCACCCACTAGCAGACTGCATATTAAGTAAAACATAAATGTGGGGTGTGTGTGTGTGTGTGTGTGTGTGTGTGTGTATACGTAAAACTCCACTATATGGTGTTTCTGACATGAAGGAGAGCTTTTAGCAACAAACTGTTACCACAGACTGTGAAACCGAACGACCTCCTTAGTAACTGCCTGAAGACCCCACACAGCACCTTAGCAACAGGGCAGGAGACACAGAGACTTTACCTTTCTGCATGGCAAAAAAAAAAAAAAAAGCTGTTGCTAAGCAAAAATATAGAACACTGTAACTTGGTGTTTGAGAACCACTTCACAAGTTTCACGATTTAATCAGCCCAGTTGACTTTAATATAGACACACAAACTCCAGGAGAAGCCAACACAAACCTCTGAGACTAAGCCTGTA
The DNA here is from genome assembly GCF_016772045.2 of Ovis aries. Classification (NCBI taxonomy): domain Eukaryota; kingdom Metazoa; phylum Chordata; class Mammalia; order Artiodactyla; family Bovidae; genus Ovis; species Ovis aries. The sequence goes on from NC_056055.1 coordinate 109,139,216, forward strand.
CTATCTATACATCTCCTTTCACGAATAAGCAGTTACCCCTTCCTGTAACCTCTAGATCAATGGAGAGGAGCTGTTTCTTCCTTTTGACCTCTCATCCTGCTTTTTCACTTTATTTTGCCTTCCACCCATGTCATTGGTCGCTCTCTCAAAAAGACTACTTATTAAACCCCAAAGTCTCTAGAGGATTGTAATCTCAGCTCTGCAAAGACCTGGGAGCTGATGGAAACTCGGCACACCTGCTTAGGGTGGCCGGCTCCAGACTCCTGCCCCTCTGGGATCCTTCTCTGCGCAGCACTTACCTGCGGCTCCGCGGGCTCTGGGGATTTCACCAGGTGCTTCTCCTTGTATAGAGACCAGAGACCGATATTGGGCAGGAAAATTAAAGCCACCATGAATAACAAAGTCATCTGCAGAAATCTCTTCTGTTTCCTCTTCATCGCAAATGGTAACAGAAGAAAAGTTACAGGAGATGGTTCCCTGCCCGACTCTCGTTTGAATCCAAAGCACCAGAAACTGAGGAGAAGCTAAAAACTTTTTGCTGCGTGCTCAGCACCAAGGTGCACGATTGAAGGGGAGTTAGGCATCGGCAGAAGCAACGCAAAGTTAGTTTCCCCCCAGAAAACTATGACGAAGGCATTAGCTATTGGCTCAGAAATCAATGACTCCACTGAGGAAATCATTAAGTCTATCGACCTCCAGTAAAAAGCCACGGAGTAAATATGATCCTTCCAAAGACTAATCGTAAGTTATGAAAAAGTCAATAGCATGCTGGATACTTAAGAAAACGGGAGGTTTGGAGTTTCCCCCTCTGCGTGGGAGGGCTGGGCTGCGGAGAGGGCGGGCAGGAGGTCTGCGTGGGGAGCGGCTCGGCCCTAGCAAGTGGCAGGAAGGAAAGAGCTCGCTCTCGACCCCAGCACATCACCTTTCTCGTCTTCCCAGGACGTCTCCTCCTGCGCTCGCCCTGGAAGAAGCCACCTAAACTCAAGTTCAAGTCCTTCGGTGGCCAGCGCGCCGGCGGGCTCCCGGCGGTCTGTGAGACACGGTGTCCCGGGCAGAAGTGCTATTTGGAGCGAGGTCCGAGAACTCCCGGGCGCTCACGCGCCGCGCCGCCCCTCGTCGGCCGGCAGCGGCTTGGCGACCCAGGGGCTCGGGGTCAGGAGGCTCCGGAGGTCGGCGTAGGCGCCGCGCCGTCTGTGCTCGCGCGGCGCCCGGGCTGCGGTCCTCCGCCAAGTGCGGGCCCTGCCCATCAATCGCTCCCCTTCCTCAGCAACGCTCTCACGCCCGGGCGCTCCTGTTACCATCCTCTCCCCGCGACGGAACGAGCCCAGAGGAGCATCGCCGCGCTTGGAGGGCGAAGCTCTCACGCTCCCCGCGCCGAGGAGGGAGGGTGGCGCCCGAGCCGAGCGGGGCTCTCGCGGCGCGCGCGCGGAGGGCGAGGAGGCAGAGGCGCGCGCTGCTCCCGCCGCCGGCGCCTGGAGCCCGCCTGCGCGGGGACGAGGCCGTGCCGGCCACGTGCGGCAGCCCGCGCGGGCGGGGAGGGCAGTCCCCCGCCGCCAGCTCCCATATAAGCTCGCCGTGACGCGAAAAAGCGGAGCAGGGCGACGCCGCCGCCGGACCCGGACTCCCGCTCCTCGCCTGCGAGGTCTCCTCTCTCCACCCCGGCCGTTCGCGCGCGCTCGGACCCCTCGGGAGGCCGGCGCCCCAGCTCGCCTCGCGCCAAGGGCGCCAGACCGGAGACGCGGGGCGCGGGGGGCCGGCGGGGCGCGGGGTTCCCGCGGGCTCCTCAGTGGGGCCGGCGGGCGCGGAGGCGAGCCCAGCCCGGCGATCCTGCCCCGGGGCACCCAGGCCGCCCGACCAGGTGCGCGGCGAACCCGGGGGAGGGCCGGGACCGCGACGCGAGGCCGGGCGGAGGCTGCGGCCCTCGGCCTCGGCTTCGGGAGCTACGCCGTGGAGCCCCGGCGGCTTACCTGGGTCGGCCCGCGCCTCGGCCGGGTGAGGTCGCGGTGCCGCCGCCTCCGCCGCCCCGCGTGTCCGCGCTCAGCGCTCGGGGTCGCGGCGGGGCCACCTGTCCCTTTGCCCTCGCACGCACCCCCCGTGGTCCCCAGGCCGAGTTGGGGTCGAGCCTGGTCTCGGCGGGAAGGCTTCCCCTTCTCCCTGGCGCCGGCACGCGCCACCAGCCCTGACCGCACACGCACGAACCTGTGGCCGCGTCTCCAAGGGACCTGCGTGCCTGGCACGGAGTGGGGGCCCTCCCGGGATCCGGGGCTCCTAACTCCTGGAGGAAGGGGGACTTGCAAGAGGCGACAGACAGACACGCAGCTCGCGCTGTGTCAGCCTGCCTAGAACAGGAAGGAGCGCCACGGTCACCTCTTTGTTACAACTGGAGGTGATGCCCACAAGCTTGGGAGGATAGGACGGCGGGTCCAGGAGGGTCCTTTCTCCCTCTCTCCTTTCCGTCCTCTCCGTTCCCACTCCCGCTCCAGGGCCCCTCCCCTCCCTCTGCTGCCCGCTTCTCTCTCTCTCTCTCCTCTCTCACCTGATGAAGACATAGACGTGCATGAGTGTGAAGACACTTGCTTTCAGCTCCTTGCGTTATAATTTTAAAATCTATCTGAACAGTACATGCTGACTGACTAGATGAGTAAAGCTAGGTGCTGGAGTATTTGCTTCTGTGAATTACTTTCATTTCAAGAGGTTGTAAACATATTCAATAAATGATGTCTGAATATGTCATTTAGGTAAAGACCAGTTACCGTTTCATTTTACAGAAGTGCAACTTTGGAATCTGGAGAGGACGGGACATAATTCTTCACCACACACACGACACACACTCATACACATACACATTCACACTCGCTTTCTTCTATACCCTGCATAATTTTCTAACCTCCTTTTTGGCTCTTAGCAAGTGCCATTCTGAAGCATAGAAATATGAATTCTGGGAAGCAACAAAACAAGGAGAGGTTTGCTGGGATTGACGGATCCTGAAGGAAAAGATTTTGGAAAACTTTTAATATTTAAATATATAATATGTTCTGTCTTGTACATAGTGTTATTAACAAAAAGTTTAAAAAAATCTCAAAGATACCTTTGACATTAAAAAAATTTAAAATCCTTCGTATTTTAAATAATGCCAGTTTCTTTGTGCCTTAAAAAAAATAAACAAGTCCTGACCACAAATAGACATATCATCATTCTGTTTTCTAAATCCAGGATTCTGACTTCAACCATGCCTCATTATTGTTATTCAAGTGAATTGTCCTGCAAACAGTACTTACTCTGGGAGCCATGGTTAGTCACAGTGAATGAGTGTACCTGTTATTCCCTACATGAAGTACATGCAGAGCCCATGGGATTATTATGCTTTTACAGCATAGCTCTAGGCTATCAGTTCCCACCCTCCATTTTACTTATTCATTACTTACTTACTTACTTATCATCTCTTTCACAATTCCACATGTAAATTTCTAACAGATGACAATGTTCCTAACTAAAATTGGTATTTATTTTAGCTTGTTACAAACAAACAAAAAAACTTTATGTGACTCTGAATTCCTTTGTTCAGATAATCCAGGTTAAATATATATATATACAGATGTAATTTAATTGGTCATTAATATTAATCTAATCAAATTCCCTGTCTTTAAATTCCTCTTTATATCCAAAGACACCCCCTTAGAACTCTTTTGGTCCTTCATTCTGTTATGACTCAATCTGGAACCTCAGGTAATCAGAGCCCCATGTGCCCAGCACTGTGTGAATACTACTGGAACACATGAGGAAAAAATAAAACAATACCTGGGACCTTGAATAACTTACATTCTAGTTGAAAATACAACATAAAGGCAACTGGAGAAATACAGAAGCTCAGCTGTTTGTGTTAACCTTCTGTTGAGCAAAGTTCTGCTTTAGAAGAGGCAGAACATTGCTTCCTTTTAAGCTCTGCTCTAAAATTTGGTGACTTAAAACAACTATAATACTCAGGATTCCATGCATTTGGCTAGGCTCCACTGTGTGGTTCTGCTTTCTCAGATGTGAATGTGGGCTGGGGCTGGGTTTGACCCCTACCTGGCCAGCAGATCACCTGGGATGCTATGGTTGGAACTGAACTTGAAAGAGAAACATTTGCTCATCATTTTGCCATATTAATATTTACCCTCCTAATTTACTAGTTTAAAGCTTTATATCTGAAACTGGTAAGTCTGGTGAAAGTCAATTGTTTAAAAAACCAAAAAAATTGTCACCAACAGTCTCCTGGGGTTGTGTTCTTACCTGAACTCTACAGAGTCACAAAGTATAAGCTTTATTAATAAATAACAAATGTTACAATGCTGGAAGAGAAGATTAAAAAGTAATTGATTTTTAAGATTATACTATGGTACATTATGTACATTTTAAAAGTTATATTGAAATTTATCAGTTAAATGGTTTATACTTAGTTTTACCTTCTATCTTAATATGGTAGGATTTACTTTTATTTAGGTTTAACTTTTCCAAGTTTTTATCAGAATCACAGATACTAGAGCATAAAGGTAATATATCTAGAATTGGAAATATATTCTGTTCTTTAATCCAATCAAAATACCTGGAGTATAAAAATGCTTAAATTGTTCCCTCTGAATAAACAGGGTACTTTATTATAAGTATACCTTTAGCTAAGTTGTTTTTTGCAGGGGAGAGGGTGATCTTCCAGTGAAAATTGGGAATGATTATATTAATAATAGTTATAATAAAAGTAAGTTTAAGTTATGCTATTCATTTTTGTGTCATTAAATTAAGACACAGGTAAATAGGAATCTTCTTCAATCAATTTTTCTGAAATTACGTTTGCCACTACACAATAAAGAGAAATAAGAGCCATGTATAATTTTAAAATGTGATATTTCCCTCTCACTACATCACTGAAATTCTTCAGCAAAAAACCCAAGTCAATTTCTATATTTCTGCAAATGTTGCTGGGTAGAAAGAAGATACAAACCTGAACATTCTCACAAAATTTTCAGTACTACAAAGCACTTCAAAGTGTTTGCAATTAAGTGTGGTGCAAATTAAAAAGTGACAAATGCTAACTAAAAGAAAAAGGTTATTTCTTCTTGGCCTAAATATTTTCAAACTAGAGAAATTCTTCACTTTGTGGCATTTAAGTTCTTAGTCAGCAAGTCTACCTCTAAATATCTTTATTCCTCTACTAACAGAATATATCTTTACTCAACTATATTTTCTTTCCCTGTACATTTAATTCCCTGATAGCTCAGACAGTCAAGAATCTACCTGCAATGCAGGAGACCAGGATTCAACCCTGGGGTGGGAAGATCACCTGGAGAAGGAAATGGCAACACACTCTAATATTCTTGCCTGGGAAATCCCATGGACAGAGGAGCCTGGAGGGCTAAAATCCATGGGGTCACAAAGAGTCAGACAAGACTGAGTCAGCACTCACAAGTGCTCTAAAATATTCTGTGTTTTGATGAAAATACTATGAAGTTTAGCCTAACTAAAGTATCAGAAACAGACTTGATTTGGGAGGATTGCTCTTCTTAATCTTGGGAAGTAGACTGTTGAATTAGATGCAGCTCTTTTTGTGATTTACTAAGAAAACAGAAATATTATTAAAAAGATTAGCTCATGAATGAGATCCCATTCTCAGTAGGCTTATGTGGATTCTCTTTTGCCTATATGAATGAAACTTTAGAAAAATTAGAAAATTTTAGAAAAAAATCTTGATATTTCAGACAACATCTGAGCTCAGTATACCAAAGCAAAAAATTGAGTATTTTATATAAACAGATTTTTAACCTTCTGTAAAATAGTTATAATTCTGATTAAAAATCCTAGGTTATATTCTTTTTTAAAATAATATTTTCTCTTTATAATATGATTAAGTAAGCTTTCAAATAAATATTTCCCATTCCGTAATGAGAACTTCAAAAGTAGTTTCAGGAAAGAAACTTGGAAACTTTGTGAAACAGGAATCATAAATGTTTACATCTGTCAATCAAATAGATAAATCAATAGAAATATATACAGGTAAATGGATATTTTGATAATAAGGATTTAAAAACTACTAGTTTTTTTGACCAAGGTTTCATTGAGAATTGCATGCAAGGATTGAAAGACTGAATCTGTCCATTGCAATTCATGAAAAATATCAAAATAGCAGCACTATGTCAAACTGCTAAGGAGGAGAATGCAAATAGATGTGAAAACCTGTACTCACTATACACTGAGACATGCCCCCTTTAGACCTAGTCAGTAGCAGAACTCATCAAGATAAAATAAGAATATTTTTCACTAATCAGTTTTCTCTAATACCTAAAGTGAAAGTGTTAGTCGCTCAGTTGTGTTTGGCTCTTTGTTACTCCATAGACTGTAGCCCACCAGGTCCCTCTGTCCATGGGATTCTCCAGGTGAGAATACTGGAGTGAGTAGCTATTCCCTTCTCCAGGGGATCTTCCCAACACAGGTATCGAACCCAGGTCTCCTGCATTACAGGCAGATTCTTTACCGTCTGAGCCACTAAGGAAACCCTCTAATACCTAAACTTTAAACTAATTAATTTTTAAATAAAATATCCATCCTTTTGTCTTCTTTCTGAATTGAAAATACTTATTTAAAAATATTAAATCTGCATATATGTTTGCAAACATTTGTACAATTTTAACAGTACAGATCCAAATTCTCTTTGGTACTTGAAAATGTGGTGCATTTCTAAAACAGTGGCTACTTTTCTATCCTAATCATCCAGGAAATCAAAGCCGATAAAATATTTTATCCCTCAGTTCAGTTCAGTTCAGCCGCTCAGTCCTGTCCGACTCTTTGCGACCCCATGAACTGCAGCATGCCAGGCCTCCCTGTCCATCACCAACTCCTGGAGTTCACTCAGACTCGTGTCCATCGAGTCAGTGATGCCATTCAGGCATCTCATCCTCTGTCGTCCCCTTCTCCTCCTGCCCCCAATCCCTCCCAGCATCAGAGTCTTTTCCAATGAGTCAACTCTTCGCATGAGGTGGCCAAAGTACTGGAGTTTCAGCTTTAGCATCATTCCTTCCAAAGAAATCCCAGGGTTGATCTCCTTCAGAACATGCTGTAAATGCTCGACACATAGGTTTTGAATGAATAAATATGTAAATAAATGTATATCTAAATATTATCATTGCCTGTGGAGAATTCATTTCAGTCGATCAGTAGTGTCTGATTCTTTGTGACCCCATGGACTGTAGCACACCAGGTATAATTATGTTGAAAATTCCTCAAATATTTCGTACCTAAAATACGATCCTACAGCTTGCACCAAAACTATATACTCAAATGGCTTGTCAAAGTCTTGCTAAACGACTTACAATGTCACTATGACCCGCGTCCTGTATACCAACCACATCCTATACAATTCAACTGCAAAATTGCTCATTGTATTGAAATAACATCAATCTCCCTGGACAGTAGCCCCCTTCTATGCCTAGTATCCACCCAGTATACATCCAATCCCTTTTCCACATGACAGTATTTTCCTCACTTGATGATATTGTGTTTAGTAAAGCTCATCCATAGAGCCTATAATGTACTTGGTAACATTTTCAATATCTTTTAATCTTGATTGAGAGTAAACGTATTAGCTTATTTTTATAAACATATAAAAATAATTTTCATAAAGTAAATAAATTTATCTTCAGGTACATAATATGTAATCTTTAATTGGGTGGAAGCTTCATTCTCAGCCCAATTTTCTCTTTCATCCCTTATGAATGCAGTTTCCTGGAATATTTCCTACTAAATCTCCCATGACCAAGATACAGTATCCAAATCTACTTTTAACTGTGATATTTTCTCAGCTCAGAATGTGCAGAATCAGTAATTCTATATTCTTCTGTAATATTCTACAGCCGTGGTGATATTTTCTTCAGATTATAAGCATATATTAAGTAGTATTATAAAATCACTTTGAAGATATTTTCTAAAAATGACTTAAGGACTTTTCATGGTCCCTGTTTAATTAACACTGGTAACATACTTTGTAGAAAGTATTACTTAGGGAGGAATAAAAACAATATATTCAACAGCTATAATGGCTGCTTTTAATGTCAAAACATTGAAATAAAATCCCCATAATATTATGTCTATAGTATTAAAACCTCATATATTACCATTAAATCAGCAGTTAAATGACCACCTTTTTTCCCAATATTCATTTGGATAATTTGGCAAAAGATGGAACTAGGAAAGGACAGTCTTAATGGTTAAAATGAAAGTGTGAATTCAGATTTACAGAGAGTGGAAGTAACATCAAATAGAAAATGATAATATTCTGACTCCCTGATATTGGAGGTCCGTCTAACTTGACTTTTTGCTTGCTAAGATCTATCTTGTCAAGATAATGCCCCTCTGTCCATCACTCACCTATCGTATTATAGGGTGGACTTAAGGAAATAAGTGAATAAACCAGGCATCCAAAGATGTCTGGAGAAAAGGACTTTGTACTGATGGAAAAGGGACAAGAGTGTTGTACATCTTCCCCCTTGTTGCCCTCACTCCAGGTACAGTGTGGCTGAGGCTGTGCTCCTCAGCTTCTCTCCTCACTGCTTCACAGTTAGATTCAGGAGTTTTTGTGTGGCTATTTTCTGAGATAAAAATTTGACTGTTTTCTCAAAAAATTCCAAATATTCACGAAGTAAAAAAGATGCATTTGTATACAGCAAAAATTTGTTATAATTTTTATTTGAATACATCCTCATTTCAACATCCTCAGTTTTCCTAGAAGAGTGCTACATTAATTTCAAAATATGCTGTATAAAAGAGAAAAAGCAGATTTATAAATTACACTTCGTCCCTTAGGTCTATCAAGACCCCACAGATAAGGTAGGAGATTCATGTGTGATCCCTTTTTTTGAATAACTAAGGGCGTCTAACTAGTTCAAGTAAAGTTTTACTTCACTCAATTTTCATATAATTCTTAGGCTTCTTCTGAGTGTAAGGCAGCCTTTTAGGTAAGTTTCATATAATAATAAACAAAATAACATTTTCTGTGGTCATAGATTTTACATTCTAATGTGGGGAGAAAAAATAAATTAAAAAACTAGATTTTAAAAATAGATTCAACTAGAGATTATCATGGAAAGTGAAGAAAGTCAAAGACAAATACCATATGATATCACTTACGTGTGGAATCTCAGATATGACAGAAATGAACCTATCTATGAAATAGGAATAAAATCTGGGACATAGAGAATATACCTGTGGTTGCCAAGAGGGAGCAAGGTGGGAGAAGGTAAGAGTGGGAGTTTGGGATTAGCTGATGCAAATTGGTACAGAATAGATGAACAACAAGGGCCTGCTATAGAGCACAGGGAACTAGATCTGATATCCTGTGACAAACCATGCTGCTGCAGCTGCTGAGCTGCTTCAGTTGTGTTTGACTGTGTGAGTCCATGGATTGCATGCAGCCCACCAGACTCTTCTACCCACGGGAATTCTCCAGGTGAGAATACTGGAGTCGGTTGCCATTTACTTCTTGAAGGGATCTTCCTGACCCAGGGATTGAACCTGGGTCTTTTGCACTGCAGGCAAATTCTTTACCACTGAGTCACCAGGGAAGCTAGTGACAAACTATAATGGAAAAGAATATGAAAAAGCTGTAATTACTGCTGTATAGCAAAGGGACTCAACTATCTATCTATCTACATTTACATACCTATATATAGATAGCCGAAATCTGTTTATCTATCTATCTAAATAGATAGAAAGCTGAGTCCTTTTGCTGTACAGCAGAAATTAGTACATCATAGTCCAATTTCAAACAAAAAAAAAGAAATTTTCAAAAATAAGCAGAAGAACTGAATATATATTTTCCCAAAGAGGAAATGCAGGTGGCTAACAGGACATGAAAAGACATTCAACATCACTAATTATCAGGGAAATGCAATTCAAAACCAGAATGAAATATTATCTTTCATCTGTCAGAATGGCCATCATCAAAAAGAACACAAATAACAAGTGTTGGTGAGGATGTGGAGAAAAGGGAAATTGTTGGTAGAAATGTACATTGGTGCAGTATATGGATGTTACCCACATATATATCCAAGATACAACTGTAAAATCTTATGAAAAAAACCTGAATGGATGTTTCCTGCTTAAGAAAAAATGAAATTTTGCCATTTTAAGCATGAGTGGACTTGGAAGGCATGATGCTAAGTGAAATAACTCAGACAGAAGAGACATAGGATAAAATTTATATAAGAAATCTAAAAAATGCAACAAGGCCTTCCCTGAGACCTCAGTTGCTAAAGAATCCACCTGCAATGCAGGAGACCCCAATTTGATTCCTGGGTTGGGAAGATCTGCTGGAGAAGAGTTAGGCTACCCGCTAATCTAAATAGTGTGAGCCACTATATTTTGCACCCGTAACTTGTATCATACCACGGCACATTTACAATATTTCAGTACAAAACACCATATATCATAAAGTGCATGGCGTAGTAGAAGGTTGACTAGTACGGTAAAGGGAACAAGTACAGGAGGGAACAGAGAAGGGAGGTCAGAGTAAAACATTCATAAGCTGAGCTGTAAGGCACGGACGTCTCTGTCTAGAAGATGGCAGCTAGGCAGCCTTGAAGGAGAAGTGGTCAGAAGCAACAAATGTAGCAAAGAGCATCTCAAGCAAATGGCACAGAAAATGAAAATGTCTGGAGGAGGGATGGTGCCTGATATGCCACCTGGAAATAACATTGCAATTACTTTTTCATTAGATAAGCTCTTGGGTTGGACAAAAAGTTCACCCCTGTTTTTCTCTTAAGAGATTGCAGAACACTGAAAGTACATTTGACCAACCTAATATGCCTTCCTTCTCCCACAAATAAACAAATAATTTCTAAACAAATGCAATAAACAAATACTTTATTTTTAATTGCTTGTTTTCTGTTCATTAGTAACTGTGGCATCGTAGGATACTGACATTTTTTTCCCCCCCCTCTGGCGAAAAGCAATTTCTTGCTGTGGATACTTATATATTTATGCACATTTATATGTACATATATTTATATCATTTACTTTATATATTTATATGTATATACACAAATATATAGGCCTTCCTTGGTGGCTCATATGGCAAAGGAGATGCAATAAAGGAGACATGGGTTTTGATCCCTGGGTAGGGAAGATCCTCTGGAGGAGGAAATGGCAACCCACTCCAGTATTTTTGCCTGGGAAATCCCATGAACACAGAAGCCTGGTGGGCTTCAGCTCACTGGGTTGAAAAGATCTGGACACAACTCAGCATTTAACATGCACAAACACACACACACACACACACACACGCATATCTGTGTATGTAAAGACTTGTTCTTATACACATGCAGGTGGGAAATAATGTGTGAAACCCATTTTTCTCAATGTTCTTCTCAAAGTAATCAATAGCCAAAGCTTCTGAAGGCGTTATAAAGATGGATAAGGATGATAATAGTGGCAAACCTTTTTCAAGAGCTGGCTATGCGTCAGGCATTTTCTAAATGATTTACACAATTTTTGAACAACTATCCTTATTTCAGTGATAGGAAACTGAGGCATTATATACTAAATAATGTAGAAAGTTGCACACAAATATCTGAGAAAATAGTGTTATTGTCCATCTGCTAATGTAATTCATATTATTCTTTCAAATCACAAAGCATTTTACCTAAGTAGACCTGTGTGCGTACATCCATGTACAGTTTGGGAACGTTAAGAGAATAGGTTTCCACTGTTTGGTTGTTGTTTAGTCGTCTAGTCCTGTCCAGCTCTTCATGATCCCTTCAACTACAGTCAAGCAGCTCCTCTGTCCATGGGGTTTTCCAGACAGAAATACTGGAATGGGTTGCCATTTTCACCTCCACCAGGGATCTTCTTGACCCAGGAATTGGACTCACATCTCCTGCACTGAAGGCAGATTCTTTACCACTGAACCTTTGGGACTGGTCTAAGATCCACTATGAACATGCTGCAGGTCTCCATTGCTACCCTGGGGCAGACATCACTAATAGATAACTGTACTCTTACTGGGTCATTCTGGAAACAATTAACTCAGTGCTCCAGGCAAGCCTGACTGTAGAATGGAGGCAGCAGTTTCCATGGAAGCTATCTGCTGTCCTGCAAGTAGACAACAGTGAGCCATCTAAAAGCATCTAAGAAGGAACTGACATATATGATGGGGTATTTTGGAGAATTCCAGTGTCAGCAGATGGAGCATGGCTTGCTTTATGAAAACTGAAAATAAGGATAGCAAACCAGAGGCTAATGAACATTTCAGTTATAAGATAATGATTCCCTAGGGTAAGAGGTCAGGCTTCCCAGGTGGCTAAGTGGTAAAGAATCCCCCTGCCAATGCAGGAAATTCAGGAGATGCAGGTTTGATCCCTGGGGTGCAAAGATCTCTGGAGGAGGAAATGGCAACCCAGTCCAGTATCCTTGCCTGGGAAATCCTATGGACAGAAGAGCCTGGCTGGCTACAGTCCAAGGAGTTGCAAAGAGACAGATGCCACTCAGCAGACATGGAGGGTAAGACGTTAGCATTGGGAAGTGGAAAGAGGGGCCAGAGGAAGGGCAAGCTGTAAAAGAGAAGTTGAGATTTGGTAACAACTGTGTGCTGTGGAGAATCCCAAGTATGGCGGAGCCTGGTGGGCTGCCGTCTAGGGGGTCACACAGAGTCAGACATGACTGAAGCGACTTAGCAGCAGCAGCAGCAGTGTGTTGTGGAGGGAGGGGTGTTGAGTGAAAAGTCCTTGCTTTATCCTTCCAGCCGACCCTCAGCTTTGCACCCACAGTACACAAGTCCCACACTGCAGCTCAGTCAGTTTCATCCTTAGGGAAGAGGGATTCAACAAACAAAAATCATTTTTTATAGTAAATGCACTGCTTAGAATGGGAAAAAAATTAAATTTCTACTATCTAGGGAGCAAGCCCATTTGTATTTTAATTTTAGAGCCTGGCATGATGGACAATGAGATGTCAGAATGAGGAATGCAATGCTAGGACCAGGGTTTCATAAAATGAGAGAAATCTAAACGAGCAAGTCAGTTTGCAGAAACCTCCCTTTTCTGTGACTAAATACATACATTCTGAATTTAAAAAAGAAAAACATTGTGCTATGTTTCTCAATAAATACTCTCATAATCCATGGGGTCGCAAAGACTTGGACACAATTGAGCAATGAACACTCACTTTTCTCACTAATAATTTTTCAGAATAGAATCAAATGTCAGTTTTTAATTCAACCATTAGTACCCTTCAGCTCTCATTTGTTCAGCACACACACAAAAATAAACTCAGCTATATGTCCATAAAAAGAGGCAAAAAACTAAATATTATGTATCCGTATTTTTATAGTACCAGGGACAATTCATGGAGATAAATGTTGAACTAAGATTCAGTAGAACCAGGTGAGCTTGGCTGAATTGAATATGCAAAGTGGCAAGAACACTGGTGGGCTTCCGCAATGATTCAGAAGATAAAGAACCTGCATGCCAATGCAGGGGACGTGGGTGCTATCCCTGGGTCAGAAAGATCCCTGGAGGAGGGCATGGCAGCCCACTCCAAAATTCTTGCCTGGAGAATCCCATGGACAGAGGAGTTGGTGGGCTATAGTCCCACAGGGTCACAGAGTAGAACATGACTGAGCAACTAACATTCAGTTCAGTTGAGTTGAGTTCAGTCGCTCAGTCATGTCTGACTCTTTGCCACCCCATGGACTGCAGCATGCCAGGTCTCCCTGTCCATCACCAATGCCTGGAGCTTACTCAAATTCATGTCCATTGAGTCAGTGATGCCATCCAACCATCTCATCCTCTGTCGTCCCCTTCTCCTCCCACCTTCAATCTTACCCAGAATCAGGGTCTTTTCCATGAGTCGGTTCTTCACATCAGGTGGCCAAAGTATTGGAGTTTCAGCTTCAGCATTAGTCCTTCCAATGAATATTCAGAACTCATTTCCTTTTGGATGGACTGGTTGGATCTCCTCGCAGTCCAAGGGACTCTCAAGAGTCTTCTCCAACACCACAGTTCAAAAGCATCAATTCTTCAGCACTCAGCTTTCTTCACAGTCCATCTCCCAACTCTCACATCCATATATGACTACTGGAAAAAACATAGCCTTGACTAAATGAAACTTTATTGGCAAAGAAATATCTCTGCTTTTTAATATGCTGTCTAAGTTGGTATACCTTTCTTCCAAGAGCAAGTGTCTTTTAATTTCATGGCTGCAGTCACCATTTGTGGTGATTTTGGAGACCTCCCCCCTCAAAAAAATAGTTTATCACTGTTTCCACTGTTTCCCCATCTATTTTCCATGAAGTGATAGGACCAGATGCCATGATCTCAGTTTTCTGAATGTTGAGCTTTAAGCCAACTTTCTCACTCTCCTCTTACTTCCATCAAGAGGCTTTTTAGCTCCTCTTCACTTTCTGCCATAAGGGTGGTGTCATCTGTGTATCTGAGGTTATTGATATTTCTCCTGGCAATCTTGATTCCAACTTGTGCTTCTTCCAGCCAGGTGTTTCTCATGATGTACTCTGCATATAAATTAAATAAGCAGGGTGACAATATACAGCCTTTACATACTCCTTTTCCTATTTGGAACCAGTCTGTCGTTCCATGTCCAGTTCTAACTGTTGCTTCCTGACCTGCATACAGGTTTCTCAAGAGGCAAGTCAGGTGGTCTGGTATTCCCATCTCTTTCAGAATTTTCCACAGACTAATGTGCTTCACACAGTCAAAGCCTCTGGCATAGTCAATAAAGCAGAAATAGATGTTTTCTGGAACTCTCTGCTTTTTCCATGATCCAGCGGATGTTGGCAATTTGATCTCTGGTTCCTATGCTTTTTCTAAAACCAGCTTGAATATCTGGAAGTTCACGGTTTACGAATTGCTGAAGCCTGGCTTGGAGAATTTTGAGCATTACTATAAAAGCATATGGGATGAGTACAATTGTGCAGTAGTTTGAGCATTCTTTGGCATTGCCTTTCTTTGGGATTGGAATGAAAACTGATCTTTTCCAGTCCTGTGGCCACTGCTGAGTTTTCCAAATTTGCTGGCATATTGAGTGCAGCACTTTCACAGCATCATCTTTCAGGATTTGAAATAGCTCAACTGGAATTCCATCACCTCCACTAACTTTGTTGCTAGTGATGCTTTTTAAGGCCCACTTGACTTCACATTCCAGGATATCTGGCTCTAGGTGAGTGATCATACCATCATGATTATCTGGGTCCTGAAGATCTTTTTTACAGTTCTTCTGTGTAATCTTACCACCTCTTCTTAATATCTTCTGCTTCTGTTAGGTCCATACCATTTCTATCCTTTATCGAGCCCATCATTGCATGAAATGTTCCCTTGGTATCTCTAATTTTCTTGAAGAGACCTCTAGTCTATCCCATTCTGTTGTTTTCCTCTATTTCTTTGCATTGATCACTGTGGAAGGCTTTCTAATATCTTCTTGCTATTCTTCGGATCTTTGTATTCAGGTGCTTAAAGCTTTCCATTTCTCCTTTGCTTTTCACAGCTATTTGTAAGGCTTCCCCAGATAGCCATTTTGCTTTTTTGCATTTCTTTTTCATGGGGATGATCTTGATCCCTGTCTCCTGTACAATGTCATGAACCTCCATCCATAGTTCATCAGGCACTCTGTCTATCAGATCTAGGCCCTTAAATCTATTTCTCACTTCCATTGTATAATTATAACGGATTTGACTTAGGTCATACCTGAATAGTCTAGTGGTTTTCCCTACTTTCTTCAATTTAAATCTGAATTTGGCAATAAGGAGTTCATGATCTGAGCCATGGTCAGCTCCCAATCTTGTTTTTGCTGACTGTATAGAGCTTCTCCATCTTTGGCTGCAAAGAATATAATCAATCTGATTTCGGTGTTGACCATCTGGTGATGTCCACATGTAGAGTCTTCTCTTGTGTTGTTGGAAGAGGGTGTTTGCTATGACCAGTGCATTTTCTTGGCAAAATTCGATTAGCCTTTGCTCTGCTTCATTCTGTACTCCAAGGCCAAATTTGCCTGTTACTCCAGGTGTTTCTTGACTTCCTACTTTTATATTCCAGTCCCCTATAATGAAAAGGACATCTTTTGGGGGGTGTTAGTTCTAAAAGGTCTTGTAGGTCTTCATAGAACTGTTCAACTTCAGCTTCTTCAATGTTACTCATTGGGGCATAGACTTGTATTACTGTGATATTGAATGGTATGCCTTGGAGACGAACAGAGATCATTCTGTCATTTTTCAGGCTGCATCAAAATACTGCATTTTGGAGTCTTTTGTTGAGCATTATGGCTACTCCGTTTCTTCTAAGGGATTCCTGCCTGCAGTAGTAGATATAACGGTCATCTGAGTTAAATTCACCCATTCCAGTCCATTTTAGTTCGCTGATTCCTAGAATGTTGACGTTCACTCTTGCCATCTCCTGTTTGACCACTTCCAATTTGCCTTGATTCATGGACCTGACATTCCAGGATCCTATGCAATATTGCTCTTTACAGCATCAGACCTTGCTTCTATCACCATCCCATCCACAACTGGGTATTGTTTTTGCTTTGGCTCCATCCCTTCATTCTTTCCGGAGTTAGTTTTCCACTGATCTCCAGTAGTATATTGGGCACCTACTGACCTGGGGAGTTCCTCTTTCAGTATCCTATCATTTTGCCTTTTCATACTGTTCGTGGGGTTCTCAAGGCAAGAATAATGAAGCGGTTTGCCATTCCCTTCTCCAGTGGACCACATTCTGTCAGACCTCTCCACCATGACCCACCCATGTTGGGTGGCCCCACAGGGCATGGCTTGGTTTCATTGAGTTAGACAAGGCTGTCATCCTAGTGTGATTAGATTGACTATTTTTCTGTGAATATGGTTTCAGTGTGTCTGCCCTCTGATGCCCTCTTGCAACACCTACCATCTTACTTGGGTTTCTCTTACCTTGGACTTGGGGTATCTCTTCATGGCTGCTCCAGCAAAGCACAGCGGCTGCTCCTTACTTTGGACAAAGGGTATCCCCTCACTGACACCCCTCCTGACCTTGAACGTGGGTTAGCTCCTCTAGGCCCTCCTTTGCCCACATAGCCACAGCTCCTTGAACGTGGGGTTTCTCCTCTCGGCCACTGCCCCTGGCCTCGGGCAGGGGCTAGCTCCTCTCAGCCATGCTTGTGCAGCCCGGTTATTTATTTAGTTAACATATTTTGCACATTTTGAATGTTTGAAGGTGATAATGATGATGATAATGTTGGTGATCTTTGCTTGCTTTCATGAATAATTAAAACGTCTTGCGCTGTCATTTAAATTCAACAATACTGAATATCTTTCATGAATCACACACTGATGGGTGCAGAAAAAATATCATGGTAAGAATAGCATCACATATCAATTTGCATTCACTTGAACTCTGAATTCCACTGTGCCAGCCACTATACTTAGATTCTGAATACATAGACTTATCTAACTTTACTCAAACCCTGTTTCTGGCTGAGGCAGGTGTTACATATCCTGCTAAAACTCTCAGAGGTAGTAAGGGCAAGAGCCAGGACTCAGTCAGGAGCCAGGTAACTAGATAAATGAGCTACCATTCTTTGCTTAATAGGAGCTCTTAGTAGAGCGTACCTAAAAAGCAATCATCCCTTCCCCTATATTTGCTTTTGAAATAAAAATCTGAAGACTAATTAACATGCAAACAAGCCATCTTTTGAAGAGATGCATGCTTATATTTATCTGCTTTTTATATTGTTATAAAGATTTCATTACACGTATAGTGGAGAGACAAGAATTATAAATTTGGCCATTCTTTCTCATTGGATTCATATCATTTGAGACATCAGTTCTAAAGCTTGCAGTTACTTATCTTAGCTCCATGGTGGAGCCAAAAGCATGATCTTCACATTTTCCCTTTTCACTGAAAACAGCATTTGTATAAATTTGAAACTTTACAATGAATTACAATAGTTATTATATTATAAAATGTGCTTACAAATGATGTAGTTCTCATTTAAATCTATTAGTAATAGAGTTACAATTCAAAAGGTTACTATTTTATTTCCCGTTTGACTATTTTATTAAATGCCATCAGTTATGTTACAATGATACTGCAAAGAACACAGACTGGGAAATGGTGTTAATAAGAGAAGAACATACTTAAGAAAATATGGTCATGAACTTTTAGGCTGCATTCTTTGTAAAAGAGAGATAAAAGAATGGTTTGTCAGATATGTTTTAAAAGCAGGTTGGAAATGTGTACAAAAGAGATTTCCAAGAAAGAAAATAAGGACACATTAATTTAGCATTTTGCTGAAAGAGTTGCTAAGAATTTATATTGCGCAAGAAAATTGCTGAATCTGGCATTCACTGATTAATAATACTGTGCTCTTGAATGAGACCTTCACACTGAAAGTGCTTTTCAAGTATAAACTAATTAAGTATCAAAACACTTCAGAGAGTTGAATCAACTGCCTTTCTAGGAATAGAGAAACTGAGTCTGGCTGGTTGAACAGGCTTGTGTGTGTGTGTGTGTGTGTGTATTTTTTTTTTTTTTTGCAGCTCTCAGAGAATTTTATATCTAAATTTTTTAAAAATACAATTGAGAACTACTTGATGATTTGTTTTAAAATCAAGCCTTTCCATAGTACTTTGGTGAAAACCCAAAAAAGAAGAAACTATCTTGCTGTGAGTTTTTATATCCCGGGACTCCTTTCTCCCTATTAGATTTGATACTTTAACAAGGATATTTACATATGTTAAATAATTTTTCACTCCCTGATTTTGCCATTAGCAGGAGGTTGTCAATTTAAAAGGAAGTTTTTGTTGATAGAGAAAAAAACAGGTAAGAAAGCAATGGAAGATGCTGTTCAGTGAGCTCCATTAATAACTGCATAATTTCTATGATGCTTCAGCACTCCCAGTTTATGTTTTGCAAGATACGATAGTGAGTGGTCAAACAAGAGGGCTGGTTTCGACCGGGACAGAGCAAAGGGACAAAGTAAGTGATCAAACAGTTAACCCCACTCTGGGACTGTAAGTAGGAAAAAATGTGGGAGACTCCTGTAAGTTAATGGTTACTCAAGAAGTAAGACCAAAATTCCAGAGAAACATCTACTTCTGCTTTATTGACTATGCTAAAGCTTTTGACTGTGTGGATAACAACACACTGTGGACAATTCTTAAAGAGATGGGAATACCAACCAACTTACCTGCCTCCTGAGAAATCTGTATGCAAGTCAAGAAGCAACAATTAGAGCCAAACATGGAATAGCGGATTGGTTCAAAATTGGGAAAGGAGTACGTCAAGGCTGTATATTGTCACCCTATTTATTTGACATATGCAGGGTACATCATGCAACATCCTAGGCTCGATAAAGCACAAGCTAGAATCAAAGCTGTTGGGAGAAATATCAGTAACTTCAGATATGCAGATGATCCCATCCTTATGGAAGAACGCAAAGAACTAAAGAGCCTCTTGATGAGAGTGAAAGAGGAGAGTGAAAAAGTTGGCTTAAAGCTCAACATTCAAAAAACAAAAATCATGGCATCCAGTCCCATCACTTCATGGCAAAGAGTCTGGGAAACAGTGGAAACTGAGTGACTTTATTTTCTTGGGCTCCAAAGTCACTGCAGATGGTGACTAAAACCATGAAATTAAAAGATGCTTGCTCCTTAGAAGAAAAGGCATGACAAATCAAAACAGCATATTAAAAAGCAGAGAGATTACCTTGACAACAAAGTTCCATCTAGTCAAAGTTATGATTTTTCCAGTAGTCATGTATGGATGTGAGAAATGAACCATAAAAAAGCTGAATGCTGAAGAATTGATGCTTTTGAACTGCAGTGTTGGAGAAGACTCTTGAAAGTCCCCTTGGACAGCAGGGAGATCAAACCAGTCACTCCTAGAGGAAATTAGTCCTGCATGTTCATTGAAAGGACTGATGCGAAGAACTGACTCCTTAGAAAACACCCTGATGCTGAGAAACATTGAAAGCAGGAAGAGAAGGGGACGGCAGAGGATAAGATGGTTGGATGGCATCACTGTCTCTATGGACATGAGTTTAAGCAAGGTCTGGGAGTTGGTCAAGGACACGGAAACCTGACATGCTGCAGTCCATGGAGTCACAAAGAGTTGAACATGACTGAGTGACTGAAATGAACTGAACTGAACCGAAGAAAGCAGGTTTGCTTAACCACAAAACTAACCAGGCTTGCTTAGCCATAAAATCACATAACAGAAGCATGAGACTGGCCTCAAAACAATAAAATGATGTTGGCAAGAGCGCCACATTCTGCCCAGTGAGCTCAGCAGGTTAGGACATGCTCTCTACACACATAAGAAGTAATATTTTGTGGACCTGGCTTGATCACATAGGACAAGAAAACTCTCCTTCCTAACGTAGATGAGGAGCTGATGATGAAAGTGTGATGTCTACTCAGGAAAAACAAAGACATTCTTCTCCCCCTCCTCACTTTTCTTTTGACCATGAAACTAAGTTTTGAAGGTGCAGCGCCTTCTTGTTCACCCACTTGTAAGCCTTAAAAGCATTCTGTTCTAATAAACCACTTATCTATCACTTTGCTTCTCACCGAATTCTATGTCGAGACATAAAGGACTACCAGAGCTCTTTAGAACCCTCTAAAATGCCACCAAACAGTTTTAGTTTTGAGCACCATGTTTTGTTTATGACCAACAGCTATTCTCACTTAAAGAGACAAAACCCCTTCCTTTGGGAGTTACACTAGGAAGAGTGGTAATGAGCTTCCAATTTCTAAAAACCACTATAGGCTTTTTTCTTTTTCAGTTACTAAATAACATTTTAGGAGAGGAAAATTATCATTCCTTTACCCATTTATTTACTTGGCTGAGTCTCCATAACAAAAGAGACTGACAACAGAAAAGCATACAATGTTATTTAATGTGTGTGTTATACCACATAGGAACCTTCATAAGGAAATGAAGACTCAAAGACACCATTAGACCTAGTGTTTCTGTACCAGGTTTGTTGAAGAACAGCGAGTCCTAGAAACAATGATATAGTGAAAAAGACATGAGCAAACAGTAATCAACTGAGGAAACTTAGCAAGATCTGTCCATTCAGATTCTGTCCCTTTGCCCTGGAGGAAATGATGCTCCTTTTCTGTGGGTACTGGAAAGGCACCTCTTAAATGACGGTCTTGTGACGTGCTTCAGGGGAATGTCAGAAAGTCCTGTCCAGACTTGCTCTTTCTCAAATTCCTTCAGCTTCTTCAAATATTCAAGGTGCCATATTGGGGCAGTGTACATTGAACACTAGCAACATCATGTCAAGTTAGTTTATTTGTATATATGTACTGTGTGTGTGTGCATGTGTGTATTTGTGAGGATCTAGTTTCTAGAAGTCATTGTGCACAATCTGATTCAGTTACTAAAAGCCATTATGTAAAATGAGCACATTTATATATATATATATATACTGTGTGGGCTTCCCAGATGACTCAGTGGTAAAGACTTAGCCTGCCAATGCAGAAGACTCAAGAGGTGCAGGTTTGATCCCTGGGTCAGGAAGATCGCCTGGAGAAGGGAATGGCAACCCACTCCAGTATTCTTGCCTGGAGAATCCCATGGACAAAGGAGCCCAGTGGGCTACAGTTTGTGGGGTCGCAGAGAGTCAGAGACAGCTTAGTGACTAAGCACATGCATGTACAAACACCCTTCCACACACATGCACACGTGTAGGTGTATATATGTTTATTCCTTGGTTATTTTGATGTTGAGGATTTTCTCTGTGTTAAGAATCAGGGTGGATTTAAGGGCTAGAAGTACAAGATTGAAGAAAATGCAATTTGAGTTTCAAACAACTCAAGGTGAAAGAAATACAGTAGAAATGATCTGATGGACATATTATTTACTGGTGCATCACATCAAAGTTTTCAGTTAGATTTCACTGCTCATAGATGGTAAATGCAGAAATAGTGTAAAAAAGAAAAATTATTCATCAACTGCTGTTGTCTTTTTCTTAATCTCTCTTGACTTTTTTTCCTGTCAAGTGACTTAACCGTTTGAATATATCAGAATGAGTGATGTGATGCTCAGCTCTCTTTTCTGGTCAGGAGTTGTTTCTGGAGTTGTTTCTATTGTTCTGGGCTCACATAATCTCTGAAGCTTATAGATCATGAGATGAAACAGACGTCATAGACCAAGAACATTATTAGAGAATAGCCAAATAGTTGTCATTGCTACTGTGAGAAATACAGAAGAAAGCCTGGGATACAAAAACAAACAAACAATAAAAGTTTTATCTGAAGTCAAGTCTGTTCAACTTTTCTTAAATATAACAGTATCCTAGGAATATCAGCATGATTTCTTTTTAAAGTCAATTTTATGCTCTCTCAATTGTCAAAGATGTTTTTCAAAACTGAGTTTTATCAAAGTGACCTATGTTTATTGATCAAGGACAAAGTGAATCAATAAAAGGATCAGAATTTAAATAAAATGCTTGCAAATTAAGCAAAAAACAATTCTGTATAATCCCTTAAAGACAGACAGGATGTTGACTTTGTTAAATGTGAAATAAAAGGATGCTCAATTATATACCCAATTGTTTGCTCACATCTTCATTCATTCAACAAAACCATATTGGGGACCTCTATGCATCAGGTCCTATGAAGCAGTGGAGAGGGGCATTGTCAGCACTCAGACATTATCCAGGGAAATGTATGTTTTGCTATCAATAGGATACAAGTTGCAACACAATGATGGTATAGTTGCAAAAATTCCCCTAGGAATAAACATGAAGAAACCAGTTTTTTGAGGAAGAATTCAAGGGAGAAATAATAGGAGGTTTCTAGGAAAGAGTGAGAATCATTTTCACAAGCAGGAAATGTGGCTGCCAGGTACTGCCTCAAAGCCACAGAAAAACACACACCAGAGCCTAAACCATGAGGGTGTGATGATGAACAGATGTTAAAATCTGATTGCTGTTTTTCTTGTATTTGTGACTTTGCAGTGTTAATAAGACATATTATAAACTATATTATTGGCTGCTCAAATATACCCTGAGAGAGAAACTTGATTTAGGAGTAAAATTTCATACAGAGTCCATTTTGCCTCGAAGAATGAGACATTCTAACATGACGCCAGTAACTGTCTTATGGTCGTCAGTTGTTCACAATAAAATAGAGTGAGTTAGTAGAGAAGAGTAATGGTTTTTAATCTGATGAAACTATTTTAAAAAGTCTATAATGTAAAATATTTTATAAACACGCATGAAAGGCACACACATGCATTTATCTACAACAGGCACATTTACAGAATTCATTCAAAACTTCAGTGCCCATCCTTGGACTTTCTGCAAGTTCCCCTGATTCAGATCACACTTAGAAAACTAGTAAAAATAAGAAAAGGAGAGAAGGATGAAACGAGCACCATGTCATGAGATGTACTGAGGACCTTCTACAGATTGATTGCTTTAATATCTTCAAAATTTGAATGAGAACACTGAGTGATGTTCTCATTCATTAACCTGTTAGGTTAATAACACAACTAAGATCACAGAGTAAATTCTAGTCTATATTTGAACCCTATTTTATTTTATTCTGAAGTTCATGTTTTCCCCTGTGTGACTAGTTTCATTATCTTCAGAGAGCTTCAGAAATTAAGTATTTTAAATATTTCCTATTTAATGGATTGGAAATCTAGTTAACATAAATATCAAGTCCCCTGTATCCAGTTATAGCTTACAAACTCATGTTGATAAATTTGTCTATTTAGGTTTAGAAACAAGCAGTAGAATTTTGCTTATGTTAATAGATATTAGTATTTATCAAAATAGAAATTCTAACCCTTTTTGTGGAATAAAATTATTTTTGTCTGTCCAAATTCTTAATTTTATTAACAAAAATAAAGAAATGAAAAAGAAAAATAAAACACTCAAAATTTTTAATTTTAAAAATGTATTCATATATTTTTCAATCTACAGTGTCAATATGTAAGTCACTAGTTCTTTTCAATACAGTCATTCAGATATTTTCTATGATAAATTAGAAATACAGAGATCCGTGGTTCAATTCAGTTCAGTTCAGTTGCTCAGTCATGGCACCATGGACTGAAGCACGCCTCCCTGTCCATCACCAACTCCTGGAGTTGCTCAGACTCATATCCATTGAGTCAGTGATGTCATTCAACCATCTCATCTTCTGTCATCCCCGTTCCTCCCACCTTCAATCTTACCCAGCATCAGGGTCTTCTCCAATGGGTCAGGTCTTCACATCAGGTGGCCAAAGTATTGGAGTTTCAGCTTCAGCATTAGTCCTTCCAATGTATACTCAGGATTCATTTCCTTTAGGATGGATTGGTTGGATCTCCTTGCTGTCCAAGGGACTCTCAAGAGTCTTCTCCAACACCACAGTTCAAAACCATCAATGCTTCTGTGCTCAGCTTTCTTTATAGTCCAACTCTCACATCCATACATGACTAATAGAGAAACCATACCTTTGACTAGATGGAGCTTTGTTGGCAAACTAATGGCTCTGCTTTTTAATATGCTGTCTAAGTTGATCATAACTTTTCTTCCAATGTGCAAGCATCTTTGAATTTCATGGCTGCAGTCATTATCTGCAGTGATTTTGGAGCCACAAAAAAATAAAATCTGTCACTGTTTCCACTGTTTCCCCATCTATTTGCCATGAAGAGCCGCTAATAAAGCCATCTAAATAAGTTTGTATAAATTTAAATATGAATAGTGTGCTTAAAAATTCCTTTTAGTTAATTCTTATAATTTAAACCTTAGCTAGTATAAAAATTTCATGAAACAATAGTGGAATTTTATATGTTCTCATGCTAGTAGGAACTTACTTATTTTATAAAATGTGTGTGTGTGAGTGTGTGTGTGTGTGTGTGAGTGTGTGTGTGTGTGAGTGTGTGTGTGTATATGAGTGTGTGTGTATGTGAGTGTGTGTGAGTGTGTGTGTGTGTTTTCCTGAAGTGATGTGACCAAGGTGACGAAGTAGGAGGCCTCCAGCCCACCCTCCATCACCAAACTTCAGTAGGGGACTTCAATATCCCACTTTCAGGGAATAATTAAAACATAATAACCACACAGGAATTATGGATGTATACTGCACCTTAGATCAAAAGTACCAACAGAAATGTATGGAACAGCAGCAACAGTCACATTCTTCTCTAGTGCTTATGGAAAATGGTTCAGAAAAGATCATATATTAGCAGAACTCAAAGCACAATTAAAAGATGGAAATCATGCCATGTATCTTTTTTGAACAGAAAGGTATGAAACTAGAAATCAAGAATATGAGGCAATTGGAAATCTGACAAGCATGAGAAAATTAATCCACCCACTGCTAGATAACTTCTGAAAAGGGAAATCAACAGGAAAATGAAAAATATCCTGAAATAAACAAAATGCAAACACAACAAACCAAAACTTATGGGAAGAGGAAAAATTTATAGCAGTAAGTGCTTAAACAAAGAAAAGAAAAGGCAGGAGCTCAAATAACCTAACTTACATCTTAACAAAACTGAAAATAAGACATTAAGACTAAGGTTAGCAAAGGAAGGCAATAGCAAAGATCAAAGTAGAGAGGCGTGGAAAAGCTATATGCTGAACACTCTAAGATATGACGAAAGAGACTGAGGGGGACACAAGTAAGTGGGAAAATATCCCATGTTCAAGAATCTTGAGAAAGAAGAATGGAACTGGAGGAATCAACCTGCCTGACTTCAGGCTCTACTACAAAGCCACAGTCATCAAGACAGTATGGTACTGGCACAAAGACAGAAATATAGATCAATGGAACAAAATAGCCCAGAGATAAATCCACGCACCTATGGACACTTTATCTTTGACAAGGAGGCAAGAATATACAGTGGATTAAAGATAATCTCTTTAACAAGTGCTGCTGGGAAAAGTGGTCAACCACTTGTGAAAGAATGAAACTAGAACACTTTCTAACACCACACACAAAAATAAACTCAAAATGGATTAAAGATCTAAACGTAAGACCAGAAACTATAAAACTCCTAGAGGAGAACATAGGCAAAACACTCTCCGACATAAATCACAGCAGGATTCTCTATGACCCAACTCCCAGAATACTGGAAATAAAAGCAAAAATAAACAAATGGGACCTAACACGTGTATACCTGTGGTGGATTCATGTTGATGTATGGCAAAACCAATAGAATATTGTAAAGTAATTAACCTCTAATTAAAATAAATCAATTTATATTTTTAAAAATTCAAAAAAATAAAAAAATGCTTCTGCACAACAAAGGAAACTATAAGCAAGGTGAAAAGACAGCCTTCTGAATGGGAGAAAATAATAGCAAATGAAGCAACTGACAAACAACTAATCTCAAAAATATACAAGCAACTCCTGCAGCTCAATTCCAGAAAAATAAACGACCCAATCAAAAAATGGGCCAAAGAGCTAAATAGACATTTCTCCAAAGAAGACATACAGATGGCTAACAAACACATGAAAAGATGCTCAACATCACTCATTATCAGAGAAATGCAAATTAAAACCACAATGAGGTACCATTTCATGCCAGTCAGAATGGCTGTGATCCAAAAGTCTACAAGCAATAAATGCTGGAGAGGGTGTGGAGAAAAGGGAACCCTCTTACACTGTTAGTGGGAATGCAAACTAGTACAGCCACTATTGAGAACAGTGTGGAGATTCCTTAAAAAACTGGAAATAGAACTGCCTTATGACCCAACAATCCCACTGCTGGGCATACACACCGAGGAAACCAGAACTGAAAGAGACACATGTACCCCAATGTTCATTGCAGCACTGTTTATAGTAGCCAGGACATGGAAGCAACCTAGTTGTCCATCAGCAGATGAATGGATAAGAAAGCTGTTGTACATATACTCAATGGAGTATTACTCAGCCATTAAAAAGAATACATTTGAATCAGTTCTAATGAGGTGGATGAAACTGGAGCCTATTATACAGAGTGAAGTAACCCAAAAAGATTAGTATACTAACACATATATATGGAATTTAGAAAGATGGTAATGATAACCCTCTATGAGAGACAGCAAAAGAGACACAGATGTATAGAACGGTCTTTTGGACTCTATGAGAGAGGGAGAGGATGGGATGATTTGGGAGAATGGCATTGAAACATATATGATATCATATAAGAAATGAATCACCAGTCCAGGTTTGATGCAGGATACAGGATGTTTGGGGCTGGTGCACTGGGATGACCCAGAGGGATGGTACAGGGAGGGATGTGGGAGGGGGGTTCAGGATGGGGGACACGTATACACCCGTGGCAGATTCATGTTGATGCATGGCAAAACCAATGCAATATTGTAAAGTAATTAGCTTCCAATTAAAATAAATAAATTTAAATGTAAAAAATGATACATAAAGTCATTGCAATCCCTGTTAAAGTTTAATGAAAACTTTCACTGAAATGAAAAATAAAGAAAAAAAAGATCTATTATTTGTATGAGGCCATATAAGATCTTGAATAGCCAAAGCAATTTTGAAAGAAAAAAAAAAAAAGCTGTAGACTTCACCCTTTTGTTTTTACCAAATTATAAAACTTTAGTAATTAGAACAGTATGGTACTGGTACCAGAACAGACACACAGATCAAGGAAGCAAAACTGAGAGTGTAGAAATAAACTCATGCATACATGGTTGACTAACATTCAACAAGGAATTCAAGAATACCCAGTGGAAAGGACAGTCTCTTCAGTAAATGGTGGTAGTGGTGAGTTGTGTCCAACTCTTTTGAGAAGCCCATCAGGCTCCTCTGTCCATGGGAATTCCCAGGCAAGAATACTGGAATGGGGTGCCATTTTCTACTACAGGGGATCTTCCAGACCCAGAGATCAAACATGTGTCTCCTGTAACTCCTGCATCAGCAGGTAGATTCTCTGCAACCAGGGAAGCTCTCTTCAAAAAATGGGTGATGGTTAAATTGAATAGCTCTATGAAATGAATGAAATTCACACCACTCTCAATGATTAAATAGCAACTGATTAAAGACTCACATGTAAATCTGAATGTATAAAATCCCTAGAAGAAAAGGTCAGGAAAACTCTTTGACATCAGGCCTGGCAGCAGTTACCTTTTGGATGTGACATTGAAAGCACAAGCACAAGAGCGAAACCGGACATGCGGGATGAAATCAAGCTCGGGACCTTTCACCAGCAAGACAGACAATGAACAAATGAAAGGCGTTCTATGAGACGGGAGAAAAGATTTGCAAATCACATATCTGATTAAGGAGGACTGATATCCAAAATACATAAGTAACTCATGCAACTGAATAGCAAAATAACCAAACAATCCAATTAAAAATGGGCAGAAGACTTGGATAGACATTTTTCCAAAGAAAGTATGTGTGATGTGCTAAGCTGCTTCAGTCGTGTCTGACTCTGCGACTCCATGGACTATAGCCCGCCAGGCTCCTTTGTCCATGGAATTCTCCAGACAAGAATTCTGGGGTGGGTAGCTATTTCCTACACCAGGGGATCTTCCTGACCCAGGGACTGAACCCGTGTCTCTTGCTTCTCCTGCAGGCAGGTTCTTTACCGTGAGGACAAGTAAAGAACAAATTTAGGAAACGGTGCTTAACATCACTAATCATCAGGTAAATACAAATCAAAACAACAAGATATCACCTCTCACCTGTTAAAATTACTGCTGTTGAAAAATAAATAAAAGCCGAGAGATAACAAATGCTGGAAAGGTGTAGAGAAATGGGCACTTTGGAGTTCTGTTTGTGGGAATACATATTTCTGCAGCCATTGTGGAAAACAGTATAAATTTTCTTCAAAAATTAAAGATCAAAACTACTGTTTGATACAGCAATCATACTTTTAAGTATTTATCTAAAGGAAATGAAATTGCTGTTTTAAAGATATATCTGCACTCCTATATTTATTGCAGCGCTATTCACTATAGCTAAGATACGAAAACAACCTAAGCAGCCACTGATGAATCAATGGTAAGGAAAATGTCACACACACACACAGAAAGGGAAAGGCAAATAGAGCATGATCTCAATTCTGTATGGAATCTGAAAACAACCAGTTCATAGAAACAGAGTGGAATGGCAGTTGCCAGGGAATGATGGGTGGGAGAAACGGGGAGACGCTGGTCAATGGAAACAAGCTTTCAGTTATAAGATGAATAAATTCCAGGGATATTAAGTACAGCATGGTGGATACAGTTGACATCATCATACTTGTGGAAGTTGCTATGAGATTAGGGTTCAATGTTCTTAATCATAACAACAACAACAAAGGGGTCGTTATGTGACATGAAGGATGTGTTCACTAACCTTATTGTCCGAGAAGGCAGTGACACCCCACTCCAGTACTCTTGCCTGGAAAATCCCAGGGACAGGGCAGCCTGGTGGGCTGCCATCTATCGGGTCGCACAGAGTCAGACACGACTGAAGCGACTTAGCAGCAGCAGCAGCACACATATGCGCACACTTTTGTTTTTTGCATATGTGTGCTTCAAATCATGACATAGTACATCTTTAAGCTTACACTATGGAGAAGGAAATGGCAACCCACTTCAGTATTCTTGCCTAGAAAATTCCATGGATGGAGGAGCCTGGTGGGCTACAGTCTATAGGGTCGCAAAGAGTTGGAGACGACTGAGCGACTTCACTCTGTCAATTATATTTCTATAAAGCTGGAAAAATATTTCTAAGTTACTGGAAATAGAGTCAAACTCAGGAAACTGAAATTTATTGTGACTTTTTTCCTTTATTTTTTTACCATTTGTATCTTCAGTATATTCTCCTTAATCAATTATGAGTCTATAGTTGACATTGGCTTATTTTCTATATTTGTGCATTAATAAAAAATACTCTTCATATTCAGTCTTGCCTATCTGGCATTTAATGACATAGGGCTTCCTGGTGGCTCAGATGGTAAAGAAACTGCCAGCAATGCAGGAGACCTGGTTTCAATCTCTGGCTCAGGAAGATCCCATGAAGAAGGAAATGGCCACCCACACCAGAATTCTTGCCTGGAAAATTCCATGGACAGAGGAACCTGGTGGGCTACAGTCCATGGAGTCACAAAGAGTTGGACAAGACTGAGTGACTGAACAACTACAAAAACATGAGAGAAATAAAAATGAGTTAGTGTTACAGATGTATTGGGGGTCATGTATCGGCAAAAAATAAGAGAAAACCATGACTATCTGGTACATAGACAGGAATTAATCCAAGAATTCTTAACCTCTTTCCAAAGACTGCCTACATTATTTCACAAAAGTATACTGAACTTGAATCACGTAATCAAAGTCCTGTCAAGAGCAAAACAAATAAACTGACACAATTTGGAAAACAAAAACGAACAAACAAAAGTTAAATGTCCATTCTAAATGCTTTTATATGTTTCCTTTACTAGTAATGACAATGTTAGAATTATCAAATATTTTCTGTCAAGAATTGGCCATGAGTGTGATATTGAACTGCAAGGAGCAACTACCTAAAGACCCGCCACCAGATTCCCTGGAGCACAGCGCCTCTCTCCCCGCCCTGAACCTCCTCAGGGGTATTGAAGGCCAGCGGCTGCAGCTGCACAGGGTTCAGCCTCCTCAGAGGCAGACGGCAAACATGCTTGGCAAGCGCCGATTTGTATCTGACAGTTATCATCGTGTTTCAGATTCAATTAAAATTACCTTTTAGTTATAAATATTTTAGCTCAATCACAAATAATGTATTGATTTATTTTAAAATTAAATTACCAGATAACTGTCTAATTTGAAACTGGTAGTCTATACAAGTCATATAAGAATACATTGGACATGACAAGTTTTTCATAAAAATGTCAAAAAACCCATAAACAATCAATAATAAATAAATATTAAAAGTAAAAAGCATGGGCATGTTATTAGAATGACAGAATCAGTTCTATGAGGATTGTAAGACCTCACTGATTATAGGGCTAGTAAGATAACACGTGTGCGTGTGCTCAGTTGTGTCTGACTCTTTGCTACCCCATGGACTGTAGCTCACCAGGCTCCGCTGTCCATGGGATTTCCCAGGAAAAAATACTGGAGTGAATTGCTGCTTCCTCCTCCAGGGGATCTTCCTGACCCAGGCATCAAACCTGTGTCTCTTGCATCTCTTGAATTGGCAGGCGGATTCTTTACCACTGCATCACTTGGGAAGCCCAATATTAGCATCTCCAAAAGATTTGTAACAGTGGTCCTCAAAATAGGATACTGATTTTCCCAATGGCACAGATTTTTAGGGAAAGGACAGAAATAGTTTTAAGAGAATCAGTTTGGATTCTGACCTTCTATCTGTATTATATTCTAAAACTGCTGCTGCTGCTAAGTCACTTCAGTCGTGTCCGACTCTGTGCGACCCCATAGACGGCAGCCCACCAGGCTCCCCCGTCCCTGGGATTCTCCAGGCAAGAAGAACACAGGAGTGGGGTGCCACTTCCTTCTCCAATGCATGAAAGTGAAAAGAGAAAGTGAAGTCACTCAGTCATGTCCGACTCTTTGCGACCCCATGGACTGCACCCTGCCAGGCTCCTCTGTCCATGGGATTTTCCAGGCAAGAGTACTGGAGTGGGGTGCCATTGCCTTCTCCAATATTCTAAAACAGACCTTCTTAAATTTGTCACTGACCTTACTGTTTTATAAAATAAAGCCACACCTCTTACAGAACACAAGTGCTACTTCATTTGTACATTTCTTTGAGGTGTGAAAGCCACCAGGGCACAAAAGATGCAGACTCCTGCTTAGAAATCAGTCAGCACACTGTAAACCCACAAGTCCCTAAATTTCTCTTTATTGTGAATATTCCTATTGAGTACTATGTATCCTCTAGAATGGATTATTTTGACTTACACTAGGATAACCTCAATACATATGTATGGAGAGGAATATTGGCTGAATACCGGAGTATTTTTTAATCCATTCTCACTGGAGTAATGACAGACAGTGAGCAGGGAAATCTATAGCTCCCTTATACTAGTATCTCAATCCACTTTAGGCTCAAATAACTTCTGATTACTTGAGAAAGTTATTAAGACTTTTGCCCAGTTTATAAATTTACAGAAAAGTTCTTTATAACATTGTTATTTCCAGGCAGTAGAGTTTCACTGCCATATAAAAGCAGAGATTAAAAGTTAGTTGACTGCTTAGAGAGGTTATAATTTTAATAATGTAGAGCTTGTAGCTAATAGACATGCCTGCTTGGAATGAATGAGCATGTTTATGGGTCATGTAGGCACTTTTTCACCAGGGCCAAGTAAAAGCAGGACTACAGTGATGTTTTATTGTTTGAAAGTGTTAGTTGCCCAGCTGAGTCCAATTCCCTGAGACCCAATGGACTCTAGCCCACTAGGCCCCTCTGTCCATGAAATTTTCCAGGCAAGAATATTGGAGTGGGTTGCCATTTCCTCCTTCAGAGGATTTCCCCAACCCAGGGATCAAACACAGGTCTCCTGCATTGCAGGCAGATTCTTTACCATCTGAGCCACCAGAGAAGCCCAATATTTTACTGCTTAATGGTAGTAAGTGATTCAGCCTTCACCCATTATCCCATCTGAGGACTTCCCTGGTGGCCCAGTGGTAGAAAGTCCATCTGTCAAGCAGGAGAGATGGGTTTGATCCCTGGGTCAGGAAAATGCCCTGGAAAAGGAAATGGCAACCCACTCCAGTATTCTTGCTTGGGAAATTCCATGGACAGAGGAGCCTGGAAGGCTATAATCCATGGGATTGGAAAAGAGTTGGACATGACTTAGAAATTAAACCAACACTACTATTAACATCTGCCTCCAAACAGCCACTGTGATTTTCAAAGATGTATCCATTTGTACTATTGCTATAGATGATAGATAGATATATATTTATAGATATAGATATACTATAATTTTAGATATATATTCTATTTATATACAGAATATATATTTTAAAGATTTGAGTAATTTTAAAAAGCCAAAACACAGCATTTCCTGGTGGTCCATTGGCTAAGATTTTGCCTTCTCAATGCAGGGGGCTCAGCTTCCATCCTTGGTTAGGGAACTAGATCCCACACACTGTGACTAAGCCTGAAGATCCGGTATGGCACAACTAGGACTTGGTGCAGGCAAATGAATAATTTTTTTAAGCCAAAGCACTTTTAAAGAAAGGAAAGGAAACAGCTCCAAATTCATCAAAATTGCATAGTGATATTACATATAAGGGCTTTCCAGGTGGTGCTAGTGGCAAAGAACCTGTCTGCCAATCCAGGAGACATAAGAGAAGCATGCGGGTTTGATCCCTGCATTGGAAAGATCCCTTGTAGGAGGGCATGGCAAACCACTCTAGTATTTTTGCCTAGAGAACGCCATGGACAAAGAAGCCTGGCAGGCTACAGTACATTGGGTTGAAAACTAGATACAACTGAAGCAACTAGGCATGCACGCATGTATTAAATTTAAATGCATGTCATTATAATTATAAACACACTGTAAAGCATGATTATAGCAGGGCTCATGAAGAGGAGTGAGTACAGTATCTATGATCTTTAAGGTGATAAGACCCAAGCTCAACATGCATCCTCCTTCCCCAGAACAAGAAAAATAGGACTTGAGTGTATGTCATAGCTGAGGACTATGATGGAGAAGCAGTCACTGGCTTCCTGCACATGGAACAAAGATACAAGTTCTCATATGGCCAACATTCAAGCCAACGCTTGGGCATCAAATGACCACAACTGCCCCCTGGAGAATGCACCTGCTCTCAGACCCATTACATGACTGCAACATGCCTCTGTCTACTCATTTGCAGTATGTGGATAATCTCCTCTGCTTCACAGGTGTTAGGTAAACTATGAACACATCAATACAGGTGATGCTTGTGAAAGACACACAAACCTGGACACTGGTTACAGTGGGGCAGACAGATTTCACTCAATAACAACTACTGCACAATGCAAGAGAGCCCAGTGTGAACTCAACTTCCACTTGTGCCTTTTAAACAGAGAATGAAGGAGTAGGAGGGGAAGTGATGAGATGGGCCAGGCTCAGGGAAGTGGACAGTCATAAAAAGCTGGTGGGGTGTTGACTAAGGGGTTTGCCCAGCTGGGTTGCTAACTGCTGGTTGTCTCAGAGAGGCTCCGGTTGCCCCATGGAGACTGAGAGATAGGGGTCCTGTCTTGCGGGCTTGAACAGACTAGAATGAAGAGTCCTGGTCACCTACAGCTATAAGAGAGCAGCTGGAGCCTTTATCCTAGGGACTGAATTTGAACTGTTAGAAACTATGCCCGTTTTTTTCTTCTGCCACATGGCCGCATGCGGGATCTTATTTCCCTGACCAGGGATCAAACCTGAGCCTTCTGTACTGGAAGCACAGAGTGTTAATCACTGGACTGCCAAGGAAGTCCAAAACTATGGTAGTCTCATTTTAAGTCTTTCAGTGTGTGTGTGTGGTTGGTGGGGGCTGGATAGGGGAAGAGTGGGATAAATTTTTATACTGAGAATCTGATATTTTTACAAGCCAAGATTGAGGGCTGATCAAGAGAAGAGCTCAGAAGAGCCTGGCCAGAGAAGGGCCAAGGAGACAGTCCTTGTCACATCATTGCTGGCAGAGTACATATCACAATAGTCCCTTATATTCCATCAACTTTATCAAGGTTAAATTAGGACACATGATAGCACAAGTTCAAATATATGTGTCAGAGAAGGAAGCTTGGACTATAGACTGTTTTGGAAAAGAGACCTGCTTATCTCTACACTTTGGCTGATAACTCTTTCCTGAGTTTTATTTTATAAATCAAAATGAAAAATGTATTATTCTACAGATTATAATAGAATATAAATACATAATATAAATAAATATATCATTAAATATAAATATACAAAAAATATATATAAATAAATGTATAATATAAATATATAATATAAATATATTTAAATATATAATAAATATGAAGTTGAAATGCTGGCCTCTTATTTTTCAGTGAATGCTGTTTGCAAGATGAAACTCAGGTCCTTTCAGAACAAAGAAGTAAAGGTCAAGACTTTGGCCTCCAAATGGAATGAGAAATCATATCTTCTGGTTTCCAACCATTCTACATAGACACAGGGATGATTATAATTTCAACCAAGGAATTAGAACCACAGAGAGAAAAAGCAATAACAGCAATAAAAATCAATAATCAACGTCTGAAATTATAGATATGTTTCTCAAATATCAATAGGATATGGAGCAACAGATTGGTTCCAGAAAGGAGAAGGACTATGTCAAGGCTATATATTGTCACTGTGCTTATTTAATGTATATGCAGAGTACATCATGAGAAACACTGGGCTGGATGAAGCACAAGCTGGAATCAAGATTGCCGGGAGAAATATTGATAACCTCAGACATGCAGATGACATGACCCTTATGGCAGAAAGTGAAAAAGAACTAAAAAACCTCTTGATGAAAGTGAAAGATGACAGTGAAAAAGTTGACTTAAAGCTCAACATTCAGAAAACAAAGATCATGGCAACCAGTCCCATCATTGCATGGCAAACAGATGGAGAAACAGTGGAAACAGTGGCAAACTTTATTTTGTGGGGCTCCAAAATCACTGCAGATGGTGACTGCAGCCATGAAATAAAAAGACAGTTATTCCTTGGAAGGAAAGTGATGACCAACCTAGACAGCTTATTAAAAAGCAGAGACATTACTTTGCCAACAAAGGTCCATCTAGTCAAAGCTATGGTTT
Organism: Ovis aries; assembly: GCF_016772045.2. NCBI lineage: Eukaryota > Metazoa > Chordata > Mammalia > Artiodactyla > Bovidae > Ovis > Ovis aries. The sequence continues at coordinate 109,174,902 of NC_056055.1, forward strand.
TTCCAGTAGTCATGTATGGATGTGAGAGTTGGACCATAAAGAAAGCTGAGAGCTGAAGAACTGATGCATTTGAACTGTGGTGTTGGAGAAGATCCTTGAGAGTTACTTGGACTGCAAGTTGATCCAACTAGTACATCCTAAAGGAAGTCAGTTCTGAATATTCATTGGAAGGACTGATGTTGAAGCTGAAACTCCAATACTTTGGCCATTTGATGTGAAGAGCTGACTCCTTTGAAAAGACTCTGATGCTGGGAAAGATTGAAGGCAGGAGAAGAAGACAGCAGAGAATGCGATGGCTGGATGGCATCACCAACTCAATGGACATGAGTTTGGGTAAATTCCAGGAGTGGGTGATGGACAGGGAGGCCTGGTGTGCTGTGGTCCATGACGTCGCAAAGGGTCAGACAGGACTGAGCAACTGAACTGAACTGAACTTCTCAAATATCAAATATACTCGCTATTAGAGATTATGAAGAAAAACCACTGAAAGCAACAATTGTATTCGTCTTTCAGCATCAAGATTTAACATGTGTTACTGCCAATATGAATGAAAGATAAAATGGCAGCATCAATAGTGTTGCTTCCCACTTAATTAATGAAAAGTGTTTTAACATCTCTGATTATATTTGAAAAGAATGCTCCAGTAAAAAACACAAACCAAACAAGAACAAGAACCACCAGGTAATGTTATTATGAGAAACAAAATGTTATTATGAGAAAATGGATAGAATTCCCTGTGCTATAGAGTAAACTCTTGTTGCTTAACTATTTGATAAATTCATCTTTAATCCCCATCATCTATCGGAACACTTAATGTGAAAGTGAACGTCTCTCAGTCGTATCCAACTCTTTGCAACCCCATGGAATTCCAGGCCAGAATACTAGAGTGGGTAGCCTTTACCTACTCTAGTGGGTCTTCCCAACCCAGGGATTGAACCCAGGTCTTCTGCATTGCGGGCAGATTCTTTACCAGCTGAGCCACTAAGGAAGCCCAAAAATCACGGTGTGGATAGCCTATCCCTTCTCCAGCAGATCTTCCTGACCCAGGAATCAACTGGGGTCTCTTGCATTGCAGATCTGCATTATTTACCTTAATTTTTTGACATAATTTCTCCTTGAATAAGATGTGTGCATGTTTGTGATTGCAGAGATATGAATAACAATTTTATTCAACAGACTAATTTTTAGAGGAATTCCAGGCTTGCAGCAAAATTTACTGAAAGACGTAGAGTTTTCCTTTATACCTCTCTCCCCAACACATGCACGGCCTCTCTATTAACAACATCCCCCACCAAATGGTATGGTTGTTACAATGGGTGGACCTACTTTAACATATCACAACCACTAAGAGGTCACAGTTCACATTAGGGTTCATGCCTGCTATTGGACATTTTATGAATTTGGACAAATGTACAGCATTTATTCACCATTTTTACATAAAAAGAAATAGTTCCAGTAACCTAAAATTTTCTGTATTCCATCTATTCATCCCTTCCTTACTTCTCCCAAACTTGAGGGACCACTGATATTTTTTAATTTAACTGGCTTCATAGTTTTGCTTTTTCCAGAATGTTATATACTTGGAATCATACAGTATGTAGCCTTTTCATGTTGGTGTCTTGCACTTAGTCATATGCATTTGAATGTCCTCCATGTCTTTTATTGACTTGATAGCCTGTTTTCCTTTTGGTACTGAATAATATTCCATCGTCTGAATGCCCCAACAATTATTTACTGAGCCACCTACTGAAGGACATCTTGGCTTCATCCAAATTGTGACAATTATGCATAAGGCATCTATAAATATCCATTTCATATTTGTGTGGACACAGTTTTAATGCTCATTTAGTAAATATTAACATTAGGGAGCATAACGGGGCTTCCCAGTTGGTGCTAGTGGTAAAGAACTCGCCTGCTAATATAGAAGACATAAGAGATGTGGGTTCAGGCGCTGGGTTGGGAAGATCCCCTGGAGGAGGGCTGGCAACCCATTTCAGTTTCCTTGACTGGAGAATCCCATGGACAGAGGAGCCTGGTGGGCTATAGTCTATAGGATTGTAAAAAGTCAGACACAACTGAAGTGAATTAACACAACACACAGCACAGAAGTAGCATAACTATAGAATCATATGGCAAGAGTATGTTGTATGTAACCACCAAACTGTCCTCCAAAGTGGCTGTCAAAACTGGGCTGAATTGTAGGATACCTGGCTGGTATCTGAGAATTGCTTGAATATATGAGAACACACATACACAGAGCTTGATTTCAGAATATTACTGACATTGGCTTGAGTTTTGGCACACTGTGTTTTTAAAGGAATTGGTCTATTTATCTAGGTAATCAAATTTGTGGACATAGGGTTGTTCATATTCTTTATTCATTCTTTTAATGCCCATGGAAGCTAAAGTGATATCTGCTATTTCATTTATGATAATAACTTGAGGTCGAATTTTAGGATTTTTCCCCTAGATAATCACCATGTGCAAAAAAAAGACAGTTTTATTTCTTCTTTCCCAACCCATATACTTTTTTATTTCCTTTGTCCAAGATCCATGGGATCTGCAGTGATGTCCCTTCATCTCTAACATTAGTAATCTACGTTTTCTCTCTCTTTTTTTTCATGGTAATTAGCCTTGTCAGAGGCTTATCAATTATATGGATATTTTCAATGAACCAGCTTTGATTTTGTTTGTTTCTATCGATTTCCTTTTCTTAATTTCATTGACATCTGCTCTATTTTTAGTTCTTTTCCTCTCCTTGCTTGGGCATTAATTTTCTATTTTCTTTGTAGTTTCCTAAGATGGCAACTGATTTGGTGAAAAAGACCGAGTTTAGATCTTTCTTCTTTACTTATATATGCATTCAGTTGTAAATTTCCCCATAAGCATGGTATTTTACAAAAGTTTAATCAGTTGTATTTTCTTTTTAATTTAGGTTCAAATATTTCATTTCACTTGAGATTTCTTGTTTGGGCTGGAAGAAGCACAAGCCAGAATCAAGATTGCCAGGAGAAATATCAATAACCTCAGATATGCAGATGATACCAGCCTTATGGCAGAAAGTGAAGAGGAACTAAAAAGTTTCTTGATGAAAGTGAAAGAGGAGAGTGAAAAGTTGGCCTAAAGCTCAACATTCAGAAAACTAAGATCATGGCATGTGGTCCCATCACTTCATGGGAAATAGATGGGGAAACAGTGGAAACAGTGTCACACTTTATTTTTCTGGGCTCCAAAATCACTGCAGATGGTGACTGCGGCCATGAAATTAAAAGACGCTTACTCCTTGCAAGAAAGATTACGACCAACCTAGATAGCATATTGAAAAGCAGAGACATTACTTTGCCAACAAAGGTCCGTCTAGTCAAGGCTATTGTTTTTCCAGTGGTCATGTATGGATGTGAGAGTTGGACTGTGAAGAAAGCTGAGTGCCAAAAAATTGATTCGTTTGAACTGTGGTATTGAAGACTCTTGAGAGTCCCTTGGACTGTGAGGAGATCCAACCAGTGCATCCTGAAGGATATCAGCCCTGGGTGTTCTTTGGAAGGAATGATACTAAAGCTGAAGCTCCACTACTTTGGCCACCTCATGTGAAGAGCTGACTCATTGGAAAAGACTCTGATGCTGGGAGGGATTGGAGGCAGGAGGAGAAGGGGATGACAGAGGATGAGATGGCTGGATGACATCACCGACTCGATGGACCTGAGTCTGAGTGAACTCCAGGAGCTGGTGGTGGACAGGGAGGCCTGGCATGCTGCAATTCATGGGGTCGCAGAGTCGGACACGACTGAGTGACTCAACTGACTGATTCTATTTCGCTTGAGATTCCTTCTTTAACTCATGTATTATTTATAAATATCTACTTAATTTCCAAGTATTTGGGGATTTTCTAGTTATTTTTCATGAACTTCCCTGGTGGATCAGATGGTAAAGAATCAGCCTGCAATGTGGGAGACTTGGGTCTGATTCCTGGATTGAGACGATCCCCTTGAGAAAGAAATGGCAATCCACTCCAATATTATTACCTGGAGAATTCCATGGAAAGAGGAGCTATTTTTCACAAATTACTGATTTCTTGTCTAATTCCATTGTGGTTATAGAGGGAAAACTGTAAGATTTCTGTTCTTTGAATTCTTTTTTTAATTGGAGGATAATTGCTCTACAGTATTGTGTTGCTTTCTGCCACACGTCAACATTAATCTGTCTTAGGTATACAAATGCCCCCTCTTCTCTTGAACCTCTCTCCCAGCTCTGTTTCCATCCCACCCCTCTAGGTTGTCATACAGCACTGTCTTAGGGTTTCCTGTGTTATACGATGGTAATGGTGAATGGTAAATATTCCACGTGAGCTTGAAAATAATATGTATTCTGCAGTTGGTTGAAGTAGTCTAAGGCTGTCAATTATATCCAGTTGATTGATGGTGATACTGAATTCAACTATGTCTTTACTGATATTTTGCCTCCAGGAACTGTCTAACCCCAAGGGAGAGGAGGGATAGTCTCCAACTATAATACTGGATTCATCTATTTCTCCTTGCAGCTCTATCAATTTTTGCCTGATGTATATTTATACTCTGTTGTTAGGTGCATACACATTAAGAATTGCTATGTCTTCTTGAAGAATTGACTCCTTTATTTTCTGTAATGCCCTTCTTTATCCTTGATAACTTTTCTGACTCTGCTTTACTGTGTCTAAAATTAACACAGCTACTCCTGCTTTCTTTTGATTAGTTTCATCATGGTATATCTTTATTAATTTTCTTCTAATCTGTACCTGTATTTATAGTTAAAGTGAATTTCTTGTAGGCAACATAAAGTTGCACTTTGTTTTTTAATCCACTGACAATCTACATTTTACTTAGTGCAATTAGGTCACAGATATTGAAAGAGATTATTGACACAGTTACATTTGTAAAACAATTCTTTTTGTTGCCCTTTTTTTCCTTTTGTTGTCTTCCTTTGTTTTGTTGCCTTTTGTAATTTTGACTGCAAATTTTATGTGATTCCACTTTCTCTCCTTTCTCAACATATCAGTATTTATTGCTGTTGTTCAGTAACTAGGTCGTGTTCCACACTTTGCAACCCCATGGACTTCAGCACACCAGGCTTCCCAGTCTACCACTATCCCTGGAGTTTGCTGATTTTCATGTCGATTGAGTTGGTGATACCATCCAACCATCTCATTCTCTGTTGCCACTTCTACTTTTACCTTCAATCATTCCCAGCATCAGGGTCTTTTCAAATGAGTCAGCTCTTCACATCAGGTGGCCAAAGTATTGGAGTTTCAGCTTCAACATCAGTCCTTCCAATGAACATCCAGGACTATCTCCTTTAGGATGGGCTGGTTGGGTCTCCTTGCAATCCAAGGGACTCTCAAGAGTCTTCTCCAACACCACATTTCAAAAGCATCAATTCTTTGGCACTCAGCTTTCTTTATAGCACAACTCTCACATCATTACACAACTACTGGAAAAACCATAGCTTTGACTAGGTGGACTTTTGTTGGCAAAGTAATGTCTCTGCTTTTTATATGCTGTCTAGGTTGGTCATAACTTTTCTTCCAAGAAGTATATTTTAACTTCATGGCTGCAGTTGCCATCTGTGGTGATTTTAGAGCCCCCCAAAATAAAGTCTATGACTCTTTCCACTGTTTCCCCATCTATTTCCCATGAAGTGATGGGACCAAATGCCATGATCTTAGTTTCCTGAATATTGAGTTTTAAGCCAATTTTTTCACTTTTCTCTTTCACTTTCATCAAGAGGCTCTTTAGTTCTTCTTCCCTTTCTGCCATAAGGGTGATGTCATCTGCCTATCTGAGGTTATTGATGTTTCTCCTGGACATCTTGAAGCCAGCTTGTGCTTCATCCAGCCTGGCATTTCTTGTGATGTACTCTGCATATAATTTAAATAAGCAGAGAGACAATATACAGCCTTGACATATTGCTTTCCCAATTTGGAACCAGTCTGTGGTTCCAGGTCCAATTCTAACTGTTGATTCTTGACCTGCATACAGATTTCTCAGGAGGCAGGTCAAGTGGTCTGGTATTCCCATCTCTTGAAGAATTTTCCACAGTTTGCTGTGCTCCACACAGTCAGAGGATTTGGCATAGTTAATAAAGCAAAAGTAGATGTTTTTCTGGAAATCTCTTTCTTTTCTATGATCCAATGGATATTGGCAATTTGATCTCTGTTTCCTCTGCCTTTTCTAAACCAGCTTGAACATCTGGAAGTTCACAGTTCATGTACTGTTGAAGCCTAGCTCAGACAATTTTGAGCATTATTTTGCTAGCTTGTGAGATGAGTGCAATTGTGTGGTAGTTTGAATATTATTTGGCATTGCCTTTCTGTGGGATTGGAGTGAAAACTGATCTTTTCCAGTCCTGTGGCCACTGCTGAGTTTTCCAAATTTGCTTGCTTCTTGAGTGCAGCACTTTCACAGCATCTTTTTTTAGGATTTGAAATTCTTACCTTTGCTAGTGTAGAAGAGAGGTGTTTTTTTTTTTCCTTTGGCTCCTCTCAGGTTTTTATTTATTTCTTCAATTTTCTATTTTCACATGATATGCCTCAATGCAAGGTGTTTGTTTGTTTGGTATTTGTTCTGTCCTATGTTCCCTGAGATTCCTAGAACTATGGTTAGGTGCCTAGAATTAATCTGGGGGAAATTCTATTCATTATTTTTTCAAATATTTCTTCTGGTTCCTTTCTCTGTCTTCTCTTGCTATCCTTCCACATGTGTGTGTTAAAGTGTTTGTAGTTGTGCTGCAGTCTGAGGAGATCCTGTTCTGGTTTTTGTATGGTTTTGTCTTTATTCTCTTTGATTTTCAGTTTGGAGGATTACTTTGGTCTTTTTTATTTTTTAAATTATGAAAATATGATAATATATTTATAGTAGACTTGGAAAATACACAACAAAGTTACATATAGTTCCACTATATACTATAATTGTTTGAGTAATAGAAATTAAAAATTGTTGGTGGAGTTTCAATATCAGACTCTCAGAAATTAATAGAATGTACAGAGAAGTAGAAGAATATAGTAGACCTGAAAAGCATCATCAGTCAGTTCAACATAATTAACATTTATACAATTTCCACACAATAGTAGGATACAAATTCTCTTCAAGCTCCCATAGACTATAAACTAGGAGACACTGGGACATATCCAGAGACACAAGACCAGGTGCAGAAATTTCATGGTCTAAAGGTATTGAAATCATACTCAGTTTAGAGGTTTTTACTGAGATATTCCCCAGCTTGGAGATTCTTTCCCCAGCCATTTCCTGTCCCCTGAAAATCCAGCAAAGGCATTCTTGATTTCTATTATAGAGTTTTTGTTCCCCAGTATTTATTTTTGGTTATTTCTTACAATTTCAATCTTATCACATTGCCCATCTGTTCTTACATACTGTATCCCTTTCATTACAGTTCATAGCCTATTAATTAGAATTGTTTTAAATTCTACGTCTAACAATTTTAACATCTCTCCTGTGCTTGAGTTGTTCCGATGTTTGCTCTGTCTCTTCAGTCTGCATCGTTTTCCCTTCTAGCATGTCTGGTCAAATTGTCTTGATTGTCTGACATGAAATGCTGGATAAAAGGAGCTGATGTAAATATTTATTTGGGTAACATGATGGTGAGTGTGGGTAGAAGGGAACCCTCTACATCCTACTATTGGTCAGCCTGTATGCCTGGGCTGTGAGCTTCACATGTGTTCCTCAGTCCCCTCCCCTTTCAGGGGGCACCGAATGACTGTAAGGGGCTGTAGTTGGATATTTCCCTCCTTATCAATAGAAGGCTAGAGCCAGTTGGTGGGTTACTTCCTTTCTCCTAGGTCTGTTATGCTGTGATATATCCCACAAGTTAGAGTCTGGTTAAAGCAGTTTTCCTGTGGGCAGAACCTGTTAGGAAAAACAGAGTGCTCTGGTGTATAGTCAGTCTCCTACAGAACGAGCTCTGTAGGAGAGCGGGTTCGTAAGTCCAACAGAGTTAGCTAGGTACCCTGCTAACACAATTGGCTATGTAGTTGCTGTTGTTCACTCACTGAATCATGTCTGACTCTGTGACCCCATGGACTGCAGCACACCACTGTCCTCCACTATCTCCTGGAGTTTGCTCACATCCACATCCAGTGAGTTGGTGATGGCATCCCACCATCTCATCCTTTGCTGTCCACTTCCCTTTTTGCCTTCAATTTTTTCAGCATCAGTGTCTTTTCCAACTAGTGGGCCCTTCAAACCAGGATATATATTATTATAGCCTGCCAGGCTCCTCTGTCCATGGGATTTCCCAGGCAAGAATACTGGAGTGGGTTGCCATTCCCTTTTCCAGGGGATCTTCCCAATTCAGTGATAGACTCATATCTCCTGCATTGCAGACAGATTCTTTACCATCTAGGGAAGACCAAGTATATATAAGATATATATATATTTTATATATAATATAATATGTATTATATGTCTGTTATAATTTTTATATATTATATATGTGTTATATATATTATATATGAGTGTTATATATTACATATATCAAATATTAATATATTATATCATTGATATGAATATTATAATTAGTATTAATTAGATTTATATATTATTTATATTATATAATATATTATAAATATATTATATATATTAAATGTTTAAAATTGTATAATTGTATATGATTATATTTTATATTTATATTTAAAAGTAAAATAAATATATAAATATAATAATAATAAATATTCTCTATAACTTATATAATATAGTACTGTATATTGTTTTATATCATTATTAATATATTATTCAACATATTGAATATCAGTAGGTTGATATATATAATATATATTCCATATAATGGTTTCTATAATATATAACATGTATCAAATATATATCACTATATATTAAAATATATAAATATGTAACTTATATAATATATACAATATAATATATAATTATTATATATATTTAATATTCAATACTTAATATATGGATTATGTATTATATAAATATATACTATATATGGATTATATATTTATATCTATTTGCATATTATTTAATATATAATATATATTACATGATATATATTATAATATGTGTATATTATGAATGTTGTATACTTAAATATGTATTATATATGCTTATATATAAGTATTAATTAAATTAGTAGTCAATTATACATAATTATATGTAATATATAATATTATTTAATGTATTATAAAATATTATATTTTAATATATTTTAGTATATTATATTATTAATTTTATAATGTAAATTATTTATATTTATACTATTTATTGCAGAAGGCAACAGTGACCCACTCCAGTACTCTTGCCTGGAAAATCCCATGGACGGAGGAGCCTGGTGGGCTGCAGTCCATGGGGTCGCTAAGAGTCAGACACGACTGAGTGACTTCACTTTCACTTTTCACTTTCATACATTGAAGGAAATGGCAACCCACTCCAGTGTTCTTGCCTGGAGAATCCCAGGGACGGGGGAGCCTGGTGGGCTGCCGTCTATGGGGTTGCACAGAGTCGGACACGACTGAAGTGACTTAGCAGCAGTAGTAGCATACTATTTATACACTATACATTAATATATTAATATATCATATTGTTAATTTTATTATATATTATTATGTATTAATATATTAATACATAATAATATGTTATAATATATGTATAAGGGTTATATATATTATATATGTTAATTCTTGTTATATAAGTGTGAATTATATAAATGTTATTTTCTAACACTTTTCATGTGTTAATATTTATTATATATATAAATATTAATCTCTATATTAATTATATATATTATCTAATCATATATATATCTAATATATATATATATATATATATATATATATATAAAATGCTTCTAGTGAAGAGTTATCCCTTTGCCCTGACTCTAAATGTAGGACAGTGATTCAAAGCCTTGGTTTTTTCAATATTTCTAACATGAAGTTCCTTTGGGTTACTTCTCAGAGCAAAGAATGGGCCAAGTTTAGGCCCATTGCAAACAAATACAGATGTGTTTCTTAGCTACCTGTAATGAAGTTTAAGTATTTTAGTTTGTTTTGGGCCACAGAAATGGAAACATTCCGAAACACATTTAATTACTTTCCATTTCTTCAATCCCAGCACTAACACCTGCTACCCTATTGTCCTCTTTAACTCTTTTTCAGAGAGCCCAGGCTTCTGCTTTTTTTATACTCAGAGATTATTGCTAGTATTGTTCAATCTCTACAGAAAAAGTTAAGGAGGAAAATTGAGAAAATTAGAATTTTCTTTAGCTCATGAAGGAAGCAGAAACAATAGAAACATTCATTCATTACTTCTTCTTATGATATAGAAAACTGAATAACAGAATGAACATATTATACTGCTAGAAATAGAGACAAAGTCAATCTGTGGGATTTTTTTTTGTGTGTGTGTTTCTTCTTTGGCAGTTTTATAATCACTTTTCTGAAAAGAGAATAAATATTCCATATTTTCATTATGAGTTCTCTGTTATCAATATTGTCATTTTCAGTAAGTATGATGAACCATTTCATGATTCCCTCCAAGTAATAATTGCTCTTGAGTCCTTCTTTTAAAAAAGTCACATGCCTACAGTAATGAAAATACCCATGAATTTTTGAGAAATATAATTACATTGTAACTTGAAGCTTCATATAACAGATATTCCAGTACATCTCACTTTCAAACAAGTATAAATGAAAGTTTGTCCTATTTTCTTGATGCTAGGGAGTATTTTGAAATGAAAAATACACATTTCCCCCCATATTAAGACTTTATTTAACACACCTGAATAGAGATCTTTATGTATTTGGCACCCTTAAAAATGTGTGATGTTTAAAGAAAAATTGGATATTTACTTTACAAGAAGTGCACAATTCAGTGCATGTAATAATTTGATAAAAAAAATGTAGAAAGAGAAGAACAAAGAGTGTATTTTTGAACTTCATTTTGACTTTCATCACGTGGAATCATTCTTTGCAGAATAATTTATAGCCATGTATCTTATTAATCAGAATTTCAACAGAAAAGTGACCTGTGGGCAGTTAGGTAATACTGCTATAATATTTTAGGTGTTATCAAGATTACTCATCCTCTAAACCAGAAATATCACAAACAGAAATGGCCTCCAAGGTTGCATAGAAAGAGTGTGGATTTCAGATGTGTGATGGGCAATTTTTATTGCTCTGTATGTGAGTAACTTATTTTGATTATCTTTTTATGAACTTTTGAAAACTAGTATTTGCTATGGCCCTCTCTTGTTCTCTGTCTTCTCATAAAACATCTTGAGGGCAACAGAAGTGTGTCAGGAGCATCCACACTGAAGGCAGTGGTCACTGTGTGCATTATGTCATCTTAACACTCCACCTGCTTCCAAGACTCCCCAGTCTCACATTTGTTCTGTGAAGATTCACCGTCTTTTGACAAATGTACTTTTCCTAATTAGAATCAACCTCTACTGCTGGTAACCAAAGAGGTCTAATTAATGCAAGGTCACTAAGAGAACAAATATTTTGGAAAGAAAATAAATTCTGAAAGACAAAGCATATCGTTTCAGATTGTCGGAGGAGATCAAAGCATACTTAGATGAGACAGTTATAAAAAGTGGGTGAATATCTTGGAGAATGTCAAATTCCCTGGCAATAGATACAAAAGCTGTGGGGAGCTCTAGTGACAGCCATCCGGGTATTGTTTGACAAACCATTTTTGTAGGACTAAATGCAATGTACCATTGGCTTCCCTGGTGGCTCAGTGGTAAAGAACATGCCTGCAATGCAAGAGAGACGGGAGACTCAGGTTCAATCCCTGGGTTGGGAAGATCCTCTGAAGGAGGAAATGGCAATCCACTCCAGAATTCTTGCCTGGAGAATTCCATGGACAGAGGAGTTTGGAGGGCTTCAGTTCATACAGATGCAGTGTTGGACACAACTAAGAGACTAGGCGCTACTACTGTGATGCAATGCAACACACGGAATCAGTTGATTTCTGAAGACCGATGTGAAGTGGGAAAAGTGCTTCATACAGGAACAGGAAGACATAGAAGACATCCTTGTGCAAAAACCACCAACCCCTCCCTGAAACAGGAACTAACATATGTCTTTAAGTCACAGAATCTGGACTAAAAGGTACGAAGCGATAGGAAGAGAAAAACAAAAACCAGATAGAACCAGCTAGAACAAAGACCTCTACAAATCTGTCCTTCAACAGACCTAGAGTCGTATTCTATGCTGATTTTTCTAAACTAGCTACTAAATGACACATCAATGAGAAGCCATGACTGGAAGGTGTGGAGCAAAGAAAGACAGAAAGAGGATGGCACCCCATTCCTGGAGAAGCCTTATCCCTTCCCCCCAGAAGACAAATGCATACACCTCCCCATTATCATTATCCTCATCCCCATTATCCTCACTCCTTGTAACCAAATGGAATCCTGAAAAGTGGCCCTGATGAACCTATCTGAAGGGCAGAAATAGAGACACAGACATAGAGAAAGGACTTGCGGACACAGTGGTGAGGGAGAGGGTGGGGTATACGAGAGAGTAACATCGACACATATGCACACTATCGTGTGTAAAATAGATAGCCAGTGGGAAGCAGCTGTGTGTATAGAGCTCAGCTCTGTGCTCTGTGATGACCTGGATGGGTGGTTATGCGGAGGGAGAAGGGATATTCAAGAAGGAAGGAACATACGTGTACATATGGCTGATTCACATTGTCGTATGGCAGAAATCAACACAGCACTGTGAAGCAATTATCATCCAATTAAAAATAAATTTTAATAAAGGCATTAAATGCTATCAAGAAGATTATTTACCACCACCTGGTGGCTCAGCAGGAAAGAATCTGTGCATCAATGCTGGAGACATGGGTTCGATCTCTGGCTTGGGAAATTCCCATTGGAGAAGGAAATGGTAACCCGCTCCAGTATTCTTATGTGGGAAAGCCCATGGACAGAGGAGCCTGGTGGGCTGCAGTCCATAGCATTGCAAAAGAGTTGGACGTGACTTAGCAACTAAACAACAACAACAGATACTGTTAAAATGCATTACAAAATCACGTGCAAAAAATCAACATGGGAGAAAAGTTTGTCTGGTCCAGGCTAGGACCAGAGCAGGCTCCACGAGACCTAAATCAGTAACAGTTGTTCAATAAATATATATTGAACACATAAATTAACTAATGTGTGTAATCATGGAATTTAGAGAGGGTACAGTTTACTTTCAGACAATAATCAAATTGGCAAATTTTACAACTAAGTTTTTGTTTGCATTTGGTGTCGTTCTTTAAGATATCAAAAGAATTATCCACACTGATGTTATTTGAGTTACAAGAATAACTCACATGCTCACTTCTGAGGAACTGTTCTAGCAAGAGGTCACTTCACCCAAGTCTTCTTTATAAGCAGCACAAACGTTTCCAACAATAAATGATGAGTGCCAACACATCAGAACACTGAGCAGCCCCTTGAGGTCATTAGAAAGCCCCTGAAGATGAAGTCTGTGCTGTTTCTGAACATATCAAGTATCCTCAAACATCTAATGACCTCATTCATCAGGGACCATAATGCTCATCAACCCTTTACAAACAGAAATATGAGCATCATGTCTATCAGAAGGTACAGGATAGGCGCATCTCAACTAGAAAATCCTCACACATATGAAGTGTCTCTTTAACACATCCCCAAATGTCAGTAATGAATTTTAAATTTAAGAGTGAATTTGTGACTACATTTTCCTTTAGCAGAATATATAAAAGAATGAGAATCATTTAAAAAATTTCTTTCTATGTTCCACAGACATCAAGGCAATCCTTCTAAACTAAAAATTAATATTTTAGCCAAGGTATTTCAACCTTCCTTCCCAACAAGTGTGCTTCCATTTTCTATACCATCTAGTAGTGCCCTCATTTTGTAACATTCAGATTTCTCCTCCAAAATCTCTGAAATACCTTGAAAAAATGAGACCATTCTTTGAGACAAGTCCTCTATTCATTATTGAGCTTTCTCCTTATTTTTTCATGTACAAATGTGTAAAATAAATGAGTTTTTTTTTCATAAAAATGTATATCCATTCAATAGTCCTGTCACAATGTTACACTATGGACAAAACATTTTAAATCTTACATTGCAATCAAAACAAAAGTCTAAACTGAAAATTAAGTGGAATTTGATCAATACCCACACACAGATTTCTAAATTACTGTGTTTAACTGATGGTTATTCATTTATATTATCCATAGCTAAGAAATCAAACAGGGAAAGAGTAGCTTAGGTATAGCTGTTTATGTTATCCAGAGTTCCCTCCTCAAGATTATTACAATTATGCCTGGTTTTATGGCATTTTATTTATTGATATGATCACTGGATTTTTGAATAATATATGAATTAAGGAGTTCTTATCATGCACTATAAATGGGCTTAGCCTCCAAGTTAAATTAGATGACATTTACTTTGACTTTAGAAAATGACCTTTTCTATAATTTGTGTGTAGTAGAAAAGATATGGTAATTTAAATAAGCTGTGAAGAAGAAACACATCACTCGTATTTAGAGAAAATTACTTTTGAAATGTTGGGAAAGAGACTACTCTGACTTTCTGAGGCTCTGACTTGTCCCCTCACTGCCTTAGAACCATTCTCTGCACATATGTACACACATATATGCTCATACTCACTCACACACACACACACACACACGAACACACATGGACATACTCACATGTGCACACAGCCACACACACATGAACACACATGTATACATGTGTACTTATTCAATACACACATGAACATATATGCACACAAGAACACGCAAGCGCATGTATGCATGAACTCACCCATGAATACACAGTATACACACATGCACTTGAACACACATGCACATAACTCAGATGTACACACACTTGTGCATCCACACATGAACATGTGTACATGACATATATACATATGTAAAAATTCATACACATTATGCAATAACACAGGAACTCACATGCATATACCCGCACATGCACACACAAACACACAAGCACATAGTCACATAAACACACTCATGCACCCATGAACAAACAGTGCACACACACATGGATATACATGCACATGCATTTGCTCTATCACTTTTTCTTACTTTCCTGCTATCCCTCTTACCCATAATTTTTTCACCTGGATAAGATTTGGATGGTTTTCAAGACAAAAATACATTTATTTACTGAGATAGATTATCAGTAAAGCACATTATACAATTAATCTTATAAAAACGTGTTCAAACTGCCTGGGTCCACTTATAGGCAGATGTTTTCAATAGTGAACAAGACAGTGCTACTATCTGTGGTTGGCTGAATCCGCAGGTGAAAAATCATGGATACTGATTAACCAAGGATGTGGTGAGCCAAATGCAAATTATACAAGGATTTTCTACTGGGGAAAATCTGTGTTGTTCAAGGGTCAACTGTTTACTTACCAATGATGAATATAATTTCAAATATCTGAAAAGGGAAAGCGTTAGTTACTCAGTCATGTACAACTCTTTGTGACCCCATGGATTGTAGCCCTCCAGCCTCCTCTGTCCATGGGATTCTCCAGGCAAGAATACTGGAGTTGGTTAACATTTTCTCTTCCAAGTGATCTTTCCCACCCAGGGATAGAACCCAGGTCTCCTGCATTGCAGGCAGATTCTTTGCCATCTTACCCACACCACTGGGATTAAATAATTACAAATATATGTTGCATATTGTTTAAAGTTTTACATAATTTTTTCAAAATAGAAACAGAAAAGTACATACAACACAGTTTAAAAATGCAACTTCTATTACAGCAGAGTAAGATAAAATACATTCTTTCCTAATATGATTATAACTTAACTTTAACTCACAGTTTTCAGTGTTCCTTGTTGAACAGATATATTCCTAGATGGTGAAGAAACATGTCAGAAACTTAACAAGAAACCTCAAATTCAAATCTTAGTTGTGACATACACAACTGTACTTTTTAATTATCACAAACAACCGTATTATGATTTTGATTAGCTATTTCATATTATTTTGGTTATAAAAAGAAATAAATGAAAAACTTCTTTGATCAACACAAATGTTTTAGCATCAGAAAATATGAGTGCCTTTTCACCTTTCTTACAGTTTCCTTTGTTCTTCAGAAGCTTTTAAGTTTAATTAGGTCTCATTTGTTTATTTTTGCTTTTAATCCCAATATTCTGCGAGTTGGGTCATAGAGGATCCTGCTGTGATTTATGTTGGAGAATGTTTTGCCTATGTTCTCCTCTAGGAGTTTTATAGTTTCTGGTCTTACGTTTAGATCTTTAATCCATTTTGAGTTTATTTTTGTGTATGGTGTTAGAAAGTGTTCTAGTTTCACTCTTTTTCAAGTGGTTGACCAGTTTTCCCAGCACCACTTGTTAAAGAGATTGTCCTTAATCTATTATATATTCTTGCCTCCTTTGTCAAAGATAAGGTGTCCATAGGTGTGTGGATTTATCTCTGGGCTTTCTATTTTGTTCCATTGATCTATATTTCTGTCTTTGTGCCAGTACCATACTGTCTTGATGACTGTGGCTTTGTAGTAGAGCCTGAAGTCAGGCAGGTTGATTCCTCCAGTTCCATTCTTCTTTCTCAAGATTGCTTTGGCTATTCGAAGTCTTTTGTATTTCCATACAAATTGTCAAATTATTTGTTCTAGCTCTGTGAAAAATACCGTTGGTAGCTTGATAAGGATTGCATCAAATCTATAGATTGCTTTGGGTAGTATACTCATTTTCACTATATTGATTCTTCCAATCCATGAACATGGTATATTTCTCCATCTAAAAGCTTCTGCACAACAAAGGAAACTATAAGCAAGGTGAAAAGACAGCCCTCAGAATGGGAGAAAACAATAGCAAATGAAGCAACTGACAAACACCTAATCTCAAAAATATACAAGCAACTCCTGTAGCTCAATTCCAGAAAAATAAACTACCCAGTCAGAAAATGGGCCAAAGAACTAAATATACATTTCTCCAAAGAAGACATACAGATGGCTAACAAACACATGAAAAGATGCTCAACATCACTCATTATCAGAGAAATGCAAATTAAAACCACAATGATGTACCATTTCATGCCAGTCAGAATGGCTGCTATCCAAAAGTCTACAAGTAATAGATGCTGGAGAGGGTGTGGAGAAAAGGGAACTGTCTTACATTGTTGGTGGGAATGCAAACTAGTACAGCCACTATGGAGAACAGTGTGGAAATTCCTTAAAACCTGGGAATAGAACTGCCTTATGACCCAACAATCCCACTGCTGGGCATAGACACCAAGGAAACCAGAATTGAAAGAGACACGTGTACCCCAATGTTCATCGCAGCACTGTTTATAATAGCCAGGACATGGAAGCAACCTAGATGTCCATCAGCAGATGAATGGATAAGAAAGCTGTGATACATATACACAATGGAGTATTACTCAGCCATTAAAAAGAATACATCTGAATGAGTTCTAATGAGATGGGTGAAACTGGAGCCTATTATACAGAGTGAAGTAAGCCAGAAAGAAAAACAGCAATACAGTATACTAAGACATACATATGGAATTTAGAAAGATGGTAACGATAACCCCATATGTGAGACAGTAAAAGAGACACAGATGTATAGAGCAGACTTTTGGACTCTGTGGGAGAGGGAGAGGTTAAGATGATTTGGGAGAATGGCATTGAAACATCTATAATATCATATATGAAATGAATCACCAGTCCAGGTTTGATGCATGATACTGGATTCTTGGGGCTGGTGCACTGGGACAACCCAGAGGGATTGTACGGGGAGGGAGGAGGGAGGGGGGTTCAGGATGGGGAACACATGTATACCTGTGGTGGATTCATGTTGATGTATGGCAAAACCAATACAATATTGTAAAGTAATTAACCTCCAATTAAAATAAATATATTTATATATATATAAAATAAGGGTGACATGTAACACTACCAGATCCTTCAGACAATTTTGGAAACATGGATTCAAGTTCATATTTATTGAGTAAAAATTGAAGGAAACTGGAATAAGTGAAAGTGAAACTTGCTCAGTTATGTTCCACTCTTTGCAACCCCATGAACTGTAGCCTGCCAGGCTCCTCTGTTCGTGGGATTCTCCAGGAAAGAATACTGGAGTGGGTGATTCTCCAGGCTAGAAATACTGGAGTGAGTGGAATTCTCCAGGCTAGAATACTGGAGTGGGTGGAATTCTCCAGGCTAAGATACTGGAGTGGTAGCCTTTCCCTTGGATCTTCCCAACCCAGGGATTGAACTCAGGTCTCCTGCATTGCAGGTGGATTCTTTACCATCTGAGCCACCAAGGAAGCCCTGAGTAATAATTAGCAGAAGTAATTTTATTACTTCTGGAAATAAAAGAGTTGTGCAAGATAACAAATCAGCTAAACAAAACCACATATAATATATTTAATATATAGCCTACATATACATCAACTTATCTAAGGCTCTGTTTATTTGCAAGATGAAAAAACACAATTCAGTGATCAAAGTGTCTTTTCATTTCTTTTTATAAAAAAGGAAAAGCAAATATTTTCATGTAATTTCATATCTAGAACTAATTTTGAATTGGCTTTTAATCCTTATTCTGAAAATAATTTCAAGGTAAACGTAGTCTTCTTAGTGAGAATTAGCCACTTTATTTATTTTAAAAATTCCTCTTTCTTAAAAATGCATCATGATATTGCTTTTATTGGTATTTTCATTAGTATTCAGTTAACTAAAAATGTATTAATTAATTACTGCATTTTGTATGTACCAGTCATCAGATGGGTTATTATTATAATAGCAGGAATTAAAATACCATTTATAAAGATGCTGATTATGATATTCATGGTAAGAATTATCATAATGATGATTGAATCTTCAAGGCAGTTACTTATGTAAATTAGTTTCTGAGAATGGAGGGAAGATGTATTATATTTTTAAAAGTTACCACCCATATAGTTCAAATTAAGATAGTAGCAGTATTCAAAACAAAAACAACAACAACAACAACAAGAAAAAAAAAACAAGGCTGAGTTATGGGGAAAATCCATTTGCTTTTGCCCAGCTCCATTCAATGATGCCTCCAGAGTAATGAAATGATTCTTGCTGTTTTTAGTCAGCATTATACTGATGGACCAGTCCATTCTGAAAGAGATCAGCCCTGGGATTTCTTTGGAGGGAATGATGCTAAAACTGAAACTCCAGTACTTTGGCCACCTCATGTGAATAGTTGACTCATTGGAAAAGACTTTGATGCTGGGAGGGATTGGGGGCAGGAGGAGAAGGGGACAACAGAGGATGAGATGGCTGGATGGCATCACTGACTCAATGGACGTGAGTCTGAGTGACCTCCGAGAGTTGGTGATGGACAGGGAGGCCTGGTTTGCTGCGATTCATGGAGTCGCAAAGAGTCAGAGAAGACTGAGCGACTAACTGATACTGATGGATGGAGAAGGCAATGGCACCCTACTCCAGTACTCTTGCCTGGAAAATCCCATGGACGGAGGAGCCTGGTAGGCTGCAGTCCATGGGGTCGCTAAGAGTCGGACACGACTGAGCAACTTCACTTTCATATTTCACTTTCCTGCATTGGCGAAGGAAATGGCAACCCGCTCCAGTGTTCTTGCCTGGAGAATCCCAGGGACAGTGCAGCCTGATGGGCTGCCATCTATGGGGTCACACAGAGTCTGACAGGACTGAAGCGACTTACAGCAGCAGCAATACTGATGGAGGGTGTGCGTGTGTGCTCAGTCATGTCCCGTTCTTTGCCACTCCATGGACTTTAGCCTGTTGGTCTCCTCTGTCCATGAGATTTTCCCAGGCAAGAATATTGGAGTGGATTGTCATTTCCTCCTTCAGGGGATCTGCACAACCCAGGGTTCAAACCTGTGGGTTCTGAATTGGCAGGCTGATTCTCTACCATTTAACCACAGGGGAAACCCATACTGATGTAAGGCCCAACCCCAATTTTTCGCAGAACTTCTCTATATTCTTAGGAACATACAGTTCCCTTTAAATAAGAGAAGAAAGCAAGTAAAATTTCCAATTACAGAATCCCTACATTAAAAAAAAAATAGATGTTTAAATATGTGTTAATTTCCTATTTGCCTTTCCAATTAGTTTTAAATTTGTGGCTGAAAATTTCAATTTATTACTTCTAGAGAGTCTTTCCCTTCCCAAGATTTAAAAACAAATTACTGTAGAGTTTACATAAATATGCTTAAATAAATGCAATATTATATGCTGAAAATTCAGATATTTTTATTGCTTATTTTATTTACCTTTCCATTCTTGATATTCTGTTATTATTCTGAATGTTTAAGAACTCAATTTTGTTACATATTAACCTCAATGAATTACAGTTTTAGATTTTGTTTTTTGATTTTTTCAATTAAAAAAACGATCTATAGTGAAGTCACTCGTATTGGATAATAATAACTTACTAAGACATTTAAAGATAAATTATTATATTAATGATACAGATGAGTCAACATACATAAATAAAAGCAGATTTTAAAGAATACTGTGACTGCCATATAAATTGTGGAAGATAATAGGGTTTCATTATTTAACGAAATATTGATAAGCTTAAACACTTCAAAATAACTTTAATTACTCAGGGAGGAAGTGTTTCATCACCAGAATGTCCACTTGACAATGAGACAGAAGGGGCTTTCCTTATGGTCCAGTGGTAAAGATTTCCCATTGCAGTGCAGGGGACATGGGTTTGATCCCTGGTCAGGGGACTAAGATCACATATGCCTCGGAGCAACTAAGGCAGCACACCGCAATCACTGGAGAGTCCATGCATGGCAAGGAAGGAGCCCACAGGATGCAAGGAAGGAGCCCACAGGATGCAACAAAGAAGCCCAGAGGACGCAATGGAGTTCCTGTGTGCCACGTCTGAGACCAGGGCAGCCAAGTAAATAAACTGTCATTTACGTGCTTAGTTGTGTGCGACTCTTTGAGACCCCCATGGCCTGTAGCCTTCCAGGACCCTCTGTCTATGAAATTTTCCCAGGCAGAAATACTGGAGTGAGTTGCCGTTTCCTCCTCCAGGAGATCTTCTTAACTCAGGGTTCAAATCCAGGTCTCCCTCATTGGCAGGCAGATTATTTACCACTGAGCCACCAGGGAGGCCTAAATAAATAAAAAGAAAATGAGACAGAAGAGCTGACACACAGTGGTGCCAAATAAACTAAAACACTGGAGATGGAAGCAGAGAAGGGTTTATGCCCAAGCATCCCACAACAGGCCTATTCCTTCAGCTCTAAGCGTTGTTCTCTGTCACCTGTGCTTAGGGCTTCCTGGTGGCTCAGATTGTAAAGAATCCACCTGCAGTGCAGGAGACAAAGGTTCAGTCCCTTGGTCAGAGGATCACCTGAAGAAGGAAATGCAACCACTCATGTATTCTAGCCAGGAAAATTCCATGGACAGGGGAGCCTGGCGGGCTACAGTCCTTGGGATCACAAGGAGACGGACACAATTGGACACAACTGGACACAACTGAATGACTAACACTTTCACTGTCCACAGTCACACTGCACCTTAGTCCCAAACTGTAAAAGAATGTGGCCTATAGCTGAAGTGTCCAAGAGGGCCCATTCTCAAGGCTCTGCCTTTAAAAGCATAATTGTTTTCATTCATACAGAGATATAAATGTGAAGAACAGAAAATAATTGTCTTGTTGGAGGTTTATAGGAATGTGATCAGATCTATGTGAATGGCTGCAAGAACAAAGGAGTCTGACCCTGGGGTCTGATCCTCACTAAGAAGTTTGCAACAATCTGCCACACGGTCTCCCCTTTTAGTATTTAACATAAAAGAAACCTGAATTCTAACTCCAGAAAGATGGTTCTTGGGATGCTAGTCCACTATCTTCTGAGTCTGCTGGCTCTCTGAAAAAGTTGATAATCCTTGCTCCAACACTTGCCTATTTACTGGCCCACCATGAGGTGAATAGCACCCAATAACAATCATTTTTAAATTTTGTAAATGTTATTATTTCCTGTATTGTGCTCAGTTGCTCTGTTGTGTCTGAGTCTTTGCAATCCCATGGATTATAGCCTGCCAGGCTTCTCTGTCCATGGGATTTTCCAAGCAGGAATACCAGAGTGGGTTGCCATTTCCTCCTCCAGTGATTTCCTGTATTATAATAGTACTTATCCAATTCCTTTTATTTAGTTTATAATAGTCTGTTATAAATCCAGGCTACTTAAAATGGAGCAAAACAATTGTCCTTATGTAATATTTAGAATCAGACTTGATCCAGAGAAAAAAATATCAGAGCCTTCAAATTTATCAAAGACATTTTTTTAGAAGTCTAAACTGTCGAGAGACTGTGATAACTCATCTGTTCCTTTCAGATGTCTTGAAGATCAATGCTTATTTCAGGTACTGGTGATCATGTGCTTATCTGCATCAATCACTGAGGGGAACATGTCAAACACATGGGAGCCATTTCATTTTATCCTGATTTAGGGGGAATCGTGGTACATATCAATCACCGTGACTGTGCCAAAGGGTGCCATTACAAGGGCAAGTCATATTTTAATAATATAAAATGCAGTTTTAAATCTTTCCTATCAAATCTTGAAATGTTCATATTAAACTTGGTTAATAAGCCAGCAGTAACCATGATGGTAACTAAAATAATTTACTTTGCCCAAAGTCAGAAAGAAGCCAGTGAAGGAGAATAAAAATAAAAAAATCCTGATACACATTATCAGATATTACTTATAGAAATATGGAAACATTTACTGAAAATAACTAAGGATATGCTAAGTATCAAAATAATATTATCTATCACAAATACATATGGGGAAAGAGAGAGGGAGAGAAGGAGACATAGACTGTGGTATTCATTTATGTAGTATCTAAACAAATTTTATTTTGGGTTCCAGCCACACCCTTAACAAGGTAATTCTGAACATTTTCCTCCCTATACCTGCATGCTGAATGGCATCCATATATTCATATTGGGTGCATATTCATGGGTCTTTCTGGGTTACATGAAATTCTTGGGCTTTTGTTTTAAAATATATAATGAAAGTGGGAGAGAAGTCAGTGTTTTTCTAATAAAGTTAATATTTAATTAACTGTAATAAACATCCTTTGGAGAAGGCAATGGCACCCCACGCATTGGAGAAGAAAATGGCAACCCACTCCAGTGTTCTTGCCTGGAGAATCCTACGGATGGGGGAGCCTGGTGGGCTGCCGTCTATGGGGTCGCACAGAGTCGGACAAGACAAGCGACTTAGCAGCAGCAACAAACATCCTTATAACTTTGGCATGGTCAAAATGAGAGTCCATTAGATGAATCTGAGAAATCTGAATCATCTGAAAGCAATGCTCTAATTTTTAGTCCCATTTCTCAATGCATATTCTTTAGATATACTCTAGAGTAAGAGAAATGCAGGCCAGCAATGAATTAGTGTAGGTTGGGTTGTCAATCACAGCAGATACAAAATCAGAGTGGCAAAGATGCCAAATTATTCAAAATCATTTCTATGAGGTATTTGACACAGTAAGAGCAGATACCAGCCACATATATTATAACTCAGTGACAAGTATTATTGCAGGAGCTCACTTTAGTATTAATAGAAAACATTGTGAACAAGATTCTGTAGGTGGTATATTAGAGGAAGAGGATAGTAGTCCATTTGGTTATCAGATTTATAATATTATTTATTTAGCTTTTTATAGTGTGAAATTCCAGAACATATCAGTTTAAAGTTACTGCTTTTTAATGCTGTCCTTTATTTATTTTTTTAGCACTTTTTTCCTCTTTTTTGGGTCATTTGTATACAATTTGAAAAGATCCCCACAAAAAAAACAAAAAAGCTGTCTCTATTTTTCTCTTTTCTAGATAATATAGACTTCAGACTTGTATCTGCAAACCTAATGACCAAAAATAAGGGAAAAGTGTCAAAAAAATAAAAAAGGGGTATAAACTTTCCCATTTCTCACAAACAAGTTACAGAAAATCCCGCATGTATTTTCCAACATTGCAAAATGTATAAAATAAAGTTAAAAACAACACAAATATCACACCATGCTTTTACCCTTGTTGAAAAGAAGCTCTGCTTCTTACCAAAGAAACATTCTTTCAAGTTCAGGACACAACAGTAACATCAGATTGCAAGGAAGTGTTTGAATTTAACATGACCTGGATAGAAGATGCTAGATCCACAGCTTTCAACTTTGAGTATTATACTACAGTCAGAAAGAAAGAATGAATCTTTTCATATCTTTAAATAATTTTATTATCTCAAATGGATAATCTCATCTTGTGACTGGATTACTAGGATCAAATGCCAGTGGGTCTCTGCCCTCTACACCTCTCTCCCTCCAGGTAGAAAAATGTCTGCCCCTACTGGAGCAGAATATGCTAATCTGTTAAATCTGCTCCTTCTTCTCTTCAACTACAAGCATGAGTGTATACACACACACACACACACACACAATACTTACTTACTGAATGAATGAATAAGACTTATGTTCTTCCCTCATTATCTCATTGTCACATTGTCATCATTTGTCACCTTGCCATTATTGTCAAGGCAACAATCAGTGTTTTATTGACAAATAGGTATATATGAGCAGTAGAAGGTGAAAAGGAAAAAACAAGAGAGGTAAAGAGAAAGTGCACATGAAAGAAATGCCACGAAAAACTGCATTCCAAAGCAAATTTGGAATGGCTGATAAAATTTGCCAGTTAAACTCCCTTGATACTGTCTTTTAGTTTAGACCGCTTACAATTATTTTAAATTTAATTTGAAATCATTGTAATGTTCATACTGTATATCCTGGAAGCAATTCTGATATAATATTTTATTAAAAGTCACTCTCTTCATCTATATTTTCAAATGTTTTGGCAAAGAGTTCTATTTCATGCTGTTATTTCTCTGTTCTCCTTCATTAACACTGTTTAATTCCTGTTCCCATTCCAATAGCTATTTATTTGTATCATATATTTTTCTTGATTGAAATTTGTCGGTAAAGGTCTAGTTTATTTAAAAATGACTTTTGGATTTTATGATAAGATATTAACTATTTTGCTAATTTCTACCATGTCTTATTATTCATTGATACTCATATGAACTTCACTTCTTATTTTTAATTTAATTTTAATACATCTCATTTCCAAGTCTAAGTTATTTTAATATTTTTGGTTTCATTATTATAAGCATTTGTACTCTCATTTTATAAAAATATTTACATATTTATGCTTATTAAATATTGAACAATGAAAAAAAAGTTTTCTTCTTTGTATTTTTCCCACTGCAGCTCTATTATCTAGAAAAAAATGACTTAATTTCCCTCAGCACATTTTCCTCTCACATTTTTTGATGGATCTATTCTATTTTTTTTCAAATTATACTTGCAATATTTCATAATCATAACTGCAGTTATTTCCTAGATGCTGAAAATATAATTATAACATTATTTTAACAATATAATAACATAACACTATTATTAACAGATTACATAATCTGAAACCATATAATTGTTTTATTTTTGTTTCCTGGAGTCCTTTGTTATTTCATCCTCAACTGTTTATCTTGTGTTCTTAGTCGCTCAGTTATGCCCACCTCTTGGGACCCCATAGACTAGCCTGCCAGGCTCTTCTGTCCATTGGATTTTTCAGGCAAAGATACTGGAGGGGGTTGCCATTTCCTGGTCCAGGGGGATCTTCATGACCCTGGAATCGGACCCAGGAATCGAATCGAGGTCTCTTGCCTTGCTGGCAGACTCTTTACCGACTGAGCTACTAGAGAAGAATTGAATAGCTGATATCTTAGTCGTTTTCATCAACTCTTTCCTATTTGAGTGAGTGAAGTCACTCAGTCGTATCTGACTTTGTGACCCCTGGCCTATACAGTCCATGGAATTCTTCAGGCCAGAATACTGGAATGGATAGCCTTTCCTTTCTCCACGGGATCTTCCCAACTCAGGGATCGAGCCCAGGTCTCCTGCATTGTGGGCGGGTTCTTTGCCAGCTGAGCTACAAGCGAGGCCCAAGAATACTGGCCCGGGTAGCCTATCCCTCCTCCAGTGGATCTTCCCCACCCAGGAATTGAACCCGGGTCTCCTTGCATTGCAGGCAGATTCTTTACCAAATGAGCTATCAGGGAAGCCCTTTCCTATTTGGGAACTGGGTTCCATTTCTTTCCTCCTGCTAAACTACTCTCTTGTTTTATAGGAGCAACTCCACTAGTGTTTTTGTCAGAATATGTTAAAGGGAGGTAAATGTATCTAGTCTGCAAAATTTAAGAAAAGATTTATATTCTGCCTTCACTTGGATTAAATTCTTAAATGGAGAAGGAAATGACCACCCACTCCAGTACTCTTGCCTAGAGAATCCCGAGGACAGAGGAGCCTGGTGAGCTCTGTCCATAAGGTCGCACAGAGTTGGACATGCATGCATGCATTGGAGAAGGAAATGGCAACCCACTGCAGCGTTCTTGCCTGGAGAATCCCAGGGCTGGGGGAGCCTGGTGGGCTGCACAAAGTCGGACACGACTGAAGCGACTTAGCAGCAGCAGCAGATTTGTACCTAATATGACTTCTTCAAAATTTTGAAAATGTTGCTTTATTTTTACTGTTGAAAATGTGGTATCATTTAACTCATATAATTTTATGTATTTTAGATCCAAACTGTTCTGACAGTTAACCGGTGTTTTACCTCCAGGCTCTGAGTCATCCTCACCCATGTTGTTGGATAATTGGCAGCAACCTCCAGAGAAGCCAATTAAAATTTACCATTTGTTTAATGTGTTCCTCCCATTTGCACTAACATTTTCTGTTTTACCTTCTATATTCTATTTTTACTATTTAAAAAAAAACTGAATATTTTCTTGACCTTATCTTCCATTCCTTCTTTTAATCTTATCAATCATATTTTACATTTCCAAGTAAATTTTGTTATTCTCTGACATTTTCACGGTGTCATGCTGTTGTTTTGTGGAAGTCCGTTTTTTCTTTCTGGCCTGAGGATATTAATAATGACTTGGTTCATTTTCTTGTTGTTTCACAATGATCTCTAATCCTTCTTTCTGATTTCCTGGTTTTCCTGATGTGGTCTGTCTCTATTATCTTGGAGTCTTTCTTCAATGAACTGGTGATATTTATCTGCCCATTCACAATTCAGAATGAGGCACTAAAGGCCAAAGATTGATACGATTTCAGAGGCAGCTTGTCTGATAAGCTTCTTTGGGGATAGTAGTATAAAAATAAAAATAAAACTATTATCTCCAGGGATGTGTTGTATATTAAAGAATGCTATTTCATATTTTATACTGTACCTTTACTAAATTATATCTACCCTCTTAAATTTTCCACACACCATGCTTATACTGTTTATAATAGCTGCTGTGTTGTATAGCAGACCACTAGAATATATTCATCTTAAATAACTAAAATTTTATACCAGTTGAATTGCATCTCTTTTCGCTCCACCCCAGTCCTTGTAACCAGCATTCCACTCTCTGTTTCGGAGTTTGACTATTTTAGATATTTCATGTAAATAGAGTCACATGGTGTCTGTCCTTTTGAAACTGGCTTATTCCATTTAGCATTATGTCCTCTAGGCTCATCTGTGTGTCACGTATGGCAGGATATTCTATTTAAGGCTGACTATTCTTTGTACATAGAGACCACATTTACTGTGTGCTTTCATCTGTTGATGGACGCTTGCATTTTCCCCATATCTCTGGTAATGTGCATAATGCTGCAGTGAGCAAGGGGGGTTCATACTTCTCGAGAACCTGCTTTCAGTTATCGTGGATTTATATTTAGAATAGGATTGCTGGATCATATGGTAATTCTGTTTGGAAATTATCCCTCTTCTTTAATTAATTGGAAGATTTTTAAGAAGGATCAGTGTTAATCCTTAATTATATTTGGTAAAATTCACCGGTGAAGCCACCTGGTCCTGGACTTCTGTTTGTTGGGAAGTTCTTATTTCAATCTCATTCATTATTGGTCTGTTTAAATTTTCTGTTTCTTCACGAGTTTGTATCAATAGGTTCTAAGTTTCTAGGGATTTATTCATTTTGTTTAGGCTATCCAATTTATTGTAAATATTTATAGCAGTCTCATGGTATATTTTTCATTTCTGTAACATTACTTGGAATGTCTCTTCTCTCATTTCTGATTCTCTTTATTTCTGTCTTCTTTTTCTTAGTCCTGCTAAGGCTTGTCAATTCATTCATCTTCTCAAAAAAAAAATCAATTTTGGCTTCATTTATTTTTTTCTGCAGTTTTTCTCTTTTCTATTTTACTTATTTCTGCTGCAATTTTTGCTATTGTCTCCTTTTTGATAAATATGAACTTTGTTCCTTTTCTAGCTCTTTGGGGTATAAGTTAGATTTTATTTGAGATCTTTCTTCTTTTTGAAAGTAGACATTTTCTGCTATAAAGTTTCATTAGCACTGCCTCTGCTGTGTCCTATATGTTTCATTTTGTCAGGTTTGGGGTTTTATTTGCCTTGGAGTATTTTCTAATTTCCCTTTTGAGTTCTTCTTGACTCCATGGCTATTTACAAATATGTTGTCTAACTTCCACATAGTTATGCATTTCCAAGTTTTCCCTCTGCTAATGATCTCTAGTTTCATCTCCTTGTGGTTAGAAAACATATTTGGTATGATTTCATTCTTGTGTTGTGATGTAGCGTGTGATCTATGCTGATGAACGTTTCCTGTGTGCTTAAAAAGAATGCATATTCTGCTACTATTGCATGAAGTGTTCTGTAACTGCCTGTTAGGTCTATTTGGTCTGTAACATTGATGTCTACTCTTTCCTTATCAGTTTTCTGTCTGGATATTTTATCCACTATTGAAAGTGAGATTTTGAAGTCTCTCATTGCTATAGTCCTGCTGTGTCCTTCTCCCTCAGGCGTGTCAATGACTGCTTTATAAACTTAGGTGCTCTGATGTTGAGTGCACATATACTTAAAATTGTTATATATCCCTGACAAACTGTCCCTTTCGTCATTTTAAAATGATCTTCTTTGTTTTTTTTTGTGATAGTTTTGGACTTACAGTATGTTTTGTCTAAGTATAGTCACCTCTACTCTGTTTTGATTACAATTTTCACATAATACCTTTTTCCATCCTTTCACTTTCATACTTTGTGTGAAAGAAAAAATAAAGTGAAGTCACTCAATAGTGTCTGACTCTCTGCGACCCCATGGACTGTAGCCCACAAGGCTCCTCTGTCCATGGGGAGTGGGTTGCCATTTCCTTCTCCAGGGGATCTTCCCAACCCAGGGATCAAACCTGAGTCTCCCACACTGCAGGCAGATGCTTTACCATCTGAACCACCAGGGAAGCTTCCTGTGAACTATGTTCTAAAGTATAGTCAGCCTATAATGAGATCTTTTTAAAAAAAATCTATTCAGCTACTTTACCCTTTTTGATTGGAGAGTTAAATCCATTTGCATTGAAAGTAATTACGAATAGGTATGGGATTATTATTTGCTGTCTTTTTTGTTGTAACTGCTTTACAGTTCTTTGTTCATCTTTTCCTCTCTTGTCTTATTTTGTGATTAGTTCATTTTTTATAGTGATATGCTTTGATTTCTGTCTCTCCTTTTTATATATCTAGCATAAACATTTCTTTGTAGTTACAGTGGCTTAAATAAAACATATAAATCTATTTTCAGTTGACAACAATTTAACTTCAGTTGCATACAAATCATTACATTTTGCTTACCTTCCTCCATTTTATGTTATTGTTTTCACAATTTACAGCTATACAAATTGTGCATTTTTGACACATTTTATTAAAGTTATTTTTGTACATTTGATACTAGAATTAAAAGTGATTTATCCAACATCCTTATTATGAAACAGTATTCTGTTTTTAACTATATATTCATTTTAGCAACATCTATTATACTTTTACATGCTTTAAGGTATTACTAGCTTTTTAGCATCCTTTAATTTTAACTTGAAGAACTCCCTTTAGTATTTTCTGTAATGCAGGTCTGGTAGTAATGTACTTCCTCAGCTTTTGTTTGTCTTAAAAAGTCTTTTTGTCTCCTTTATTTTTGAAAAACAGTTTTGCCAGGTATAGTGTTCTTAGTTGGCAGGGTTTTGTCCAGCACATTAAATATCTCATTTCACTCCCTTGTCACCTGAGAGATCTGCCAAGAGTCTAATGGAGGTTCCCTTGTATTTGATGAATCACTTTGCTTTTTCTGCTTTCAAAATTCTTTTTCCTTAAGTTCTGACTTTTTGTTATAGCAACCCACTCCAGTATTCTTTTTTTTTTTTTCACCCCAGTATTCTTGCCTAGAGAATCTCATGGATGGAGAGGCTTGGTGGGCTACAGTTCATGGGTCGCAAAGAGTTGGACACTACTGAATGACTTCACTTTCACTTTCCATAGACTTTATATGTAGATTCATCATATTCAGAATTTGGTTGGACCTTCCCCAGATTTGGGAAGTTTTCAGCATCTGTATCTTTAAATAAATTTTCAGCTCCTTTGTCACTTTTCTTTCTGACAGTCCCACTGTGTTCGTATTGTTTCTCTTGGTTTGTCTCACAAGCTCTTTAAGCTCTCTTTAGTCATTCTTTTTTTGTTTAGTTCCTTTGATAGAACACTTTCAAATGACCTGTTTTTAAGTACACAGATTCTTTCCTCTTCTTGCTCAAGTCTGCTGTTCAATGTTTCTAGCTAATTTTTTCATTCACTGATTGTGTTCTTCACTTCCAGGATTTGTTAGAGTCTTTATTGTTCTATCGCTTCATTAACATTCTCAGCTTTTTTCACGTATTGTGTTCTGTATTTCATTTAGTTTGTGTTTTCTTGTAATTCACTGAGATCCTTTATGGAAATTATTATGTTGAATTATTGATCAAACATATTATAGACAGCCATTTCTTCAGGGTCAGTTATCAGAAAGCTATTTTCTTTAGACTATATTTTCATGATTCTTCATGTTCCTTGCAGCTTTATGTCTGTGCATTTGAAGGGAAAGCACCCTCTTCAAATCTTTATAGGCTGCCTTTGACTAGGAAAGACTTTCAGCAGTGAGTCTGGTTAGGGAAACTGCTTCCTCCTGCTCCACGCGTCCAGGTATATTTTATTGTTGCTTTTATTTTCAGTTTGTTGTTATTGTTTTTCTCCAGTAGCTCATAACCTTTTGCTCCCTCTGGCGACTATGTTAGCTCTGTCATCACCCCATTTGAGACAAGACAGAAATCAATCCCTCTGTGGTGCACTGGAAGACCACAGATGTTGGGGGCATGCTTTACTCTTCTTCCCCATCATTAGGGAGCAACCTCAGTTATGCACCTTTCCCATATCCCAAAGCCATGCTTGCCACTACTGTCCCAGTCATCTGGAGTATGCGGAATTCCTCAGCTCTCGGTATGAGAGCAAAAACCATCAGCGCGGGGAAGCCCATTGAAATGCCAGGTTGTTGGAGTCACTCTCTCCTGGAGGAAAGGTCTCAGTGTTGTGCCTTTTCCAAACCTCCCAGAGGAGTACATGCCACAGGATTGTGTCCATCCCCTCAGCAACTCTTGGCATCCAGACCATTCCAATTCTTTCAACATTCATTGTGAGGTGAGGAAGAATGTCACTATTCAGAGATACTCCAGAAAGGCCAGGGACATAGGATATGGATGTACACTCTTTGTCCTGCAACAGTGAATGGTCATGGTCAGTCATTACTGAACTGTGCCAGCTTTCGGGAGAGGCCGATGTGGTGGAAGTGAAACTGTTCTCTTCACCACTTCAGTCCTGGTTGATCTCCATTTTGTGCTTGCCTGAGGTACTGAAAATCCTTAACTGGATTACAGTCCTCTCATAAAGGGGTTTTGTTACTTAAATCATGTCAAGTCTGGGTTTCCGAGAAGGTATGGGGGCTAGTACTTCTTACGTCAGCATCTTACTGCTGCCATTCTCTTTGCTGATCTTTGTATAATGAGAATGTATTTATGTATGCTTGTGTACTTAATTTTTAAAATAAGAATATGTCATAGATCTTCTAAAGGTAATGTAAATCTCCCCTTCCCTTGCCTGGTTCAAATATATATTTTATATGAGTATCATGTATGTGATGCATTTGGTATATCTTAATATTTTGAGTCTAGGTTAAATATAATCAATCTATCCGTGAAGGATCATTTATTTCTACTTTCAAAGAAGCCTTCCTATGAATACTGAATATTCTATTAATTAAATGAATTAATTTTCTGAAGTCTGGAGTAAAGCCAGAGATAGAGAGAGGTGATTATATTAATCTTATGTTTGGGATGATTCAAAAGACAAACCATGAATATAAAGTGCATAATCTCTATGCATCTCAAACTACTCTTAACAGAGAGAAGCAAGACATGGACAGTTAATTTTAAAAGATTAGTTGCTTTCTGGGGAAAAAAAAAGTCATGTACTTAAAATAACTTTTGATGAATATCCTGGCATATCTGATGAATTTATTCTTTGTCGAATTTCAGAACTTCTGAAGTCAGTGTTGTGACTAAATGGGTTGAGCTAACACCTAGCTTCACGTTCCTGTCCATCCATCTCCTCTAACCCACCTGAACCCCTGCCTCAAGAAGCTCAGTCATATTTTAAGCTGAAATTGCTTCTCTCTTTAATCTCCAGTCTATTTATCTCATGTTGCATCCCAAACTCCTGTCCTTCTACCTTGAATCATGATGGCTATCTCAAAGACTTCCCATTGACTCCTCTGTTTGCCCTTATCCCTTCATCTTCAGCTGGATGCATTTTAGTCCCTAATTATTTGACAATCAGTGGGTCATAACCTCAATTTATCTTTTGCCAAAGCTTTCGAAACTCAGCTTGAACCAGCTCTGGACAAGTCTGACTTCATCTTATCAGTGCCGGCATGTTGGTTGCTGAGTCAAATGAAGAAAATGAATGAAAAGGGCAGAATAACTGAACCTTTAATCTTGGTCACTAATGTTCACTGGTCTCAATGCTCAGCCTTGAAATTTATGATTTCTTAAGTCAATTCAATAGTCACACCTTGAAGCAACTATTTCAAATATTCTTATCTCACAACTTTGAGTATCTCACATTCCATGCTTCTACTTCTGTTTTGTATGTTATAGAGAAGATAGATGGAGAAGGCAATGGCACCCCACTCCAGTACTCTTGCCTGGAAAATCCCATGGATGGAGGAGCCTGGTAGGCTGCAGTCCATGGGGTCGCTGAGGGTCAGACATGACTGAGCAACTTCACTTTCACTTTTCACTTTCATGCATTGGAGAAGGAAATGGCAATCCACTCCAGTGTTCTTCCCTGGAGAATCCCAGGGACAGGGGCACCTGGTGGGCTGCCGTCTATGGGGTCACACAGAGTTGGAAAGACTGAAGTGACTTAACAGCAGTAGCAGCAGCAGAGAAGATAGAAACCATCAAATCAAACTACTATTTTGTTTTTTCAAACATAAACTAGATTTCCTGCACGTTTATTCATTCCTTTCTCTATCCTTCTATTTTGCATAGAAAAATCCTCTTTCTTAATGACTACCCTTGGTACTTGAGCCTTTTAGGCTCTGGATAGAACTCTTTCACTTACTCCAAATCCTGACCTTCTTTCTGTCTTCTAGATCACTCTCAGCATTCAAATAGTCTAAATTTTCTTTTCTCATAGAATTGTGTTCTGTCTTCCAGAAGTTCTACTGTTGCTCTGAGCCATGAATCTCTCTCCTGGTACTTTCCTTTCTCTCCCCACTTCTTACCATCAAATATATCTAAAATAAATAAATAAAAGCTTTAGCTGCACTTGTCTTGATTTAGTCATCTATAAATCTAATAATCTAAACCCACATTAAAAGGGACTCATGACACATGGATCCTAGTGGTTTAAAGTCCTTACATCAAACTCTTCAAAGCTCTCCTTTGGTACCAATTTCTGGTTCCTATTTCTCCTTTCGAGATGCTCTCCAATCCTTCCACCTCCCACACTTGTCCAGACCAAAGAGATAATATTCTAAGAACGTAGGCATGCAGTATCAAAAATTTCAAGAGAAGATGCATTTAAACATGTGTTGTTTCTTGTTTTTGCTACAACACTTTTCATGCTTCATTTACAAGATCAGAAAACCATTAATACTTGTTGTTTACATTGTCTTATTCTGGGTAAGAGTTCCATTTGTGGTCTTGACTGTAGAAGAACAGTAAGAACCTTTGAGAGAGTCTCTGGAAGTCATTATTCACAGGATAGGCAGTGGGATAAATGATGCCGTGAGTATCCTGAGTAGTGATGTGATTACCATCAACTAAATGGTCTGAGAGAACCACAGAAGTGAGTTGTTCTGTGGTGTTTCAATAAAATCAGGTTCCTAGAGTTATGACAAATAACAACATGTAGTAACACTGTTGCTGCCTTTTCCTGTAGTAGGGGATAAAACATGAGTGAAACATTTGGCAACAAAAAAGGCAAAATAATAATAATAATAATAATGAAGTCCTAGCCCCAGCAATCACAGAAGAAAAAGAGATGATCCCTGGAGATGAACAACCAGCAATAACTGTTGAGACTTGGGCAGGAAACAAAGGCAGAGTTACCTCTTCTCTACACAGCACTCTAAACGGATTGTGCACACGGGCTTGTGAATTTAGTATTCAATTTTTACATCAAATTGTACAGGTATCCTGGAGAAGGAAATGATAACCCACTGCAGTATTCTTGCCTAGAGAATCCCGTGGTCACAGGAGCCTGGTGGGCTTCTGTCCATAGGGTCGCACAGAGTTGGGCACGACTGAAGAGATTTAGCATGCATGCATGCATTGGAGGAGGAAATGGCAACCCACTCCTGTATTCTTGCATGGAGAATCCCAGGGACACTGGAGCCTGGCGGGCTGCCGTCTGTGGGGTCGCAGAGTTCGATACGACTGAAGTGACTTAGCAGCAGCAACGGCAGTACAGGTATCCATGAAATTTACTTTCCTGAGCTTTGGCATCCTTCACGTAGCTGTAAAGTGAGAAGTACATAGATTATTCTTGGTATCTCTCTTCACACTCTCTACCCCATCTCGATATACTCACCATGTCTATTTTCTGAATAGTTCTCAAATTCAGCCAGTCTCTACTAAGTTTCCATTATCTTTATCCCAGATTATGATATTAACCAATTACCTGTTCATCCTCAGGCCTTGTTTGCCCACATTCACCCCACTGCTGAAAATCTTTACATTGTTTCAGCTGCCTCAAAGAAAAAAGCCAGTATTTTGAATGAGATCGACTAGGAGTTACATTACCTAGCTTCCCCACTTCCCATCATATAATTGTATATCATTGCTCTCTGTTTTTCCTTTCCTTGCTAGACAATATCAAATAGAACCTGATGTATGCTACATGCCATATTAAATACTGAAGATATGAAGGTGGATAAAAATAGACTCTGTTCTAAGGAGAGAGTAGCACTGACATACACACTACTATGTGTAAACTATGTAGGTAGCAGAAATGTGCTATATAGCATAGGGAGCTCAGCTTGGTGCTCTGTGATGACCTAGGAGGGAGGGTGGGAGGGAGGTCCAAGAGGGAGGAGATTTATCTATATGTATAGCTGTTTCACAGTGTTGTAGAGCAAAAACTAATACAACATTGTAAAGCAATTATATTTCAATTAAAAATAAATTCTAAAAAATAGGCCATGTTCTTAGCATTTTGGAGATTAGAATATAGTGAGGGAAAGAATTTTAATCAGTCATCATTAAAATTAAACTGGAGCTGTAATGAGTATTACAAATGGAATACTTTGATATAATACTGCATAATTTTTAAAATAACAGATATCAGAAAGAAATGGATGTTAATTACTAGATGAAAGGGAAGAAAGAGCTATGTCTGAATGTGTCATGCTTTCTCCCAAATCCTGGTTTGTGAAGCTACTCCCAATATGTGCAATGGTCTTTCCTCTTTTCAACCTGATCATTATTAAGACTAAGTTTAGTCTTAATAATATAGAAATATAATTTAGAAGATATAGAAATTATTTAAAATAATAATATATAGAACATATTATAGAATAATATACAGAAATAATTTAGAAAATATAGAAATTATAATCTAATAATAATTTAGAAATATAATTTCTAAACCATGCAAGTTGCCTATGATTTGCTGACATGTGACCTCCCTGACATTCTCCTTTTTCCACAAAACACTTTAATACTTACCTAATGTCCCACTAACTAACATGATCATTACCTGATGATTATATATTTTATGAGACAATATAATGGTCATAATATTCACAGCTCTACTTCTATCTTACAGCACAGAGAGGGAAAATTAAGTACTTAGAACATTTCTTGAATAAATAAGTAAGATATTCCAGCAGCTATGTCATATGTTTCTTTGCCCTCAAAATATTTAATCTAGTAGAAGTAGTGCTTGATAAGATCAAACATGAACTGTCAAAGAGGCCATGACTTCTGGACTGTGTCCTGAGAAATCAATTCCCCAGTCCTTGGGGTCTCTCAGTAGAGGCCAGTATTCAACGAGTGTCTAGCAGTTGGTTAAAGAGATTCCTGAATTGGCAGACCTGATTAAATAAAATGATCTCCAAATTTCCTTTCAATGTTTATTACTAATGTATATATCAACTTAACATTTTCAATAATTTTAGTGATTAAACAAAATTGAAACAAGTTAACCCAGTTTATACATTTTGCTTACATATTTGGGAAAATTGGAGATGTTCTAAGATGTTCTAAGATATTCAATACAGATTAAGAAAATATTAGGTTCATCTTTTTTTTTCTCAGTGAGCCATTTATTGATTTTATTTCATGTTCCTCCCACATTTACTATTTATCCATAACATTTAATGGACAACTATACTAGCAAATTAATATTTGAAGCCTCTAATTGCAGCATGGTTTGCTTCTGAAAATTAACACTGTTAATTTTTTTTTTAATTCTTATTTTTTAATTGGTGGAAAACTACTTTACACTTTTGTGTTGGTTTCTGCCATACAACAACATGAATCAGATATATATATATATATATATATATATATATATATATATATATATCTCCTCCTTTAAGCCACCCTCTCCTTCATCCATCCCACCTCTCTAAGTCACCACAAAGCACAATCCTGGGCTCCCTGTATTATTGATTTTGTTTTTAACAATCCATTTAATGGGCTTTTTAAAAATATTAAAGTCAATATTAATAGTCACTTATATTAATGACTGTTTATATTTGGGCTTCCCTGGTGGCTCAGATGGTAAAGAACCCACCTGCAAAGCCACAAACCTGGGCTCGATCCCTGGGTTGAGAAGATTCTTTGGAAGAGGGCATGGCAACCCACTGCAGTATTCTTGCCTGTAGAATATGCAAGGACAGAGGACCCTGGCGGGTTATAGTCCACACAACTGGGCAACTCAGCACAGAACATTTATATCTGGATACATTTTCTAATTGGCTTCCCTGATACCTCAGTTGTTAAGAATCTGGCTGTAATGCAGGAGACCCTGGTTCAATTCTTGGGTCAGGAAGATCTGCTGGAGAAGAGATAGGCTACCCACTCCAGTATTCTCAGGCTTCCCTCATGGCTCAGCTGGTAAAGAATTTGCCTGAAATGCAGGAGACCTGGATTTGATCCCTGGGTTGGGAAGATCCCCTAGAGAAAGGAAAGGCTACCCTCTCCAGTACTCTGACCTGGAGAATTCCATGGACTATACTGTCCATGGGCTCAAAAAGAGTCAGACAAGACTGAGCAATTTTCACTTCACTTAGCTTTATATGACTCAACTTTACACACAAAATGTGGTGATTTGAAGGACAGATAGTTAGTTATTGACCAGGAGCCATGGAAACATGAAATGATATTTTCTTTAAAAATGTTCATATTTAGTGCTTAAGCAGCTTTGGGAAATTATTAACATAGTTTCCTCTCTAATAATATCTTAAGAGGAGAGTGAAAAGTTCTGCTTAAAACTCAACATTAAGAAAACTAAGATCGTGGAATCTGGTCCCATCAGTTCATGGCAAATAGATGGGGAAACAATGGAAACACGAGTTAATTGTGAAAGGGAGGAATAGGGACAATGCTGTGAGAAATATCGGGGCTTCCCTTATGGCTCAGCTCGCAAAGAATCCACCTGCAATACTGGAGACCCTGGTTCAATCCCTGGATTAGTAAGGTCCCCTGGAGAAGGAAAAGGCTACCCACTCCAGTATTCTGGCCTGGAGGACTCCATGGAATGCATAGGCCACAGGGTCACAAAGAATAGGACATGACTGAGTGACCTTCACTTCACTTGACTTCATGAGAAGTGTCCGCCACGAAAAATACATCAGACTTGAGTCATTGTCATATTAAAGACAAAATGGCTTCAGTCAGTCAGTCAGTCAGTCAGGTCTCTCACTTGTGCCCAATTCTTTGCCACCCCATGGACTGCAGCACGCCAGGCCTCCTTGTCAATCACCAACTCCCAGAGTTATTCAAACTCATGTCCATTGAGTCAGTGATGCCATCCAACCATCTCATTCTCTGTCATTCCCTTCTCTTCCTGCCTTCAATCTTGCCCAGCATCAGGGTCTTTTCAAATGAGTCAGTTCTTCATGTCAGGTGGCCAAAGTATTGGAGTTTCAGCTTCAGCATCAGTCCTTCCAGAGAATATTCATGACTGATTTCCTTTAGACTGGACTAGTTGGATCTCCTTGTTATCCAAGAGTCTTCTCCAACACCACAATTCAAAAGCATCAATTCTTTGGTACTCAGCTTTCTTTCTGGTCCAGCTCGTACATCCATACATGGCTACTAGAAAAACCATAGCTTTTACTAGATGGAACATTGTTGGCAAAGTAATGTCTCTGTTTTTTAATATGCCATGTAGTTTGGTCATAACTTTTCTTTGAAGGAGCAAGTGTCTTTTAATTTCATGGTTGCAGTCACCATCTGCAGTGATTTTGGAGCTGCAAAAAGTGTCTGTCACTGGTTTCACTGTTTCCCCATCTATTTGCCATGAAAGATAGAGCCAGATGCCATGATCTTAGTTTTCAGAATGTTCAGTTGTAAGCCACTTTTTCACTTTCCTCTTTCACTTTCATCAAGAGGCTCTTTAGTTCTTCTTCACCTTCTGCCATAAGGGTAGTATCATCTGCATATCTGAGGTTATTGATATTTCTCCCAGAAATCTTGATTCCAGCTTCTGCTTCATCCAGCCTGGCATTTTGCATGATGTACTCTGCAAATAAGCTGGGTGACAGTATACAGCCTTCACGTACTCCTTTTCTGATTTGGAGCCAGTCTGTTTCTGCATGTCTAATTCTAACTGTCACTTACTGACCTGCAGACAGATTTCTCAGGAGGCAGGTCAGGTGGTCTGGTATTCCCATCTCTCAGAATTTTCCACAGTTGTGATCCACGCGAAGGCTTTGGCATAGTCAACAAAGTAAATGTTTTTCCAAAACTCTTGCTTTTTCAATTATCCAGTGGATGTTAGCAATTTGATCTCTGGTTCCTCTGCCTTTTCTAAATCCAGCTTGAACATCTGGGAGTTCATGGTTCATACTGTTGAAGTTTGGCTTGCAGAATTTTGAGCATTACTTTGCCAACATGTGAGATGAGGACAATTGTGTGGTAGTTTGAACATTCTTTGGCATTGCCCTTCTTTGGGATTGGAATAAAAACTGACCTTTTCCAGTCCTATGGCCACTGCTGAGTTTTCCAAATTTGCTGGCATATTGAATGTAGCACTTTAACAGTATTGTCTTTTAGGATTTGAAATAGCTCAACTGGAATTCCATCACCTCCACTAACTTTGTTCTTAGTGATGCTTCCTAAGGCCCACTTGTCTTCACATTCCAGGATGTCTGGCTCTAGGTGAGTGATCACACCATTGTGATTATCTGGGTCATGAAGTTCTTTTTTGTACAGTTCTTCTGTGTATTCTTGCCACCTCTTCTTCATATCTTCTGCTTCTGTTAGGTGCATACAATTTCTGTCCTTTATTGTGCCCATCTTTGCATGAAATGTTCCCGTGGTATGTCTAATTTTCTTGAAGAGATCTCTAGTCTTTCCCATTCTATTGTTTTCCTCTATTTCTTTGGACTGATCACTGAGGAAGGCGTTCTTTTCTCTCCTTGCTGTTGTTTGGAACTCCACATTCAAATGGATATATCTTTCCTTTCTCCTTTGCCTTTTGCTTCTCTTCTTTTCATAGCTATTTATAAGGTCATCTCAGACAACCATTTTCCCTTTTTGCATTTCTTTTTCTTGGGGATGGTTTGATCACTGCTTAATCTATTTGTCACTTCCACTGTAATCATAAGGGATTTGAATTAAGTCATACCTGAATGGTCTAGTGGTTTTCCCTACTTTCTTCATTTTAAGTCTGTATTTGGCAACACAGATTTCATGACTTGTTCTTGTTTTTACTGACTGTATAGAGCTTCTCCATTTTTGGCTGCAAAGAGTATAATAAATCTGATATCGGTATTGACCATCTGGTGATGTCCATGTGTAGAGTCTTCTCTTTTGTTGTTGAAAGAGAATGTGTTCTATGACCAGTGTGTTCTCTTGGCAAAACTCTGTTAGCCTTTCCTCTGCTCCATTCTGCACTCCAAGGTCAAATTTGCCTGTTACTCTAGGTATTTCTTGACTTCCTACTTTTGCATTCCAGTCGCCTATAATGAAAAGGACATATTTTTGGGGTGTTAGTTTTAGAATATCTTGTAGGTCTTTAGGTTCAACTTCAGCTTCTTCAGCATTACTGGTTGGGGTATAGACTTGGATTACTGTGATATTGAATGGTCTGCCTTGGAAATGAACAGAGATCATTCTGTCATTTTTGAGATTGCATCCAAGTATCACATTTTGGTCTCTTTTGTTGACTATGGCTACAGTGTCAGACTTTATTTTGGGGGGCTCTAAAATCACTGCAGATGGTGATTGCAGCCATGAAATTAAAAGACGCTTACCTCTTGGAAGGAAAGTTATGACCAACCTGGATAGTATATTGAAAAGCAGAGACATTACTTTGCCAACAAAGGTCCGTCTAGTGAAGGCTATGGTTTTTCCAGTGGTCATGTATCGATGTGAGAGTTGGACTGTGAAGAAAGCTGAGCACTGGTGAATTGATGCTTTTGAACTGTGGCATTGGAGAAGACTCTTGTGAGTCCCTTCGACTGCAAGGAGATCCAACCAGTCCATCCTAAAGGAGATCAGTCCTGGGTGTTCATTGGAAGGACTGATGACTCCAATACTTTGGCCGCCTCAAGACCCTGATGCTGGGAGGGACTGGGGGCAGGAGGAGAAGAGGACGACAGAGGATGAGATGGCTGGATGGCATCACTGACTCGATGAACATGAGTCTGGGTAAACCCCGGGAGTTGGTGATGGACAGGAGGCCTGGCATGCTGCGATTCATGGGGTCGCAAAGAGTTGGACACGACTGAGTGACGAAACTGGACTGAACTGACTGATGGCTCCTCCACTGCTTCTAAGGGGTTCTTGCCCACAGTAGTAGATATAATGCTCATCTGAGTTAAATTCACCCATTCCAGTATTTTAGTTCACTGATTTCTAAATGTCAATGTCCACTCTTGCCATCTCCTGTTTGACCACTTCCAGTTTGCCTTGATTCATGGACCTAACATTCCAGGTTCCTATGCAATATTGCCCATTATAGCATCGGAATTTACTTCCATCACCAGTCACATCTATAGCTGGGTGTGATTTTTGCTTTGGCTCCATCCTTTCATTCTTTCTGGAGTTATTTCTCCATTGATCTCCAGTAGCATATTGGGCAGCTTCTGACCTGAGGAGATCATCTTTCAGTGTCCTATATTTTTGCTTTTTCATACTGTTCATGGGTGCTCAAGGCAAGAATACTGCAGTGGTTTGCCATTCCCTTCTCCAGTGGACCACATTCTGTCAGACCTCTCCACCATGACCCGTCCGTCTTGGGTGGCCCCACATGACATGACTCATAGTTTCACTGAGTTAGACAAGGCTGTGGTCCATGTGATCAGATTGGTTAGTTTTCTGTGATTGTGGATTTCATTCTGTCTGCCCTCTGATGGAGAAGGATAAGAGGCTTATGGAAACTTCCTGATGGGAGAGATTGACTGAGGGGGAAACTGGGTTTTATTCTGATGGGTGGGCCATGTTCAGTAAACCTTTAATCAGTTTTTCTATTGAAGGGTAGGGCTGTGTTCCCTCCCTATTATTTGACCTTAGGCCAAACTGTGGTGGAGGCAATGAAGATAATGTGGACCTCCTTCAAAAGGAGGCACTGGAGTGCTGGCTGCCTGTCCCCTGGAGGAACTTTGAGGAGATGTCCCATGTTCAAGGGCAAAGGAGAAGCCACAGCAAGATGGTAGGAGGGGCAAAATTGCTTTTAGAATCAAACCCCATACCTGCCAGAGATGCTCAGATGGCTCAAACGTACCTTGCACACACTACGACCCAGAGACCCCACAGAGACTGAGACAGATCTGTGTTTGAATGTTTCCTGAGGAGGTACAGGTTAGTGCTGCAGGGGCAGGAGCTCTGGGTGCAGTAGATCTGGGCTTAGCATAAGCCCTCTTGGAGGAGGTCTCCATTAACCACACCATAGAGCCACCAGAACTTACACAGGACTGGGGAACATACTGGAGCACACAAACAGAACCTTGTGCACACCAGGACCCAGGAGAAATGAGCAGTGACCCCACAAGAGACTGACCCAGACTTGCTCATGAGTGTCCACGAGTCTCCAGTGAAGGCTTGGGTTGGCGGTGGCCTGCTGCAGGGGTAGGGGTAATGAATGTAGCAGAATGTCTTATCTTTTAATGTAATAATTCCTCATGGCATATTGAGTAAACTCTAAAGACTACATTCCACTTCGATATTGAAACCTCAACTTGGAAGCAAATGAACCTTTTCTGTTCTCTCTGCTGATTCTTCCACAAGACTCCCGGTGGTGCCTTATCGCTGCACCCGTGTCAGCACATCCACCGCTCACAGGGGCCCTCTTGCTCCC
Source organism: Ovis aries (assembly GCF_016772045.2). Lineage (NCBI taxonomy): Eukaryota > Metazoa > Chordata > Mammalia > Artiodactyla > Bovidae > Ovis > Ovis aries. Next base: position 109,217,887 of record NC_056055.1, read on the forward strand.
TGACACCTTCTGCTTTTCTTCCTGGCTCTGAAAACAGCAGCTCCTGTTAGCAGCTTCTCTTTGAAACACAGGATCATGAGTACTGAGTTTGGTGTCATTTACTCACAGAGTGATTTTTCCCATTCAACATGTTTATTGAGAGCCTATACTACAAAGCAGTATCCTGTTTTAGCTAAAGAGATGATGAAATAGTGAGAGGGTAACAGGCAGGAAGGCTGGGGTCTCCAAAGGGAAGAAATAGGCTGCAAGTGTCAGACATTTTTTACCTCTCTCTTAAGTGGCAGGAGGAAACAAAGAAGTATTAGATTTTTTCCCCTTCTCTATACAAATTTAAAAAGAGATTTCTCATAAAATTCTGTGTTGCCATAACATCACATGGCTCCACCTTAACTTACCTTTTCTCAAACTTTGAGCTAACCAATGTGTTTTTCTTATGGAAATGTTTGTCTTAAGCTATGGTAATGAAACTCTATATTTACTTGGAAAGCTGCATTTCTTCAAGATTCATGTCAATCATTTTGTGGACCAGGATGACTCACCTGGTGCCAATGTTATCTCAAAATGCATGTTGTGGGTGAGGGGCCTGGTGCCAGTCTTTGAGTTTTGAAACATTTCCTTTCTCTAATTAGTAACTTGCTAGTAGTTACATAACATCCAACTAAAGACTAGCAGGGAGGCAGCCTTTTTTCCCCTTTCTGATGTCTATGTCAGATGCTTTTTCTATCTCTTTTATACTTTAATAAAATTTTATTACACAAAAGTTCTCAGAGATCAAGCCTCATCACTGAAATATTCTCCTCTGGAGGCCAAGAATCCCAGCATCTTTCATGGTTCAGCAACATCCTTTTGATAGTAATCTATGTCCATACCTTTATGGAGTTCTTACTTAAGAAAAAGGAGAGAGATAAATAATAAAGAAACACATAAGAGTTTTCTTGATATGGTGTGTGTGAGAGAGAGAACAAGAGAGGGAGACAGAGAGAAAGACACACAGAGAGACAGAGTTTGAGAGAGATAGAGAGACAGAAAGACAGAGACAAAGAGAAAGACACAGAGAGAGAAAGAGACAGAGAGACCCATCAAAGATGGTCATAGCATTTAGGTTGAACTAATGTGTAATCTGTTGTGTGTTGTTGTTTGGTTGTTAAATCACGTCCAATTCTTTGCAACCCCATGGGCTGCAACATGCCAGGCTTCCCTGTCCTTCATTATCTCCCTGAGTTTGCTCAGGCTCATGTCCATTGAGTCAGTGATGCTATCTAACCATCTAATTCTCTGTCACCCCCTTCTCCCTTTGCTTTCATTCTTTCCCAGCATAGGGGTCTTTTCTAATGAATATGCTCTTCTCATTAGGTGGCCAAAGTATTGGAGCTTCAGTTTGAGCGTCAGTCCTTCCAATGAGTATTCAGGATTGATTTCTTTTGGGACTGACTTGTTTGATATCCTTGTTGTCCAAGGGAATCTCAAAATTCCTCCCCAGCAGCACAATTGGAAAGCATCAATTCTCTGGGGCTCAGCATTCTTTAGGTACCAGACTTCTTGCAGTGTCATATACTAAATGGAGAATTCTAGGGAACAAGCTGGGTTGGAGTGTATGGAAATAATCAATTGAGATGCCTGCTACTAGCCAATGGGGGCAATTAACCTGCAGGGATTTGGGAAGAAACTCCTGGAGAGAACACAGGTATCTGATAATTATATGCAAATGAATGATATGAAAGCCAAAGGACATGATGAAGATACTTACAAAGCAATACAGAAGCAAAGGTCTGATGAACAAAACTGAGACACTCAGAACAATGATGTTGGGAATAAGAAGCAAGGGTTCTGCACTCCCAACTTTCTATCTGGGATGCTTTATCTGGATGCATTTTGACACATTATCCTGTCTCAGTTCCTTCTCTGGGAAAGGGGAGAGTCAGGTTCATACAGATATTCTGGGACCGCTCACAAAGGACCAGGCACCCTGTGTGATCCACATGGACGGTACTTGGCTGAACACAGTAGACATCATATTGCTTCTTGGCAGCATATTCTGTGCTTTGTTGCGGCAGCTTTCAGTGATTTCTTCAATAATTACTTTTAAAGTTCCTCTAATTAGTCTCATGTCTCTTGATACTACAAGCATCCTCTGCCTATTAATTCAGTATGTGCTGTGTCCCTTCTTTGTCTTAAGACAGGAGCTGACTAGGTTGACATTGGTAAGCTGTCCAAACCCAGATGCTGGGGGAGCCACTCTATGAAGGACAGCATCAGGGAAGGAAATAAACCTCAAATTCTGCACAAGATTATGTTAGAATCCTCTTACCAACTCACTCACACTCCTATATTCTGTTTATGGTAAATTTCCAAATCTGTTTATAATAACTTCTGTTTAACCTTAACAGTGGCTTTCCAGGTAACATGAATGGTAAAGAATCTGCCTGCTAATGCAGGAGCCACAGAGGACTCACATTCAATACCTGGGTCAAGAAGATTCCCTGGAGAAAGAAATTGCAATCCACTCCAGTATTCTTGGCTATAAAATCCCAAGGACAGATGAGCCTGGAAGACTACAGTCCATATGGTCTTAAAGAGTCAAACATGGCTAAGCATGCAAGCATGCACCCTTTAAACTTAGTAGTAGTCAAATTAAGCAAAGCCACACATTTATACATATAACCTTTCATTTCCCCAAAATGAGTAGTGTGTGTGTGTGTGTGTGTGTGTGTGTGTGTGCAAATTAAGTCCTAAGGAAGGCCTTGAACTTGCCCTATTTAAGGCAACTTAGGTTTGCAGACTGAAATGAGTGTTTACCTTGAATGATAAGTCCAACTTCACTGATACTAGCATATGACAACCCTATTTTTAGTTGGTTGTTTTTTGAAAAAGAACAAAGATGGAGACTGTTGTCATATGTCAGCAGTTCTACTGACAGCAATTCCATAAACCCAGACAAAACAAGTTTGAAAAAGTACATGCATTCCTATGTTCACAGAAGTACCATTTGTAATAGCTAAGACAAGGAAACCACCTAAATTTCCACTGACAGATGAATAGAAAAACAGATGTAGTTACAGAGAATAGAATGGGCTCTCCTGGAAACACAACTGGTAAAGAATCCACCTGCAATGCAGGAGACTGTTTCGATTCCTGGGTCAGGATGATTCCCCTGGAGAAAGAACAGGCTATTCACTCCAGTAATTTTGGGCTTCCCTGGTAGCTCAGATGGTAAAGAATCTGCTTGCAATGTGGGAGACCTGGGTTCGATCCCAGGGCTGGGAAGATTCCCTGGAGACTGGAATGACAGCCCACTCCAGTATTGTTGCCTGGAGCATCCCCACGGACAGAGGAGCCTGGCAGGATGCAGTTCATGGAGTCTTTAAGAGTCGGACACGATTGAGCAACTAAGCACAGCACAAAACAAAGAATGGAATGTTATTCAGTTATAAAAAAGAATGAAATAATGTCATTTGCAGCAACATGAATGGACCTAGAGATTATCATACTAAATTAGGTAAATCAGAAAAAGACAAATATCATATGATGTCACTTACATGTGTTAACTCTAGTATGACACAAATGAACGTATCTATGAATCAGAAACAGACTCACAGACATAGAGAACAGATTTGTGTCAAGAAGGAGTGGGTTAGACTTAGAGATTTGGATCAGAATATGCAAAATATTACCTATGGAATGGACAAACAGCAAGGCCCTACTGTAAGGACTTCCCTGGCAGGCCAGCAGTTAAGACTCTGTGCTCCCAATGCAAGGTTATGGGTTTAATCCCTGATTGGGGAGCTAAGATTCTGCATGCTAATGGTGCGGCCAAAAGTAAATAAAGAAGATTTGGGGTTTCTCATCAGGGTTAGTGGTAAAGAATCTGCCTGCCAATGCGCAAGACATAAGAGACCTGAGTTTGATCCCTGGGTTGGGAAGATCCCCAGGAGGAAATAGCAACCCACACCAGTATCCTTGCCTGGAAAACGCCATGGACTGGAAAGTCTGGTGGGCTACAGTCCATAGGGTTGCAAAGAGACAGACATAACTGAGTGACAGAGCAGATAAATCAAATTTTAAAACATATATGTATATATATGTTAAGAAATGCAACCGTCCAAAACAAGGTCCTACTGTATAGCACAGAGAGTTATATTCAATATCTTGTTATAAACCATAATTGAAAATAATATGAAAATAATATATATACATATATGAGTCACCTTGTTGTATATCAGAAAGTAACACATTTTAAATCAAGTATACTTCAATTTAAAAAATTAAAAGACATTATTTGAAAAATTAGAAGGCAATCCAGAGATTAAGAAGACATTCATAATTCTTATATCTAACAAAGATCTTATACCAAAAATATATCAAGAACATTTACAATTCAATACTAATAAAAACTCAAAAATAGGAAAAATATTTAAACAGACACTGTACAAAAAAAGATGTGCAAATGGTCAATAAGCTTATGCAAAAATACTTTACATCACTAGGGAAAGGCAAACAAAAATGACATACAAATCTATACCCATTACAACAGCTAAATTTTAAAAGTCTGGCCATAAAGTAACTACTATGGCAAGGATATAAGGGACTGCAACTTTCATGTATTTTTGTCGGGAGTGCAGTATCATAGGAACAGTCTGACAGTTTCTTATAAAATTAAGCATAAATTGAGCGTATAACCCAGCAATTTTACTGCTAGCTATTTACCCAAGAAAATATCATAGCACATGTGCATACAAAGACTTGTAAATGATAGTTTTTGCAACTTTATTGATGAAACTAGTAAAAGTGACAATAACTCACATGTCCAACCTCAGATACATGAATAAATAAACTGAATGAAAAATCTAATTTTCGTATATCCAGATATTGGGAAACTGCTCGGCAGTATAAGAAGTGTGATACTGATTGATACATACAATAACAACTGGAATGAATATCAAAATCAATATGCTGACTTAAAATAGATAGATTTTTTAAAAAAGAGTATACAATCTACAGTTCCCTCATATGAAATTCTAGAAATGACAAAACAAATCTATATTTATAGAAAGGAAGTAAGTGGTTGTCTCAGACTGATGTTGATGTTGGAGGAGAATTGCAAAGAGGTAATAGAGAACTTTGGGGAGGGGTGGGTGATGGGATAATTTCATAGTTGAGTGTGGTGATGTAACATTTCTAGAAACTAAATCTCTACAACTAAACTGGTTATATTTTATTGTATGTAAATTACATCTCCAGAAAACTGATTAAAAAGCAAAGACAAAAATAGTCAACAAGCTAATAATATGTCATTTGGAGAATTGTTTGCTTTATTTGAAAATATAACATCATCTTATGGTGATGTATTTCAAGGATCAGTTGTTGTGGTTCTATTATCAAATATCCAATTAACTTGAGTTGTGACCTCTACAAAATCACTTAGTTGCTCTGTTTCTAACTTCTTCATTTTGGTGTGAGAAAATCACTTTGGTCTTAAAAATAGACTGGTACATTTTTAGTAATTGGTCACAATATGCACTGTAATATCAGCTTATTCCTCAATGGTCCCCAAATATTCAGGAAATAGACTTCATAAAATGCTCTCCTCATATGGATTTAAGGGAGCCAGAATGTACAATGAAAGTGTAGGTTAGTATGACGGGCTTCAAAAAGAGATGTCTTCATCGTGTTCCTCTTTTTTCCCTCAAACTGTTTCCAATGATGATGCCCTCAATATTGCACCACTTCTTCAGATAGAAAAACTTAGCTGTGACACACACATTTGTTTTTGTTCGGTCATTCAGTCATGCGCCAACTCTTCCACAACCCCATGGACTGTAGCCCACCAGGAGAATCCTCTGTCCATGGGATTTTCCAGGCAAGAATACTGGAGAGGGTTGCCATTTTGTTCTCTAGGGGATCTTCCCAGTCCTGGGATATGAACCTGCTTCTGCTGGTCTTCCCAGACCATGTTTTCTGCTTGGTAGGTGGATTTTTTTTTTTTTTTTTTTTTTTTTTACTGCTGAGCCACCAAGGAATCCTAACATATACATGTGACAGTCTTAAATGTACTGCTCTAAATACTGTAATTGGGTGCATTCTATATGCACAATTTCCTTGTCATGGAATTTACAATAACACAAGAATCTTGAATAAATCATTGGTGTTTGGAAGAGAACGTATAAACTAGATATACAGTTTTACTCTTTTCCTGTGAAAAGGTAGTTAGTTCATGTTTTCCGTATTATGAAGATAACCGGATTCAGTCAACTCAATGTATGACATTTTACAACTTTAATATTTGAAGTTCTTTTTAAAGGTAGTCCTGTGTCTTCAGATTACCCATGTGAAATCATACCTCATGTATCTCCCCACCTCCCTACCTTTTCCTCACATATACAGCCATTCTGATTCATTTCTGGACCACTATGGTGGTGGTGAGTGGTGGTTTAGTAGTTTAGTGGTGTCTGACTCTTGTGACCACATTTACTGTAGCCCACCAGATTCCTCTGTCCATGGGGTTCTCCAGGCAAGAATGCTGGAGTGGGTTGTCATTTCCTTCTCCAGGGAATCTTCCTGACCCAAGCATTGAACCTGCATCTCCTGCCTTTGCAGGCAGATTCTTTACTGAATGAGCCACCAGGGAAACCCTGAACCGTCATGATCCCTCTCTAACTTGCCTGCTTGCATCTCCTTACACATCACTTCCCAGGCAGCAGCAAGAGAGGTCATCTTAATAAGTTAATCAGATCCTAATAAAACACCAATTTTAATGACTTGGCAGGAGAATTAGACTATAGTTTTAGAGCAAACGATCCGCTCCCTGTGTGTGTTCTGGAATGTATCCCCTACCTGTGTGCTCCAGGTTCACCGTCCAAACCACATTTGTCTGTCTCTGTCTCAGAACCTGTGCACTTAAAGCTGTACCTTAAAAACTCTCCAAATACTATCTGGGCACGTGTTTATTATCATTCAGGTCTCAGCTTACGTATCTCCTTAACATAAGATCCACTGTTATCTTTCTTATGGAGTTTATTATCACCTGCAATTACATTTTTCACATATTTATTTTCTGGGACACATAAAACTTATCAGAACAAAGTCTATGTCATCTTCATTGATATTGCCTCCTTGGCTGCATTACTTTTTTAAAATTTTACTCCTTTTTCCTACAATTGTCACAATATTTTTTTACAAAATATGTATAGTTTTATTATTGTCTAAATGATTTTTAATTTGATTAATATAAATGAAAACAATATTTTTAGAATATTTATTTACAGAGATGTAATAAAACATTGGAGCATAACTCAGAGTTTAAACTTTATATAAAACTAAAAAGTTCCATATCAACCACACACAAAACTTTTATTGTGGTTCAAAGCCTTAGATAACCAACTCAGAACTTGAGTCTGCATTTTAGCATAGTATTTTCAGCACAATTTGAAACCTTTAGATGACCAGCTTCATAATTCTTGATGGGATATCATTTGAATCTAAATTTTCATTAGCTGTCAGCACTATCCTACTGTGTAAAATGTTTCACCAAGAACAAACAGTTGGCCCCAAATGGAAACTAAAAAATTGGAATTATGAGATGATTCAATCATATTTTCCATTTGTTTAATTTAACTCAATTTGTTCTTAGAGCACATTCTAGTTTACTGCTTCAAGAAGAGAAAACCAAGTAGATGAATTTTATATAACAATTTAAATCACAGCGTATGTTATTATTAAAAATGCAAAAATGTAGCTTTTACAAGAACTTAGTACCAAGGGGATTCAATAAATACTCCCTCAGTACAATGTGTAAATAAATATAAATTTAAAATTACTACATCATTTACTAAATTGCAGGAAGATTGAGTAGGCATATGGAAATCCATGGGTAAACCATGGGCAAATGTATATAAATATTTTTTGAACTAAGTTTTCACTTGTCATCAAGTTATTTAAGATTTATCATATTAAATTTGGTTCTGGCATTTTGGGTAATTCCAGGAATGTGGAACATAAATATGAGGGAAAAACTCAGAGTCTTTTGATTTTCACCTGCTATTAAAAATGTATAAAATATTACATCAGTCTATTTTGATAAATATTTCTCAGAATATTATCTTCATTGGATATAAGTAGTATAGCAGAATACCTGGAACAATGTGAAATGTTGGAGAACTATTCTTTCAGCTTATTATATTTTGTTCTAATAAAAAGTGAAGAGCAATCTGCTGTTGTTTAGTCACTAAGTCATGTCCAACTCTTCTGTGACCCCATGGACTGTAACCCACCAGGCTCCTCTGTCCACGGATTTTCCTAGGCAAGATATTGGAGTAGGTTGCCATTTCCTCCTCAACCCAGAGATCGAATCCATACTTCTGCATTGTAAGGTGGATTCTTTGCCCCTGAGGCACCAGGGAAGCCTGAACAAAAATAAAATGTACTAAATAAATCAAACAATTTATAGACTGTATCTGAATACTGAGACATAGTGATATCATCCGCTTAAAATGTCCACTCACTACACTTCAAACTGTCTTCAGAGAAGACTCCATGTACTGACGGTCTATGCCCAGCTCTGGGGTCCCTTGGCCTTCTGGCTACTTCAGAACTCCATTCAATGTGCAGAATTCTTCTGTCCCACAGACCCACTAAGCCCTTTCTTAATAGCCATCGCTTATTCTCCCAAAGCCTACCTACCCAATCATTGGTGGCAAGTAGGAAAACCTGGTGTGCTAAATTGCTCATCAAGTTTTATTGTCCCCACCCCCATCCTCAGTTTTTTGTGCAGTGTCTATTCCTCATGAATGCACTGATCTCATGCAACTCAATAACAAAATCCACAAAAATGAAAAACAAACAGCCCGATCTAAAAATGGGCAGAAAACCTAAATAGATATTTCTCCAAAGAAGACACATGGAGGGCCAAGAGGCACATGAAAAGATGTTCAATGTCACTGATTATTAGAGAAATGCTAATTAAAACCACAGTGAGGCTTCACCACACAACAGTCAGAACGGCCATCATCAAAACATTTACAAACAATAAATGCTGGAGAAGGTATAGAGAAAAGGGTACCCTTGTACCCTTGGTGGGAATGCGAATAGATGTGGCCACTATAGGGAATAGAATGGAGGTTCCTTACAAGATCAAAATTTGTTTCTTATAATGAATTTTGGATATAGTATTATTAGGTACAGATTTTGCAAACATTTTCTTCCACCTTGTCATTAGATACTGTTAATAGTCTTTCCCAGAACAGTTTTCAATTTTAATGAAGTATTCTTGTTTTGGGGCTTCCCAGGTGGTGCTAGTGGTAAAGATCTGCCTTCCAGTGCAGGAGGCACAAGAGACACGGGTTCAATCCCTAGGTAGGGAAGGTTCCCTGGGAAGGCATGGCAACCCACGCCAGTATTCTTGCATGCAGAATCCCCATGGAGAGTGGAGCCTGGTGGGCTACAGTCCATGGGGTTGCAAAGGACTGGGCATGACTAAGCGACTAAGCAGGCACACACAAACACATATACATATCTGACTATAGCCTGCCAGTCTCCTCTATCCATGGAATGCTCCAGGCAAGAATACTGGAGTGGGTTGCCATTTCCTTCTGCAGGGGATCTTCCTGACCCAGGAATCAAATCCACATCTCCTGCATTGCAGGCATATTCCTTACTGTTTGAACCATCAGGGAAGTCTGTACACACAGACACACAGACACAGACACAGACACAGATACAGACACAGACACACACACAGACACACACACACACACACACACATCTTTACAAGTTTTGAAGTTCATGCACTATCAGTACTCTAATTTTGCTCTTCAGTTTTCTGTTGGCTGTTTCTGCTCTCTGCTCCCAGTGAGCTCTGTGTCTCAATTTATGTCTTTTTTTCCTTATGTACCTATATGATCACAAAGCCATCTTTTTAAAAAATTTATTTTAATTGGAAGCTAATTACTTTACAATATTGTAGTCATTTTTGCCACACACTGACATGAATCAGCCATGGATGTACATGTGTTTCCCATCCTGAACCTCCCTCCTACCTCCCTCCCCATCCCATCCCTCAGGGTCATCCCAGTGCACCAGCCCTGAGCACCTTGTCTCATGCATCGAACCTGGACATGTGATCTATTTCACATACGATAATATACATGTTTCAATGCTATTCCCTCAAATCTTCCCACACTCACCTTCTCCCGCACAGTACAAAAGTCTTTTCTTTACATCTGTGTCTCTTGTGCTCTCTCACATATCGGGTCATTGTTACCATCTTTTTAAATTCCATGAAAATGCATTAATATACTTTGCTGTTTTTTTTTCTGAATAATTCACTCAATAATAGGCTCCAGTTTCATCCACCTCATTAGAACTGATTCAAATGCATTTTTTTAATAGCTGAGTAATATTCCATTGAGTATATGTACCACAGCTTTCTTTTTTTAAAAATTTATTTATTTTAATTGGAGGCTAATTACTTTACAATATTGTATTGGTTTTGCCATACATCAACATGAAGCCACCATGGGTGTACATATTCCCCATCCTGAACCGCCCTCCCACCTCCATCCCCGTACCATCCCTCTGGGTCATCCCAGTGCACCAGCCCCAAGCATCCTGTATCTTACATCAAACCTGGACTAGCGATTCATTTTTTATATGATATTCTACATGTTTCAATGCCATTCTCCCAAATCATCCCACCCTCGCCCTTTCCCACAGAGTCCAAAAGACTGTTCTATACATCTGTGTCCCTTTTGCTGTCTCGAATTCCATATATATGTATTAGTATACTGTATTGGTGTTTTTCTTTCTGGCTTACTTCACTTTGTATAATCGGCTCCAGTTTCATCCACCTCATTAGAACTGATTCAAATGTATTCTTTTTAATGGCTGAGTAATACTCCATTGTGTTTATGTACCACAGCTTCCTTATCCGTTCATCTGCTGATGAACATCTAGGTTGCTTCAACGTCCTGGCTATTATAAACAGTGCTGCGATGAACACTGGGGTACACGTGTCTATTTCACTTCTGGTTTCCTTGGTGCATATGCCCAGCAGTGATATTGTTGGGTCCACAAGTCAGTTCTATTTCCAAGTTTTTTAAGGAATCTCCACACAGTTCTCCATAGTGGCTGTACTAGTTTGCATTCCTACCAATAGTGTAAGAGGGTTCCTTTTTCTCCGCACTTTCTCCAGCATTTAATGTTTGAAGACTCTTTGATAGCAGCCATTCTAATCAGCATGAGATAGTACCACATTGTGGTTTTGATTTCCATTTCTCTGATAATGAGTGATGTTGAGCATCTTTTCATGTGTTTGTTAGCCATCTGTATGTCTTCCTTCTAAGGCCCACTTAACTTCACATTCCAGGATCTCTGGCTCTAGGTGAGTGATCACACCATCGTGATTATCTTGGTTGTGAAGATCTTTTTGTACAGTTCTTCTGTGTATTTTTCCCACCTCTTCTTAATATCTTCTGCTTCTGTTAGGTCCATACCATTTCTGTCCTTTATCAAACCAGTCTTCCCATGAAATGTTCCCTTGGTATCTCTAATTTTCTTGAAGAGATATCTAGTCTTTCCCATTCTGTCATTTTCCTGTATTTCTTTGCATTGATCGCTGAGGAAGGCTTTCTTACCTCTTCTTGCTGTTCTTTGGAAATCTGCATTCAGATGATTATATCTTTCATTTGCTCCATTGTTTTTCACTTCTCTTCTCTTTGCAGCTATTTGTAAGGCCTCCCCAGACAGCCATTTTGCCTTTTTGCATTTCCTTTCCATGGGGATGGTCTTGATCCCTGTCTCCTGTACAATGTCATGAACCTCAGTCCATAGTTCATCAGGCACTCTGTCTATCAGATCTAATCCCTTAAATCTATTTCTCACTTTCACTGTATAATCATAAGGGATTTGATTTAGATCATACCAGAATGGTCTGGTGGTTTTCCCTACTTTCTTCAATTTAAATCTGAATTTGGCAATAAGGAGTTCATGATTTGAGCCACAGTCAGCTTCTGGTCTTGTTTTTGCTGACTGTATAGAGCTTCTCCATCTTTGGCTGCAAAGAATATAATCAATAAGATTTCGATGTTGACCATCTGGTGATGTCCATGTGTAGAGTCTTCTCTTGCGTTGTTGGAAGAGGGTGTTTTCTATGATCAGTGCATTTTCTTGGCAAAACTCTATTAGCCTTTACCCTGCTTCATTCCATATTCCAAAGCCAAATTTGCCTGTTACTCCAGGTGTTTCTTAACTTCCTACTTTTGCATTCCAGTCCCCTATAATGAAAAGGACACTTTTGGGGGGTGTTAGTTCTAAAAGGTCTTGTAGGTCTTCATAGAACTGTTCAACTTCAGCTTCTTCAGCATTACTGGTTGGGGCATAGACTTGTATTATTGTGATATTGAATGGTTTGCCTTGGAAATGAACAGAGATCATTCTGTCGTTTTTGAGATTGCATCTAAGTATTGCATTTGGAGTCTTTTGTTGAGCATGATGGCTACTCCATTTCTTCTATGGGATTCCTGCCTGCAGTAGTAAATATAATGGTCATTTGAGTTAAATTCACCCATTCCAGTCCATTGTAGTTCACTGATTCCTAGAATGTTGACGTTCACTCTTGCCATCTCCTGTTTGACCACTTCCAATTTGCCTTGATTCATGGACCTAACATTCCAGGATCCTATGCAATATTGCTCTTTACAGCATCAGATCTTGCTTCTATCACCAGTTACATCCATAACTGGGTATTGTTTTGCTTTGGATCCAACCCTTCATTCTTTCTGGAATTATTTCTTCACTGATCTCCAGATCAGTGCAACAGCAAAGCTAGCAGAGGTGATGGAATTCCAGTTGAGCTATTTCAAATCCTGAAAGATGATGCTGTGAAAGTGCTGCACTCAATATGCCAGCACATTTGGAAAACTCAGCAGTGACCACAAGACAGGAAATGTCAGTTTTCATTCCAATCCCAAAGAAAGCCAATGCCAAAGAATGCTCAAACTACTGCACAATTGCACTCATCTCACATGCTAGTAAATTAACGCTCAAAATTCTCCAAGCAAGACTTCAGCAATATGTGAACCATGAACTTCCAGATGTTCAAGCTGGTTTTAGAAAAGGCAGAGGAAGCAGAGATCAAATTGCCAACGTCAGCTGGATCATTGAAAAAGCCAGAGAGTTCCAGAAAAACACCTATTTCTGCCTTATTGTCTATGCCAGAGCCTTTGACTGTGTGGATTAAAATAAACTGTGGAAAATTCTGAAAGGTATCCATAGGTGTGTGAATTTATCTTTGGGCTTTCTATTTTGTTCCATTGATCTATGTTTCTGTCTTAGTGCCAGTACCATACTCTCTTGATGACTATTGCTTTGTAGTATAGCCTGAAGTCAGGCAGGTAGTTTCCTCCAGTTCCATTGTTCTTTCTCAAGATTGATTTGGCTATTTGAAGTTTTTGTATTTCCATACAAATTGTGAAATTATTTGTTCTAGTTCTCTGAAAAATACCATTGGTAACTTGATAGGGATTGCATTGAATCTATAGATTGCTTTGGGTTTTATACTCATTTTCCCTATATTGATTCTACTGACCCATGAACGGGAACATTTCTCCATTTATTTGTGTCATCTTTGATTTCTTTTGTCAGTGTTTCATAGTTTTCTATATATAGGTCTTTTGTTTCTTTACGTAGATTTATTCCTAAGTATTTTGTTCTTTTTGTCGCAGTGGTGAATGGAATTTTTTCCTTAATTTCTCTTTCTGTTTTCTCATTGTTAGTGTACAGGAATACAAGGTATTTCTGAGTGTTAACTTTATATCCAGCAACTTTTTTTTTCATTGTTTAGATCTAGTAGTTATCTGATAGAGTCTTTAGGGTTTTCTATGTAGAGGATCACGTCATCTGAAAACAGTGAGAGTTTTACTTCTTCTTTTCCAATCTGGATTCCTTTTATTTATTTTTGTTCTCTGATTTAAGTGGCTAAAACTTCTAAATCTATGTTGAATAGTAGTGGTTAGAGTGGGCATCCTTGTGTTGTCCCTGACTTTAGGGGAAATTATTTCAGTTTTTCACCATTGAGGATAATGTTAGCTGTGGGTTTATCATATATGGCTTTTATTATGTTGAGGTATGTTCCTTTTATGCCTGTTTTCTGGAGAGTTTTTATGATAAATCGGTGTTGAATTTTGTCAAAGGCTTTCTCTGCATCTATTGAGATAATCATGTGTTTTTAATCTTTCAATTTGTTAATGCTTCCCTGGTGGCTCAGATGGTTAAAGCGTCTGCCTGCAATGCGGGAGACCTGGGTTTGATCCCTGGGTTGGGAAGATCCCCTGGAGAAGGAAATGGCAACCCACTCCAGTATTCTTGCCTGGAGAATCCCATGGAGGGAGAAGCCTGGTAGGCTACAGTCCACAGGGTTGCAAAGAGTTGGACATGACTTAGCTGCTTCAGTTCAGTTCACTTCACTTCATTACATTGCTTGATTAGGGAATATTGAAGAATCCTTGCATCCCTGGGATAAAGCCCACTTGGTCATGATGTATGATCTTTTTAATATATTGCTGGATTCTGTTTACTAGCACTTTGTTAACGATTTTTGCATCTATGTTCATCAGTGATATTGGCCTGTAGTTTTCTTTTTTGTGGCATCTTTGGTTTTGGTGTTAGGGTGATGGTGGCCTCATAGAATGACTTCAGAAGTTTACCTTCCTCTGCAATTTACTGGATGAGTTTAAGTAGGATAGGTGTTAGCTCTTCTCTAAATTTTTGGTAGAATTCAGCTGTGAAGCCATCTGGTCCTGGGCTTTTGTTTGTTGGAAGATTTCTGATTACAGTTTTGATTTCCATGTTTGTGATGGGCCTGTTAAGATTTTCTATTTCTTCCTGGTTCAGTTTTGGAAAGATTTACTTTTCTAAGAATTTGTCCATTTCTTCCAAGTTGTCCATTTTATTGGCATATAGCTGTCGATTGTAGTCTCTTATGATCCTTTGTATTTCTGTGTTGTCTGTTGTGATCTCTCCATTTTCCTTTCTAATTTTATTGATTTGATTTTTCTCCCTTTGTTTCTTAATGAGTCTGGCTAATGGTTTGTCAATTTTATTTATCTTATCAAAGAACCAGCTTTTGGCTTTGTTGATTTTTGGTATGATCTCTTTTGTTTCTTTTGCATTTATTTCTGTCCTGGTTTTTATGATTTCTTTCTTTCTATTACCCCTGGGGTGCTTCATTTCTTCTTTTTCTAGTTGCTGTATGTGTAGAGTTAGATTATTTATTTGATTTCTCTCCTGTTTCTTGAGGTAGGCTTATATTGCTATAAACCTTCCCCTTAGCACTGCTTTTACTGAATCCCATATGTTTTGGGTTGTTGTGTTTTCATTTTCATTCATTTCTATGCATATTTTGTTTTCTCTTTTTATTTCTTCTGGAATTTGGTGGTTATTCAGAAGTGTGTTGTGTAGCCTCCATATGTTTGTATTTTTAATAGTTCTTTTTTGCTTATAGTTGACATCTAATCTTACCACATTGTGATCAGAAAAGATGCTTGAGATGATTTCAATTGTTTTGAGTTTGCCAAGCCTAGATTTATGGCCCAGGATGTGATCTATCCTGGAGAAGGCTCCGTGTGCACTTGAGAAAAAAGTGAAATTCATTGTTTTGGGGTGAAATGTCCTATAGATATCAATCAGGTCTAACTGGTCCATTGTAATATTTAAAGTTTGTGTTTCCTTGCTAATTTTCTGTTTAGCTGATCTATCCATAGTTGTGAGTGGGGTATTAAAGTCTCCCACTATTATTGTGTTACTGTTAATTTCCCATTTCATATTTGTTAGCATTTGCCTTACATATTGTGGTGCTTGTTTTTTGGTGCATATACATTTATAATTGTTAGATCTTCTTAGATTGACCATTGATCATTATGTAGTGTCCTTTGTCTCTTTTCACAGCCTTTATTTCAAAGTCTATTTTGTATGATATTGGTACTGCTACTGCTGCTTTCTTTTTTTTGCATGGAATATAATTTTTCCAGCCCGTCACTTTCAGTCTGTGTGTTTCCCTTGTTTTGACATGGGTTTCTTGTAGACAGCATATATAAGGGTCTTGTTCTTATATCCATTCAGCCAGTTTTTGTCTTTTGGTTGGAGCATTCAACCCATTTACATTTAAGGTAATCATTTATAAGCATGATCCCATTGCCATTTATTTTGCTGTTTGGGGTTTGATTTTATACACCTTTTCTGTGTTTCCTGTTTAGAGAATATCCTTTAGCTTTTGTTGAAGAGCTGGTTTGGTGGTGCTGAATTCTCTGAGCTTTTGCTTATCTGCAAAGCATTTGATTTCTCCTTCATATTTGAATGAGATCCTTGCTGAGTACAGTAATCTGGGTTGTAGGTTTTTCTCTTTCATCAGTTTAAGTATGTCCTGCCATTCCCTTCTGGCTCGAAGAGTTTCTATTGAAAGATCAGCTATTATCCTTATGAGGATCCCTTTGTGAAGTATTTGTTGTTTTTCCCTTGCTGCTTTTAATGTTTGTTCTTTGTCAATTTGATTAGTATGTGTCTTGGGGTGTTCACCTTGGGTTTATAATGTTTGGGACTCTCTGGGTTTCTTGGACTTGGGTGACTACTTCCTCCCCCATTTTAGGGAAGTTTTCAACTATTATCTCCTCAAGTAAAGGTATCTTTTTTTAATTCCTCCTTTTCACTTAACGTTACCAAATACAGCTTGCATTTCTAGCATAAAGCATTAAATGGCCACGTGTTATTTTCCTCATATTACTAAAGTGGAATCTGTTAACAAAGCAGCTATTTTTGAGCATTTCTATTGTTCTATCAATAGACTTGGAAATGCTATGACAGTCTGAAGTGAAGTGAAGTTTGTTCAGTGTGTCTGACTCTTTGTGACCCTATGGACCATACAGTCCATGGAATTCTCCAGGCCATAATACTGGAGCAGGTAGCATTTCCCTTCTCCAGGGGATTTTCCAAACCCAGGGATTGAAATCAGGTCTCCCTCATTGCAAGCAGATTCTTTTCCAGCTGAGCCACAGGGGAAGCCCCAAAATACTGGACTGGTTAATCTATCCCTTCTCCAGGGGATCTTTTGAATCCAGGAATCAAACCGAGGTCTCCTGCATTACAGGTGTGTTCTTTACCAACTGAAGCCATTGACAGTCTGATAAAATCCTTAAAGTAAATTCCCAGTAAAGCAAAATTCCTGGGTTAAACAGAATGAATACTTTTTAAGATTTCAGTTGTATCTGCTAAATAATTTCAGTAACATTTTGCTATTTATATTCTCTCAGTGTTAACTTGAAGGGATAGGATACCCAAACTGTGACATCAAATACCAATTGGGATGCAAACAGAACTGAAGCTAGTCAAGAAGTCCAAATGCTGTGAATTAGCAGATGGGGAATTAGATTAGAGAAAATAGATTTTGCATCTCTATGTCCACTATGCCCTATTTATCTGTCCATCAATGTACCTGAGACACCCTTTATGTTTATCAACTCCTAAAAATGTAGAATCATGTATTATTCATAAAGGTCTTATTCCTATAGTCTATTTAAATGAAGGAGAGAATAAATAAATACATGGAAAAGTGACCACAGCTGATGAACTTGCTTCTTCTTGCCCTCTTCTCCGCATGTGTCATCCCAACACAAGGAATATCCTGAGGATTTTATAGGCTGTTTCCACTCCTACATCTGGTGTCATACATTAGGCAACCTGCATTAGCATAAGAAGTAAGAATGTATGCCATCACCAGGACAAAAAGCCTGGCAATAAGGTGGCTGCAGATTTAGTTATTAGTTATATGACCTCTTCAAAGATCTGAGACCTATGCATCTTGGTGTTGTGATCTGCAGTGTGTTAGCTTTTTGCTTAGGCTATCATCCAAGAAAATGGATATAGCAGTTATAGGCTAAACATCTATATAATAGCTAGGAACAGGAAAACACCAAGTCAAAAACAACAGGCTCTTATTTATGTGCATCCCTTTAAGAATGAGGAATCTTTCTGTAGAAGTTTGTGATAAGCCTTTGTCCATACTGATTTTCAGCAAGGGTACGAGGTCAGTGTGATTTATTTCAGGAATCTGAGCTCTTCCTTCCAAGGAGATGTATGAGGTTAGCTTCCTTTACAGCACATGTACATGCAAAGGTAGGTGAAAGACTACACAGGACTTGAGTTTGGTGAAATGAGGAAGAAAGGAAAGGGCCTGGGTTGAGTGACAACATTTGCCTTCTTTATCCTGTGAGTCAACTTCACAGATTAGTTCTTTGTGGAGTAAATTTACCTAGCTTGCTTTTGCTCTTGTTGTCTCATAGAGTCTTGTAGTGGTGTAGTGGTTAAACCACTGACAAGGAGATGGGCTTTTATTCCATTGAAAAGGAATTCCAGCCATGATGGAATGAGTAGTGAAACGTATATGGGAAAGACAAAATTGTTCATTATCAATGAGTGGAATTAAAGTAACCTAAATTATACCATCACTGTTTTTCTGTTTGTTTTTAATTGTTGAAGCATGGTTAGCAGACTGTGTCCATCACCCACATCCAATCTTACTTACATGTTGGAAAATGGAATATTTTCTGCCATATCAGTAAACAAAGGTTGTCACAGTCATCAGTGATAGCAGCCACCATCCACTGTGAGCTGATGATCGTGAGGGATTTCATAAAGGAAAGAATACCTGCCCTCTAGCAGCCATCAGACTGCAGCCACTCCCCACAGTGAGCCCTGAGGAATGCAGGGGTCAAACAGCATACTGGCCCTAGATAGCTGAGGTGACATATCAAAGGGATGATTTCAGTAAGACCAGATATTTGCATCTTCCCATACACAGAAAAGCACTAAATTCCAAAACTTCTGTATAACCTAGCTTTTCTCCTCACTTCATGCAGCAATTGTCTCAGAGTTAGTTACTTGACATATTGCCTACCAGGCTTAACATCCTAAAAATTCCCACCAAGTGAAAAATAACTCAGTGTTTAGGTTATGAATATTCTTTAAGTCTACAATGTCTATTATGTCAAACATTATGGAAAACACACATAATTGTAGAATTTATTAACTGTTTATAACATTATTTGCTATAATTCCATCACTTAGTTTTACAAAAAACAACAAAAATAAATGTGGTTGCTCCTATGAAAAGATGCCCTAGAAGTCTGACAGAGTGCATCCTGTGCAGGTAGAAGAGTCCTCACTCACGACTCAACCACAACTCAACCTCACAGAGTGACACAAACTCATCACAGGACACAACCTCTCAGAGTGAGGACCATAACTTAAGAAAAAGGTTTATCACTGTAGTTACAAGGACTGGCTCTGACTCACCTCCTCCTTGAAACATCTCTATTTTCTCGTTGCTTTTTTTCCTTAATGTTAATTCAATTTTTACTGAGTCTAGGGAATTTTAAAAACTTTTAGAAAAACACTGTGTCAACTTGGATTTGAGTTTCTATAAAACTTTAATTATTCTGACCTTTTTATTTCTCCTTTCAAAAAATAAAGCAGAATGAAACAAACAAAAAAAATGGTGCAATGAAATGATGCCTTACTTAGCATATGTTTTTATCTCATTTAGCTTTATGGCAATTTTTTAAATCCTCTAAAGTTTATAGAGCAATTAAGCTATGTTCTCAGAGAAAAACACACACACATAAAAGAGCAATAAGGCAAGTAGTAATTTCCGGATACCAGGCTCATTTTTACTACTGTTTATTCAAGTTCAGTGAGTATTTGTTATGTAAAATAAGTAGTTCCTGCTGCAAATGGAAGTTTACTTTTGTGTCTCAAAGACACGTTGATATTTCTGTTGTAACAGAGAATCACAATATAGCCTTATCAGATCAATCCATGAATTAAAAATTAATCACAAATTTAAATGATCCTTTTCTATTGTTTTTTTTATTTGAAGCGCTACATAAAACACTGGATTAGACTGAACAAAACACACCGATATTAACAGGATCTTTTAATGATAATGTATCATTACCTAATGAAACTAATTAAATATTGAACACTGAGGAATTTGATTCTGTTTTGATATGTGTCAATACTTCAAAAATTCTGCAGACATTACTAAGTGGGAGAAAATATTTGAAAACTGTGCCACTCTATCAATCATATATAAAAGTCGACTTTATAAAAGTAAGTATAGGTATTTAAATGAAACCTACACAAATATTTCCAGTGATTTTTATTAAAAATTCAGCAAAACAGCATAATTTATGAATTAAAATACATGTGCATTTGTTTATAAAAATAGATAAACCAGGTTAAAATTATAATCTACTTAAAAATTCAACTCTTGAAAATCAATGAGTGTTATAACATTATGACTATTCTTGGAAAAGTATTTTCAAAATATGTGTGTTTGAGGGTAGAGGAAAAGAAACTAGTGCAATTTTTCCACTTACATAAAAGATAACTACAAAAGAACGTATTTTGTGCTCCTTCTTGCCAAAATACTGTAATTTTTGTATGATAAGGGTTAAAAGTACCCTCTCTCTCTCTCTCTCTCTCTCTCTCTTTTTTTTTTTTTTACTTTATTTTACTTTACAATACTGTATTGGTTTTGCCATACATCAACATGAATCTGCCACGGGTGTACACATGTTCCTAATCCTGAAACCCCCCCCCCTTCCCACCTCCTCCCCATACCATCCCTCTGGGTCATCCCAGTGCACCAGCCCCAAGCATTCTGTATCCTGTGTCGAACCTAGACTGGCAATTTGTTCCTTACATGATATTATACATGTTTAAATGCCATTCTCCCAAATCATCCCACCCTCTCCCTCTCTCACAGAGTCCAAAAGACTGTTCTATACATCTGTGTCTCTTTTGCTGTCTCACATACAGGGTTATCATTACCATCTTTCTAAATTCCATATATATGTGTTAGTATACTGTATTAGTGTTTTTCTTTCTGGCTTACTTCACTCTCTATAATCAGCTCCAGTTTTGTCCACTTCATTAAAACTGATTCAAATGTATTCTTTCTAATTGCTGAGGAATACTCCATTGTGTATAAGTACCACAGCTTTCTTATTCATTCATCTGCTTATGGGCATCTAGGTTGCTTCCGTGTCCTGACTATTAAAAACAGTGCTGCAATGAAAATTGGGGAATACGTGTCTCTTTCAATTCTGGTTTCCTTGGTGTGTATCCAGCAGTAGGATTGCTGAGTCATAAGGCAGTTCTTTTTCCATTTTTTTAAAGGAATCTCCACGCTGTTCTACATAGTGGCTGTACTAGTTTGCATTCCCACTAACAGTGTAAGAGGGTTCCCTTTTCTCCACACCTCTTCCAGCATTTATTGCTTGTAGACTTTTGGATCACAGCCATTCTGACTGGCGTGAAATGGTACCTCATTGTGGTCTTGATTTGCATTTCTCTGATAATGAGTGATGTTGAGCAACTTTTCATGTGTTCTTTAGCCATCTGTATGTTTTCTTTGGAGAAATATCTATTTAGATCTTTGGCCTATTTTTTGATTGGGTCGTTTATTTTTCTGGAATTGAGC
This sequence comes from Ovis aries, assembly GCF_016772045.2. Lineage (NCBI taxonomy): Eukaryota > Metazoa > Chordata > Mammalia > Artiodactyla > Bovidae > Ovis > Ovis aries. The sequence continues at coordinate 109,239,413 of NC_056055.1, forward strand.
TGCAGGGGTTGCTTGTATATTTTTGAGATTAGGTGCTTGTCAGTTGCTTCATTAGCTATGATTTTCTCCCTTTCAGAAGGCTGTCTTTTCACCTTGCTTATAGTTTCCTTTGTTGTGCAGAAGCTTTTAATTTTAATTAGGTCCCATTTGATTATTTTTGCTTTTATTTCTGGTATTCTGGGGGTGGATCATAGAGGATCCTGCTGTGATCTATGTCAGAGAGTGTTTTGCCTATGTTCTCCTCTAGGAGTTTTATAGTTTCTGGTCTTATGTTTAGATCTTTAATCCATTTTGAGTTTATTTTTGTGTGTGGTGTTAGAAAGTGTTCTAGTTTCATTCTTTTACAAGTGGTTGACCAGTTTTCCCGGCATTACTTCTTAAAGAGATTGTCTTTACTCCATTGTATATTCTGCTTCCTTTGTCAAAGATAAGGTGTCCATAGGTGTGTGGATTTATCTCTGGGCTTTCTGTTGTGTTCCATTGATCTATATTTCTCTCTTTGTGCCAGTACCATACTGTCTTGATGACTGTGGTTTTGTAGTAGAGCCTGAAGTCAGGTAGGTTGATTCCTCCAGTTCCATTCTTCTTTCTCAAGATTGCTTTGTCTATTCGAGGTTTTTTGTATTTCCATACAAATCTTGAAATTATTTGTTCTAGTTTTGTGAAAAATACCACTGGTAGCTTGATGAGGATTGCATTGAATCTGTAGATTGCTTTGGGAAAGCTGTGGTCCATATACACAATGAAGTATTACTCAGCCATTAAAAAGAATACATTTGAATCAGTTCTAATGAGATGGATGAAACTGGAGCCGATTATACAGAGTGAAGTCAGCCAGAAAGAAAAACACCAATACAGTATACTGACACATATATATGGAATTTAGAAAGATGTTAATTATAACCCTTTATGTGAGACAGCAAAAGAGACACAGATGTATAGAATGGACTTTTGGACTCTGAGGGAGAGGGAGAGGGTGGGATGATTTGGGAGAATGACATTGAAACATGTATACTATCATGTAAGAAATGAATCGCCGGTCTATGTTTGATACAGAATACAGGATGCTTGGGGCTGGTGCACGGGGATGGGCCAGAGAGATGATATGGGATAGGAGGTGGGAGGGGGGTTCAGGATTAGGAACTCATGTACACCCGTGGTGGATTCATGTCAATGTATGGCAAAACAAATACAGTATTGTAAAGTAAAATAAAGTAAAAATAAAAATTAAAAAAACTAAAACTCACGGTACCTACAAGTCTCAGAGCTATCTATACCTGAATATTTCTATTTATATTTACATAAGTTATTGACTCTGTAGTTATAAATAACATACTTAAGCTCAGATGGGAAAGAATCTGACTGCAATGCAGGAGACTGGGGTTCGATCCCTGGGTCAGGAAAATCCTCTAGAGGAGGAAATGGAAACCTACTCCCATATTCTTGTCTGGAAAATACCATGGACAGAGGATCCTGGAAGGCTACAGTCCATGGGATTGGTAAAAGTTGGTCATGACTGAGTGACTAACACTTCCCCATACATGTTTATATATATTCTATTGCTCATTAAGGTAAATGAATATTATTCTTTTCTCTGCTATAAAACCTTGATGAATATTTTTATCACTGAAGTTCTGAAATACTATGAATAGTGCTTCTATGAATATTATTATATAATTACTTCTATAGACATATGTTTTCATTTGTATGAATGAATACTATGAGTGAAATTACCACGTGAGCATATATCTTCAGGTTTTGTAATTGGTATTGCATTATATGCGGTTTCCTGGTGGTTCAGTGGTAAAGAATCTGCCTGCAATGCAGGAGATGTGGGTTTTTCAGAAAGATCCCTGAAAGAAGAAATGTCAGCCCACTCCAATATTATTGCCTGGGAAATCCCGTGGACATAGAAGCTTGGTGGGCTAAGTCCATGGGGTCCCAAGAGTTTGACATAACTTAGTGACTAAACTACCACATTGCATTATACATTTTATTCTGTTTCTTAATTTTTGTTTGTTTAGCACTAAGCCTATAAACATGTTTTTATGTGTGAAAGTGAACTTCTCTCAGTCTTGTCTGACTCTTTGGCACCCCACAGACTATACAGTCCATTGAATTCTCCAGGCCAGAATACTGGAGTGTGTAGCTGTTCCCTTTTCTAGGAGATCTTCTCAACCCAGGAATGAAACTGGGGTCTCCTGCATTCCAGGCAGATTCTTTACCAGTTGAGCCACCAGGGAAGCCTAAGTCTTTAAATTCTTTCACTCTCTTCTAAAATGTATATCTTAACAGACCCCTCATAAGCACAGAAATTGAAACTGCAATTATATCTTCCAGCAAACAAAAGACCAGGTCCAGATGGGTTCACAGCTGAATTCTACCAAAAATTTAGAGAAGGGCTAACACCTATCCTACTCAAACTCTTCCAGAAAATCTTAGAGGAAGGTAAACTTCCAAACTCATTCTATGAGGCCACCATCACCCTAATACCAAACCCTGACAAAGATGCCACAAAAAAAGGAAACTACAGGCCAATATCACTGGTGAACATAGATGAAAAAATCCTTAACAAAATTCTAGCAATCAGAATCCAACAACACATTAAAAAGATCATACACCATGACCAAGTGGGCTTTTTCCCAGGGATGCAAGGATTCTTCAATATCCGCAAATCAATTAATGTAATTCACCACATTAATAAGTTGAAAATAAAAGCCACATGGTTATCTCAATAGATGTAGAGAAAGCCTTTGACAAAATTCAACATCCATTTATGATAAAAACTCTCCAGAAAGCAGGAAGACAAGGAAAATACCTCAACATAATAAAAGCTATATATGACCAACCCACAGCAAACATTATCCTCAATGGTAAAAAATTGAAAGCATTTCCCTAAAGTCAGGAACAAGACAAGGGTGCCCACTTTCACCACTACTTTTCAACATAGATTTGGAAGTTTTGGCCGCAGCAATCAGAGCAGAAAAAGAAGTAAGAGGAATCCAAATTGGAAAGAAGAAGTAAAACTCTCACTGTTTGCAGATGACATGGTCCTCTACATAGAAAACGCTAAAGATTCCACCAGAAAATTACTAGAGCTAATCAATGAATATGGTAAAGTTGCAGGGTATAAAATCAACACACAGAAATCCCTTGCATACCTATACACTAATAATGAGAAAATGGAAAGAGAAATTAAGGAAACAATTCCATTCACCATTGCAACAAAAAGAATAAAATACTTAGGAATATATCTACCTAAGGAAACTAAAGGTCTACATATAGATAACTATAGAACACTGGTGAAAGAAATCAAAGAGGACACTAATAGATGGAGAAATATACCATGTTCATGGATTGGAAGAATCCATATAGTGAAAATGAGTATACTACCGAAAGCAATTTATAGATTCAATGCAATCCTTATCAAGCTATCAGCGGTATTTTTCACACGGCTAGAACAAATAATTTCACAATTTGTATGGACATACAAAAAACCTCGAATAGACAAAGCAATCTTGAGAACTGGAGGACTGGAGGAATCAACCTAGCTGACTTCAGGCTCTGCTACAAAGCCACTGTCATCAAGACAGTATGGTACTGGCACAAAGAGAGAAATATAGATCAACGGAACAAAATAGAAAGCCCAGAGATAAATCCACGCACCTATGGACACCTTATCCACAAAGGAGGCAAGAATATACAATGGAGTAAAGACAATCTCTTTAACATGTGGTGCTAAACAAGCGGTGCTGGTCAACCACTTGTAAAAGAATGAAACTAGAACACTTTCTAACACCACACACAAAAATAAACTCAAAATGGATTAAAGATCTAAACGTAAGACCAGAAACTATAAAACTCCTAGAGGAGAACATAGGCAAAACACTCTCTGACATAAATCACAGCAGGATCCTCTATGATCCACCCTCAGAATACCAGAAATAAAAGCAAAAATAAACAAATGGGACCTAATTAAAATTAAAAGCTTCTGTACCACAAAGGAAACTATAAGCAAGGTGAAAAGACAGCCTTCTGAAAGGGAGAAAATCATAGCTAATGAAGCAACTGACAAGCACCTAATCTCAAAAATATACAAGCAACTCCTGCAGCTCAATTCCAGAAAAATAAACGACCCAATCAAAAAATGGGCCAAAGAACGAAATAGACATTTCTCCTAAGAAGACATACAGATGGCTAACAAACACATGAAAAGATGCTCAACATCACTCATTATCAGAGAAATGCAAATCAAGACCACAATGAGGTACCATTTCACGCCAGTCAGAATGGCTGTGATCCAAAAGTCTACAAGCAATAAATGCTGGAAGAGGTGTGGAGAAAAGGGAACCCTCTTACACTGTTAGTGGGAATGCAAACTAGTGCAGCCACTATGGAGAGCAGTGTGGAGATTCCTTAAAAAACTGGAAATAGAACTGCCTTATGACCCAGCAATCCCACTGCTGGGCATATGCACAGTGGAAACCAGAATTGATAGAGACACGTGCACCCCAATGTTCATCGCAGCACTGTTTATAATAGCCAGGACACGGAAGCAACCTAGATGCCCATTAGCAGATGAATGGATAAGAAAGCTTTGGTGCATATACACAATGGAGCATTCCTCAGCCATTAAAAAGAATACATTTGAATCAGTTCTAATGAGGTGGGTGTAACTGGAGCCGGTTATAGAGTGACGTAAGCCAGAAAGAAAAACACCAATACAGTATACTAACGCATATATATGGAATTTAGAAAGATGGTAACAATAACCCTGTATGTGAGACAGCAAAAGAGACACAGATGTATAGAACAGTCTTTTGGACTCTGTGAGAGAGGGAGAGGGTGGGATGATTTGGGAGCATGGCATTGTAACATGTATAATATCATATATGAAATGAATCACCAGGCCGTTCGATGCATGATACAGGATGCTTGGGGCTGGTGCACTGAGATAACCCAGAGGCATTGTACGGGGAGGGAGGAGGGATGGGGGGTTCAGGATGGGGAGCATGTGTATGCCTGTGGCAGATTCATGTTGATGTATGGCATCAATACAATCCAATATTGTAAAGTAATTAAGCTCTGATTAAAATAAATAAATTTATATTTAAAAAAATAAAGAGAGAGAGCAGGCTTTCTATTAAAAACAATTTGGTAACTTCCTTGAAGTAAGAGTCCATGCTTCAGGGGTTACAGGTTTGATGCCTGGTCAGGAACTAAGATCTTGCCTGCAATGTGGAGTGGCCCTCATTTCCCAAAATCTTTTGGTTGAAAACAAAACAAAATAAGAAAAATCTATGTGTTCAACAGTCCAGAAATGACTAAGCAGCTCATTCTATGTGAAAATGTATGTTATCCATTTATTGTTGAGAATAAATATTCTTTAGAAAAAGTAAAACTTCAAAAAATATTGTAAGGTGCTTTATTAGACAATCAGAAATTATAGTAAACAGCTTTTTATACCCTTTTAAGTCTTAAAATTTCTTGATCTATTTTTCACTTTGAGTAGTTTGTTTTTTTTTTTTTTAACTCATGCATAATTGTGTAACCTCATGGATACACTATCAATGTAAAATTTCCAAATACTGATGCGTCATTACATGATGTTGTTGGGAGACATCTGCCACAGATACTCCCGCATCAACACTGTGTTGAGTGTGCAACAATCTCAAGGCTGTAACCTACACTTTGCTGAGACCATCAGTTCTCGAGACACTGTGTGGAGGTGGAAAGAGAGGTGAAGACTATATTGCATAGGATCAATGCTATTTGGAGGATTATCATAGTGGGTTCCTCCAGCTGAGGGTTCTCTCCTGTGCTGGACTCAATGCATGTGCAGGCTTCCCATTAATCATGCTGTGCAATTTGGGACCCAGGACACAGAGGGGATTATACTCATATTCCTACTACTTTCTTTTTGTGAGTAAACAATCTGATACAGCAGAATCAGTAGTCTAGCATCTTCTGTCAGCGTCTATGGGGTTTGGAGAATAAGTTAGTAGTTAATGCGGTTACTCTGGTAGAAGATCTGTCTCTAGTGTCCCTTTGCATTGTCAAGCTGACTGTTGCGGTTCTTATATAGTTGCTAAGTCATTTCTGACTTTTTGTGAACCCATGGTCTGTAGCCCACCAGACTCCTCTGTCCATGGGATTTCCCAGGCTAGATTATTGAAGTGGGTTGCTATGTCCTCCTCCAGAGGATCTTCCTGAGCATTGAACTAGTGTCTCCTGTGTCTCTTGCTCTGCAGTAGAATGTTTTTACCCACTGAACCATAAGTATATTTTCCCAAATGATTAACAACTTAAAAACAGGTGAATCTAGAGTGAGGGTTCCAAAGTCCATGAGAGATTCTATGAGAGCTCAGGGAAACTCTTCTAGGAAATTTTTATCTGCTTCTGAACAATTTGACATGATGACCATAAAACTCAAGATGAAGCAATTTTAAAACTTGTATCCAAGAAAGAAACATTGTCATGATTAAAAATCTGAGACCACAATCCTTGCAGTAGCCATTTACTTCTGTCTATATATACTTATTCTTCAAAATTTCTCATTTTTTACTAACTTTATTATCTCATATTACCTGCTTTTGTCCTAATGTCACCTGATTAAGGTACTAACCCAACAGTGGGCTTCATTCTGTTGAATAATGGGTAGTCAAATAACTGGTTTTATCTCTCATTTGTAAAAGGGACTTAAAGAATATTAAAATGGCTGAAAAATAAAACTTACAATGAGGTAGCACTGCATAATGGTCAGAATGGCCATCACCCAAAAGTCTACAGACAACAAATCCTGGACAGAATGTGGGGAAAAGGGAATCTTCATACACTGTTATAGGGAATGTGCAGCCGCTGTGGAGAACAGCATGGAGGTCCCTCAAAAAGCTAAAAACAGAGCTACCACATGATTCAGCAATCCCACTCCCCGGTGGATATTCAGATAAAATTATAATTTGAAAGACACATGCACCCCTCTGTTCATAGCAGCATTGTTTATAATAGCCAAGACACAGAAGCAACCTAAGTGTCCATCAATGAATGAGTGGATAAAGAAGAGGTAGTCTCTCTCTCTCTCTCTCTCTCTCTCTCTCTCTCTCTATATATATATATATATATATATATGCACACACACACACACACACACACACACACACATAAAATGCCATTGGCAGCTACATGGAGGAAGCTAGAGTTTATCCTACTAAGTGAAGTCAGTCAGGAATAGGAAGACAAATATAATATGGTATGACTTTAAAATATGGATTCTAAAATATGACACAAATGAACTGACTGAGAGACACAGAACAGACTTGTGGTTGCCAAGAGGGAATGGGGTTGGGGAAAAGATGGAGTGGAAGTTTGGGGTTAGCAGATGGAAACTACTTACATAGGATGGATAAACAATAACATCCTACTATACAGCTCAAGGAAATATATTCAATATCCTGTGATAAACCATAAAGGGAAAGAATATGAAAAAGTATTTGTATATGAGTATAACTGAATCACTGTGTTCTACAGAAGAAATTAACACAATATTGTAAATCAACTACACTTCAATACAAAATTGAAATAAAATAAAAGGGTTGAGAACAATGGAATATTAGTCTTTATAAAGAAGGAAATCTTGCCATTAGCAACAACATAGATAAATGTGGTAGACATTGTGCCAAGTGAAATAAGACAGATATAGATGGACAAATATTGCATAATTTCAACTCTACATGGGATCTAAAAATGATGAATTCATAGTAACGGAGAAAAGAATGATGCTTAGCAGGGATTTTGAGATGGGAAAAAGGAAGGTATTTATCAAAGTGTACAATCTTTCAGTTCTAGAAATCAAATCTTCAGCATATTTATTACAGGTAATAATAAAATATTCCTGAAATTTGCTAAGAGAGTAAATTTCAAGTGTTCTCACACACACATAGATGCAAAGCACTCACACACATCTTACTATGTGAGGTGATGGGATGGACATATGAATTAACTTGATTGTGGTAATCATTTCACAATGTATACGTGCATCAATTCCTCATGCCATACACTTAAGTGAATATTTTCATTTGTCAGTCGTTGGTCAGTAAAACTGAAAAAATAAATATTAACTTTTTCTCATAAAAATTAAAATATGACAGAAATTATAGTGGATGGTAAAGAAGGAAGAGATGATATGTGTTCAGCTTCAAATATATGTTCAGATTAAGATATATAAACATAAGATTAAATGGAAAATAATTTGAACTGTCTACGGAGAATTTTTTTTTTAAGATAAAGATACTATATGCACTTCCGTATGATTCAAATGGAACTTCACTGTGTCTGTGGATATTTGAATATTGTAAGGAAACTAGTCCAAGGACATTTTCACCAGGATTGCAAAGTGTCTGTTTCCACTACTTTCCCAACAGTTTGCAGATGAGCTCTGCAGAGGCTGTTTGGATCCAATTCAATCGTGTTTGCAGATCCAGGTGGCAGACCATCCACTCTCCAGACTTATTGGGCTAATGCAATTGAACAGAGAATTAACCCCTGTGCAAGGCAGAGACCTGTCAGTAGCTTCTAAGTAAGCACTGAGCAGCCCTGTGAAATCTGTGCAGAGAGAACAATTAGGCGTGTCTGCCCTCTGTGCCGTCATGGCAACCTCTCACCCAAGGCACTCTTGCTATTTTGAAAAGTATGAATTTCCTCTGGGGGACTGTAACATTCCCCCTAAACAGGTTACAGAGGGCTTTCGTTTTAATCCATGTGTTTTATTACTTCCATACTAAAATATTTTTGCTGTTATTGTTTTAATGTTAAATTTTTAGAGTAATTAAAACAAATGCTGATTCTCCTGTTCCACCATCAAAACCTCTATCATGATTATCCTTCAAACCACTGGACTCTGATTTGTTTCTATATCTTAAGGAAATTTCCCCCAAAATATCAATAAAATATCTAACATATTGCTATTAAAAATTAAAACTGCGTTAGCATACATAATACATTTACCCATCAAAATAAGGTGGCATGGGTATTAATCTAACAGAATATGATATTTTGTCTCAAAGATTTTAATGTTAAAGTTGTGTATGTTGTAAATAACCTGTTCTTGACATTTTCTTCATACTTGCCTCTAAAATCCTTATACACATATCACATGTTCAAAATTCACAATGGTATAGAAAACTATTTGAGCAAACTCTAGGAGATGATGAAGGACAGTGAAGCCTGGCATTCTGCAGTCCATCAGGTCACAAAAAGTTGGACATGACCTAGTGACTAAACAACCAATGACTTCTTTAAATATTTGGTAAAATTTATCCATGAAGTCACCTGGTTCTAGGATTTTCTTTTAGGGGATACTTTTATTACAGAATACTCTTAGTACTAATGTGTGTCAGTTGCTCGGTCGTGTCCAATTCTGCAATCCCATGGACTGTAGCCCACCAGACTCCTCTGTCCATGGGATTTCCCAGGCAAGAAAACTAGTAATAGTTTTATTCAGATTTTTAATTTTTTCCTTATTCAGTCTTGGTTCAGTTCAGTACAGTTCAGTCACTCAGTCGTGTACAACTCTTTGTGGCCCCATGAACCACAGCTCGCCAGGCCTCCGTGTCCATCACCAACTCCCAGAGTCCACCCAAACCCATGTCCATTGAGTCGGTGATGCCATCCAACCATCTCATTCTTGACATCCCCTTCTCCTCCTGCCCTCAATCTTTCCCAGCATCAGAGTCTTTTCAGATGAGTCAGTTCTTCACATCAGGTTCAGCTTCAACATCAGTCCTTCCAATGAACACCTAGGACTGATCTCCTTTAGGATGGACTGGTTGGATCTCCTTGCAGTCCAAGGGATTCTCAAGAGTCTTTTCCAACACCACAGTTCAAAAGCATCAATTCTTCGGTGCTCAGCTTTCTTTATAGTCCAGCTCTCACATCCATACCTGACTACTGGAAAAACTATAGCCTTGACTAGACAGACCTTTGTTGGTAAAGTAATGTCTCTGCTTTTTAATATGTTGTCTAGTTTGATTATAACTTTCCTTCCAAGGAGTAAGCGTCTTTTAATTTCATGGCTGCAATCACCATCTGCAGTGATTCTGTGTCTTGGTAAGTTGTAAGTTTCTAAGAATGTTTCCATTTCTCCTAGATTGTCCAGTTTGTTGGCACAAAGTTGTTCATGGTAGTCTTTTCTATCAGAGCCCCAGCTGTTGAGCTCCATGGATTCCTCCTAGATCCCCCAAGGGTGAGGTCAGAAGGGGCTTCCTCAAAGTGGACCTCAATGATGCAGGGGGCAGTTGTCCCTTCTGGGCCCTCCTTTCCTACTGGATGAACCAGTGACGCCAGGGAGACCCGTCTGCCTGGTGCTGTGCTGACCTGGGGGCATGGGAAATGCAGTCAGCGTGCAGACAATTCTCTTCCTTTCCAACACAGTCTGTCTTGATCTCTGTGGTGCAATGGTGTTTCAGCCTCACACTTGTGTTCTAGATTCTCTCAGTGCTGTCCTGTCATGAATAGTTGTTAGTTGTTCTTGTGAGAGGGAGTGAAGATAGGAACAACTTATATCGCCATCTTGGTGACATCCCTACCAATACGTTTTCTTAAAGCAAACAACTATTGGTTTCCTAGGTGGCATATCCAGACTTCTGTTTAGCTGCTGCAAACTACTCAAGCCTATTGATTCTGTAAGACTGCGCTTGGAGAACTACGTCTTAACTAATTGATCCAATAAAAGCTGATGCATTCTATGTAGCAGGTAATGTTCTGGGTATTACATGCACCATTGCACATACGCTTCCATTCCAGTTTCATAAGACATGTGAAAGGGAAAGTAGTTATGTGATGTACTTACACACACTCTTTCCATAAGATCAATAAAAATCCTGTTACAAGCTGGACACCCAGGTGAAAAGAGAATACATGATTGACATCTTATACTGAAGAGTCACTTACAAGCTCAAGGTAGATATATTTTTCCTTTCTGAAAATATTATACTAATAACATAAAAAGAGGTGAGGGTCCCATAGTAAACTGAAAAGAACTAAATTATAGTTCATTTTTATCTTAATATGATAATCTAAATGCCACTGTGCATATCCAAAGGTAGTTTGTAAACACATTTTCTGTTTGGGGTGAAGACATGGAGAGCTTTGAAGTAAAGACATGGGGTAAAAGAAGCATTATTTTTTCCTTTGAAAGAAAGGACGATGTATGTAGTAACAGTGCAATACATGAATAGAGAGAGACTTCAGACATAAGAGAAACCATTAAACCCTACAAGCCCTAAAATAGCCAGAATAGCTCTTTTCAGGGTAAGTTAATGCAGCATAATATGGAAGAAAGCAATGTGGCCAAGTTACTGTAAAAGCCAATTGATTATGTCTTCCCTGAGTTCCGTGATGGCTCAGACCATAAAGAGTCTGCCTGAAATTCAGGAGACCCAGGTTCAATCCCTGGGTCGGGAAGATTCCCCTGGAGCAGGAAATGGTAACCCACTCCAGTATTCTTGCCTGGAAAATCCCATGGACAGAGGAGCCTGGCAGGCTACAGTCCATGGGGGTCACAAAAAGTCGGATGTGATTTAGTGACTTCACTTTGTCTGTCTTTCCTATATTAACCTTGCTCTCTTCAAGATGCCAGAACTTCATTACTTTTTAGTTTCCTTTATTAAAGCCAAAGGACAGATAATGGATTTTTGAGTTGTGTGTCTCTGTGTGGGATGTGTGGATTCTTGTGTGGCTGGGTTCCTGTTTTTACCTAGTTTCTCAAGGATAAAATTGCATGTAAGCAGTCATGGGGCTTCCCTGGTGGTTCAATGGTAAAGAATCTGTGTGCAGTGCAGGAGCTGCAGGAGACACTGGTTCAATCCTTGGATCAGAAGATCCCTTGGAGAAGGAAATGACAACCCACTACAGTATTCTTGTCTGGAAAATCCCATGGACAGAAGATTCTGGTGGGCTGCAGTCCGGGGGGTTGCAAAAAGGCAGACATGACTGAAGCAACTGAGTACACGCACACTCAAGCAATTATGAATTTTGTGTTAATGCTCAAATTTATTCTTAATATATAAGTTATGTCATAGCAAATTATTTTAAGAATAAACTTGATAGAAGAACTGACCATATATGGTATTATTTTGTGGGTATTTTTGAAACATATAAATGGCATTGTACTGCATGTGCAAAAAGAAAAAAGAAACACAAAATCAACCCCTAAATGAATGCCTATATTAGTGTCTTACAGTTTTGTTGGTCAAAGTTCAGGTGAAATTTGCTGATTTTTTAGAAGTGATTTTTTTGTTCAACAACACTGAAGAGTGATGAAGACTGTGCCAAAGACAAAAAAACTAAAAACCAGTGTTGCTCATGAATATCTTTGCAATAATCTTAAATAAATGAGGAAACATAATACAGTACCACATTTAAAAGTAATGTGTCAATTTACTTGGAATTTATTTAAGAAGTACCAGAAAGCTTCAATGTTAGGGGATAGTTCAAAATCGTGTCTTATGGTAATTGTTTAAATTCAATAAGCTTATTATGAATGCTGAGTTTATGGCATTAATACTAAACATATATATCTCCAACTTTGAATTGGAAATGGGAATATAGTTTTACATTGACCAGATGTATTTGAAATCAACAGAAGATTGTGAAATCTGCTGAACATTTCATGAAAAAAACAGAAAATAGAGAGTTTGATTTAATGCAACTGAGAACAATTGAAATTTAGAGAAATTAGGAAAAAAACCTCCATAGTTAAAACTCTATAGATGAAGAGTCCCTAACAAGTTGACAAGTTATGATGGGAAAATAACTGGAAACATTGAAATGTGCACTGGGTACATGGATAAATATATAATGGGGAATATTCACAAAACATTTATTGTAGCAGTTAAAAACAAATGAGTTATTGCTCTACAAATTAATAGTAATACCCCTTAAATTATCAGTTGACAAAAAAGAAGATTTCAGATGTAGTAGGTGAAATATGAGGTACTTAACCTTGCACATCAATGCAAATAAATTAAATTTTTGAAGAGAAATAGAAGCTTGTTAAAATTATTCAAGAACAGGATGGCATATGACTTACATCTTTTTTTTTTATTTTTTTAAATTTTATTTTTATTATTTATTTTTTTTAAATTTTTATTATTTTTTTTATTTTTTTTGAACCCCCCTCCCACCTCCCTCCCCATAACATCTTTCTGGGTCATCCCCATGCACCAGCCCCAAGCATGCTGCATCCTGCGTCAGACATAGACTGGCGATTCAATTCACATGATAGTATACATGTTAGAATGTCATTCTCCCAAATCATCCCACCCTCTCCCTCTCCCTCTGAGTCCAAAAGTCCGTTATACACATCTGTGTCTCTTTCCCTGTCTTGCATACAGGGTCGTCATTGCCATCTTCCTAAATTCCATATATATGTGTTAGTATACTGTATTGGTGTTTTTCTTTCTGGCTTACTTCACTCTGTATAATCGGCTCCAGTTTCATCCATCTCATCAGAACTGATTCAAATGAATTCTTTTTAACTGCTGAGTAATACTCCATTGTGTATATGTACCACAGCTTTCTTATCCATTCATCTGCTGGTGGACATCTAGGTTGTTTCCATGTCCTGGCTATTATAAACAGTGCTGCGATGAACATTGGGGTACATGTGTCTCTTTCAATTCTGGTTTCCTCAGTGTGTATGAAGCAACTGACAAACAACTCATCTCAAAAATATACAAGCAACTTCTGCAGCTCAACTCCAGAAAAATAAACGACCCAATCAAAAAATGGGCCAAAGAACTAAATAGACATTTCTCCAAAGAAGACATACGGATGGCTAACAAACACATGAAAAGATGCTCAACATCACTCATTATTAGAGAAATGCAAATCAAAACCACAATGAGGTACCACTTCACACCAGTCAGAATGGCTGCGATCCAAAAATCTGCAAGCAATAAATGCTGGAGAGGGTGTGGAGAAAAGGGAACCCTCCTACACTGTTGGTGGGAATGCAAACTAGTACAGCCACTATGGAGAACAGTGTGGAGATTCCTTAAAAAATTGCAAATAGAACTACCTTATGACCCAGCAATCCCACTGCTGGGCATACACACTGAGGAAACCAGAATTGAAAGAGACATCTTTTTTAAAGTATCACATCAGTACTGAAAATTTATGGTAGGACTATAAGGGAGAATAATCAGTAAACTGCATAGTGATCCAGACCAGTGGTTAGCGTGGTTTGTTTCAGGCTGGTAGAATTGGAGGCAAAGAGATGTGCTTATATTTTCAGTACACAGACAATCAGGATGGATGAGAATTGATAAAATGAGCAGAACCAATGAAGATCCAACATGATTCGAGCAAAGAGAAGATGGAAGTGTCATCAGTTGTGACTAGGAAGACCACAGAAGCAGTACGTAGGATAATCCATTTTCTTGTAACTCACTGAGGCTCTGTATCTTTGATTCACCCCTGATGGAACCCTCACTGAGGAAGCAGTCATTGAGGGTATAGATGATATTTAAAGCTAAGGAGCTGAGTGAGATCAGCAAAGATGTAAGTTTACCTGAAGGAGAGCCCATGTACCGAGTCCAGAGCAGGCATTCTGAAGCCTGTTGGTAACTGAGGTGAGACAAAAGCCACAGAGAAAGCTGGGAAGTAGCAGCCACATGGTATACATGGACGCACTAACGTCACGTCTACGAGATGTTCCCAGAAGAATGGAATGATGGAGGCTGTCAAATATTTCAGGAGGTCCGGTAAGACTGAATTGAGCAAAATGGTTTCCAGTGATGAGCTTGTTCTGGTGCACTGCTCTGGATATATTAATAAAATAAAACAGAAAATAATTTGAGACAAGTTAAAACTGGTGACTCAGTGGTAAACAACCCACCTGCCAGGGCAGGAGACAGGGGTTTGATTCCTGGGTTGGGAAGAACACCTGGAGAAGGAAATGGCAACCTACTCGAGTATTCTTGTCTGGGAAATCCCATTGACAGAGGAGCCTGAAGATCTGCAGTCCATGGGGTCACAGAAGAGTTGGACATGACTTAGTGACCTAAACAACAACAAGAAAATATCTGCTAAGAAGTAAGAATAAAGGAGGGCTGAACTGGAGGGGAATAATGTGTAAAGTGATTTAAAACATTAAATGAAATGTTATGAAATGTGTTTTATGATAATATCAATCAGGGAAAGAAACTGGTAAGACAGAAGAGAAGAGAGGGAGACTACCTGGGTGAAGGTCTGCAGAGAGCTCATTGATACAGAGGAAAACAAGGCAGAGGGGGCTCAGATGGAAGCCAGGGGGTCCACCTATGAATGGCTCAGGGTATTTTTTGAAAGATTCCTTTTTACATTTATGGCTGATTCATGTTGGTGTATGGCACAGACCAGCACCATATATTAAAGTGATCATCCTCCAATTAAAAACAAATATATTAAAATATTTCTTCTTATATGATCCATTTTTAAAGTCGTTATTGAGTTTGTTACAATATTGTTTCTGCTTTATGTTTTGGTTTTTTGGCTGCAAGTTATATGGAATTTTAGCTCCCAAACCAACGATTGAACCTGTACCGCCTACAGTAAAAGGCAATGTCTTAACCACTGGACCACCAGGAAATCCCCGCTCAGAGTATTTGAAAGTTCTTTGCTCAACAAAACAAGAAAATAGTTCATCAGCTGAGAGTGAGGAAGGGTGATGGGGTCTTAGGTGTTCCAGTAAGGACAAAGCATGAAAAGACACCTAGGTAAGTGGGTAAGGAAAGGAACTGAGGGCAAGACATTGACATCAGACCTCTGCACAGTACTAAGAGGCCAATTAAGTTAAGTGATAGTGAAGTCAATGCAAGGCCATCCAGTTTCATGTTTCCCCACCCCCACTGCCCCACTTCGGCTACATTGACTAATTCAGGTAAGTTATAGAGTAGATAAAAGCTGAATCTCCTCAAGGTGGGATGCTTGTAGGCTAATCTTTAAAACGGAGAGAGAAGCAAGGGAGGCAGGTGTGTGGCAAAGGGGTGATCCAAATGGACTGTGAAAATTAAATTGGGAACAACAATGAGGGAGCGAGTGCACAGGGAGAGAGACAAAGGGTCCCTGTAGAACTAATTTTAATGTCGGATCTAAGAGATGGAGGCAGGCTGGAGTTGTGCTTGGAAGACACGAGTGGATGATAAAGTAGGATACTTGAAACAGTTGCGGGTGGTTTAGTAATGCCATAATGCTAAGATAAATGAGAAAGTGGGTGAAGAGTTAGCAAGCTAGGGAGAAGGAAAGAAAGTCAAGAAGAGACTCAAAAGCTAGGATATAGGAAAGAATATCAAAATTTCATAGTCGCTCTGATAAAATTCTCTGGGGTCATTTTCAACTTGGCTTTGAGTAGTAAGAATTCTTACCTCCAAGACTGATTATTTTCAGCCCAGAAGGACAATTCTTTCAAATTATATTATCCTAGATATTAAGACAACCTTTAAAAGTCACTATAAAAAGAACTTCCCTCCAAAATTACAGGGAGAGATCTAGTTTGCCTTTTTCATAAAAATTCCTGAGCAGGTCACCCAATATTATGCAGTTATAGTAAGTTATACTTTCAGCCATAGTTTGCTCCCTAAATTGTATGTACTTTTTGTCACTATAATCTGTAAAGAATATAAAATATTTTTCTGCATCTTAAAAAGAAAATTTTCTCTGCTCAGTGACACTGAAGACTGATGAGGACTGTGCCAAAAAAAAAAAAAAAACAAAAAACACAAAAACAAACTAAAGGCTAATTTCACTCATGAATATCTTTGCAATAATCTTAAATGAATTAGGAAACAAATTACAACAGAACATTTAAAAATAATGCATCATGCCTAGTGAAACTTATTTAAGAAGTGCCAGAATGTTTCAATATTTTAATATAATTTATTAATTGTTTTAATTTAACAGAATTTATTATGTTCAGCACAGAAGCTGAAAAGAGAGCTAGTAGCATTCAATGCACATTCATATTAAAAATACTGTAGAAAATGGATAATGGATAATTTCATCATGTGATTCATGGATATGTATCAATATAATATTTTACTGAGTAGGGTATTGCTAAATACAGAAATTAAAACATTCTCTGCTACAAACATTATTTAACACTGTAGCAGAAATATTAGCTATTGAGTCTGAGATTTCATTTTACAAGCTTTGTTGTTGATTAGTTGCCAAGTCATGCCCGACTCTTTGCGACCCCATGGACTGTAGCCTGCCAGGCTCTTCTGTCCATGGGATTTTCCAGGCAAGAATACCAGAGTGGGTTGTCATCTCCTCCTTCAGGGGGTCTTCCTGACCCCAGGATTGAACCCAGGTCTCCTGCATTGGCAGGCGGATTTGCTACCACTAAGCCACCAGGGAAGCAATTTTACAAGCATATAAATTAGTTAGTTACTGCATATATGCTGCGAAAGACAGCTTCTGCCTCAGGGACACAGAACTGTATGCCTGTAACACAGCAAGCTGCCTAGGCCAGATTTGCAGCCTGCACCTTGCCCAGGCTTGGGGAAATGTGCAAGGGTGGCCAAACGGTTGCTGCACAAGTACTGGGTGTGCTTTAGGCATCTACTGCTTTCTACTAAGTGAGAAGCAAACTCAGTTTTTGTCCTGGAGAAAGTCATTATGTTCTCATCTGCCAAAGTTCCTTGCTGCAACAAGCCTGAGGCAAGGCTCGGCGAGGAATACTCAGGGCTCTGAGCTTGTGATGTAACTGGAAAGATGGGTAGGAGTTTGGAAGGGAGCCATGGACCAGGAGCTCCCAACATTAGTCCAAGAGTTTGATAAGATAAAACAATGACTTTCAGAGGAGTTTGGAAGGTGTAAATAAAACAATCTACTTAATAAAGGATATAATTTGTGTCATAATACCAAGGCCAAGGAGAAAAAAAAAAAAAAGCTCTTTTGAAACAGAGAACATATTTAACAGAAACATGCAAACGTAAAGCTCAAATATTAAAGGTCTCCATACAAGGAGAGTGTAATTTGGTATAAGATATATTGGAGGACCTCTCTGGTGGCTCAGTGGACATGGGTTTGAACCCTGGTCAAGGGAGATGCCACACTCTGAAAGGCAAATAATCCCAGGTGCCACATTACTGAACCTGAAGTCTAGAGCCCAGGAGCCACAACTTCTGAAAACTGCACCCCTTGGCGCCTGTACTCCACAACTGACGTTCTTCCCCACCCTCCCAGATACTTTATAGTCAAAACGTTTGTATAACGACAGTGCAACCACCAAAACCAGGAAACTAAACATTGGTAAATTACCACCATCTAATTATCAGTCCCTTTGACATTTCATAAAGTGCCCCCAAATGTCCTCTAATTAAAAAAAAAAAAAGTTCAGTTCACAATCATGTGCTATTTTATTAGTTAAGTCCAGGTACTTTCCTCATGGAATAGTTTCTTATTCTTTTTTGACCTTTATGACCTTGAGGTTTAGAAATTAGTTGTAGTACATATACACAACGGAATATTAACCAGCCATTAAAAAGAATGAAATAATACCATTTGCAGCAACATGCATGGACCTAGAATTTGTCATTCTGAGTGAAGTTAAGTTAGACACAAAAACAGAATATCATTTGAAATAACATATGCAGATTCTAAACAGATATGATACAAAAGACCTTATTTACAAAACAGAAACAGACTCACAGACTTAGAGAACAAACTTACAGTTACCAGGCAGGGAGGGATGGGGGAAAGGAACAGTTAGGGAGTTTGAGATGGACATGTACACACTGCTATATTTAATGGATAAACAACAAGGTCCTACTGTATAGCACAGGGATTGCTGCTCAATGTTATATGGGAGCCTGGATGGGAGGGGAATTTGGGGGAGAATGGATACATGTATTTATATGGCTGGGTCACTTTTCTGTTCATCTAAAATTATAACATCATTATCAATTGGCTATACTCCAGGATAAAATAAAAAGATTTTAAAAAGAAATGACAGGCCAGTCATTTTTTCAGAACATCCACTGTTTGGATGTGTTATGGTTCCTCATAAACAGATTCAAGGCATTCACCATTTTCAGGAATATCAAAGAAGTGCTATTTCCACTCCATCTTACTGGCTGGTAAATGATTTTAATTTGTCCCATTACTAGCAGTGGCAACTTTAATGACTTGACTAATGTGGTATTTATAAGAATTTTTATTTGTGAACTTATTTTTTAAACAATTCCCATATTTGTTCCTCACAAAATTTTTAGTTTAGTTATTCGTTAAGTATAAGTGCAGATTCATGGATTTCTGTTCTATTTAGAAGTTAAAATATATTATTTTTTATCCTTTATATTGACACACAGTTCAGTTCAGTTCATTTCAGTCGCTCAGTCGTGTCCGACTCTTTGCCACCCCATGAATCGCAGCACGCCAGGCCTCCCTGTCCATCACCAACTCCTGGAGTTCACTCAGACTCAGGTACATCAAGTCCGTGATGCCATCCAGCCATCTCATCCTCGGTCGTCCCCTTCTCCTCCAGCCCCCAATCCCTCCCAGCAGCAGAGTCTTTTCCAACGAGTCAACTCTTTGCGTGAGGTGGCCAAAGTACTAGAGTTTCAGCTTTAGCATCATTCCTTTCAAAGAACACCCAGGGCTGATCTCCTTCAGAATGGACTGGTTGGATCTCCTTGCAGTCCAAGGGACTCTCAAGAGTCTTCTCCAACACCACAGTTCAAAAGCATCAATTCTTCGGTGCTCAGCCTTCTTCACAGTCCAACTCTCACATCCATACATGACCACAGGAAAAACCATAGCCTTGACTAGATGGACCTTAGTCGGCAAAGTAATGTCTCTGCTTTTGAGTATGCAATCTAGGTTGGTCATAACTTTTCTTCCAAGGAGTAAGCATCTTTTCATTTCATGGCTGCAATCACCATCTGCAGTGATTTTGGAGCCCCGAAAAATAAAGTCTGACAGTTTCCACTGTTTCCCCATCTATTTCCCATGAAGTGATGGGACCAGATGCCATGATCTTTGTTTTCTGAATGTTGAGCTTTAAGCCAACTTTTTCACTCTCCTCTTTCACTTTCATCAAGAGGCTTTCTAGTTCCTCTTCACTTTCTGCCATAAGGGTGGTGTCATCTGCGTATCTGGGGTTATCGATATTTCTCCCAGCAAATTTGATTCCAGCTTGTTTCTTCCAGTCCAGTGTTTCTCATGATGTATTCTGCATATAAGTTAAATAAGCATGGTTACAAAATACAGCCTTGATGTACTCCTTCTCCTATTTGGAACCAGTCTGTTGTTCCATGTCCAGTTCTAACTGTTGCTTCTTGACCTGCATACAGATTTCTCAAGAGGTAGGTCAGGTGGTCTGGTATTCCCATCTCTTGAAGAATTTCCCACAGTTTATTGTGATCCACATAGTCAAAGGCTTTGGCATAGTCAATAAAGGAGAAATAGATGTTTTTCTGGAACTCTCTTGCTTTTTCCATGATCCAGCAGATGTTGGCAATTTGATCTCTGGTTCCTCTGCCTTTTCTAAAACCAGCTTGAACATCAGGAAATTCACAGTTCATGTATTGCTGAAGCCTGGCTTGGAGAATTTTGAGCATTACTTTACTAGCATGTGAGATAAGTGCAACTGTGCAGTAGTTTGAGCATTCTTTGGCATTGGCTTTCTTTGGGATTGGAATGAAAACTGACCTTTTCCAGTCCTGTGGCCATTGCTGAGTTTTCCAAATTTGCTGGCATATTGAGTACAGCACTTTCACAGCATCATATTTCAGGATTTGAAAGAGCTCAACTGGAATTCCATCACTTCTACTAGCTTTGTTCGTAGTGATGCTTTCTAAGGCCCAATTGACTTCACATTCCACATTTCTGTGTAATTTGACACACAAATTACCCTATATTTCTCTAGTTCTTTCAAACTGATTCCTGTTTCCTTTTGATATTTCCCATTGGTTCTGTAAGCACATTTTTACTTGCTGATTCAACAAGTTCTTTCGAGTTCTGCCGGGGTCCAGCCCCGGTGGATCCAGGGAATTCGAAGGGTGGACGGCGTCGGCGTGGAAAGACTTGTTTATTTATTAAAGTAAGATTAGATTAAGAAATTATAGTGTAGTAAGAAGATTAAGTGGAGGAAGAGGGCTGAATAGCTTGGTTTACGCGGAAGGCCAATAAAATTCCAGACAAGGAATTTGCACCATCTACGTTGGGCCACCGGCGCCCGCTTGAATATCTAAGGGTGCCTTGCCTTAAGCTCCCTTTCTCGCGGATCTTAACAGCCGGGGCAAGTAAGTAGACGTGGAGAGCCTCCGCGCTCCAGGTGGAAATTCAGCCCGAAATTAAAGTAAAGAGCAGAGAGAGGGAAAGAGAGAGAAGAAGAAAGAGAGAGAGACACGGGGGGAGCCAGAGTGTCAAGAAACCAGGCCGGGAGACTAGTTAGAGAAGCTGGTCCAAGAAGCTGGCCCCATCCTTTATTGTTCAGAAGGCCTTTTATACTTTTGATAAAACACAGAGATCAATGGGTAACACAAGATTATGTAGCGTTCGCAGCTCAAGCTCTTTCTATACATCATTTGGTATACAAAAGGTCTCAGGTGATTTACATTATCTTCTGGCCAAGAGGCTTGTTAACACTTTTTGGCTCTCTTCCTTAATGAATGTTAATCTTATTTCCCCTGAAGTGTTTTTCTTTAATCTACATCTCCTTAAAGCATTAACATTAAAGTTACATCTCTATAGAACAAAGGTGCAGTGGGACACAACAAAGAGGGTACTTAACTCAAAGATCTAATGTTGCTAACACAAGGTCTACTACTTGTTTTTTTTAACTATATCTACAACTAAAGGATGTGAAAATTTGGCAGCAAATATTGACTCAACAAATGAAACCTTTAATCAGTCCTATTCTAAAGATTTTGACTCCTCGGAAGCCCCTACATTCCTAGGATGTTTTAAGCTTCCTGTGCCTCCTGCGGTCAGGAGGCCTCAAACAGTCACACGCGCAGCTGTACGAGTCCTGCAGGCAGGCTAGAAAGCCATCAGAGGGTTTTTGGATTGAAACACTCTTTTAAATGCAGAAGACTAAAGCCCTGAATTGACTTTTTCCAGAAAATATCAGAAGAGTGGAAAAGCAGAGCACAAAAGCCGGCAGATTTTTGTTGGGGTACATGCTTAGGAATTTCCAGAGGGTCCCTGAAGTCTGAGCACGCCTTGCGTATGTCAGCTTCCTTCCTCATGACCTTGTCACGGGCGGGATTCCTCACACTGGCTCCCGGCAGAGTTCATCTTGTCTTTACAAATAAATCAGGGTTTACTATAAGGTACTTGCACTACTCATAAAGTCCTGTCATGCTATTTGAAACTAGACTTAATAAGTGGTAAAAGAATATTGCAAACTCTAGGAAACCACCAAAAATCATTTAAATAAAAGTATAACCAATGCACTAAAAAAGGAGAGAAAACACTATTGTATAAAATTTTCAATTAAAAACACCAAAGACAAAAAGTAGAAGAAAAAATACACATGAGAAATAGGTGCAACAAGTAAAAAACAGTAAGAAATGTGGTTGATATAAATTCACTATTTCAATGATTACTTTAAACATTAATGATCTAAACACACCAATTAAAAGGCAGAGACTGTACAAAATGATAAAAAAGCAACAAACAAAAAAGCACACCAAACTCTAAGCTGGTGATGGACAGGGAAGCCTGGTGACTGCAGTCCATGGGATCGCAAAGAGTAGGACATGACTGAGTGACTGAACTGCGCCTCTAGACTTGAATTTCCACAGCACTGATCATCACACCCTCTTTTATATGAGATAGTGTGGTTGGTGTGGGTTGGTGTTGGGTATTTCCCCTCTCTCAGGTGGGAGGGTACAGGGTGACACAGCTAGGTATTTTCCACCTTCCAGGTTAGTTAGACTCTGCTGAACTAGCTTCCTCATGAAGGCTGATCATACTGAGAGCAGAGTACTCTAGAGCATGTCTTAAGATTCCTTTCCTCTTGGCCTTGATGAAAGCATAAGGGGATTTTTATCTGATATTTCCTATTAGAACCTCTCAAACTCCAAGTTGTAAAATTCACAGAAGTGTGGTCTCACCTCCCCAATACTGGGTCCCCTGGAGTTTGATCTCTCAGACTTTCCCACCCAGGGCCTCCAGCAATTTGTTGGTTATAATCCTGGTTTCTCCTCAAGGTTTCAATGACTGAGTTTCTTCTCTCTTAAGTTGTGACTTCCTGTAGTTGCTCAGCAATCTCTTCCAATTGGGGGTGGGAGGTGGTGGTAGCTTGCCTCTTGACCTCGACTCATCTTGGAGATTTAAGGAGAGTTTTTGAGTTTTTCAGTTTGCTTCCTGTTTTGCTTGTTGAAATAAATGATGACTTCCAGTTTCTTATAGCAGGACCCAAACCATGATATTTTCTTGGGAAAAGGCTAAAACTTCAATGATGGACTCTTCTACACGTCCATCCACTTTATTTTTCTTCTCCTCCTCATCTTTCTTCTCTTTCTCTCCCATATCCTTTTGCTCCTTCCTCAGAAATTATATATATATACACACACACATATGTAAAAATCTCGAAACATGTTTTCCCTGGGACAAAGAGAAAGAAGAAACTTTTTAAAATAATTGCACCAGGCTTTAGCAAGCATCTAGAATAGAGGCAGATTAATCTATAGACTCATTTGCAGAGATGGTAATCATTTAAAATATAAAATCAAATAGTTCCTGAAAAACTGAGCTATCAGGGAACATGTGGAAGATATGCAGAAGCCCAAAACAAAAAGCAGAAAGATATCTAAATATAACTTAAATTAGCTCACATATAAATTTTGTTTGAATCTATTCATCTAGAAAAGGTAGAAGTTGTCTCAGATAATTCTGAAGTTCTTTCCACTTTCAAATCCTATAATTATGTGATCATAAACACAATGGAATATTCATTACTTCTTAGTGATAAAGACAATAAATGCCATTCTGAAGCAGAAAATTAATGTCATTATTAGAAGTAAGATGGCCATAATTAAAAAGGAATTAACATCTTCCTTTTCTTCTGTAAAAAATTATAGATTTATAGATTAGGTAATGAAAAATTAAAAAAATAACTTTTAAGAAGTCTTGATACTCGTCTACACTGGTAATTTCAAATTAGCTTTTGAATAATTTTGATTAACTCTATTTGAAAAGAAAATACTTTTGTAGTAATTAATTACAAAGTTAAGCATTATTCCATTTTTCATCATACTGAGATGGTTAAAATCATAATGAAAAGGCATTAAGTGTAGATTTGTTTTGATTATTTTGAATTCAAAAATTACTAATTGAAAACTCAAACAAAAATTGTAACTTTATTTCTTATTTAAATCTAATTTTATCTTTGTCTTGTGTATTCAAATAGCTCTTAATGTTTTAGCTAAGCAATTGTATGCAAGAAACAAAAATTCCAAGATGAGATGGAGGAAGTGAAAGGTTGTGGTTGCTAGCCATCTCTTATGCTGGAATTTGTGACCTACAGACGAGAGGATCTCCATCTGGGGCCAGAGACTAGGCTTGACTACTTGGAGATTTTTGTGTGGCAAAATTTTATTAAATTATAATAGAGGTATGGAAAGCTTCTGACAAAGACATCAGAAGAGGGAAGAAAGAATGTCTCCTTGCTAGTTTTTATCAAGGCCTTTTATGTCTGTTAGCAAGCTGCTAATCAAATAAGAGAGGCACACCACGGCTGAGGGAGTTTCACCAGGCCCCTTTCCCACAGCATGCATTTTAAAGATAGGATCGCATCCCTGGCCATAAAGCAGTTGACATGAATACTGGTTTGTTGAGCCATTATCAGCTCAAGGCATGAGAAAAGAGAAAAACTGAAAAAAGGTCAGTCTTAGGCTGAATCTATTTGAAGAAAGGCAGATTCCAAAGCAAATACATAGTGTGATGAACATAGCTTAAGAAAAACATTTTCATAAGAAAAATGCATTGGTGAGCTGAAAGTTTGAGAAAAGTTAAGTTCAGAACCAGGTGTCCTCAACAGAGAAGTGGAAAAAAAAGCTTGTCACTTGCAGTTTGTTTCCTTCTGCCAGCTGGGGATCCCTGGCATTCCTACCTGTTACCCTTCTCAAAAACAAGGAAAAATTAAATTATTTAGTTAGTTCCTTTTTCTTTGTCCATTATGGTTTATTATCAGATACTGAATATAGTTCTCTGTGCTGTAGAACAGACCTTAGTGTTGATCCATCCTATATATACTAGTTTGCACCTGATAGTCCCTATCTCCCAATCCACCTTTGTCTTGATTACTGACCACCATCAGGCTTTCATTCTGGTTCTCCAGTGGACATGGCCACAGCCTCTGGGGCCACAGTCCTCATGTTGCTCTGTCCCCAGACACAGGACTAGAAAAGGTCAGTTTTCATTCCAATCTCAAAGAAATCCAATTGCTAGGAATGTTCAAGTTACCATACAATTATACTTATTTCACATACTAGTAAGACAAATATTCAAACTCTTTCAAGGTAGGCTTTAACACTACATGAACTGAGAACTTCCAGATGCACAAACTAAATTTTAAAAAGGTAGAGGAACCAGACATCAAATTGCTAACATCTATGATCCAACATTTGTTAGATCATAGAAAAATCAAGGTAATTAAAAAAAAACACACACACACACACATTTGCTTCTGCTTCACTGACTACTCTAAAGCATTTGACAATGATGTGGATCACAGCAAATTATAGAATATTCTTAACGGTATGGGACTCAGTCAGTCAGTTCAGTCCCTCAGACGTGTCTGACTCTTAGCGACCCCATGGACTGCAGAACGCCAGGCCTCCTTGTCCATCACCAACTCCCAGAGTTTACTCAAACTCATGTCCATTGAGTCGGTGATGCCATCCCACCATTTCATCCTCTGTCATCCCCTTCTCCTCCCACCTTCAATCTTTCCCAGCATCAGGGTCTTTTCAAATGAGTCAGTTCTTCATGTCAGGTGACCAAAGGATTGGAGTTTCAGCTTCAACATCAGTCCTTCCAATGAATATTCACAACAGATTTCCTTTAGTATGGACTGGTTGGATCTCCTTGCACGCCAAGGAACTCTCAAGAGTCTTCTCCAACACCGCAGTTAAAAAGCATCAATTCTTCAGTGCTCAGCTTTCTTTATAGTCCAACTCACATCTGTACATGACTTCTGGAAAAACTATAGCTTTGGCTAGATGGCCCTTTGTTTGCAAAATAATGTCTATGGTTTTAATAAGATGTCTAGGTTGTTCATAACTTTTCTTCCAAGGAGCAAGTGTCTTTTAATTTCATGGCTGCAGTCACCATCCTCAATGCTTTTGGGCTCCCCCCCAAAATAAAGTCTGTAAATGTTTCCACTGTTCCCAATCTATCTGTCATGAAGTGATGGGATCGGATGCCATGATCTTCATTTTCTGAATGTTGAGCTTTAAGCCAACTATTTCACTCTCCTCTTTCACTTTCATCAAGAGGCTCTTTGGTTCTTTGCTTTCTCTTTAGTTCTTTTCTTTGCCATAAGTGTGCTGTCATCTGCATATCTGAGGTTACTGATATTTCTCCAGGCAATCTTGATTCCAGCTTGTGCTTCATCCAGTCCAGCATTTCTCATGATGTACTTGGCATATAAGTGAAATATATATATATATATATATATATATATATATATATATATATATATAAGCTATATATGTATATGACAATATACAGCCTTGACATATTCCTTTCCTGATTTGGAACCAGTCTGTTGTTTCATGTCCAGTTTTGTTGCTTCTTGACCCACATACAGAATTCTCAGGAGGCAGGTCAGGTGGTCTGGTATGCCCATCTCTTGAAGAGTTTTCTACAGATTGTTGTGATCCACGCAGTCTAAGTCTTCGGCATATTCAATAAAGCAGAAATAGATTTTTTCTGGAACTCTCTTGCTTTTTTGATGATCCAGTGGATGTCGGCAATTTGATCTCTGGTTCCTCCACCTTTTCTAAATCTAGCTTGAACATCTGGAATTTCTTGCTTCATGTACTGTTGAAGCCTGGCTTGGAGAATTTTGACCATTACTTTGCTAGCGTGTGAGATGAATGTAATTGTGTGTTAGTTTGAACATTATTTGGCATTGCCTTTCTTTGGGATTGGAATGAAAACTGCCTTTTAGGATTTCAAATAGCTCAACTGGAATTCCATCAGCTCAACAAGCTTTGTTCATGGTGATGCTTCTTAAGACTCACGTGACTTCCCATTCCAGGATGTCTGGCTCTAATATCATACCACATTACCTGTCTCCCAAGAAAACTGTATGCAGGACAAGAAGCAACAGTTAGAACTGGGCATGAAACAATGGACTGGTTCCAAATTGGGAAAGGAGTGTTTCAAGGCTGTGTATTGTTACGTTGCTTATTTAACTTAAATACCAAAAACATCATGCAAAGTACTGGGTTGGATGAAAAACAAGTTGGAATCAAGATTTCTCGGAGAAATATCAACAACCTCAGATATGCAGACACTGCCCTTATGGCAGAAAATGAAGAAGAACTAAAGCACCTCTTGATGAAAGTGAAAGAGGAGTGGGGAAAAGTTGGCTTAAATCTTAACATTCAGTAAACTAAGATCATGGCATTGGGTTTCATCATTTCATGGCAAATAGATGGGAAAGCAAAGGAAACAGCTCCAGATTTCATTTTCTTGGGCTCTAAAATCACTGTGGACAATGATTACAGCTACAAAATTAAAAGACTATTGCTCCTTGGAAGAACAGCTATGACAAGCCTAGACAGTGTATTAAAAAGCAGAAACATCACTTTGCAGACAAAGGTTCTTATAGTCGAGGTGTTTTTTCCAGTAATAGTGTATGGATTTAATAGTTGGACCATAAAGAAGGCTGAGTGTCAAGAATTACTACTTTCAAACTGTGGTGCTAGGTAAGACTCTTGAGAGTCCCTTGGACAGCAGGAGATCCAACCAGTCAATTCTAAAGGAAATCAACCCTGAATGTACATTGGAAGGACTGGTGTTGAAGCTGAGGCTTCAATAATTTGGCCACCTGATGCGAAGAGCAGGCTTATTGGAAAGGACCCTGATGCTGGGAAAGATGGAGGACAAGAGGAGAAGGGGACGGCAGAGGATAAGATGGTTGGATAGCATCACCTTCTCAATGGATATGAGTCTGACTAAACTCAGGGTGATACTGAAGGACAGAGAAGCCTGGCATGTTGCAGTCTGTGGGGTCACAAGGACTCAGAAATCACTTAGTGACTGAACAACAATAACAACAAATAGCAAGATTACTGGTGTTTAAAATGATTTTTTTCCTCTGTGAAGGTTTTTAATTCAATTTTATTTTTGCTAGAACAAATTTATTTATAAATATAATATGAAACATAAAATTAATTGTTATCATCATAATCCTTTCTTTCTTTATAATTAGAGGATGATTAATTTACAATGTTGTGTTGGTTTCTGCCACATATCAACATGAATCAGCCATCAGTTCAGTTCAGTTCAGTAGCTCAGTCGTGTCCGACTGTTCACAACCCCATGAATTGCAGCACGCCAGGCCTCCCTGTCCATCACCAACTCCCAGAGTTCACTCAAACTCACATCCATCAAGTTGGTGATGTTATCCAGCCATCTCATCCTCTGTTGTCCCCTTCTCCTCCTGCCCCCAAATCCCTCCCAGCATCAGGGTCTTTTCCAGCGAGTCAACTCTTCACATGAGGTGGCCGAAGTATTGGAGTTTCAGCCTCAGCATCAGTCCTTCCAATGAATACCCAGGACTAGTCTCCTTTAGGATGGATTGGTTGGATCTCCTTGCAGTCCAAGGGACTCTCAAGAGTCTTCTCCAACATCACAGTTTAAAAGCATCAATTCTTCGGCACTCAGCTTTCTTCACAGTCCAAATCTCACATCCATATATGACTACTGGAAAAACCATAGCCTTGACTAGATGGACCTTTGTTGGCAAAGTAATGTCTCTGCTTTTGAATATGCTACCTAGGTTGGTCATAACTTTCCTTCCAAGGAGTAAGCATCTTTTAATTTCATGGCCGCAATCACCATCTGCAGTGATTTTGGAGCCCAGAAAAATAAAGTCTGACACTGTTTCCCTATCTATTTCCCATGAAGTGATGGGACCAGATGCCATGATCTTAGTTCTCTGAATGTTGAGCTTTAAGCCAACTTTTTCACTCTCCTCTTTCACTTTCATCAAGAAACTTTTTAGTTCCTCTTCACTTTCTGCCGTGAGGGTGTTGTCATTTGTATATCTGAGGTTATTGATATTTCTCCCAGCAATCTTGATTCCAGCTTATGCTTCTTCCAGCCCAGCATTTCTCATGATGTACTCTGCACATAAGTTAAATAAGCAGGGTGACAATATACAGCCTTGACGTACTGCTTTTCCTATTTGGAACCAGTCTGTTGTCCCATGTCCAGTTCTAACTGTTGCTTCCTGACCTGCTTCAGCCATAAGTATACACATTATCCCTCCTTCTCGAACCTCCCTCTCACCTCCCATCCCATCCTACTCCTCAGTGTCGTCACAGAGCACCAGATTTGATCTACCTACATTATAGACCAAATTCCCACCAGCTATGCATTTTACATATGGTAATATATTAATGTATGTTTCAATGTTACTCTTTCAATCTGTCCCTCCCTCTCCTTCCCTCACTGTCTCCATAAGTCTGTTCTCTATGCTTGAGTTTCCACCGCTTTCCCGTAAACATGTTCTTCAGTACTATCTTTCTAGAGTCCATGTTCAATTCAGTCTTTCTAGAGTCCATGAGTTCATGATTTCAGTCACTCAGTCATGTCTTACTCTTGTGATCCCATGGACTGCAGCATCCCAGGCCTTTCTGTCCCTCACTACGTCCAAAGTTTGCCTACGTTCATGTCCATTGCATCCGTGATACCATTCAGCCATCTCATGATGCTAGTTTCTCCTTCTCCCCTCAATCATTCTCAGCATTAGGAATTTTTCCAATAAGTCAGCTTTTCACATCAGATGAGCTAAATACTGGACTTTCAGCTTTAGCATCAGTTCTTCCAATGAGTATTCAGGGTTGATTTCCCTTAAGATTGACTAGTTTGATCACCTTGTGTCCAAGGAAGGAACCCTCAGGAGTCTTCTCCAGCACCACAATTTGAAGGCATCAATTCTTCAGCACTCTGCTTTATTTACAGTACAGCTCTCACAACTGTACATCTAGATTCCATATGTATTCATTAATACATTTGTTCTTCTCTTTCTGACTTAATTCTGTGTAATAGGCTCATCCATCTTATTAGCAGTGACTCACATATGTTTCTATGGCTGTGCAATATTCCATTGTGTAAATGTACCATAACTCCTTTATCCATTCATCTGTTGATGGACATCTAGGTTGCTTCCATGTCCTGGTTATTGTAAACAGTGCTACAATGAACACTGGGGTGTATATGCCTTTTTCAGTTATGAATTTCTCTGGTTATATACCCAGTAGTGAATTTCTACATTATATGGTAGTTTTATACCTAGTTTTTAAAGGAATATACTTCCTTTTCTCCATAGCGGCCATATCAATTTGCATGATTCTTGAATTATGGCAAAATGCAACCAAGTTTTCACTCAGACATATACCAAACATAAAGCAGATGTGAAATTGAAAGTTGTAGATAAACTGCACCCCTGCAGCTACACAGTGATTCCTTCCAAGGACACAAAACCTTATATAGGTGAATGACACGACTCAAATTAGCATCACATCCAATTCTCCCAATTAGAGGAGAAAGTCCTCATACAGTACACGTGTAAGAAGTAAATGCCATTTTGAACAGAGAGGCAAGCAGTTGTGGGGTCTACTCTAGAAGACAAACTTGCAATAGAATTTCAGAATGTTTTGATAAGATGGCCCACAACTTTGAGAAATAAACCCATATCACTTGGCATGTATGAGCAGTACCTACCAATGATGCCCCAGAATCCTGAGAGCTTGTGTTGTGATTACCGAGGACATGGGTAACTTGGACACTGATGTCCTTTTGCTTCCATTTTTGTGAATCTACATAAGTAAACAAGTGTTCATAAAAGTACCACCTCATCTGTTCTATTTGTGATAATCAGTTCATGGGAGGAACATCAGACACATGATCAAAGGAAAGTTCAGTGTCTGGATAGTTTTAGTATAATTTCAACCACCTGTGATTCATCCTCAACTATCTACCATGAATGCTCACCTTTTTGCTTGAAGCTGCCCAGTAAGGCTAGATTTCCCCATGACTGCAGAAGGTAGAAGGGGCAATGATGGGAGTGGGGGATGAGGGACTCATTCAGCATATAGCAGACCTTTCTCCAAAAACCACGATCCTGGTAGTATTGGGTTGGTCAGAAAATTTGTTTGGGTTTTTTTTTTTTTTTTTCCCACAGAATCTTACAGAAAAACTGAATGAACTTTTTTTTTTTTTTTGCCAACCAATAATTATGCACTTTTTGTTTTCTACTTCTCTTGTTATGTTTATTGTTAATACTATAAAAGGCTATTCAGTGGTCAATTTTATAAATCATTGCTGCTGCTAAGTCACTTCAGTCATGTCCAACTCCGTGCAACCCCATAGACGGCAGCCCACCAGGCTTCCCTGTCCCTGGGATTCTCCAGGCAAGAACACTGGAGTGGGTTTCCATAAATCATTAGCCATATTTTAAAAGGCTTTGAATGCTTTCATATGAGGAAACTCTTATAGTGAGTATGCCTGCTCATATGTGCTCAGTTGTGCCTGACTGTTTGTGACCCCATGGATTATAGCCCACCAGGCTTCTATGATCATGGAATTTTCCAGGCAAGGATACTTGAGTGCATTTCCGTTTTCTGCTGCATGTAGTAGTGAGTGCAGCCTTATAATTTTTGTATAAACTTAGGATATTTGTAAGCATAAAGAAGAGCACTAATAATTATGCTGGTACAATAGGCATGAAATGAAATGATTCCCAGAAAATTGAAACATTCAGTCATTCCACACATGGCCAAGATAGTTCCTTAACGTACAGGCTGGATTTGAAAGCATGCCATACTGTATTTAATCATTTCCAATCTTTACAAAACCTTTATGACACGTAACAGACTCTCCTATTTTAGAACATCATACTCCTTTCTCATCAATTGTACTATCAAAACCTGCAAAAGTACTACATTTTAATAACGGGTACATTAGAAGATAGTTTTTCCAGCTCCTATTCCTTCAGCCTGCAAGGCCTTTCCTTCTCACATGTGCATAGTTGTGCCTCTTATTGTTCAAATATCTGTTATCAGTGAGGCCATCTCTGACAAACTAGTCTGAAATTTCAATGTCCCTAAACTTCCCATCCCTCTTGTCTGACTGACTTTTTCTCCTAGGCCTCTAGTGAAGTCTAACATAAATACAGTCGTTTATCCCAAAATGTGACATACATGTTTCAAAAATATTTGCATATTATGCAAAACTGTTTAATAACCACAAGGCTCATGTGAAAAAATGAGGTTAGAAGACAACATTCAAAAATGTTGTCAATAAGACACTAAAAAAAGATTAGAACCTCATAAAAATT
This sequence comes from Ovis aries, assembly GCF_016772045.2. Taxonomy (NCBI): domain Eukaryota; kingdom Metazoa; phylum Chordata; class Mammalia; order Artiodactyla; family Bovidae; genus Ovis; species Ovis aries. The sequence goes on from NC_056055.1 coordinate 109,271,982, forward strand.
GTAGCACAGATTTACATACTGTAAAACTTACAGATAAACATGTTCTCTACAGTGGATATGCCATGTCACCTTAAGAACGAGCTGAGGTTTTGGTGGAGGGGTGTCAGAGAGTGAGCATTTGGAAGTGCAGCCAGGGAGTCCTTGTGAAGTGTTGGAAGGAGGCTTATGTGGAATCTGACTGAAAATTATAAAACCAGGTGTGGGTGAGTGCAGCTCGTGACACAAATGGTGAAGGAAGGGCAGCTGGTGGATGCTGAGGGTGTGCGTGTGTGTGCATGTGAGTGTGCACAACCACCTTGATTCTGTTTATATCTGTGTCACTTGGTTCAGCCAGGTGCAGTTTTCAGCATTTACTTTGTGTTTCTTGTGGAGGAAATGGTGCACAGGCTGTTAACAGGAAATATGCACCACGCTCAAATCATTGCCTTGCGTGTATGTGCATGTCTGGGTGTGCTTGTATATAAGCATATAATGTGTACACGTGTGTATATGGCATGTATATGTATCATGTATGTATGATCTATAACAAAATACATTTGTAAAAGCATTATAGTAGGACTGACTGCACTTCTTTTTTACTGTCTCTTTCCCTCACTCACTAGTACTTCTAAACTATATTTTCTCTACTACAGGTAATATCTGACACATAATGAATGGATAAAGAAAATGCGGTACATATATACAGTGGAATATTACTCAGCCAGAAAAGGAATGGATTCGAGTCAGTTGAAATGAGATGAATGAAACTAGACTCATACAGAGTGAAGTAAGTCAGAAAGAGAAAAACAAATGCCGTATATTAACACGTATATATATGGAATATAGAAAAATGGTACCGATGAACCTATCTGCAGGGCAGGAATAGAGATGCAGATGAACAGGATAAACTTGTAGAAACAACAGGAGAAAGAGAGGGTGAGATGGATTGAGAGAGTAACATTGAAACTTATACATTACCTTATGTAAAATAGAGTATGGTAAGCCGCATATAACATAGGGAGCTCAGCCTAGTGCTCTGTGATGACCTGGAGCAGTGGGATGGCGAAATGGGAGGGAGGCTCAAGAGGGAGGGTAAATATGTATAAGTATGGCTGATCACACTGTTGAGTGATGGAAGCTAACAAAACACTGTGAAGCAATTGTCTTCCAATTAAAAATACATTTTTAAAATTTAATGAATGAGTGTGCTTAAAATTTCTTTAATGATGTGAGCCCTTCTCACTTCTTGAACCTCAGCTCTCATCCTCGTGCTTTGGACCATATCTGAGAGACACACTTACTTATCACGGTTTTTGCAATGACAGTGATGTGAGTTCCCTGAGACATGGAGTCATCACCAACTACATATTCTATCACCTCCAGACTGTCATGCATGATATTTCCCTGGCTTATAATTTTTTCTTCACTCATCAGATCTCTAAATCCTGATATTCTAGAATTATTATCTTAAAAGTAAAGGTCTTCTGAGAGAACCTGAACTAGATTCAGATGTTCGTCCTGTCATCCCATTCTGCCTGGTGTTTCCTCTTAACAAGATCTGCAATAGTTGCTAAATTAAAGATGTCTGCATTTTTAGACTTGCTGTCAGGAACGGAATACACTTTCCTGCTTAGACAGCATCCTCAGCCTCTAATGTTGTGCCTGCTACAAAACAGAGTCTCAGTAAATGTTTGCAAAATGACTGAAGAAGTGTTTCTGAGCTATAAGCATACTGAGGTCAGAGACATGGATCAAATAATCAGTTTTTGAGAAGAAAAGCAAAGGATTTTGAGCATTCTACACATGCATGGGCTTTCCTGTCATCAAGAAATAACAGTAGCTTCCCAGACACTGTAAAGAGTTCAGTAGACATTCTTTTCCTGTTACTGATAAATTTATTTTCCCTTTGAAAGCACACCATCTTCCATTTTCGTTAGCTCTGCCACTAACTACATATATTTATTTGAAACCTTTTAATGATCAGTTTATTCATCCTCAAAATAGGGAAGAAACTTGTAGACATTGTAAAAATCAAATGACTAGGAAATGCATGCCTAATAAATGTTAGAAGTGATCAGAAATAACAATGAGGTTTATTTTAAAAGATTAGTTGCAGATTAGGTTAATAGAACATGTAGAACATCTCTCAGTGTTGTTCCTCACCAGAAATCTTTTCTCCTTGTCCTAGGTTTGGAAGCCTAATATTCATTTAGAATGTACTTAAATCTCACCGTAAGGAAATTACACAAATGAGCTGGAATATTCTCATTCCAAAATTCCCAGAAGAGTGTCCAAGCACAGCCTGGGTCAGGGTTTTATCCCTGTTCTAATCATCTGTGTTTGAAAATGCAGTGATGTTTTAGGGTCATGACATTTGAAAGCTAGCCATGAAACCTTTAACATCCTGGTGAGCCTAAAACCTGCATTGTCATGCTTAAGGATTTCAAGTCAGCCGTTTCCAAATACATTAATACAGAAGTATACAAGATTGACAAAGACACATTCTATGGATGCAGTCAAGCTAGGGGATTACCAGGACTTGGGCAATATGCTGTGTAGTATAAGATAACTGTAAATAGCCAGCATTCCTCATTTGCATTAATAACTTTTCTCTATTGTAATTTTATCCCCTTCATACTATTCAGTTTTTCATTTCCTAATTTGCATTTCAACCATAATTCTTGGGCAAAGTTCATCAGTAGATAAGTAATATGTGAAAATTTTTAAATTAAAAGTTACAGGGATGTACCTAGAGATTATTATACTAAGTGAAGTTAAAGCCATACATAGACAAACATCACATGGTATCGCTTCTACATAGAATCTAAAAAATAATAATATGAATGAAATTATTTACAAAATGGAAATAGACTCACACACATGGAAAATAAATTAATGATTATTAAAGGGGAAAGGTGGGAAGGGATAAATTAACAGTTTGGGATAGACATACACATGTAACTAGGGCTTCCCAGGTGGTTCAAGTGGTAACGAATTTGCCTATCAAAGCAGATGTGGGTTTGATCCCTGGGTTGGGAAGATCCCCTGGAGGAAGGCATGATAAATCCACTCCAGTATTCTTGCCTGGAGAATCCCATGGACAGGGGGGCCTGGCGGGCTACAGTCCTTGGGTCACAAAAGAGTCAGACATGACTTAATGACTAAACAACAACAATAACACACATATACTGTTACAAGTAAAATAGGTAACCAACAGTGACCTACTGTAAAGGACAGGGAATTCTACTCACTATCTTATCATAAACTATAATGGAAGAAAACGTAACAAAGGAATATACATATATATATATATGTATGTATACATACAAAACTGAATCACTCTACATCTGAAAATAACACATTTTAAATCAACTATATTTCAATGAAAATATTTAAAAATTTACAGGTAAGACAGAGATAAAGGCAAACATATATTGCAGGTTTTCAGAAAGCTGAATAAGTCATTTAGTAGCCAACTAAATTTACTAGGATAACATTAGGCTGACATTTTCAAGAACCATTGAGATTTTATCAAAATATATCTTTCCACAGCCACTCTCTGACTCAGACTGTTAGTGTCTGCTGGAGCAGTTTATTCTGAAGCTTATATTGGCTGTCCTGTTGAAGCCAACCTCCCATCACTCCTGTGGATGTGGGCATAGTATTTGCTTCAGATGTGGTGGGATTAAAAAAAAACCAAAAACAACTATTTGAGAACTTTGGAGCCAGGAATGCTAGGGACCATGACAGTTTGTGCTTGCTGCTGTGATATACTTTTAAAAACTTCACTGAAAGAAGAGTAAGCACGGTTGCTTAAGCACACAAAAATATATACCCCAAACTAATCCAGATCTTGATTAGAAAAAACACATGCTCACACAAAACAGGAAATCAGTTATTTTAAGGAGGATTTTGTAAGATCATAACTTTACTTTATTTTATAATGGTTCCACAAGGGGATAAGTTACAGATTATTAGTATCTATAAAAATAAATATTGGGCCAGAAGAATAAAGTCCACTCCCATGAATACTGAGGTATATCCATGGAGTTCAATAACTGATTATCCTAGTAACCAATTTATCTCAAGTTAAAATAAAAAAATATTTAAAGCTGTAACACACTGTGATAAAAGGCATTACTTGTCTTTGCTCCTTGCAGCAAGAGATCCAGAATTTACATACATAGATTAAATAGATTTGACAAATAAGAGCATTAAGCTAAGTGATATTAAATGGAAGAAAAGAGTAAGAGATGGCCAGATGATAAAGTCAGGTGAAACCCCATTTCCTGAGCAAAGCACAGCCCAGATGTGGAGACAGTCAGAGGGATAAACTTTTATATTCACTTAACAAAGAAATTCACCATTGAGTAACTTTCACTTTCAACCAAGAAATTCAGGAAATTCTATTTATTTTCCAGCTTCACTCCTCGCATACCTCATGGCAATGTTGGAACAGAGTGCCTGGGTAGTAGGAGTGAGTATTAAGTCCTGTTTTTGAACTCAGTAGCTCAGTCATGTACAACTCATGTACAGACGTACAACTCACCACATCTGTACAACCCATGTACAACATCCCAGGGGCAGTAGCTTGCTAGGCTCCTCTGTTCATGATTGGATTTACCAGAGAAGAGAACTGGAATGAGCTACCATTTCCCCCTCCAGGAGATCTTCCCCACCCAGGGACCAAACCCACTGTCCCATGGCTCCTGTGGCTCCTGTATTGGCAGGCAGATGCTTTAGGACTGAGCCACTTGGGAAACCCAGTCCTGTCTTGCTGCTAAGTCGCTTCAGCCGTGTCCAACTCTGTGCAAGCCCATAGATGGCAGCCCACTAGGATCCCCCATCCCTGGGATTCTCCAGGCAAGAATACTGGAGTGGGTTGTCATTTCCTTCTCCAATACAAGAAAGTGAGAAGTGAAAGTGAAGTTGCTTAATCCTGTCCGTCTCTTCGGCACCCCAGGGACTGCAGCCTACCAGGCTCCCCCGTCCATGGGATTTTCCAGGCAAGAGTACTGGAGTGGAGTGCCATTGCCTTCTCCGAGTCCTGTCTTAAACACCTGGAAATAACAATTGCATAGGAAAGTTAGCTTTTGTAGCACTTGTATTTCTTACCTGCCAACACCATAAAAAGGGCTTTCCAGGTGACTCAGTGCTAAAAAATCCACCTGCCAATGTGGGAGACACAGGTTCAACCCCTGGGTCTAGGGAGATCCCCTAGAAGGAAATGGGAACCTGCTCCAGTATTCTTTCCTGGAAAATCCCATGGACAGAGGAGCCTGGCTGGTTACAGTCCAAGGGATCGCAGAGAGACGGACATGACTTAGTGACTGAACAGCAATAGCAATGTCATAAAGAGAAGGCTCCATTTGAGACACATGAAAGGTAATGCTCAGTCCCTTTGCTCATTAGAGAAACATATTACCTTTAGTGGATAACACCCAAGCAGGGAGTCTGCACTATTTAAGGGTTTTGTTACTCTCTATTTGAGTATTTTAAGTTACTGATTCAAAGGAAATATTTGCTTCAATTTGCCCTCTATGTTAAAATTATAGCTGTTGGAAAACTACTTCGTCTTATTTCCTTTCAGGCATGGAATATTTCCTACAATTCACTTTTATAACGTTTTTCAATATCCTATTCAGAAATGTTCATGTAAAACTGTTCAAAATTAAAATACGTTCTCTGGTAAAGGAGTTTATAATATGCAATGGTAAATACATTATTAAATCACAATATCTTGGTATTCTAGTGGGAAGACTTCAGAATATAAATAATAGAAAAAACAGCCATTAATTTTGCTTTATTCCTGAACATTTAATATCAGCATCTCTAAAATTAGTAGTGAATGCTGAATGATTTATAAAATGATCCTTAATAAGAAGCAAAGAAAAAAATTGTGTTACAGGTACAGGTCTGATATAGTTCAATCCATAAGCTTATATCTTACACACACACACACACACACACACACACACACACACCTATACAGAGATAGATAAATTAACATCTCCAGTACAGTAATGAAGGATATACAAAAGGGAAAATTTTGGTAAGAAACCTACTACACAAAACAAATGGGAACCCTTATTTATCAAAAATCACAGAACTGGGCTTCCCTGGTGATTCAGTGGTAAAGAATCTCCTTGCCATGCAAGAGACAAGAGTTTGATCCTTGGTCTAAGAAGACTCCAGGAAGCAAGTAAACTCATCCACCATGACTACTGAGCCCATGCTCCAGAGTCTGGGATCTGCAGCTCCTGGAGCCTGCGCCTCTAGCCTGCGCTCTGCAACAAGAGCCACAGCAGCGAGAAGCCCCACACAGCAGCTAGAGAGTAGTCTCCTCTTGCCATAACCTGTGAAAAGTCCACAAAGACCTAGCAGAGCCAAAAATGAGTAAGTAACTTTTAATTAATTTAAATACATCACAGAATTGTTGATAAAAGAAGTGATAATCATATGGTCTGTTCTGAATTTTAGGTTTGATAAATTGTTTCAAAATGTATGACTTAACAAATGAATTCAATTTGATCTGGATATACACTGTAATAAATTAAGAAAATTAGATAAAGGGATATAAACAATTCATAATTATAAATGAAGCACATAAATGAGGACATATGAAGGAATCACAATAATCTCTCTTCCGTCTCTCTTTTTAACCTGTATTGAAAGAGAGTATGTCAAAGCTTTTAGATTTGCATGATTTTTAAACAAGTGAATGTTTCAAATCGAAGCAACTTAAAGTTTTCTTCACTCCCTGAAGTGCTGATAGAAATCATGACTTCTCAAAAGGGAAGCTAAATTTTCTGCCTCAGCTCAAATCAATTGGGAATTGAAAATAACTTTGTCCATAATTGCTTATTACCACTGACCTTGCCTTTCTAGATTGTTGGTTCATGGAAAGTGCCAAGCCAGTCCACAGCAGCACAAATGAAGTAAATGTGTCAACTGATAAGCTTTGTTCTCATTTTCTATTTTGCAACTTCTAATTCCAGGCTAGAAGGAAACATTGTAAGCTTCCGTTTTACAGAGTGAAATTCTTGGTTTACTTGAAGATTATTCAGTGGGTGAAAAATACATGCTTTGCTTTGCTTTGCAGAAATAGAGCAATGGCTTCAGGGTTTATAAGGTTTTAGGGTTTACGCTGATTCTACACACTGTCAACTGTTGATAAAATTGATGGTGGTTTCAAGGGTAGAACTCATATTAACATTTACATTAGTGTTAGGAAAATACGGTGTTAGGAAAACATGGGCTACCCTGGTGGCTCAGTGGTATAGAATCTACCTGCAAATACAGGAGACTTGGGTTCAATCTCTGGGTCAGGAAATCCCCTGGAGAAGGGAATGGAAACCCACTCCAGTATTCTTGCCTGGGAAACCCCATGGACAGAAGAGCCTGGTGGACTGAAGTCTGTGGGTTATAAAGAGCCAGGCAGGACAACTCAGGCACCGAGCACAGATGCACCTCTTAAACTAAGGCGTCTGTTCACTGCCAGCCTGATTGATGCAGGCAGCATGAGGCCTCTGAGCTTCTGGGGACAGAGGAGGCCCACAGATGGTCCATGTGCACTGTGAACAAGAAAGGAAAACGGAAAAGTACTCAGAGATTTACTCTGCTTCAAGAACACAATTTTATAAATGAATGTGTAATGGCTAATAAGATCACAACATTTTACACTGCATTTGACTTTCCTCTGTACATCATATGATACGGAAACTAAAAGGAATATGCTAAACATTTCAGCATTACACCACACTTTCCTCAAAGCACTTTTTTTCTTTCCAGACTGAACAGTTGTATATGGTATGTTGCAGCTGAATGTCATGTTGAAGTGAAAGTGTTAAAAAATCTTCTAAATGCAATTATTTTTGAGCTTCAGTTGCCATAACAACTTCCTTTGCTTTTCAAATAATGTTGAATTAAATATGATACAGCATATGCTTCATATAGGCACTGAAATCATAAGCACTGACATTCAGTATAAAACATTAAAGAAAAAATAACTTGCAGAGGAACTTATGATTTGAAGGATGAATTTCAACTGTAGTAATTAACCAGAAGTCTAACCCAATTCACACATTTTCTTTCATAAATATTGCTCCTTCTCTTAACATAAAAAGCCATTTTGCTTCCTTGACCTATTTCTGAATGTTCTTTTTTTTTTTTTTTTGAAGTTATAGCACTCAAAGGACTTGAATTTGAACGAACAAACTTTGGGAGACAGTGGAGGACAGAGGAGCCTGGCAGGCTACAGTGCATGGGGCTGCAAAGAGTTGGACACAACTTAGGAACTGAACAATAACAACAGCAGGTAATGGTTTCCTTATGAGTTATACAGGAAGCATTTTTCTCCTGTAAAAGCACATGGGTTATAAAGTTTCTAAAAGGAAGTAGCATAATTTACACACCAATTTAAAATAAAAAGTACAACAAGCAGGTATGTCTCTTCTTTCTAATATACATTTTGTCCAAGATATTACTACACATTATACATTGGACAAGTTATAATGTACATTTAAATTATTTTGCTATAGTATTAGTAATGGCTTACATTGCTTTTTTTTTTAAAAAAAAACCTTGAAATAGGCTAGATTATTTAGTTTGAAAATATTTCCTTTACATTGAGGTTAGATTGAGAATGCTAACAGAAAAATTAAGTAGCTTGTTAGGGAGGAAAATATCAGAAAATTGCTTAGAAAATAGAGGAAGTATACAAATTTGTATGTCCTCAAGTATTATCATAGCTTCCTGGGTAGCTCAGTGGTAAAGAATCCACCTGCCAGCGCAGGATCTGCAGGTCTGATCCCTGGGTTGGGAAGATCCCCTGAAGAAGGAAATGGCAACCCAGTATTCTTGCCTGGGGAATCCCATTGACAGAGGAGCCTGGCAGACTAGTTCACAGGGTCTCAAAGAGTCAGACACGACTGAACAATTGAGCATACAAGTGAAAAAAAATCATAATAATATCACACTGTCTACACACATAGTCTTTCAACTCACTAATCAATCATTAGTGTATACTACATGCCTAACAGAAAGAGAACAAAATAAACACTTTTAACACGACATATGCATAAATATTTTTAAATATTTCAACATTATAGTATATAGCACATGACATATAAGTATAATGCTACCACCATTAGGTTCAAATAAGCCATGCAAAATAAAATATATTTTTATAAGTGATATTTTGTGTTATATCCCTATTCCAGTGAGCATTCATCAATAATTTCAATATTTCTCTCTCTTAAGGTAATATATTAGTATATGTATTTTTAAGATTTTATTTTTTCAGAGCTGTTTTAATTTCACAGCCAACTGCTGGAAACTTTTCTGTCCTTTTCTTTCACCAAATTTTTCAAAGTTTTTCTTTCAGGGTCCCTGTTAATTCAAACAGTCTACAGCTTATTAATCCCTGTAAATTTAGAAATTCATATCTTAGCCAAATTTTCTTCCTAGAAAGTTACATATTCAGATATATATATATATATATATATATATATATATATATATATATATATATGGTCTTCCTTGTTGGCTCCACAAGTAAAGAATCTGCCTGCAATGCAGGAGACATAGGTGGCATAGGTTCAATCCCTGGGTCAGGAATATCCCAGTATCAGGAAATGGCAACCCACTCAGTTTTCTTGCCTGGGAAATCCCATGAACAGAGGGGCCTGGTGGGCTATAGTCCACAGGGTTGCAAAGAGTCGGATAGGACTGAGCACACAGCACACACACACATAATTATGATATGTAATTGTTGGATATACTCTCTGAAGTTACACCCACTGAAAGAATTCCTGGTAACCACTGCTCCCCAGCATGAAGTTGTAAATACAACAGATTTTAATGAAAAGACTGTTTGCAGAGGGGTGAGAAGAGTTAAGGGGGACAACAAATGATGGTGAAACACTCAGGAGTTAGCCGCAGTGGAATTATACTACAATTACAAGGTTGTATAAGAATCTGGTGAGAGCAGTAGCTGAGAGTCTAAAAGACAGTCAAAAGATCAGTGGCTGTCAGGGACTGCAGGCGATATATCCAATGAGGATATACCTGTTTATAGCCTCTCTACAGTCCTTTCTGTTGGCAAACTCCAGGCAGTCTCTCCTCCCCTCTCCCTCTCGCCTTGGTGATCTTCTTCTTATTCTCCTTTTCCTTCTTCTTCTCCCCAGAATTAGAGGTCGAGTTTATAGATCAAAAGCTTAATGAAGTGTCTAAAATCATGTGTGTAGGTGGTGATGAGAGCAATGATATCCTAAGTTATTAATATTCTCTTGGTGTTCATTTGCTTAGTTTGACAACTTGTAAAAACTAAAAACTGTTATCTTAAAAAAAATTCATAGTTAAGTCAAGAGTAGTAAATGACTGAGGTGTGTGAGAAACTGTATCAAGCGAAGCAAGTCTGTGTCAGTTCAGTTCAGTTCAGTCGCTAGACTCTTTGCGACCCCATGAATCGCAGCACGCCAGGCCTCCCTGTCCATCACCAACTCCCGGAGTTCACTCAGACTCATGTCCATCGAGTCTGTGATGCCATCCAGCCATCTCATCCTCTGTCATCCCCTTCTCCTCCTGCCCCCAATCCCTCCCAGCATCAGAGTCTTTTCCAATGAGTCAACTCTTTGCGTGAAGTGGCCAAAGTACTGGAGTTTCAGCTTTAACATCATTCCTTCCAAAGAAATCCCAGGGATGCTCTCCTTCACAATGGACTGGTTGGATCTCCTTGCAGTCCAAGGGACTCTCAAGAGTCTTCTCCAACACCACAGTTCAAAAGCATCAATTCTTTGCCGCTCTGCCTTCTTCACAGTCCAACTCTCACATCCATACATGTCTGTACAATGCCAGCTAATTCAATCCTGCAGGCAAGGGATACTGGTACATTCTACCAGAATGTGCGTATATTCTGTCATTCAACAATTCTGTATCTTGAAGCTCTGTGTTGTTTTGCACAAGTGCAGAGCAAGGTACTACATCGTATGGTTTATAGTCTTCAGAGGGAGCACAGTTGTGTACTTCTGAAAGGTGTGTCACGATTCTGACATTTCAGCCAGTCCCCATACCCAGGAATATATTTGGTGGCAAAAGTCCACCTGTCCTGCAGGTCACTTTTGAGTGATGCCAAGTTGCTGGGAGGACAGCAGCTATGTGAGTGGGCATTCATGCCGATGCGTATGGTGTTTACAAACTGCAATTCAAACTAAGAAGCCAGATGAATTTTGCTTGTAAATATTTGCAATCTGTTACTTAGATAATTGCTTCATCCACATTGGGGTATATTTTTAGGCTTCTAACAATGCAGACAGGCTCACTTGCCATAGTGCAGTGAGAGATGTTTATTTAACACCAGTACTCAATGTAACAAAACACTCACTATATTAATTATCTTAACTTATTTGAAAGAACAAAACCATGAGTTTATAACACATCTTTTGTGTCTTTAAGCATGATGAATACTGGTTTGGTGGTTTTATTTCTTATGGTGTGTCTTCCTGATTTTCTTTGAATTCTGGATTTAAAAACAAGCTAGAAATGTCTCTCCTCTTTACCATCAAGAAGAACTTGAGTAGAACTGGAATTCTTTAGTTCTTAAGCATTTCTTAGGATTTACCAGTCAAGTCATCTGAGCCTGTCATTATCTTTATAGTTAATTTGTAACTACAAATACACATTTTAAACAGGTATGTTGATATGGTTTCTGTATTTCCCCTTTAGTCAGCTTAGTAGTTTGTGTTACATAAGGAGTTTTTTTTTTTTTTTTCCATTTTGTGTAATGACTTCAATTTATGGGCATAAATTAAAGAATTTTCATTAAACATTGTGTATACCACCACACTATGTCTCAGTTCAGTTCAGTTCAGTTGCTTAGTTGTGTCCAGCACTTTGCGATACACGCCAGGCCTCCCTGTCCATCACTAATTCCCAGAGTTTACCCAAACTCAAGTCCATTGAGTCGGTGATGCCATCCAACAGTCTCATGCTCTGCTGTCCCCTTCTCCTCCTGCCTTCAGTCTTTCCCTGCATCAGTGTCTTTTCAAATGAGTCAGCTCTATGAGTCAGGTGGCCAAAGGATTAGAGTTTCAGCCTCAACATCAGTCCTTCCAGTGAACATTCAGAACTGATTTCCTTTAGGATGGACTGGCTGGATCTCCTTGCAGTCCAGGGGACTCTCAAGAGTCTTCTCCAACACTACAGTTCAAAAGCATCCATTCTTCGGCGCTCAGCTTTCTTTATAGTCCAACTCTCACATCCATACATGACTACTGGAAAAACAATAGCTTTGACTAGATGGCCCTTTGTTGAGAAAGTAAATGTCTCTGCTTTTGAATATGCTATCTAGGTTGGTCATAACTTTTCTCCCAAGGAGTAAGTGTCTTTTAATTTCATGGCTGCAATCACCATCTGCAGTGATTTTGGAGCCCCCAAAAATAAAGTCTGACACTGTTTCCACCGCTTCCCCATCTATTTCCCATGAAGTGATGGGACCAGATGCCATGATCTTCATTTTCTGAATGGTGAGCTTTAAGCCAACTTTTTCACTCTTTTCTTTCACTTTCATCAAGAGGCTCTTTAGTTCCTCCTCACTTTCTGCCATAAGGGTGGTGTCATCTGCATATCTGAGGTTATTTATATTTCTCCCGGCAATCTTGATTCCAGCTTGTGCTTCATCCAGCCCAGAATTTCTCATGATGTACTCTGCATATAAGTTAAATAAGCAGGGTGACAATATACAGCCTTGACATACTCCTTTCTCAATTTGGAACCAGTCTGTTGTTCCATGTCCAGTTCTAACTGTTGCTTCTTGACCTGCATACAGGTTTCTCAAGAGGCATGTTAGGTGGTCTGGTATTCCCATCTCTTTCAGAATTTTCAAGTCTATTGTGATCCACACAGTCAAAGGCTTTGGCATAGTCCATAAAGCAGAAGTAGATGTTTTTATGGAACTCTCTTGCTTTTTTGATGATCCAGAGGATGTTGGCAATTTGATCTCTGGTTCCTCTGCCTTTTCTAAACCCAGCTTGAACATCTGTAAGTTCACGGTTCACATATTGCTGACGCCTGGCTTGGAGAATTTTGAGCATTACTGTACTAGTATGTGAGATGAGTGCAATTGTGTAGTAGTTTGAACATTCATGGCATTGCCCTTCTTTGGGATTGGAATGAAAACTGTCCTTTTCCAGTCCTGTGCTGCTGAGTTTTCCAAATGTGCTGGCATATTGAGTGCAGCACTTTCACAGCATCATCTTTTAGGATTTGAAATAGCTTAGCTGGAATTCCATCACTTCCACTATCTTTGTTCATAGTGATGCTTCCTAAGGCCCACTTAACTTCACATTCCAAGATGTCTGGCTCTAGGTGAGCCAGACACTATGTCTAAAATAGGTCAAAAATTTAAGTTCATAAACTCTGATTTTCAAAGTTGTGACAATATTGGACTCATAATCACTGTGGTGCTGTGGATTAACTACAGCGATAGGAGCTTACTTGTCAGACAAAATGACTATGCCAATGACTGAGTTGAAACTAAGTACTGAGTTGCCCAAGTAACTCGTTCAGATTTTTCTGTGCCATCTTACGGAAACACTGAACCAACTTTTTGGCCAATCCAGTGTTGTACAGAAATGGCAGTGCGTGTTGCTGCCACAACGTGAGGTGACTACTTTAAACATACTAAGCAGAGAATACAGGTCAGGGTGCAACCAAGCCAAGTATGAGGAGACCCTAGTTAAACTGGAGAAAAAGGAGGCTGTGTCACCCAATGTAGGTTTCTTCACTTTCACAAAAGATGCACTTGAGCAAACTCTGGGAGATGAGGGGAGAACAGAGGAACCTGATGTGCTGAAGTCTGTGGGGTCGCAGAGCCGGACACAACTTAGTAACTGAACAGCAACAACAACACTTACACAAAGGATGCAATTCTGTCTCACTAGTTTCATCTTTTTAATAGGTTCAACTTAAAAACTAGGCAATATATAACAAAGGTAACCTCATTGCTCCACCCCAAATCAGTGTTTTAACTTTTTCTCATTCCTTCCTTTCCATTATTGAGATTTTTTTCCTCTCAGAGGAGTTCAATACAAGTATATAGTGTCTAAGTAATGTTAAACAGTTTCGTACCTCTTTGTAAAGCATTTCATTTTAAATAGTGATGTAAGTGGCCTGAGTTATTTATAAATTTTCTAATCTCTTATTAAAGGAAATAGGTTTGCTGTTTAGCTAAGCCTCCAGAGATTCCTAATGCATAGGGTCTTCCCTGAGGACTGCATTGAATTGTCTTTCTTTTGTTTCATCTTGAAAAGCCTTCTTTCAGGTGGCTGTTTGGGGCCCTGTGATCCTGATTCTCTCTGTCATAAATCAATTTTGAGCAGTGCTACTGGGAAAACTTCAAGTGTATTATGCTTCCCAATGTGTAGCATACCTGCTCTGAATATAAATTAATTGAGAAATATGCACCCCACTGTCACAGTCACATTGTTTTTTAAGAGGAGCCCCCCTCTCTGGAGAGCTGGCTGTGTTCCAAGAAGCCCTGACTTTGGATTACCTGAGTAAAAGCTACTGCCGGAAATGAAGCACAGAAATTCCATCAGGGGCATTATCCTCAGAGCAATCCATCACATCACATGTTGTTTCTGCTCTATGCTACTTGATGTATATCTAATTCTAACCCAGTAGACACCATATTTGTGCTTAAGCAGTGCGAGTTGATCATTATAAGAAATCCACTTGCATAAAGCTTAGAGGTTCCAGGCAGTATGAGTTATCCAGGGAACAAATTTTTACTCTCCATGTTACAAATTAAAGTGTGCATTTTTCTATTAAATTGAATTTTCTAAGTGAGGATAAGAACTGTGCTCTCAACAAGCAGCCATGGATGAATATTGTTTAGTCGCTAAGTCCTGTCTAACTCTTTGTGACCCCATGGACTGTAGCCCACCAGGCTCCTCTATCTATGGAATTTTTCAGGCAAGAACACTGGAGAAGGTTGCAAAGGGGGTGGACCTGACTCAGTGCACCTGCACCCACACATGCACATGCATATATATATATATATATATATATATATATATATATATATATAAAGGCATTCATATATGATAAACATATAATATAGAATTATTTTTGGTATATAGTATATATTATGTGCTGTGCTGTGCTCAGTTGCTCAGTTGTATCTGACTCTTTGTGACCGCATTGACTGTAGCCTGCCAGGCTCCTCCATCCATGGGATTCTCCAGGCAAGAATTCTGGAGTGGGTAGCCATTTCCTTCTCCAGAGGATCTCCCCAAACCCAGGTCTCCTGCATTGCAGGTAGATTCTTTACTGTTTGAGCCACCAGGGAAGCCTCCTAACCCCGTGGAGCCACATTAAGGTACAGTATACTCTAATTTTGATGTTAGTCTCTATTATACTCAAGAAATACCTTAGCAACTTTTACTTGGGAATGCATAGGGGTGGTTTGTCTTTTTTTTTTTCCAGCAGAATGAAACACTAAAAGCAACTTGATATAAATAAAACTGATTTTAATGCATCATTGTGCTCAAAAGAAAAAAAAAATGTATTAAAATCACCTACTCAACCCCCCTTCCCCCAAACAAGAGAGTAGACGGAAGTAATGTATATGAAGATACTGGCTGAGAGAAATAAGTAAACTTGAGAGACCCCAGTGTCTGGGAGCAGATGCTTTTATCAGCATTGCCTCTCTTCAGGAGCCCTGGGCCAGAAGCAAAGTGGAAGAACTCCCTGAGTCTCACACTTTAATCCAGGAATGCTCAACAGGTACAAAGGTCTCACTGTTCAACTCTCAAACTTCCCAGTGGAAGACTTCAGTTGTCTCTCATTGGAATTAGCCTAATGAGTCCTCACAATAAAAGTACAGATATGAACTCATTACTAACAATTGCCAAATAAGAAACAAATAGTTATGAACAAACTCACAGAAAAAAAAATGAACACATTTAGAACCTTAGGACTTTTATATTCTGGAATATAGAAAATATATTTAAAGTAAGTGTACACAAATGTTTGCAGAGAAGAAGATGATCATGCAACAGGGGACTATTGAGATGTTTACGACAATGTAAATAAAGGCCCAACTTTTTTATAAGCTAAAAGCATATTAATATATAAAAGGTAAAATTTAAATTAGTGGTAAATTAATGGTAAAGTAGCATATAAAGTACGGCTGAAGAGAGAATTACTGAACCCTGGTGTAGATTGAAAACCCACTCTGCAGTTAGACGTGTGGCCCTCTATTAAAGCAGCTGGGTTCAGTCTGTCATTTTAGGACATCAGACTTACATGTTTGTGGTCATCTGGTATGCATCAGCAGAAAATTAATACAGGGTATTAGTTGACTGCATCCTTAGTCATTCAGTCATGTCTGACTCTTTGCAACTCCATAGACTGTAGCCCACCAGGCTCTTCTGTCTATGGAATTTTTCAGGCAAGAACACTGGGACGGATTGCCATTTCCTACTCCAGTGGATATTCCCAGCCCAGGCATTGAACCCAAGTCTCTTGTGTGTCCTGCAATGCAAGGCAAATTCTTTACCACTGCACTACATGGGAAGCCCAAGTTTACATTATAGGATAACTGCAAAATTTCAAACATAAGAGAAGGCAACTTAAAAGCTGGCAGAGAGTAAAAACACATCTATAGATAACACTGATGTTGGATATTTTATTAGCAATAAATGGAAACATAAAAAGTGTGAATAATAGCTTCAAATTGCCCACAGGAAATAATTTGCAACTTAGAACTGCACATGACATAACTCTCTAACAAGAATGAAACAAACATCTCCAGTTTAACTGGAGTCAAAGAGAATTTTTAACCAGCAAACTTCTCCTTAGGCAATTTTTAAAAATACGTGGAAGAAGCCAAATGATCTTAGCAGAATGATCTGAAATAGGAAAAAAAAAAGATGAACAAAAATTTGATAAAGATAAATAGAAACAAACATTATGAATGAAATAACATGAATAAAAATAATGTCTAACTGATACGATTAAAAAACGAACAAAACTAACCTGAATTGTCCATGTTTCCCTGAGGAAGAGTTTGAGCAAAGAGAAAACTCATCTTACAGGCAGATATGAGAGAGATGGTTAATATTTAGTGAATGTCTGATATGTACCAGACACTGTGCATACCGTTTACAAGTTTTATTCAATACTCAAAGCAGCCCTATGCATATACTATTAATAGTATTCCCATTTTGAAATAGAAGAAAGCAAGGCATAGAAAGTAGAGTTAGACTCCAAAATGGGCAGACAGGTCACAGTAACTATGCTTTGACCCCTAAATGTGTCATATCGCAAATGTTTTTAAATGGTCAGCTAGAAAT
The DNA here is from genome assembly GCF_016772045.2 of Ovis aries. Taxonomy (NCBI): domain Eukaryota; kingdom Metazoa; phylum Chordata; class Mammalia; order Artiodactyla; family Bovidae; genus Ovis; species Ovis aries. The sequence continues at coordinate 109,289,318 of NC_056055.1, forward strand.
TGGCACTTGCCATTGGTATTGCCATCTGCCTCTACAAGGATTAAATCATATGCTGCTGAAGCTGTCAATTTTCAACAGTCCCTGAAAGAGGTTCAAGGTAGAGAGCAGAAAAGAGTCACTCTGTGCTCTAGTTAGATATTTTCAGGAGATGATTTTATGAGCACAGTTATTGCATATCCTCATATCTAGATAAGCACTAAAACTCTTCATGATGGCTTCTATTCCTTGTAACTAATGGCAAACTTCTGCCAAAAAAAAAAAAAATGTGCTTGATTACATGCACTCCTTCTTTGCCAAAATTACATATAGACTGACTTTTGGTCCTGTCTCTTTGCAACAGTTTCTCAGAGCTATCTGAAACACTGTATCCCAGGCTATAGTGCTCGTTTTGCCCCCAATTAAACTTAACTCACAACTCTCACTTTGTGTATTTTTTTTTAAACTGACATAGGTAACTTGAAGCATTATATAAGGACTTTCTTATCTCTTATGGCCAGAGGAGGCTGGGGGGAATACTCCTAACAGAAGTATTGATAGAAGAAATGGAAATATATTTTTAAAAATTATCAATTATTTGTAAACCAGTCATTTAATTTTTAAAGCTTTTAGATTATTAAATATTTACCTATACTAGACCAGACCAACTATCTGACAAATGTCAGCATAATAAACACTGTTAAGGGAATGGTCATGGTCTAATGGGAGTGCATTTCAGCTCTATTATTCTGTATTTGAGTGACTCTGGGTCATCCTGAGTTTTTGACTTTTAAAAATGTTATAAATTGGGTGGATAAAACCAAAAGCTCCACCAATTAGCCACAGGACACAATAATAAAATTAGAAAATAGTATTCAAAAATAAGGATTAAAACCATGGGTGAATACTCTGGGTAAGATAATCATGTAAACTTCTTAAAGATGATCATGTTGTTTTACAGACAGAGAAAAAGCAAAAAGTATTTTTATTTTTTGTTTTTGCCCCATTACATAAAATCCCAAGGAAAATGGAAGCATCAAATTCATTATGATGTTCTAATTAAGAATGGATTTGTCAGACATCTAATGCTGCTGCTGTTGCTAAGTAGCTTCAATCATGTCCGAGTCTGTGCAATCCCATAGAGGACAGCCTACCAGGCTCCTCTCTCCCTGGGATTCTCCAGGCAAGCATACTGGAGTGGGTTGCCATTTCCTTCTCCAATGCCTGAAGGTGAAAAGTGAAAGTGAATTCATTCAGTCTGTCCGACTCTTCGGGACCCCAGGGACTGCAGCCTGCCAGGCTCCTCCATCCATGGGATTTTCCAGGCAAGAGTACTGGAGTAGGGTGCCATTGCTTTCTCCACAAACATCTAATACTATGGAATAAATAGTAATAGCTTGTATTCATTCTATATCTGTCTTTTCTTTAGAACCAGAAGTACTTCACTATCCATTTAAAACCTTTATTTTATGCCACACTAAGTACAGTATTTATTAAATATCTTCTTCCAGAAGCAAACTTAAAAGTACTCAAAATTTGGAGGCATGGAACACCTAACTATTCCTTATTACCCTTTAGAGGTGCTATCTGGGACAAAAGGATTTATTCACAACAAATATGCGAGTTCTAAAGGGAAGGAGAGGCTTCCCTGATGGCTCAGTGGTGAAGAATCTGCCTGCCAATGCAGGAGACGTGATTTTGATCACTTGTCTGGGAGTTAACATCCCACATGCCACAGGGCAGCTGAGTCAGGCACCACAACTACCGAAACTCACGAACCTAGAGCCGGTGCTTTGCAACAAGAGAAGCATCACAGTGAGAAGCTCACAAAGTACAACTAGAGAGTAGCCCCTGCTCTCAGCATCTGGAGAAAGTCTGGGCAGCAATGAAGACACAGCGAAGCCAAAACAAATGAATAAAGGATATGCTGCTGCTGCTGCTAAGTCGCTTCAGTCGTGTCCGACTCTGTGGGACCCCATAGACGGCAGCCCACCAGGCTCCCCCGTCCCTGGGATTCTCCAGGCAAGAACACTGGAGTGGGTTGCCATTTCCTTCTCCAATGCGTGAAAGTGAAAAGTGAAAGGGAAGTCGCTCAGTCCTATCCGACTCTTCGCAACGCCATGGACGGCAGCCCACCACGTTCCTCCATCCATGCGATTTTCCAGGCAAGAGCACTGGAGTGGGCTGCCATTGCCTTCTCTGTAAAGGACATGCATCTCTACTTGTATATTCAGGGTAATGGCAGTGTTTACTTTAGAAATCCGTAAGCTATTTATTTATTTTTATTTATTGTTCTGGTTTTCATTGACAGCACAACACCAGACAGCAGTCAATAAGAGAAGGACCATCTGCAGTGACTTTGGAAGCAATCATAAAACAGAATAAAAGTCGATCTGTTCTTATTATTATGGTATTATTACTGTGAGTCAGTGCCTCAGGACAATTTCAGTGATGAAGTGCTTGCCCTTGCCCAGGCAGGCCACTCTTACCAACCTCACTGTCCACCTGCTTGCTCTGAGAACTCTTGAATCTCATCGCCCTATAAATATACTTGGATTTGGAAATCCTCAGGTCTCTCAATTTTATGTCAACAGAACGAGAGCAGATTAAAACGTGTAATAACACCCGAGTAACTTACTGGTAAAATTATGATGCTACTGTTTACATCATGATTAAATAAAAACATACTATTTCAGAACTAGAAGCTGTAGAATTAAAAAGAAACTATTAACGTCCTATTGAGTAAACCAGTCTACCAGTTGTGATGGCTTCTTATATTAAGTGTGCTTAATATATATTTTCTTATATTAAGTGTGCAAAACAGCTAAATATTCAGATAACTGGAAATCCATATTATTAATTTGCTGTTCTATTGTTATATATTTGCAGTGACAACTGCATTTCCAAAATGCAAGTATACACATTGTTATTTTACTGCAAAACTTTGTACTTTCTAGCTACTTGGGATAATTTCAAGATCCTTTATTATCTTACGTTTTCAGAATACTTTGAAAGCTGGAATAAAACACTGAGGGCCTAGGGCACCCAGGCCTTGTCTAAGAAGGGATTTTAAGATGAGGAATTTGCACGGACATTGTCATTAAAATGCACCACATCATTTGAAGAGCAGCTGCAGGAAAATGTACATGTCCCTTTGAATAGCTACTCTCAACTCTAAAAGGGAATTCCAGAGGCTGATGCTGAACTTGTTGTTCAGTCATTAAGTCATATCCAACATTTTGTGACCCCTTGGATTGCAGCACACCAGGCTTCTCTGTCCTTCACTATCTCCCAAGTTTGCTCAAACTCAAGTCCACCGAGTCGATGATGCCATCCATCCATTTCATCCTTTGTTGCCCCGTTCTCCTGCCCTCAATCTTTCCCAGCATCAGGGTCTTTTCCAGAAAGTTGGCTCTTTGCATCAGGAGGCCGAAGTATTGGAGCTGCAGCTTCTTCTGTATCAGTGCTTCTGTTGCAAAGTCCCTCTGTTGAAAAGGTTCTAGGCCCTAATCAGACTTTCAAACCTGGGGATCCAACAAAGGGACTTAGAATGTCCAGGGAATCTGACTTTGAAGGGCAGTGGGATTTGATTACAGAACTTCCACAGGACTGGGGGAAACAGACTCTTGGAGAGTATGAACAAAACTTTGTGAGCACCAAGACCCAGGGGAAAGAAGCAATGATCCCCCAGGAGACGCGGAATCGGGCATTTCTAAATACCTGGCAGACTCTGGTGGTTAACTTCTTCAACAGAAACAGAATTTATAATTTGTCAAAACCTATTGTTGGTGTAGAATGGCATTTGTCCTGCTAAATTTGGAGCATAAAGACCATTTGTATGGTTGCTAGATTTAAACAAATATTCAACTCAACTCTACCTAGATGAAGACTGATGTGGGCATATGTTTTCAGTAAGAACAAGAGAAAATTCTTCTTAATGGTCACTTAGTGACATTAAGTTATTTTAGTATAAAAGAAAAAAGTATAAAAGACAGCTATTTATTTTTCATCTGTCACCTTCCTGGTCTAATGTAACTTCAATGTATTGCTTTCTCCCTTGAATTCTATCTTGTTAATCTACATTTATTTTCAAAACTATTTATCCAGTTTGCATTTCCTTTCACTTTCCTTGCACAGTGTTCTTATACTGAGATCCTTACGGCTTTTCCTGGGATGTTGGCAGATCAGAAAAGAGACGCAAGATGGCTGGATCTTAAACAAATTTAATTAGACTCTTTTGTTTTCTCATCGAAATGGACTATAAATAATCAAATAGCATGAAAGGACACAACATCTCTGGTAGTTGGGAGGAAGTTTTATTTTTAATATTTTTATTTTTATATTTATTTTTTTAATTTTTACTTTATTTTACTTTACAATACTGGATTGGTTTGGCCATACATTGACATGAATCCACCACGGGTGTACATGCTTTCCCAAACTTGAACCCGCCTCCCACCTCCCTCCCCATAACATCTCTCTGGGTCATCACCGTGCACAAGCTCCAAGCATGCTACATCCGGCGTCGGACATAGACTGGAGATTCGATTCTTACATGATAGTATACCTGTTACAATGCCATTCTCCCAAAACATCCCACCCTCTCCCTCTCCCTCTGAGTCCAAAAGTCCGTTATACACATCTGTGTCTCCTTTGCTGTCCTGCATACAGGGTCGTCATTGCCATCGTTCTAAATTCCATATATATGTGTTAGTATACTGTATTGGTGTTTTTCTTTCTGGCTTACTTCACTCTGTATAATCAGCTCCAGTTTCATCCATCTCATCAGAACTGATTCAAATGAATTCTTTTTAACGGCTGAGTAATACTCCATTGTGTATATGTACCACAGCTTTCTTATCCATTCATCTGCTGATGGACATCTAGGTTGTTTCCATGTCCTGGCAATGAACATTGGGGTACATGTGTCTCTTTCAGTTCTGGTTTCCTTGGTGTGTATGCCCAGCGGTGGGATTGCTGGGTCATAAGGTAGTTCTATTTGCAATTTTTTAAGGAATCTCCACACTGTTCTCAATAGTGGCTGTACTAGTTTGCATTCCCACCAACAGTGTAAGAGGGTTCCGTTTTCTCCACACCTTCTCCAGCATTTATTGCGCAGATTTTTGGATTGCAGACATTCTGACTGGTGTGAAGTGGTACCTCATTGTGGTTTTGATTTGCATTTCTCTAATAATGAGTAATGTTGAGCATCTTTTCATGTGTTTGTTAGCCATCCGTACGTCTTTGGAGAAATGTCTATTTAGTTCTTTGGCCCATTTTTTGATTGGGTCATTTATTTTTCTGGAATCGAGCTGCATAAGTTGCTTGTATATTTTTGAGATTAGTTGTTTGTCAGTTGCTTCATTTGCTGTTATTTTCTCCCATTCAGAAGGCTGTCTTTTCACCTTGCTTATAGTTTCCTTTGTTGTGCAGAAGCTTTTAATTTTAATTAGATCCCATTTGTTTATTTTTGCTTTTATTTCCAGAATTCTGGGAGGTGGATCATAGAGGATCCTGCTGTGATTTATGTCGGAGAGTGTTTTGCCTATGTTCTCCTCTAGGAGTTTTATAGTTTCTGGTCTTACATTTAGATCTTTAATCCATTTTAATTGAGATAAGGTCATTAATTGGTTTAAGGCGCTTAAGGAGTTTATTTTTGTGTGCGGTGTTAGAAGGTGATCTAGTTTCATTCTTTTACAAGTGGTTGACCAGTTTTCCCAGCACCACTTGTTAAAGAGATTGTCTTTACTCCATTGTATATTCTTGCCTCCTTTGTCAAAGATAAGGTGTCCATAGGTGTGTGGATTTATCTCTGGGCTTTCTATTCTGTTCCATTGATCTATATGTCTGTCTTTGTGCCAGTACCATACTGTCTTGATGACTGTGGCTTTTAAAATTTTATTTTTAATTGGAGGATAATTGCTTTACAATGTTGTGTTGGTTTCTGCCAACTATCAACATGAGTGAACCATATGTATAGATATGTTCCCTCCCTCTGGAACATCCCTCCCACTTCCCACCCCATCCCACCCCTCTAGATCGTCACAAAGCACTTGATTTGAGCTCCCTGCATCATACAGTAGATTTCTACTGGCTATCTTATTTTATACATGGTAATGTATATGTTTCAATGCCACTCCCTTAATCCATTCCACCTCACACCAGTCAGAAAGGACGTCATCAAAAAATCTACAAACAATAAATGCCAGAAAGGGTGTGGAGGAAAAGGAATCCTCTTGCACTGTTAGTGGGAATGCAAACAGATACAGCCACTATGGAGAAGAGTATGGAGATTCCTTAAAAATCTAGGAATAAAACTGACATATGACTCATAATTCCACTACTGGGCATATACCCTGAGGAAACCACAATGACATAGACACAGGTACCCCAATGTTCACCACAGCACTGTTTACAATAGCCAGGACGTGGAAACCATCTAACTCTCCATCCACAGATGAATGGGCCAAGAAGTTGTGATACATATCCACGGTGGAATATTATTCAACCATTAAAAAGGTGAAATATTTTAAATTTATATAACCACAGTATTAACCTCTAAGATCTGTAATTTATTCTTTTTTCAAGCAGACTTTTGTTTGCATTTTGTTTTGCTTTCCTGAGTTTTTCAACATACATTATTCTTTTTAGAGAAAATTCAGATTCACAGGAAAATTGAGAGGAAGGCACAAGATTTCCCTATATATTCTGCATCACTAAAGAAGCACAGCCTCCCTCATAATCAACATCCCCCACCTGAGAGGTACAAATTTTGCAATTCATGAAGCTACAATGACCTACCATAGTCACTCAAGGTCCATAGATTTCCCATCGTTCACTCTTAATTTTGTATATTCCCTGGGTTCTATCAATATATAATGACTGATTCAAATATATACTTTCTATGGCTGAGCAATATTCCATTGTATATATGTACCATGACTTCTTTATCCATTCCTCTGTCCATGGACATCTAGATTGCATCCATGTCCTTCAGTTCAGTTCAGTTCAGTTGCTCAGTCGTGTCTGACTCTTTGCGACCCAAAGGACTGCAACATGCCAGCCTTCCCTGTCCATCATAAACTCCTGGACTTGCTCAGACTCATATCCATTGAGTTGGTGATGCTATCCAACCGTCTCATCCTCTGTCATCCATTCTTCTCCTGCCTTCAATCTTTCCCAGCATCAGGGTCCTTTACAAGGAGACAGTTCTTCACATCAGTTGGTCAAAGTATTGGAGCTTCAGCTTCAGCATCAGTCCTTCCAATGAATAGGACTCATTTCCTTTAGGATTAACTGGTTTTACCTCCCTGCTGTCCAAGGGACTCTCAAGAGTTTTCTCCAACACCACAGTTCAAAACCATTAATTATTTGGCCCTCAGTTTTCTTTATGGTCCAACTCTCACATCCTTACATGACTACTAGAAAAATCATAGCCTTGAATAGATGGACTTTTGTCGGTAAAGACTCTGCTTTTTAAAATGCTCTAACATGTATACTATCATGTGAATTGAATCGCCAGTCTATGTCTGACGCAGGATGCAGCATGCTTGGGGCTGGTGCATGGGGATGACCCAGAAAGATGTTATGGGGAGGGAGGTGGGAGGGGGGTTCATGTTTGGGAATGCATGTAAGAATTAAAGATTTTAAAATTTAAAAAATAAAAAACTAAAAATAATAAAAAAATGCTCAATTCCAGAAAAATAAATGACCCAATCAAAAAATGGGCCAAAGAACTAAATAGACATTTCTCCAAAGAAGACATATGGATGGCTAACAAACACACGAAAAGATGCTCAACATCACTCATTATTAGAGAAATGCAAATCAAAACCACAATGAGGTACCACTTCACACCAGTCAGAATGGCTGCGATCCAAAAGTCTGTAAGCAATAAATGCTGGAGAGGGTGTGGAGAAAAGGAACCCTCCTACACTGTTGGTGGGAATGCAAACTAGTACAGCCACTATGGAGAACAGTGTGGAGAGTCCTTAAAAAATTGCAAATAGATCTACCGTATGACCCAGCAATCCCACTTCTGGGCATACACACCGAGGAAATCAGAATTGAAAGAGACACATGTACCCCAGTGTTCATCGCAGCACTGTTTATAATAGCCAGGACATGGAAACAACCTAGATGTCCATCAGCAGATGAATGGATAAGAAAGCCGTGGTACATATACACAATGGAGTATTACTCAGCCGTTAAAAAGAATTCATTTGAATCAGTTCTGATGAGATGGATGAAACTGGAGCCGGTTATACAGAGTGAAGTAAGCCAGAAAGAAAAACACCAATACAGTATACTAACACATATATATGGAATTTAGAAAGATGGCAATGACAACCTTGTATGCAGGACAGCAAAGGAGACACAGATGTGTATAACGGACTTTTGGACTCAGAGGGAGAGGGAGAGGGTGGGATGATTTGGGAGAATGGCATTGTAACAGGTATACTATCATGTAAGAATTGAATCGCCAGTCTATGTCTGACGCAGGATACAGCATGCTTGGGGCTGGTACATGGTGATGACCCAGAGAGATGTTATGGGGAAGGAGGTGGGAGGGGGGTTCATGTTTGGGAACGCATGTACACCCGTGGTGGATTCATGTCAATGTATGGGAAAACCTATACAGTATTGTAAAGTAAAATAAAGTAAAAATTAAAAAAAAAAAAGCTGCCTAGGTTGGTCATAGCTTCTCTTCCAAGAAGCAAGAGTCTTTTAATTTCATGGCTGCAGTCACCAACTGCAGTGATTCTGGAGCCAAAGAAGATAAAATCTCTCACTGATTCATTGTTTTACAATCTATTTGCCATGAAGTGGTAGGGCTGGATGCCATCTTTGTTTTTTTGAATACTGAGTTTTAAGCAAGTTTTTTCCCTCTCATCTTTCACTTTCATCAAGAGACTATTTAGTTTCTCTTTGCTTTCTGCCATAAGGTGGGTATCATCTGTATATCTGAGGTTATTGATATTTCTCCGTGCAATCTTGATTCCAGCTTGTGCTTCATCCAGCCCAGCGTTTTTCATGATGTACTCTGCACTAAGTTAAATGAGCAGTGGGACAATATACAGCCTTGACATACTCCTTTCCTGATCTGGAATCAGTCTGTTGTTCCATGTCTGGTTCTAACTGTTGCATTTGTCCTGCATATAGATTTTTCAGAAGGCACATAAGGTGGTCTGGCATTTCCATCACTCATTATCAAAGCAATGCAAATCAAAATCACAATGAGGTACCATTTCACACCAGTCAGAATGGCTGTGATCCAAAATTCTACAAGCAATAAATGCTGGAGAGGGTGTGGAGAAAAGGGAACCCTCTTATACTGTTGGTGGGAATGCAAACTAGTACAGCCACTATTGAGAACAGTGTGGAGATTCCTTAAAAAAACTGGAAATAGAACTGCCTTATGACACAGCAATCCCACTGCTGGGCATACACACTGAGGAAACCAGAACTGAAAGAGAAAATTGTACCCCAATGTTCATCACAGCACTGTTTACAATAGCCAGGACATGGAAGCAACCTAGATGTCCATCAGCAGATGAATGGATAAGAAAGCTGTGGTACATATACACAATGGAGTATTACTCAGCCATTAGAAAGAATACATTTGAATCAGTTCTAATGAGGTGGATGAAACTGGAGCTGATTATACAGAGTGAAGTAAGCCAGAAAGAAAAACACCAATACAGTATACTAACACGAATATACGGAATTTAGAAAGATGGTAACATTAACCCTGTATGTGAGACAGCAAAGAGACACAGATGTATAGAACAGTCTTTTGGACTCTGTGGGAGCAGGAGAGAGTGGGATGACTTGGGAGAATGGCATTGAAATATGTATAATATCATATATGAAATGAATTGCCAGTCCAGGTTCGATTCATGATACTGGATTCTTGGGGCTGGTGCACAGGGACGAACCAGAGGGATGGTATGGGTAGGGAGGAGGGAGGGGAGTTCAGGATGGGAAACACGTGTATACCTGTGGTGGATTCATGATGATGTATGGCAAAACCAATACAATATTGTAAAGTAATTAATCTCCAATTAAAATAAATTTTATTTTATTTTATTTTTTGTGGTTTCATTTTTTTAATAGTTTTTTATTTTTTTAATTTTAAAATCTTTAATTCTTACATGCGTTCCCAAACATGAACCCCCCTCCCACCTCCCTCCCCATAACATCTCTCTGGGTCATCCCCATGCACCAACCCCAAGCATGCTGTATCCTGAGTCAGACATAGACTGGCGATTCAATTCTTACATGATAGTATACATGTTAGAGTGCCATTCTCCCAAATCATCCCACCCTCTCCCTCTCCCTCTGAGTCCAAAAGTCCGTTATACACATCTGTGTCTCTTTCCCTGTCTTGCATACAGGGTCGTCATTGCCATCTTCCTAAATTCCATATATATGTGTTAGTATACTGTATTGGTGTTTTTCTTTCTGGCTTACTTCACTCTGTATAACCGGCTCCAGTTTCATCCATCTCATCAGAACTGATTCAAATGAATTCTTTTTAACGGCTGAGTAATACTCCATTGTGTATATGTACCACTGCTTTCTTATCCATTCATCTGCTGATGGACATCTAGGTTGTTTCCATGTTCTGGCTATTACAAACAGCGCTGCAATGAACATTGGGGTACATGTGTCTCTTTCAATTCTGGTTTCCTCAGTGTGTATGCCCAGAAGTGGGGTTGCTGGGTCATACGGTAGTTCTATTTGCAATTTTTAAGGAATCTCCACACTGTTCTCCATAGTGGCTGTACTAGTTTGCATTTGCACCAACAGTGTAGGAGGGTACCCTTTTCTCCACACCCTCTCCAGCATTTATTGCTTACAGACTTTTGGATCGCAGCCATTCTGACTGGTGTGAAGTGGTACCTCATTGTGGTTTTGATTTGCATTTCTCTAATAATGAGTGATGTTGAGTATCTTTTCATGTGTTTGTTAGCCATCCATATGTCTTCTTTGGAGAAATGTCTATTTAGTTCTTTGGCCCATTTTTTGATTGGGTCGTTTATTTTTCTGGAATTGAGCTGCATAAGTTGCTTGTATATTTTTGAGATTAGTTGTTTGTCATTGTTTATTTTTGCTTTTATTTCCAGAATTCTGGGAGGTGGATCATAGAAGATCCTGCTGTTATTTATGTCTGAGAGTGTTTTGCCTATGTTCTCCTCTAGGAGTTTTATAGTTTCTGATCTTACATTTAGATCTTTAATCCATGTTGAGTTTATTTTTGTGTGCGGTGTTAGAAAGTGATCTAGTTTCATTCTTTTACAAGTGGTTGACCAGTTTTCCCAGCACCACTTGTTAAAGAGATTGTCTTTACTCCATTGTATATTCTTGCCTCCTTTGTCAAAGATAAGGTGTCCATATGTGTGTGGATTTATCTCTGGGCTTTCTATTTTAAAAATGAAAATGCTCAGTTAAAAAAAATAAAAAAGAATTTTCCACAGTTTGTTTTGATCCACACAGTCAAAGGCTTTAAGGTAGTCAATGAAGCAAAAGCCTGACTGGAATTCTCTTGGTTTTTCTATGATCCAGCAGAGGTTGGCAAGTTGATCTCTGGTTTCTATAGCTTTTTAAAAATCCAACTTGAGCATCAGGAAGTTCTTGGTTCACATACTATAGAAGCTTAGCTTCAAGAATTTTGAGCATGTCTTTGCTAGCATGTGAGATGAGTGTAATTGTATGGTAGTTTGAGCATTCTTTGAAATTGCCTTTTTTGGGACTAGAGTGAGAACAGACCTTTTCCCATCCTGTGGCCACTGCTGCATTTTTCAAGTTTGCTGACTTTTGAGTGCAGCACTTTCACAGCATCATCTTTTAGGATTTGCAATAGCTCAACAGGAATTCCTTCACCTCCACTAGCTTTGTTCTTATTGATGCTTCCTATGGCAAACTTGACTTCACACTCCAGGATGTCTGGCTCTAGATGAGTGATCACACCACCATTGTTATCTGGGTCACTAAGATCTTTTTTCATAGTTCTTCTGTGTATTCTTGCCACCTCTTCTTAATATCTTCTGCTTCTGTTAGGTCTGTACCATTTCTGTCCATCATTGTACCCATCTTTGCATGAAATATTCCCTTGTTATCTGTGATTTTTTGGAAGAGATTTTTAGTCTTTCCCTTTGTATTTTACCATTCTATGGTAGAGGTGATGGTGGTGATAGCAGCCTTCTTCAATAGGGCTTATGCCAGGACTATTGTGTTCAGTGCCCCAACAGAGCAGCCGGCCACGTCTTTGCCAGGGCCTCCTGGCCACTCACAGGCATGTCTGGCTGTGTGGGGGTCACTGCTCCTTTCTCCTGAGTCCTGGCACACACAAGGTTTTGTTTGTGCCCTCCAAAGTCTGTTTCCCTAGTCCTATGTAACATTTGGTGGCTCTATGATGGGGTTAATGGTGACCTCCTTCAAGAAGGCTTATGCCATACCTACCCAACAATATTGCATAGGAACCTGGAGTGTTAGGTCCATGAATCAAGGTATATTGGAAGTGGTCAAACAGGAGATGGCAACAGTGATGTTGACGTTTTAGGAATCAGTGAACTAAAATGCACTGGAATGGGTGAATTTCACTCAGATGGCCATTATCCATTACTGTGGTGAATAATCTCATAGAAAAATGGAATATCCCTCATAGTCAACAGAAGAGTCTGAAATGCAGTACCTGGATGCAATCTCAAAAATGACAGATGATCTCTGTCTGTTTCCAAGGAAAGACATTCAATATCACAGTAATCCAAGTCTATGCCCCAACCAGTGATGCTGAAGAAGCAGGAGTTGAATGGTTCTATGAAGGCCTACAAGAACTTCTAGAGCTAACACCCAAAAAAGTTATCCTTTTCATTATAGGGGACCGGAACTCAAAAGTAGGAAGTCAAGAGATACCTGGAGTAACAGGCAAATTTAACCTTGGAGTACAAAATAAAGTAGGGCGAAGACTAATAGCATTGTGCCAAGAGAATGCACTGGTCATAGCAAGTACCCACTTTCAACAAGAGAAGACTCTGTGAGTCTACATATGGGCATCACCAGATGGTCAATACCAAAATCAGATTATTTATATTCTTTGCAGCCAAAGATGGAGAAGCTCTAAACAGGCAGGAAAAACAAGACCACAAGCTGACTGCGGTCCAGATCATGAACTCCTTATTGCCAAATTCAGACTTAAATCAAAGAAAGCAGGGAAAACCACTAGACCATTCAAGTATGACCTACATCAAATCCCTTATGATTATACAGTGGAAGTGACAAACAGATTCAAGGGATTAGACCTGATAGATTGCCTGAAGAACTATGAACGGAGGTTCCTGACATAGTACAAGAGGCAGTGATCAAGACCATTCCCAAGAAAACTAAATGCAAAAAGGTGAAATGGTTGTCTGAGGAGACCTTAAAAATAACTGAGAAAAGAAGAGAAGTGAACGGCAAAGGACAAAAGGAAAGATATACCCATTTGAATGCAGAGTTCCAAGAAATAGCAAAGAGATATAAGAAAGCCTTCCTCAGTGATCAATGCAAAGAAATAGAGGGGAAAAATAGAATAAGAAGGAATAGAGATCTCTTCAAGAAAATTAAAGATACCAAGGGAATATTTTATGCAAAGATAGGCACAATAAAGGACAGAAATGGTATGGACCTAACAGAAGCAGAAGATATGAAGAAGAGGTGGAAAGAATACACAGAAAAACTATACAAAAAAAAGATTTTAATGACCCAGATAACCATGATGGTGTGATCACTCACCTAGAGCCAGACATCCTGAAATGCGAAGGCAAGTGGTCCTTAGGACACATGAACAAAAGCTGGTGGAGGTGATAGAATTCCAGTTGAGCTATTTCAGATCCAAAAGATGATGCTGTTAAAGTGCTACACTCAATATGCCAACAGATTTGGAAAAGTCAGCAGTGGCCACAGGACTAGAAAAAGTCTGTTTTCATTTCAATCCCAAAGAAAGGCAATGCCAAAGATTGTTCAAAGTACTACACAACTGCACTCATCTCACATACTAGCAAAGTAATGCTCGAACAGGCTTCAACAGTGTGAACCAAGAACTTCCAGATGTTCAAGCTGGATTTAGAAAAGCCAGCAGAACCAGAGATTCAGCGGAAGTGAAGAGGAACTAAACAGCCTCTTGATGAAAGTGAAGGAAGAGAGTGAACAAGTTGGCTTAAAACCCAACATTAAGAAATCTAAGATAATGGCATCTGGTCCCATCACTTCATGGCATATATATGGAGAAGCAATGGAAACAGTGAGAGACTTTATTTTGGGGGCTCCATAATCACTGCAGATGGTGACTGCAGCCATGAAATTAAAAGACGCTTGCTCCTTGGAAGAAAAGCTATGACCAACTTAGATATTATACTAAAAAGCAGAGAGTTTACTTTGCTAATAAAGGTCCAACTTGTAAAAGCTATGGTTTTTCCACTAACCATGTATGGTATGAACGATGGACCATAAAGAAAGCTGAGCACCAAAGAACTGATGTTTTTGAACTGTGGTGTTGGAGAAGACTGTTGAGAGTCCCTTGGACTGCCGAGACCCAACCAGTCAATTCTAAAGGAAATCAGTTCTAAGTATTCAATAGAAGGACTGATGTTGAATCCGAAACTCCAATGTTTGTCCACCTGAAGCGAAGAACTATCTCTTTGGAAAAGCCCCTGAACTAGGTATGATTGAAGATGGAAGAAGGGGATGATAGAGGATGATATGGTTTGCTTGCCCTACCAACTTGATGGACATGAGTTTGAGTAAGCTCCGGGAGTTGGTGATGGACAGGGAACCCTAGTGTGGTTCAGTCCGTGGAGTCGCAAACAATCAGACATGACTGAGTGACTGAATTGAACTGAACTGAGAGACAGCTTAGTCTTTCAAAACTCCACTATTCAGACATTTACAAAACCTAAAATTTTATTTTAAAGTCTTTGCAAGTGTGAATGTATGTTTCTTTAGTTGCAGTTGGAGGAAATGCTGATATAATAGGCACTTTCAGAGGCTTACAGTGTACTAAATTATATGCTAACCATTTTCCCTTTACTATGGCTTGAGTTCTTGAGTTCTTTCCTATGAGAAGCCAAAGACCCTCATTTGGTGGCCCATCCCTGGAACTCACTGGGGACCTAGGATGTGACTATCCTTTCATGCCCTATTTTCCTACAACTTAAATACATCATCAATACTAAAATTGATTGATAAGTAGGATTGCAATGAGGTTGGGGTATGTTATTCTGCTTTCTATTTCTCTCTCTCTCTCTGTTTCTAAGGAAACTTGAAAAGCTAGATAAAATCCATGTTTTTATTTTTTTTTTCTTTATTTTTTTTTTAAATTTTTTTTTTAATTTTTTTTTTAGTTTTTTATTTTTTAAATTTTAAAATCTTTAATTCTTACATGCATTCCCAAACATGAACCCCCCTCCCACCTCCCTCCCCATAACATCTTTCTGGGTCATCCCCATGCACCAGCCCCAAGCATGCTGCATCCTGCGTCAGACATAGACTGGCGATTCAATTCACATGATAGTATACATGTTAGAATGTCATTCTCCCAAATCATCCCACCTTTAAAATCCATGTTTTTAAATCCACCAGGAAATAGCAAAGAGCTAACAAGACAGTGATGAATTATAGAGCAAGATGCTAGAATGCGGGCTTTGTGGCCACAAACAATGTGCTAAAATATTAACGTGAAGCTGAATAAATTAGACGGGGTTAAAAACTGCAAGTTTATTTTCTATTTAAGGTCAGCAATCTCCACTTTTGACCCTTTTGAGGTTTTTTTTTTTTTTTTTTTCCTCTCATTTCATTTAAGCGGGTCTCTAAGCTATTGATTTCCAGTCACTTTCCATAATTCTAAAAGCTGTTTCCTAAACTAAGAGAAGGTCAATTGATCAGAAAATTATTTAAACACACTCAAGACATTCTAGTTTTATTTCTTTAAATATATGCACTTTAATAAGTTGGCCCCCTTAGATTTGCATGTTGGACAACTACAAATTATGGGAGTTTATTCCTAGAATGAAAAAGAAAACACTCTCAGGTCCTCCATCCCATTTTCAGAGAATAACCTTCACAATTATTTAGGGAAGTACATCAAGCTTCTGCTCCCCAACCTTCTGGTGGAGCCTTTTAAACATGGGTCACAGTTAATTGGTTCATGTGGACACTCCTCAAGTCAGGCCAACCAGAATCCTGCCCAGGTTGTCTCCTTGTAAGATTCCAACTCAGCAGGTAAGATATTTTAAAGTAACAGAATGTAAACCTATGTTCTTCTGTCTGCCTTATTCTGGTTCGTGGTTTAAAATAAATAAATCAGCTTAACTTCATGAAATAAGAACAAGGCAAACACTCAGAACGAAGAAGAAAGGGAAAAAAAGAGACAGAGAATTCCAATAGAAATTAACTCAATTCTGATTTTTCCAGATTCTTTACTATGTCCTTGATTATAATTATGCACAACATTTTGTAGTATTATTAATATCTTTGCCTCCTTTCTAAATTGACATGACTTGTTTTGTGTTCTCATAAAAGAGAGTCAAGTATTTCAAAGTTTTAGATAGAACAATAATATCTTTCTATAAGCTGAACTTTCCAGACATCCTGGAATGTGAAGTCAAGTGGGCCTTAGAAAGCATCACTACGAACAAGCTAGTGGAGGTGATAGAATTGCAGTTGAGCTATTTCAAATCCTGGAAGATGATGCTGTGAGAGTGCTGCACTCAAGATGTTAGCAAATTTGGAAAACTCAGCAGTGGCCACAGGACTGGAAAAAGTCAGTTTTCATTCCAATCCCAAAGAAAGCCGATGCTAAAGAATGCTCAAACTACTGCACAATTGCACTCATCTCATATGCTAGTAAAGTAATGCTCAAAATTCTCCAAGCCAGGTTTCAGCAATACGTGAACCATGAACTTCCAGACGTTCAAGCTGGTTTTAGAAAAGGCAAAGGAACCAGAGATCAAATTGCCAGCATCTGCGAGATCATGGAAAAAGCAAGAGTTCCAGAAAAGCACTATTTCTGCTTTATTGACTATGCCAAAGCCTTTGACTGTGTGGATCACAATAAACTGTGGAAAATTCTTCAAGAGATGGGAATACCAGAGCACCTGACCTGCCTCTTGAGAAATTTGTATGCAGGTCAGGAAGCAACAGTTAGAACTGGACATGGAACAGCAGACTGTTTCCAAATTGGAAAAGGAGTACGTCAAGGCTGTATATTGTCACCCTGCTTATTTAACTTCTATGCAGAGTACATCGTGAGAAATGTTGGACTGGAAGAAGCACAAGCTGGAATCAAGATTGCCGGGAGAAATATCAATAACCTCAGATATGCAGATGACACCACCCTTATGGCAGAAAGTGAAGAGGAACTCAAAAGCCTCTTGATGAAAGTGAAAGAGGAGAGTGAAAAAGTTGGCTTAAAGCTCACCATTCAGAAAATGAAGATCATGGCATCTGGTCCCATCACTTCATGGGAAATAGATGGGGAAACAGTGGAAACACTGTCAGACTATTTTTGTGGGGGGGGGCTCCAAAATCACTGCAGATGGTGACTGCAGCCATGAAATTAAAAGACACTTACTCCTTGGAAGAAAAGTTATGACCAACCTAGATAGCATATTCAAAAGCATAGACATTACTTTTCCAACAAAGATCCATCTAGTCAAGGCTGTGGTTTTCCAGTAGTCATATATGGATGTGAGATTTGGACTGTGAAGAAAGCTGAGTGCCGAAGAATTGATGCTTTTGAACTGTGGTGTTGGAGAAGAATCTTGAGAGTCCCTTGGACTGTAATGAGATCAAACCAGTCCATTCTGAAGGAGATCAGCCCTGGGATTTCCTTGGAAGGAATTATGCTAAAGCTGAAACTCCAGTACTTTGGCCACCTCATGCAAAAACTTGACTCATTGGGAAAGACTCTGATGCTGGGAGGGATTGGGGGGAGGAGGAGAAGGGGATGACAGAGGATGAGATGGCTGGATGGCATCACTGACTCAATGGACGTGAATCTGAGTGAACACCAGGAGTTGGTGATGGACAGGGAGGCCTGGCATGCTGCGATTCATAGGGTCGCAAAGAGTTGGACACAACTGAGTGACTGAACTGAACTGATAAGCTGAACTTTAACCAATGCAGTAATTAACATTACATATATCTTTCATATAGTAAGTTCTTCAGAAATGGACAATATTTACCCTAAGGCTCAGAAGTACAATATGGGATGTTATTTTAATTATCTGAAAAGAGGAAATAAAAAGACCTCTATAATCAATGAACCAGATAACTAATGGTGTGATCAATCACCTAAAGCCAGACTTCCTGGAAGGCAAAGTTAAGTGGACCTTAGGAAGCTTCACTACAAACAAAGCTAGTGCAGTTGATGGATTTCCAGCTGAGCTATTTTAAAGCTATTTTAAAGTATCATCCTAAAAGATGATACTTCACTCAATATACTACAAAGTCACCACCGGACAAGAAAGGCAATGTGAAAGAATGTTCAAACAACTGCACAACTGCACTCATCTCACCCGCCAGCAAAGTAATGCTCAAAATTCAAGTCAGCCATCAACGGTACATGAACCAAGAACTTCTGGATGTTCAAGCTGGAGTTAGAAAACACAGGGGAACCAGAGATCAAATTGCCAACATCCATTGGATCATAGAAAAAGCAAAAGAGTTCCAGAAAATCATCTACTTTGGCTTTATTGCCAAAGGTTGATGATTTTTTGGCTATGCCAAAGCCTTTGACTGTGTGGATCACAACAAAGTGTGGAAGATTCTCAAACACATGGGAATACCAGGCCATCTTACCTACCTCCTGAGAAATCTATATGTAAGTCAAGATGCAAAAGTTAGAACTTGTCATGGAAAAACAGAGTGATTCCAAATTGGAAAAGGAGTATGTTAAGGCTGTATATTGTCACCCTGTTTCTTTAACTTATATTCAGAGTACATCATGCAAAATGCTGGGCTAGATTAAGCACAAGCTGGAATCAAGATTGCCGGGAGAAATATCAATAACCTTAGATATGCAGATGACACCACTCTTATGGCAGAAAGTGAAGAGGAACTAAAGAGCCTCTTGATGAAAGTGAAAGAAGAGAGTGAAAAAGGTGGCTTATTTGGGGCTGGTGCACGGGAATGACCCAGAGAGATGTTATGGGGAGGGAGGTGGGTGGGGGTTTCATGTTTGGGAACACATGTACGCCCGTGGTGGATTCATGTCAATGTATGGCAAAACCAATACAGTATTGTAAAGTAAAATAAAGTAAAAATAAATATTTAAATTAAAAATAATAAAAACATAAAAAACAAAGATTATGGCATCTGTTCCCATCACTTCATGGCAAATAGCTGGGAAAACAGTAGAAACAGTGAGAAACTTTGTTTTCTTGGGCTCCAAAATCACTGCAGATGGTGACTGCAACCATGAAATGAAAAGATGCTTGCTCTTTGGAAGAACTGCTATGACAAACCTAGACAGAATATACTTTGCTGACAATGGACCATCTAGTCAAAATCATGGTTTTTCCAGTAGTCTTGTATGGATATGAGAACTGACCATAAAGAAAGCTGAATGGTGAACAATTGATGCTTTTTAACTGGGCTGTTGAAGACTCCTCTTCAGATCCCCTGGAGTTCAAGGAGATCAGATCAGTCAGTCTTAAAGGAATTCAGTACTGAATACTCATTGGAAGGACTGATGCTGAAGCTCCAATACTTTAGCCACCTGATACAAAGAACTGACTCATTAGAAAAGACCCTGATGCTGAGAAAGATGGAAAGCAAGAGGAGAAGTGGATGACAGAGGGTAAGATGGTTGGATGGCATCACCGACTCAATGGACATGAGTTTGAGCAAGCTCCAGGATTTGGTGATGGACATGGAAGCCTGGAATGCCGCAGCCCATGAGGTTGCAAAGAGTTGAACACAACTGAGAGATTGAACCACACTAATAGTCATTAATATCAGAAATGCTTTTTCATTTAATATTTTTATATGTCAAGAATCTCTATGTTGACCTATATTCTGTTTCTCTAGTCATGCTTTACCTTATTATACTTAATAAAATTAGCTAAATACACACTTCCATAAAATAGTTTAAAATAGCTAGTTCTGAGATTTCAGTCCCTGAATATTGGCTCCCAGTGTTCCAAATTACAAAATTCATTCACAAAACCTCAGATAAAATGTCAAAGGTACATGAACAATTATCTGTGACATTTCATTTGTAGTTAAGTCTACAAATTGTTCATGATGAAGTCTTGAGGAAGATGCTTAAATGTCAAATACAAGACTTCTGGTTTCCCTATTAATTCTTCTTCTCTGACTCATACTTTTTCATATTTGCTATCTCCTACCATTTGACATTTGACACTTTAAACTTTTAATTCAGATTTAGGGATACAGAAAGATAAAAGAATAGTGCATACATTGAGAATTGACCAAAAAATCTAAGATGAATACATTGTTTGGTCATAATTTGATTCATTCAGTCTCAGCTATCAAACAAAAATGAAACAATCACTTGAGTTTTAAAATATACAATGAAAAATTCTATTGATATTCACAATTCAATTGGAATATGGCCTTTTAACTTGTGTCCCTAGCTTTAAGCATTCACTGTGGAAGTCACATTTCACTGGCTAACAAATAAAGTTTGGTAAAATTAATTGCTGCTGAAACATTAAGTATTTTTGACAATCATCATCTAATGTCCATCTCAGAAAAATGGCATGCCCAACTAATTTCTGGACAATGAAACTTCATTATTTTATTAAGGTTATTCTGTTAAGAGTTTCCCAAGTTAAGGATGGAGACACCTATAATATTCTAGAACAGAAAAGAATAGCTTTATGCTTTTACACCTTGCTAAATTTATTACAGGTATTTACTTCAAAATCAATCAAGATCCTATTTTAGAGAGTACTAAAGAAAATAATTTGTAAGTTTATATAGGAAAATAACATGTAAGAAATATAAAATATCATATATATATATATATATGACATTTTGATTCAGTGGTTAACAATTTAATAATAGGCTTTCCACTTGAAAAAATAAGGCTTATTTTATCACATATACTAAATTCTTTCTAATAAGCTAATATTCTAAATGTAAAAATAAAACATAACAAGAATCCTTAGAATTGAGGAGAAAGTTTTAAGCAAGATAGGAAAACCAGAATTTATAAAGGAAAAGAATGTCAGACAGACTCCATATATATTAAAAATTTCAACATGATAAAGTTCACACTAAGCAAAGCCAAAAGACAAATGAAAGACTGCAGAAAACTGTTTCATTCATGTGATAGCAGCAAAAAAGCATAAAGTCACCTCCACACAGAGAAATGCTCAAATATATCAGAAAACATCCAGCAAACAAAACAAAGAAAAACCTGGAAATTTGTTACTGCTGTGGCAGAAGATTTAAACCTCAATTTCAAAACGCACAAGTAAAATATCCAGTATTTTAAAATGTAGATGGGAAAATGTATTTGCACACACATTTCTTAGTATATTTGGTAATTTTCACTTTCTCAGATTTCGCTATTTTCAGTTTCTCCTTTTGTTTTCCTCTCTACATATCTCTCCCCCACCCCCCTTATAATTCTCCTCAATTCTATTTCAGCATTGGCAGCTCCTCTGTTTAAGTGGCAGAGCAGAATATTGTTAATGGACCTATGTTGATTCCTTTACATTCTTATAAAAAATAAATAATGATTTTTATTATACTAAATACATAATTGACAGGAACTGAGATGATTTATGCTAGATGCCATTATGAGTGTGCTTTACAACAGTTCCTACAACAGCAAATTTTTACTCTTGAGCATTGAATTACTGGAACTAAAGTGTCTGTGAGGGCTTTGAATTTTGGGGAGTTTCTATGACTGCCTTACATTAACACTGATGTACTCGATGGTATCAGGCCATCCTTCTACCAGGAGGAACTCGGCCAAATGTGACAGAGTCTGTAAATGGCCCTTAGCCATTTTTTCTCCCGAGTCTACTCAGCTTCTGAGTTAAGGATGAGATAACGTAAGCTTGTTTCAGACTGACTAAACAAGCTTGTTCAGTTCAGACTGACATATGCGCACAAGCATGCATCCGCGCGCGCGCACACACGCACGCCCACACACATGCACACACCATGCCTGCACACACCATGCACACACACACACACACACACAGAGGTTTTACTCAGAGTGAGGTCATGCTTTCTCACTAACTTGTCTTCAATTCTCTTTAGGAACATATTTCAAGTCTGTAAATAAGTATTTATGCAAATAACTATTTAACTTTTAAAGAAGTATTATTGACACAAGTTTCTCCTCTTGAATATTTTTGGGATGTCTTTTAGTACTCAATATAGACAATTTTAAAACATGCAACTTGCATGTGTGTTCACTTGTGTCCAACTGTATGTGGCTCTGCCAGACTCCTCTGCCCATGGTTTTTCTCAGGCAAAAATACTAGAGTGGGTTGCAATTTCTTTCTCCAGGGGATCTTCCCCACCCAGGGATCGAATCTGCATTTCCTGCCTTAGCAGGTGGATTCTTTACCACTAAGCCACAAGAGAAGCCCCAGACAGGTAGAATATTTCTCTAAATTTGGAATTTATGTTGCTTTATAGAATTTCCTTGGGAATGGTAAAAACAAAATGTAAAATATTGAAAAAAAATTTACAGCATCTTGCTGCATGAAATGTGCAGAACACGCATTAGTAAATCTTGTAACTTTCTCAAATTTCTTTAGAAATGGAATAACTAATTCCATTTTGGGGAGATACATTTTAGAAAGAATTTTTCAAAAGTATCATCAATCACATTAGCAACATCAAATGTATACTTTCAATTTGGCTTAAGAGTTACTAACATTTTAACTGCTTATACAGCTTATAACCCATGGATATATACCTCTTGTTTCTACTTATTAATAAAAATATTTCTGGTCAGGTATTTCTGAGTCACCTGTTAAATGTTAGATAAAATTCCAATACTATTGATATCAGAGACAAAAAAGGGGAAAAATGTGGAAAGTTCAGATAGAACTCACGTTAAATTACTTTGTTTTAGAAAAACTTTAAGATGTTTCTTGATTCAGTCCAACAGGTATATATTTTTGAGTACTAAACTCATCCTCTTTAATCTCCAAACTCTCATTAACTTTTCTTTGCTAAAATATTGTTTTTAATCATGCATACAGATTCACGTGTAATTTTTTTCCTCTTTCCATATTTCCATGATCTACTCCTGGAAAACTGAATGATATAGTTTTGGATATATTTATTTCTGTTATTTCTTTATTCAAAAAGCAAAAGTATTCATTCTTTTTCCTTAGTAAGAAAGAAAAAGGGAAGAATGAGTTTCAAATAGTCAGCACATAAATGCTGACCCAAAGCAAAGTGGTATAGAGACAAAGGAAACCAGAAGGCCAGGGTTAATATGAAGTATTTGAATGAAACTGATGGGTTTTGCAGGAGCCAATACAGAAGGTGAGATTATGGCTAAAGTCAGGCTAAAGAATGCTTGAAGTTAGGAAAGTGAAGCAGTTTTGTGAAGTAAAATATTTCTGTGTGTGGCCACGGTCTGCATCTTAGAAGGTAAATGGGAGATGATTCTAGAAAAGATGAAGCAAGATAGTGGAGTAGGAGGACATGTGCTCATCTTCTCCTGCAAGAACTCCAAAACTGCAATTTGCTGCTGAGCAACCATCAACAGGAGAATGCTGAAAGGGAAAGTCAAAGTGACTCAGTCATTTCCGACTCTTTGAAACCCCATGGACTAAAGAGTCCATGGAATTTTCCATGCCAGAATACTGGAGTGGGTAACCTTTCCCTTCTCCAGGGGGTCTTTTCAACTCAGGGATCAAATCCATGTCTCCCACCTTGCAGATGGATTCTTTACCAGCTGAGCCACAAGGGAAGCCCAGAAAAATGTTAGATCCCACCAAAAACGATATCCCATGTTCAAGGGCAAAGGAGAAGCCCCAGAAAGGTTGTAAGATGGGCAAAATCACATTTTGAATCAAATTCCATACCCACCAGAGACTCTCAGAAGGCTCAAACAAAACCTTGTGCACACTAGTATCTAGAGATCCCACAGAGACTGAACCAGACCTGCCTTTGAATGTCTTCCGTGGAGTTTTGAGTCAGCAGTGGCCTGCCAAAGGGGCAGGGGGTCTGGGTTCAGCAGACCTGGGTCATATAGCGTGTGGCATAAGCCCTCTTGGAGGAAGTCACCATTAACCCCACCATAGAACTGCCAAGCAGATGACCCACAGTCTGCAGAACAATTATGCCAAAAAATCCTCACACTGTCAAAAAAGTTATAGGACCCACAACAGATTTCCCAATCTGGGGATCTTGCAAAATGACTGTGAAACTCCAGGGAATTTAACGTTGGAGGCCAGTGGGATTTGACTACAGACATTACACAGGACTAGGAAAACAGACTCTTGGAGGGCACAAACAAAAGCTTGTGTACACCAGGACCCGGGAGAAAGGAGCAGTGACCCCACAAGAGACTGACCAAGACTTGGCTGAGAGTGTCCAGGAGTCTCTGGCAGAGGCATGGGTTGACACTGGCCTGCTGCATGGTCAGAAGCACTGAATACTTCAAGTCCTATTGAAGGTCACCATTATGTTCATTGCCCCTACTATACTTTGGTCTCAGGTCAAAAAACAAGGTGGGAACACAGCCTTGCTAATTAATAGAAAATTGCATTAAAGATTTACTGAGCATGGCCTCACCCATCAGAAGAAGACCCGGTTTTTCCTCAGTCAGTCTCTCCCATCAGGAAGCTTCCATAAGCCTCTTATTCTTATCCATCAGAGAGCAGACATAATGAAAACCACAATCACAGAAAATTAATCAAACTGATCACATGAACTCTTTGCAACCTCATGCAACAGGCCATGGAGTTCTCCAGGCCAGAATACTGGAGTGGGCAGCCTTTCCCTTCTCCAGGGGATCTTCCCAACTCAGGGATAGAACCTAGGTCTTCCACATTGTAGGCAGATTTGTTACCAGCTGAGCCACAAGGGAAGCCCACATGGACCACAGGCTTGTCTAACTCAATGAAACCATGAGCCATGTCATGTAGGGACACCCAAGACAGATGGGTTATAATGGAGAGTTATGGCAAAAAGGAGTCCACTGGAGAAGGGAATGGCAACCCACTTCAGTATTCATGCCTTCAGAACCCCATGAACAGTATGAAAAGGCAAAAGAATATGACACTGAAAGATGAACTACCAGGTCAGTAGGTGCACAATATGCTACTGGAGAAGAGTGGAGAAATAACTTCAGAAAGAATGAAGAGCCAAAGTGAAAGCAATACTCAGTTGTGGATGTGACTGGTGATGGAAGTAAAGTCTGATGCTGTAAAGAACAATATTGCATAGGAACATGAAATGTTAGGAACATGAAATGTAAGGTCCATGAATCAAGGAAAATTGGAAGTGGTCACACCGGAGATGGCAAGAGTGAACATTGACGTTTTAGAAATCAGTGAACTAAAATGGACTTGAATGGGCAAATTTAATTCAAATGACCATTATATCTACTACTGTGGAAATAATTCTTAGAAGAAATGGAGTAGCCCTTATAGTCCACAGGAGTCCACAATGCAGTACTTGGGTGCAATCTCAAAAATGACAGATGGTCTCTGTTCGTTTCCAAGGCAAATCATTCAGTAGCACAGTAATTCAAGACTATGCCCCAACTAATGCTGAAGAAGCTGAACTTGAAAGGTTCTGTGAAGACAAACAAGATCTTCTAGAACACACACACACACACACACACACACACACACACACACACACGATGTTTGTTTCATCTTAGGGGACTGTAGTTCAAAACCAGGAAATCAAAAGATACCTGGAGTAACAGGCAAATTTGCCCTTAGAGTACAAAATGAAGCATGGCAAAGGCTATCAGAGTTTTGCCAAGAGAAAGCACTAGTCATAACAAACACCCTCTTCCAATAACACAAGTCTCTACACATGGATATCACCAGATGGCCAAAACTGAAATCAGATTGATTATACTCTTTGCAGCCATAGATGGAGAAGCTTGATACAGTCAGTAAAAACAAGACTGGGAGCTGACTATGGCTCAGATCATGAACTCCTTATTGCCAAATTCAGACTTAAATTGAAGAAAGCAGGGAAAACCACTAGATCATTCAGGTCTGACCTAAATCGAATCCCTTACAATTATACATTGGAAGTGGCAAACACATTCAAGGGATTATATTTGATAGACAGAGTGGATGAAGAACTATGGACAGAGGTTCCTGATGTTGTTCAGGAGTCAGGGATCAAGACATCCCCAAGAAAAAGAAATGCAAAAAGGCAAAATGGTTGTCTGAGGAAGCCTTGCAAGTAACTGAGAAAAAAGAGAAACTAAAAGGCAAAGGAGAAAAAGAAAGATACACACATCTAAATTCAGAGTTACAAAGAATAGTAACGAGATAAAAGAAAGCCTTCCTCAGTGATCCATGGAAAGAAATAAAAGAGAAGAATAGAATGGGAAAGACTAGAGATCTCTTCAAGAAAGTTAGAAATACCAAGGGAGTATTTCATGCAAAGAGGGACTAAATAAAGGACAGAAATGGTATGGACAGAACAAAAGCAGATGATATTAAGAAGAGGTGGCAAGAATACTGAGAAGAACTATACAAAAAACATCTTCACGGCCCAATTAGCCACAATGGTCTGATCACTTATCTAGAGCCAGACAGACATTATAGAATGCAAAGTCCAGTGGGCCTTAGGACACATCACGATGAACAAAGCTAGTGGAAGTGATGGAATTCCTGTTAGGTTCTTTCATATTCTAAAAGATGATGCTGTGAAAGTGCTGCACTCAATATGCCAGCAAATTTTGAAAAGTCAGCAGTGGCCACAGGACTGGAAAAGGTCAGTTTTCATTCCAATCTCAAAGAAAGGCAAGGCAAAAGAATTTTCAAGCTACTGCACAACTGCACTCATCTCACATGCTAGCAAAGTGCTCAAATTCTCCAAGCAAGGCTTCAACAGTACATGAACTGAGAACTTCCAGATGTTCAAGCTGGATTTAAAAAGGCAGAGGAACCAGAGATCAAATTGTCAACATCCCTTGGATCATTGAAAAAGCAAGAGAGTTCCAGAAAAACATCTACTCCTGCTTTATTGTCTATGCCAAAGCCTTTGACTTTGTGGATCACAATAAACTGTGGAAAATTCCTAAAGAGATGGTAATACCCGACCACCTTACCTGCCTCTTGAAAAATGTACAGGCAAGTCAATTAGCAACAGTGAGAACTGGACATGGAATGATGGCCTGGTTCCAAATCGAGAAAGGAGTACGTCAAGGCTGTATGTTGTCTCCCTGCTTATTTGACTTACATGCAGTCAGTTCAGTTCAGTTCAGTTCAGTCACTCAGTCGTGTCCAACTCTTTGTGACCACAGGGACTGCAGCATGCCAGTCCTCCCTGTCAATTGCCAATTCCTGGAGTTGATTCAAACTCATGTCCTTTGAATCAGTGATGCCATTCAGCCATCTCATCCTCTGCCGTCCCCTTCTCCTCCTGCTTTCAATCTTTCCCAGCATCAGGATCTTTTAAAATGAGTCAGCTCTTCATATCAAGTGGCCAAAGTATTGGAGTTTCAGCTTCAACATCAGTCCTTACAACGAATATTCAGGACTGATTTCCTTTAGGATTTACTGGGTGGATCTCCTTGCAGTTCAAGGGACTCTCAAGAATCTTCTCCAACACTACAGTTCAAAAGCATCAATTCTTCGGCACTCAGCATTTTTTAGAGTTCAACTCTCACATCCATACGTGACTACTGGAAAAACCATAGCTTTGACTATATAGACCTTTGTTAGCAAAGTAATGTCTCTGTTTTTTGTTTTTTTTTTTCCCCCAAATCATCCCACCCTCTCCCTCTCCCACAGAGTCCAAAAGACTGTTCTATACATCTGTGTCTCTTTGCTGTCTCGCATACAGGGTTATCATTACCATCTTTCTAAATTCCATATATATGTGTTAGTATACTGTATTGGTGTTTTTCTTTCTGGCTTACTTCACTCTGTATAATAGGCTCCAGTTTCATTCACTTCATTAGAACTGATTCAAATGTATTCTTTTTAATGGCTGAGTAATACTCCGCTGTGTATATGTACTACAGCTTTCTTATCCATTCATCTGCTGATGGACATCTAGGTTGCTTCCATGTCCTGGCTATTGTAAACAGTGCTGCGATGAACACTGGGGTACACATGTCTCTTTCAATTCTGGTTTCCTTGGTGTGTATGCCCAGTAGTGGGCCTCTTGATGAAAGTGAAAGAAGAGAGTGAAAAAGCTGGCTTAAAACTCAACATTCAAAAAACTAACATCACGGCATTCAGTCCCATCATTTCACGGCAAATAGATGGAGAAACAACAGAAACAGTGACAGACTTTATTTTCTTGGACTCCAAAATCACTACAGATGTTGACTGTAGCCACGAAATTAAAATACAGTCACTCCTTGAAGGAAAAGTTATAACCAACCTAGACAGTATATTATAAAGCAGAGGCATGGCTTTGCCAACAAAAGTCTGTCTAGTCAAAGCTATGGTTTTTCCAGTAGTCATGAATGGATGTGAGAGTTGGACTGTGAAGAAAGCTGAGAGCTGAAGAACTGATGCTTTTGAACTGTGGTGTTGGAGAAGACTCTTGAGAGTCCCCTGGACTGCAAGGAGTTCAAACCAGTAAATCCTAAAGGAAATCAGTCCTGAATATTCATTGGAAGAACTGATGTTGAAAGTGAACCTCCAATGCTTTTGATTCCTGATGTGAAGAACTGACTCACTGGAAAAGACCCTGATGCTGGGAATGATTGAAAGCAGGAGAAGGGGACAACAGAGGATGAGATGACTGGATTGTATCACCAACTCAATGGACATTAGTTTGAGCAAGCTCCAGGAGTTGGTGATGGACAGTGAAGCCTGGAGTGATGCAGTACATGGTGTTGCCAAGAGTCAAACACGCTGCATGAGTGGGGTGAACTGATTTCAGGACGATGGCTCCCCAGATGGCTCAGGCACTAACGGGTCCACCTGCAATGCAGCAGATGCTGGGTCAGTAGGGTCCCCCGGAGAAGGAAATATCAAGCCACTCCAGTGTTCTTGCCTTGGAAATCCCATGGACAGAGGAGCCTGACAGGCTACAGTCCATGAGGTCTCAGGAGTTAGACACGAATTAGTGATTAAACCACAATTTTAGAATAAGACTTCAAAACAAGACATGAGCGCTAGAACTTCCACTTCTAATCCTCAGAACTCCAGCAAGTTCTTGTAAGAGATGAGTAGGGGAACAAGCAAAACAGCAGATGTATTCATGATTCTATCATCTGTTATTAATTCCCTGAAGAGAAAGCACTTCTGCTATAATGTGGGCATCTTGTGAAAGAATTGCTCAGTAAGATAGAATTTGCTATAAGAAAATGCACACTAACATTTTAGTGTGGTTATCCTATTTTAGAGCTAAATACTTAGCTCTTAGGGAAAGGCCCTCAGTTTGCACCATCACATGAGTCAGTCTGGACCAATTCAAGTGAATACATTTCTAAGATGCTGAGTCTGATCAACCCTAGGTCAATTTTCTCAAGCACTTTTCTTTATCTAAGAGGTAACATTGGGCAGCTGTAACTTTCTGGTCCAAAGGGAAAGAAATGAACCTTTTTATTTTAAGTTTCCTCTGCAGCACATCGTTTTAAATGTAGTTCCATCAAACTAACAAGGGATGGAATTTTATTTTATTTTATTTTATTTTATTTTTTTTTTTTTAATTTTTTAAATTTTAAAATCTTTAATTCTTACATGCATTCCCAAACATGAACCCCCTCCCACCTCCCTCCCCATAACATCTTTCTGGGTCATCCCCATGCACCAGCCCCAAGCATGCTGCATCCTGCGTCAGACATAGACTGGCGATTCAATTCACATGATAGTATACATGTTAGAATGTCATTCTCCCAAATCATCCCACCCTCTCCCTCTCCCTCTGAGTCCAAAAGTCCGTTATACACATCTGTGTCTCTTTCCCTGTGGTTTCATGCATATCAACTGCCCTAGAGCAGTCCGTAGAGCCTTCTCCACCATTAGTTTGAATGCATGGCTATGCTTTAGTTCTCTTTCGATACTACTGAAATCCCCATCTGATTCCTGTGTAATCTCACACTTTATCAGCAGGGCAGTGTGATGAGAAGACACCCAGCTGTACCATTCATCTCACACTTAAAAGGGACTCTGGCCCATTTACATTTTTAGAGTTTTTGAGATGATAACACTTACTGTAAAATGATAGTTTGGTTATTTGTAGAAGTGTTGACATGACACCTAAAAAAGACTGTTTTATTTTCCTGTATTTAAATGTATGTCTCAGAAAGGAATTCATATTCTTTAAGGGGGAGTGTTTCAAGAGTCAGACATGACTATTGCAACACTTTTTTTTCTCTGAAAGTAGGTCAGAAGTAATTTATATGCAATCTTGTGAAATGCAAAGAAAAATATTTCTGAGTAATTTTGCAAATGAAAGACACATTTAAAATTAATACACAGTAGATTAAAACTCAATTTTAATTTTCCTAAATCTATTAGCTCTTTATTATAAGCACTCAATATGTATACAAATTTGAGCCAACACATTTAATTCCAGCAGACTCTGCAGCTTTTATATTTGAAGAATTGTGGGTTATTAAAATGAAGTCTTATGTCTGAGCAAAGCTTTAGCATATTGTCAACCATATTTGCTATGTTGTGTTCAGATGCTCAGTCATGTTCAACCTTTGCAATCCCATGGACTGTAGCCCACCATGCTCCTCTGTCCATGGGATTTCCCAGGCAAAAACACTGTAGTGGGATGCCATTTCCTCCTACAGGGGATCTTCCTTACCCAGAATTGAATCTGTGTCTCTTGGGTCTCCTACAGTGACAGCCAGATTCTTTATCAGTGTACCACCTGAGGCTTCCTTAATCTGACAATAGGAACTAATAAAATCGTATAATTTAGTTGATGAATGTGAATTATTTTTATCCTGAGCAATTGTTAACACCAATGTGAATTATAAAATACCTTGGGTAGGTGTCATTCATTTTGCTCATGCACATCTCCTGGTTTACTTCAAGACCCCAATTCTATTGTCGGAAAGGCAGTCATTTTCCAGCTTGCCCTAATTATGTTTGTAGGCTTTGACAGGTAGAGCAAATAGTGTTTTTTTGTGGGGAAAAAAAAACATAAAAAGAAAACTAGATTGTGCCAAAGCATTAACAAGAACCCATAACTATGAACTATGAGAATGTGCAGAGGGTACTTTGAATAGAATTATCACATCCCCGTAAGGTTTTTCTAAGTAAGATAAGGTTTCTGGAGTAGGGTGACGAATTGAGTCCTCTAGTGAGCTGGGTGCCTTGTATTAAATTTTTAAATTATTTATTTTAAAATGTAGATATATAATAGGGAAGAACAAATCTGCATCCATGTTGGATCTGTTTCCTTAACTTTTGTATTCTAATGCCTTTGCCACAAGTTTAAAATGTCTACAGTCTGAAATATACAGGACAGTCCATTTTCAAGGCTCTGATCTTCGAAGATATGGCGCTTTTCCATTCATACAGAGATAAGTTGGAGAACAAAAAGTGATATTTGTCTTGTCAGCGGTTTACAGGCACAGTGTGGCCTGACCTATGTGGACAGCTGCAAGAACAAAGGATTCCAACACCAAGAAGTCTGCAACAACTAACCACACCCCCTCCACTTTTTAGCATTAAAAAAATATATAATTTAGTGGGTTAGTCCTGTCTGACTCTTTGAGACCTCATGGACTGTAGTCTGCCAGACTCCTCTGTCCATGGAATTCTCCAGGCAGGTATACTGGAGTGGGAAGCCATTTCTCTCTCTATGGGATCTTGCCCAGTGAGGGGCTGAACCCAGATCTCCCACATTGCAGGTAGATTCTTTACCATCTGAGTCACCAGGGAAGCCACCTCCCAAAAAATATCCAGAATTCTAACTCTGGGAAATGGTTCTTTGAGACACTAGTGCTCCATCCAGGGTTGTCCACATGTGGGGCCCTGGAGTCTGCTCTCTGGGTGAAAACATCTTTTTACCCTTTGCTGCTGGCTTTGTATTCATGGTCCCAAGTTCTCTGTGGTCACATACCAGGTGGGCATTAGAAAAATAAGTCCCTCTTAGGGGTTCATATCTTTCACAGGCTTCTCCTTTCTTATGCATTTTGTGGAGTTTCAGAGAATAACTAAAAGCATTGAGAGGCAAAACAGAGAGTTCTCCATCAAATATTATTCCCTCATAAGTTTAGTTGGCTACCAATCTACCCCCTTCTATTGAGGTCCATGTCTGTGTGAACACATACAAAAGTCTTGTGTGATTTTTTTGGTAAACTTGATAACTCCTGCACTAGACTGTTCTCAGTTCATTCTCCTCTTGCAACATAGTGGTCATTGTTTTGTGGCCATCCTAACAGATTTCAGATGACTCTCTCCAACCAAATTCAGACATTAGCATTATTATAGAAAGATTCCTGGAGCTGAATCTGAGGGTGAGCAGTGTGACTGGAGTAACAATTTGACCACCTCATGCATAGACAACCTCAGATGAATGGCAGTGAGTCATTTTCCTAACTAAATTTAAGCAACAGACAGACAGTGGATTGGCTCATATAAGAGTCTAGTCTTATACGTCTGCCTGATGAAATGTTGATATTATATTATGTTATAATATTTATTATATTATGCATACAAATTATAAAACTTTGTAGCTCACCATCTTTTATATATATTTTTGGAGGTATCAGATCAAAAAGCAAAATGAGAAAAAAATGTATTTCATTAACTGCAACATACAAAACAAAAGACATATTCTCTCACCAATACCCAAGAAGACACAGTTTTCAAGGACAACTTAGAAACTAACAAAAGAAGTAAGCCCATTATTATATAAAACACAGTCCATCATAGTAAAGACTAAAAATAAAATGTAACACAATCTTCCTGCTGTTTCCAAAAAATTAAGCATAGAATAAGGAAATCTGAAGATGTGTTCTCCCAGCACAAGTTTTAGAAATAAAAGTTGCAAATCTTAGCTGATTAACTGATATAAATTTCCTCTGGAATTAAAATCCTAGGAAAATAACCTCAAACTTTATAGGCCTTATGCAGACCTTATGCTTCTCATAAGCTGAGACTTGATAATTCTGTCACATAAAGTCTTATGTAAAATAAACTAATGAAGAATATATTTTATTAACCACAACTACTTAAAATCTCTTCTACAATTACATAGTTTGGCACAGAATGATAACTTATAATGATGCCTTGGATTCTTTAAAAGGTCTGTAAAGCCCTAAACTTGCCCCCATCACAATTTTGTGTGTATGTACTCATTCCTTCCTATTCTAAATTCTATGATGAAAGGAAATTCAGGTTCTGACCTCATGATTAGTACTTAAAAAGAAAAAAATAGCCAACTTTGATTTAGTTTGGAGAAGTAAAAACCAAGGGGGGAAATGATACCTGATGTTAAATAAACAGAGGTAACTACACACAAACATACATACATTCACTCCCAACTAATTGATTAAATTATGTGTAGTTTTGAAGGATTACAATAGCCTGGGATGGCCAGAGTGACTAGATGACAGTTCAGAATATGAATACAAAAGTAGGTGTATTTGAGAAACAGACTCACAGAACAGACTTAAGGTTGCCAGGGGTTAGGACGGGGGTGAGGAGGGGATAGTTAGGGAGTTTGGGATGGACATGTACACACTGTTATATTTAAAATGGATAACCAACATGGGCCTACTATGCTGCTGCTAAGTCGCTTCAGTCGTGTCCGACTCTGTGCGACCTCATAGACGGCAGCCCACCAGGCTCCCCCATCCCTGGGATTCTCCAGGCAAGAACACTGGAGTGGGTTGCCATTTCCTTCTCCAATGCATGAAAGTGAAAAGTCAAAGTGAAGTCGCTCAGTCATGTCCAACTCTTAGCGACCCCATGGACTGCAGCCTACCAGGCTCCTTTGTCCATGGGATTTTCCAGGCAAGAGTACTGAAGTGGGATGCCATTACCTTGACAGCTAACCCTGCTCAATGTTACATGGCAGCCTGGTCGGGAGTGGAGTTTTGGGGGGAATGGATACATATATGTGTATAGCTGAGTCACTCTGCTGTGCACCTGAAACAATATTCCTATATAAAATAAAAAGTTAAAAAAGAATATTTGATAGCAAACAAGTGAAAAACATTGCAGATAAGAAAAAAAAAGATCATGTGACTTTTGAGAACTATCGGTGGTGACTGTTACAGATAAACCCTGAATATTCTTTGGAAGGACTGATGCTGCAGCTGAAGTGCCAGTATTTTGGCCACCTGATGCTATGAGCTGACTCATTAGAAAAGACCTTGATGCTGCGAAAGATTTAAGGAAGGAGGAGAAAGGACAACAGAGGATGAGATGTTTGGATGGCATCACTGACTCAATGGACATGAGTTTGAGCAAGCTTCTGGAGATAGTGAAGGATAGGGAAGCCTGGCGTGCTGCAGTCCATAGGGTCACAAAGTCGGACATGACTGAGTGACTGAACAAAAACACTCATAAATAGTATGGGTTTGGGCAATTAAGTTTTTTTTTAAATAAACTACAAAAAATGTTATTTGCTGAAACCCTTCTGGGAGTTTGAGGTTTGAGGGGGCACGAGCCACCCATCTCTTTCCATGGCCCTGCAATAAACCTTTCTACATTCAAACCCCAGCATTTTGCTTTGTTTAGCCTCATGGTGCATTGGGCACAGGAACTTGCATTCAGTAACAGTGATGTTCCATTTGTATTAGTAAGATCTCAGAAACACAGCTGCACTCAGGTGTATAAGAGACTGAGGAATCTTGGCTCTAGTTTCTCTGTCATAGAATGAGCTAAAGCAATCATTATTGATGAAGAAATCAACACATGTGAGGGGTCGTTAATTAGTTCCTTGCTAGACTCAGTATTCCTTTCCTCAGGTTACCTGTGCATACCCTTCTCCCATGCAGAACATATTCCCAGCCTCTCCCGCAGCCATAATGCATGGGTTCATGCATCAAGTTAGTATAACACAGACTTCTGTGTCTCTAATTGATAAACAATTCTCCAACAAGCCCAGGTTGGGTCCCAATGACCTGTGCTACCGTTTAATGACAAGACACAATATCTGCTCATCTTACAGTGATTAGAATGAGCATGAACACAAAAGGAAAACTGAAAAGGAAAACTGCCAATTGTAATTTCTACATAATAAAGGGATAAAAAGGAATAACAGAGTTGATGAAATCCCTGACTCAGCAATGAAGTATATTTCTTGGTCACACTTTTTCAAAACCATTGGCTCTTCTCTTTGTATATATCTTTCTTGGCCATGATAGTATAGTGGTTAGTACTTTGTGTTGTGAATACAACTTTCTTGTTCAGTCTGTCTATTGCATAAGCTTTGCCCCATGGTTGAATTTTTATTGTGCAATTATCCTCATGGCCATGTCTGAAATGGTGTCTTTAATGTCTTCCCTCTGGGACCTGCAAGTTTTGCAAACCTTTTTGGATGGTGTGGGTGTGAGGTCCAGGCAGGTCAGCCATATTGTTTCTTTGATAATTTTTTTTTTCTTTTAACACTCATTTTCCACCAGAGCCTAAATTCACTATGACATTTCTATTCATTTTTCCCTCAACTTCATTGATTTATTTATGACTAAGCTGGGTCTTCATTGCAGTGAGCAGGGGCTACTCTCTAGTTGCAGAGCACAGCGTCTAGAGTGCAGCCTCGGTAGTTCTAAGGCATGGGCTTAGTTGCCCCACAGCATGTGGGATTTAAGTTCCCGGACCAGGGATCAAATCCATGTCCCCTGCATTGCTAGGTGAATACTTAACCACTGGACCACCAAGGACATCCTGTTTTTTCTACTTTTTGATTCTGTTTTTATGAACAATTTGTCACTTTTATCTTCACCTCTCTTTAAGTCCTGTGGTTTACCAGCGGTAAATTTGAGATTATCTGAAACATAATGAAATAACACCCGAATCTGGCCTTTCTAGGTCCACAAGATCATGAACATGGTCTGATTTTCAAAGCTGGCATGGTTCATCACTCTCAAGAAGAGGAAAGAGATGTGATAATATGTAATTTATTTTTAGACAAATAATGTATGAACATCATTTCTGCTCATTTTCTATTAAAGTGAACTTAGCAACACAGCAAGTCTCATTTGAAAACAAGGCTGAAAATTTTATTCTTTATCTGTGTGGTCACGTGCACATGATTTAGGGGAATACTAGGCAGCATGTTCAGAGAAGGCAAGGGCAAACCAGTCCAGTACTCTTCCCTGGAAAGTCCCATGGACGGAGGGGCCTGGAAGGCTGCAGTCCATGGGGTTGATGAGGATTGGACATGACTGAACGACTTCCCTTTCACTTTTCACTTTCGTGCATTGGAGAAGGAAATGGCAAGCCACTCCAGTGTTCTTGCCTAGAGAATGCCAGGGACGGGGCAGCCTGGTGGGCTGCCATCTATGGGGTTGCACAGAGTCGGACGCGGCTGAAGTGACTTAGCATCTGGAGCAATAGTAGGCAGCATGTTACAGCTGACATCTAAGTTATTCCTTTTTTTTTTTTTCAGTCTATAGATTTTGAAGGATGGATATTTTTGGAACAAAGTGGAAAAAGATTTTAACATTATAATGTATATCTTTAAATTGGATTTTAATGTTTTTTCAATTATCTCTGGTATGGCAATATATCAAGATTTCAGTTTTATTGTAATCTGAGGCAATAAAATGTCTGTGAAAGATGAAAGATGGGTCTTCATTAGTGACTTAATTGACATTCACTAGATCACTACTGAGGTTATACATTTCTCATGTTTATTTGACTTTGGTATGTTATTGATACATTCCTTTTAGGTTTGCATGGGATATTCACATAGGATAGTGATTTTTGTCTGTTATCAATAGATATAATTGTGATTTTATGTAATTGGTTATATTTTATTTTGAAGTATCAAATTACTGTCTTCCTTTTTTTTCCTATAACATGTAAATTAAAAGGTCTTCCCCTATTTAAAGTTTGCTACATAATGTATTCTGCTTTGACTGACTTATTGTATTAAGATCTATATAGATTTAACCTACAGACTGTGAGTCAGTTACTGCAATGTCATGATTAATTTATTCTATATTTGATCACAGAAGTACGTTGGCTCGTTTCTATATTTATTCAGGTTAGAAATGAGGTATCCTCAGGCTCCAAGTTGGCTCTTACTCAGCATATGTTGGTCACTCTACTCTTAGCTTCTTATCTTTTATTTTAAAATATAATGAATAAAAACTACTTTGAATACAATATTAGAAGGCAGAATTTTGTATATAACACTGACTAAAATTCCCAGAACAGTTAGCTTTAAACAGATTCATCAAGGAGATTCTAAGATCCACCATTTGAATGAAAATACAAGTTGGGTCAAGCTTATTTATACCCTTGTCAGCATTTATAAAATTAAACTTACAAAAGTAATTTATATTTACTATTGAATGTAGGAAAAAAGAGAACAACAGTCAGAAAAACAAGTTATGGCAATCCTGACTCATAGAATGTCAATTCAAACACAAATTGTTTACTATTATATTAGATGTGTTGCTTACAGACTAGCGGTTGGTTTCTTTATATTTAAAAATGGATTATAATTGTGGAATTGAGCTGCATAAGTTGCTTGTATATTTTTGAGATTAGTTGTTTGTCAGTTGCTTCATTTGCTATTATTTTCTCCCATTCAGAAGGCTGTCTTTTCACCTTGCTTATAGTTTCCTTTGTTGTGCAGAAGCTTTTAATTTTAATTAGATCCCATTTGTTTATTTTTGCTTTTATTTCCAGAATTCTGGGAGGTGGATCATAGAGGATCCTGCTGTGATTTATGTCTGAGAGTGTTTTGCCTATGTTCTCCTCTAGGAGTTTTATAGTTTCTGATCTTACATTTAGATCTTTAATTCATTTTGAGTTTATTTTTGTGTGCGGTGTTAGAAAGTGATCTAGTTTCATTCTTTTACAAGTGGTTGACCAGTTTTCCCAGCACCACTTGTTAAAGAGATTGTCTTTACTCCATTGTATATTCTTGCCTCCTTTGTCAAAGATAAGCTGTCCATATGTGTGTGGATTTATCTCTGGGCTTTCTATTTTGTTCCATTGATCTATATGTCTGTCTTTGTGCCAGTACCATACTGTTTTGATGACTGTGGCTTTGTAGTAGAGCCTGAAGTCAGGCAAGTTGATTCCTCCCGTTCCATTCTTCTTTCTCAAGATTGCTTTGGCTATTCGAGGTTTTTGTATTTCCATACAAATCTTGAAATTATTTGTTCTAGTTCTGTGAAAAATGTGGCTGGTAACTTGATAGGGATTGCATTGAATTTGTAAATTGCTTTGGGTAGTATACTCATTTTCACTATATTGATTCTTCCGATCCATGAACATGGTATATTTCTCCATCTATTAGTGTCCTCTTTGATTTCTTTCATCAGTGTCTTATAGTTTTCTATATATAGGTCTTAGGAAAAATGAGCCAAAGAACTAAATAGACATTTCTCCAAAGAAGACATACGGATGGCTAACAAACACATGAAAAGATGCTCAACATCACTCATTATTAGAGAAATGCAAATCAAAACCACAATGAGGTACCACTTCACACCAGTCAGAATGGCTGCGATCCAAAAATCTGCAAGCAATAAATGCTGGAGAGGGTGTGGAGAAAAGGGAACCCTCCTACACTGTTGGTGCAAATGCAAACTAGTACAGCCACTATGGAGAACAGTGTGGAGATTCCTTAAAAATTGCAAATAGAACTACCTTATGACCCAGCAACCCCACTTCTGGGCATACACACCAAGGAAACCAGAATGGAAAGAGACACATGTACCCCAATGTTCATCGCAGCACTGTTTATAATAGCCAGGACATGGAAACAACCTAGATGTCCATCAGCAGATGAATGGATAAGAAAGCTGTGGTACATATACACAATGGAGTATTACTCAGCCATTAAAAAGAATTCATTTGAATCAGTTCTGATGAGATGGATGAAACTGGAGCCGATTATACAGATTGAAGTAAGCCAGAAAGAAACACACCAATACAGTATACTAACACATATATATGGATGGAATTTAGGAAGATGGCAATGACGACCCTGTATGCAAGACAGGAAAAAAGACACAGATGTGTATAACGGACTTTTGGACTCAGAGGGAGAGGGAGAGGGTGGGATGATTTGGGAGAATGGCATTCTAACATGTATACTATCATGTAAGAATTGAATCGCCAGTCTATGTCTGACGCAGGATACAGCATGCTTGGGGCTGGTGCATGAGGATGACCCAGAGAGATGTTATGGGGAGGGAGGTGGGAGGGGTTCATGTTTGGGAACGCATGTAAGAATTAAAGATTTTAAAATTAAAAAAATAAAAAACAAAAAAAAAAGGATTATAAGAGTAAGTTTATTGCATGCTTCAGATAAGGACTAAATAAATCAATATTTTTAAGTTATTTGTAAACTTTTTCTGGCACATTTGCTAGTTTTTAATATGCAGGCATCACAGAGATTGATCACAGAGATTTAAATTTAAAAATGTAAGCAGAGCTTTTGTATAACACAGGGAGCTCAGCCTTGTGCTCTGTGATGACCTAGAGGGGTGGGATGGGAGGCTCAAGAGGAGGGGGTATATGATTATGACTGGTTCACGTTGATATGTGCCAGAGATCACCACAACAGAATAAAACAATTATCCTCCAATTAAATAAATAAATAAAATGCAGGTGTCACAGATTGGCTTGTAAATCCTAGTCCTAATACTCAACAGATGTATGAATTTTTAAACCACTTCAAGTATCTGTAGTTAATATTTATAGAAATATTATCCCAGTATACCACCTTATTTAACTTATATGCAGAGTACATCATGAGAAATGCTTGGCTGGATGAAGCACAAGCTGGAATCAAGATTGCTGGGAGAAATATCAATAAGCTCAGCTATTCAGATGACACCACCCTCATGGCAGAAAGTGAAGAAGAACCAAAGAGCCTCTTGATGAAAGTGAAAAGGAAGAGTGAAAAAATTGGCTTAAAGCTCAACATTCAGAAAACAAAGATCATGGCATCTGGTCCCATCACTTCATGGCAAATAGGTGGGGAAACAGTGGAAACATTGTCAGACATTATTTTTTTGGGCTGCAAAATTACTGCAGATGGTGACTACAGCAATGAAATTAAAAGATGCTTACTCCTTGGAAGGAAAGTTATGACCAACCTAGACAGCATTAAAATGCAGAGATATTACTTTGTTAACAAAGGTCCATCTAGTCAAGGCTATGGTTTTTCCACTAGTCACGTATGAATGTGAGAGTTGAACTATAAAGAAAGCTGAGTGCTGAAGAATTGATGCTTTTGGATTATGATGTTGGAGAAGACTCCTGAGATTCCTTTGGACTGCAGGGAGATCTAACCAGTCCATTCTAAAGGAGATCAGTCCTGAATGTTCATTGGAAGGACTGATGTTGACGCTGAAACTCCCTTACTTTGGCCACTGATGCAAAGATCTGACTTATTTGAAAAGACCCTGATGCTGGGAAAGATTGAAGGTGGAAGGAGAAGGGGATGACAGAGGATGAGATGGTTGGATGGTATCACTAACTCAATGGGCATAGGTTTGAGTAAACATCAGGATTTGGTAATGGACAGAGAGACCTGGCATGCTGCAGTCTATGGGGTCTCAAAGAGTTGGACATGACTGAGCGACTGAACTGAACTGAACTGATACCACCTTCATTCAACAGTGAATATTTATTAAGGAAATCTATTCCAGGCATTTTTGGCCCTAGATACACAGCTCTGAACTAAACATTCCGACTTGGTAAATTTGATGGCTTATCAGAAGGCATTCAGTGCTATGGGAGGGGAAAGCAGTAAAGGATTAAAAAGCACAAAAAGTAGGGTGTTGTGTACAATTTTAAAGTTAAGGGTCAGAGAAAGTCCTGATGAGCAGGTGTAATCTGTATTGAGGGAGACAATAGTATCAGATGCTTCGAGGAAGAAAAGGATGGGCGAGAAGACATTGACTTGCCTAGGTGGTTTAAGGAAGGTAGACAAGGGAAGACAATTGCGAGGAAGGATCACAGGGAGGAAGGCAGATAGGAATGGAGATCCAGGTTGTGAAGCTCTATAGACTCTGGAAACCCCATCGCTTTAGTTCTGAGTTGTGGATCGACAGCATTGGATGGTTCTGAGCAGAGGATTCATACAACCAGACATGCTTTTGGAGTATCAATCTGTGGACTTGATATAAGATGGTAAGTCAACAAATGAATAGCAGAAAGAAGATATGCAAGACTGGAACTTGTCTTAGGAATAGCTCGCCAGGCTCCTCTGTCCATAGGATTCTCCCAGTAAGAATACTGGAGTGGGTTGCCATGCTCTCCTCCAGGGGATCTTCCTGACACAGGGATCCAAACCACATGTCTTATGTCTCTTGCATTGATAGGTGGTTTCTTTACCACTAGCACCACGTGGAAAGGCCTCTCTTCCTCCAACTCTTTACAAAGATAGATGCTACCAGGGTATTAGAACTCACCACCACCACCCCAGACATAGTTAAATGACCCAGGGGCTAGTCAAGCAGGGCAGGTCAGAGCATTGTGAGAGCTTTACTTATACAAGAGGGGGAAAAAAAAAGTACCAGAAAAATGTTAATACTTCTCTACTGATGCTACTACAGTATGTTGTATATGAAATTTATAGGTTATTAGCTGCCATGAACTTCACTGTAGAAAAGAAGATAGCAGGTGAAGCCTGCATTTGCTTTTAGAATAGAAATGCTCTTTTCCAGATAAGTCTACTTTCTCTGATAAAGGAACTTCAAGTTGTACTGTGCTTACACTGAGGGTTCTGTGATATAAAAATCAGAGAAAAAGTAACATTATCCAAGTGCTCTCTTCTTCCTGTTTTCCTACATTCCAGGAAAGTGCAGAATTACTCCTCAAAAGACTTTTGCTCTTTTCTTGACCATGTCTGGTAAGCTAGGCTTACTACTCATTCTTAGTTAAGGTCATCAGTTTTGCCCAGGAACTAGAGATCTGGTAAACTTAATTCCTGCCAGGATTTGTGGAAGGCTCTAATGTATTTTGTTTAACTTATAATTTAATTTTTAAGGTACCAACACTGATGTTTCCTATTCTTATGTTTCATGGTATGTCAATAAATAATGGGACCTATACTTATTCTACCATTGTGCTAGGTGTTTCCAAGGAAGACTTTTGGGAACTCTTAATATTCTTAATATTCAAAAGAATATCATTCAACAAGAGTA
Organism: Ovis aries; assembly: GCF_016772045.2. Lineage (NCBI taxonomy): Eukaryota > Metazoa > Chordata > Mammalia > Artiodactyla > Bovidae > Ovis > Ovis aries. Next base: position 109,331,751 of record NC_056055.1, read on the forward strand.
AGTGAAATTCCTGTGACAACAAGGGCTTAAAAATTTCCAGATCAGGCCATCACGTGGCAAAAACAGTAAGGTAGAGATTAATGGAGGAGTTGAGTGACTGAAATGTTTTTTTTTTTTTAATATAAATTTATTTGTTTTAATTGGAGGTTAATTACTTTACAATATTGTATTGGTTTTGCCATATATCAACATGAATCTGCCACAGGTATACATGTGTTCCCCATCCTGAACACCCCTCTCTCCTCCCTCCCCGTACCATCCCTCTGGGTCGTCCCAGTGCACCAGCCCCAAGCATCCAGTATCATGCATCAAATTGCACTGAAACATGTATAATATCATATATGAAACGAATTGCCAGTCCATGTTCTATGAAATATTTTATTTTCTTACTGATTCTGTCATACTAAAATCAATATTGTACTCTAAAAACTGTTAGTCGCTCAGTCATGTCTAACTCTTTGAGACCCCATGGACTGCAGTCTACCAGGCTCCTCTGTCCATGGAATTCTCCAGGCAAGAATACTGGAGTGGGTTGCCATTCCCTTCTCCAGAGGGTCTCCCTTACCCAGAGGCTGAACCTGGGTCTTCTGCATAGCAGGCAGATTCTTTGCCATCTGAACCACCAGGTAAGCCCCATTGTATTCAAAGTCTGATCGAAAATGCTTTGTATTCAATACATACAATATGTGTGTGTATTCTATTAGAAAAATAATGAAGGAAACTTGGGAATTCTTGATGATCATTGAAACTCTGAGATCTGCTATACACATATTTCAGAAGGTAAATATAGGTTTTACAATGATCCTGACTGGAAACGGAATGGTGCTAAAGGGCATTTTCCTTTTGAAATGGATTCTTCTTTACCACTGAATGGACTTTGGGGGCTGCCTCAGTGACCAAGCTCATAATGAAACAGAAGATATCTTGTAAAAATAAGTTTACCTTAAAAACCAGTTACATGTGACTTAAGCTGAAGAATTGATGCTTTTGAACTGTAGTGTTGGAGAAGACTCTTGAGAATGGCAACCAGTCCATTCTAAAGGAGATTAGCCCTGGGATTTCTTTGGAAGGACTGATACTAAAGCTGAAACGCCAGTACTTTGGCCGCCTCAGGCAAAGAGTTGATTCATTGGAAAAGACTCTGATGCTGGGAGGGATTGGGGGCAGGAGGAAAAGGGGATGACAGAGGATGAGATGGCTGGATGGCATCACTGACTCGATGGACGTGAGTCTGAGTGAACTCGGGGAGTTGGTGATGGACAGGGAGGCCTGGCATCCTGCGATTCATGGAGTCATAAAGAGTCAGACTCAACTGAGCGACTGAACTGGACTGAACTGAGCTGAAGCAGTAATGGGCTTCCCTAGTGGCTCAGGTGGTAAAGAGCCTACCTGCAATGTGGGAGACATGGGTTTGATCCCTGGGTTGGGAAGATCCCGTGGAGAAGGAAATGGCAACACTCCAGTATTCCTGCCTGGAGAATTCCATGGACGGAGGAGCCTGGTGAGCTACAGTCCACGGGGTTGCAAAGGGTTGGACACAACTGAGCAACTAACACTAAACAGTAATAATAAACAAGTATTGGTTTTAATAGTAAATACGAAAGTCTGTTTTTGAGTATGCCCTATTTTAGTTTTGCACTGTGCATTAGTTTATTTTCTTAATCCCAAATTGATTATCTCAAAAGATATTATTTCATAATACCTCGATAACATATTTTTAAATGTCATCAAAGCTTTTCTAATCTTCTTGCCCATTTTAAAGTCAAAACCTGTGTGTGTGTTTGTGTATGTTTGATTCTTATTTTTTCATTTTCCTTTTTGAATGGATATAGCTAAAAAAAGAAGTTATATAAAATTAATTTTCTCATATTTTAGGATCAAGTCACAAACTTCCTTTAAGTTTGTGAAGAAGGAGTATCTGTTCTGTCAGGGAATAACAGAGAGCTAGTGATTATGTCTTCTTTATGAGGATACTGGTGGGGAATCTCAAGGGAAAAAAAAAAAAAGAAAGATTTTGCCAAACATATTTCAAACAAATGAAGAGGCTTAAAACATCAATACTGTAAGTTAAATTGCAAACTCTCTAGAGTCAGAGACCTTATTATTTCTACACATCTGTTAAGTACCATGACTTTTCAAAAGAAATAAATTATCCTTAAAAACAAAATGTGCCTTCACAAGATAAATAAACTTTATCTTTCTTCTTTGTTGATAAGTTGACATAACCTTTCAAGGCAACTCTAGACAGAGTTTTGTTTCAGAATTATTTTACAAATAATTAGTGAAATGTCCACAAATTGATTTAAGAGGAAAAGTTCATTTCCAGCATTATAATTCTTGTGAAGGGATAAAAGACTGGTTAAAAGATGAGAATATTGGAAGATTGTCTGGAGAGATAGAGAAATGTTGAACTCAAGAAGAAAGATACATAGATCAGTGTGACCAATATCTTAAATATTCCCTTCTTTATTTTTTTCCCTCTGAAAAGACAGATGAGATATATTAAGTTCACATCCTATGAGACACTTTCTATTTGTTTTGGCAAATTCAACCCATTTGTCCTATTGCAATGTGCCAAAAGTCTCATCATATTAATTTAGAACAATTATTAGTATCTGTTCACAATCTACCTCCAGTCACAAACCTGGGTGAACTGCTTTAACAGCATCATTCTCTCTTTTTCCTAACAATTGTTGTTCTTCAATAACTAAATCCTGTCTGACTCTTTGCAACCCTGTGGACTGCAGCATGCCAGGGTTCCCTGTCCTTCACTATCTCCCAGAGTTTGCTCAAATTCATGTCCGTTAATTGATGGTATCTAACTATTTCATTCTCTGCTGTCCTCTTCTTCTTTTGCCTTCAATCTTTCCCAGAATCAGAGTCTTTTCCAATGAGTCGACTCTTCGCATCAGGTGACCAAAATATTGGAGCTTGAGCTTCAGCATCAGTCCCTCCAATGAATATTCAGGGTTGATTTCCTCTAGGATTGACTTGGTTTAGTCTCCTTGCAGTTCAAGAGACTCTTCAACAGTCTTCTCCAGCACCACAGTTCGAAAGCATCAATTCTTTGATTCTTAGCCTTCTTTATTCCATCTCTCACATCCATACATGACTACTGGAAGAAACCATAGCTTTGACTATATGAAAATTTGTCTGCAAAGTGATGTCTCTTTAATATGCTATGTTTGTCATAGCTTTCCTTCCAAGGAGCAAACATCTTTTAATTTCATGGCTGCAGTCACTGTCTGCCATGATTTTGGAGCCCAAGAAAATAAAGCCTGTCACTGTTTCCATTTTTTCCCCATCTATTTGCCATGAAGTTATGGAACTGGGTGACACAATCTTCAATTTTAAAAGTGAATTATCTACATCTTGTAAATGACTAATTATTCCCTGAAAGTATTAATACTTACCACTATTTGATACACACAGACATACACTCACACATTCGTTAGTTCCTGTTCATCTGTTTTCTTTTGGTATGAGCAGTATTAAACCCAATGACTGTGTTTTATCTAAAGAGGGCCCTAGTCTGATTCTCTTCTGACAAGGCTCTTCTTTGTGAAATGAGAATCCAGGGGGATAAGTGATCTGTTAACCTAAAGTTGGCTCCACTTGTACCTCATGTTCCAGCTGCTTGGTGTCTTGAAGTTTCCCCAGGAGATGAAAAATTAGCCACTTCAGAGCACATGTGGCCTGCTTCCCTGGGTCCCTTTTCCAAAGGGGAGACTAGGCTACTTGTTTTTAACTCACTTCTCCAGTCAGAGGAGGAGCAACACTGTACTTACTGGCTGCTGCTGCTGCTGCAAAGTCGCTTCAGTCGTGTCCGACTCTGTGCGACCCCATAGATGGCAGCCCACCAGGCTCCCCTGTCCCTGGGATTCTCCAGGCAAGAACACTGGAGTGTGTTGCCATTTCCTTCTCCAATGAATGAAAGTGAAAAGTGAAAGTGAAGTCACTCAGTCGTGTTCGACTCAGTGACCCCATGGACTGTAGTCCACCTGGCTCCTCCGTCCATGGGATTTTCCAGGCAAGAGTACTGGAGTGGGGTGCCATTATTTACTGGCAGAGAAGATAATTATGCATATGATTATGGAAGAGGCTACAGAGGCTCATCCCGTGCCTGTGATCCCTTGCTTAGTGAGATGCAGTGGGAAGTGGAACAAGGCATGGTGGAGGACTGTGGAGGATTCCAACTTAACTCTTCTGCAGGACCTGCGGGAGAGGGAGAGCATGGGATTATTTGGGAGAATGTCATTGAAACATGTATACTATCATGTAAGAAACAAATCGCTAGTCTAGGTTCAATACAGGATACAAGATGCTTGGGGCTGGTGCACGGGGATGACCCAGAGAGATGATATGGCGAGGGAGGTGGGAGGGAGGTTCAGGGTTGGGAACTCATGTACACCTGTGGTGGATTCATGCCAATGTATGGCAAAACCAATACAGTATTGTAAAGAAAAAAAAAAAAAAAAAAAAAAAAAAAAAAGAAATGTAAAAAGGCTGTGAAACATGGCTGTATATGTGCTCAGTCGTGTCTGACTCTTTGCAACCCACTGGATTTTAGACTGTAGCTCACAAGGCTCCTCTGTCCATGGATTTTTCCAAACAAGAATGCTGGAGGGGGTTGCTATGCCTCCTCCAGGGGATCTTCACACCGATGGATCAAACATGAAACTCCTACATTGCAGGCAGATTCTTTACCATCTGATCCACCAGGGAAGCTCAAGTATATCCATATCTATATCTATATGTATCTATACAGATACACACACACATACACATACATACATAATATAGCTTGTGACAAAGGGTTGTGCTGTGCTGAGTCGCTTCAGTCGTGTCCAACTCTGTGTGACCCTATGGACTATAGCCCACCATGCTCTTCTGTCCATAGGATTCTTCAGGCAAGAATACTGGAGTGGGTTGCTATGCCCTTCTCCAGGGAATCTCCCCAACCTTGGGAGTGAGCCTGCATCTTTTATGTCTCTTGCATTGGCAGGTGGGTTCTCTACCACTAGCTCCACCACTCTGTTAAATATTTAGAGACTGTCAATCTAAAATTTTCTAGTAGATCAGTTTATTAATTGACAATATTTTGTCTTATGCTCTGGCAGCATTCTGATAAGAGTTGCTTTATATAGAAAGTGCAACCACCACTTCTGTAGAAATACCCATTCGAACAAAGAAAGGAAACATACACTGTTCTAAGTGCATTAAGCTAACTTGTTCCACAAAAGGAGTTGAGATGTTTCTTGATAATATGTAATATGCCATCTTCTTAAAAAATAAGGATTTCCAGCTATTATCATACTCAAGTAATTAATTCTAAAATTTTTAATAGCTAATAAAGTTATAAAGGAGCTAAGGTAGGATTTTGAAATATTCTGTAACAGTATATAAAGAACTTGAAAGAGTGTTAAGGCTTGATATTATTCAAACAATAAAAAGTAAATCATCCATAATTATAAAGGGTTTTATCACAGTAATTAAATTTTACAAAATATTACTGCTGTGCAATTATTATAATGGTAATAAAATATTTTTTTTCAACAAGGTCACTGTATGAAATTTTGCTACAATAATACAGTCATTATTTTAGGAAATTAATTTCCAAACCTTTATCAACTGTATAAATGTTTTTACCTAGTTCTTTCTTTGTAATTCATGGAAGTAACATACACTTGTCTAGAAGAATAAAGGTATGCTATTGCATCTTTAAATAGGTAATGCATTTTTCAGAGTGTATGCATATATACCATTGTTTAGTTACTCAGCCTTGTCCGACTCTGTGACCCCATGGACTGTAACCCTCCAGGCTCCTCTGTCCATGGGATTTCCCTGGCAAGAATACTGAATTGGGTTGTCATTTCGTCCTCCAGTGCATATGTACTGGTGTACTTTAAGTATGAATTTATCAGCTTTTTCCCATATTGAAAACATTAATCAAGTCCTAACTTGAAAAGCTGTGCACCCTTATTGAAATGACACAAATTGGGCCATGATCATAAGCTTCTGGTCCAAGCCAGTGCATCCACATATGTAACAACCTGCAGACCTTGCTGGATTTTTGGGGAGGTTATGGGCTTCCCTGGTGGCTCAGATAGTAAAGAATCTGCCTGCAATTCAGCAGACCTGGGTTTGATCTCTGGGTCATGAAGATCCCCTGAAGGAGGAAATGGATACCCACTCCAGTATGCTTGCCTGGAGAATCCCTTGGCTAGAGGAACTTGACAAACTACAGTTCAAGAGGTTGCAAAGAATTGGACATGACTGAAGCGACTTAACATGCATACTAGATCAAACTTGTGTGAACTAAAATTGACAATAAAAGGGGCAATTCCCAGAAAATCTCAGTGTAAGATTGTTCTATACATAGAATCTTCCTCTAAAACTTCACATTAATAGTTCCTACATTAAATTATATCCCAATATGCTCATATTTAAAGTGCATATCAATTTTTACACCAAAATAACCCACAAATTTGGTACACACAGCAAAATACAGTTCTACCTCATAAGGTAGAAAAAGAAATCTATTTCAGGATTTTATTCTCAGTTTATTTTGTAAATAGTGATAAGAAAAAGAAACAGGCAGCTCTTTAGTAAGATTTTATAACTGTGCATTAAGATAAAATAAAACCTGTGAAAAAGTTGGCTTAAAGCTCAACATTCAGAAAACTAAGATCATGGCATCCATCCCTATCACTTCATGGCAAATAGATGGAGAAACAGTGGAAACAGTGGCAGACTTTACTTTCTGGGCTCCAAAATCACTGCAGATGGTCACTGAAGCCATGAAATTAAAAGACGCTTACTCCTTGGGAGAAAAGTTATGACCAACCTAGATAGCATATTAAAAAGCAGAGACATTACTTTGCTAACAAAGGTCCATAAAGTCAAGGCTATGGTTTTTCCAGTAGTCATGTATGGACGTGAGAGTTG